>NC_057842.1:24120000-25320000 GCF_910594005.1 Cervus elaphus | reverse complement strand
AGTTAAAGCAATTTTAAGTTTGCAGATGCTTGTTGTTTAGTCACCCAGTCGTGTCTGACTCTTTTGAGACCCATGGACTGTAGCCCATCAGGCTCCTCTCTCTAGGGGATAATCCTGGCAAGAATACTGGAGTGGGTTGCCATTCCCTTCTCCAGGAAATCTTCCTGACCCAGGGATTGAACCCTTGTCTCCTGCATTGGCAGATGGACTATTTACCCCTGAACCACCAGGGAAGCCCCAAATTTGTTATAATTCCCTTTGTGATTAATAAGTGTACATAGATAATGCACGTGTGCAGCTCTGACGGTCCGACTCTGCAACCCCATGGGATGTAGCCCATCAGGCTCCTCTGTCCATGGAATTTCCCAGGCAAGAATACTGGAGTATGTTGCCATTCCCTTCTCTAGGGGACATTCCGAACCCAGGAACCAAACCCAAGTCTTTTGTGTTTCCTGCACTGTCCAGCAAATTTTTTACCACCGTGCTGCCTGGGAAGCCCAAGTATATACAAGGGAGATACTTTGAGACTGCAGATATCCTGCTGCATGTCTTAGTTTTCCCTGGTAAAATTAGCATCAAGCAATGATTCTTGCCTACAACAGTTATTTCTGTAGTATCTGTCAGTTATTGTTAGCTATTTCCATTTCATTGACCCTTTCGTGTTTATTATTAAAATCTTACTGTGAAGAAGAGTGGTCCCTTCTCCCCCATTTATTTATATATTAAAGTATTTACTTATATCAATATGGGCTAATAGACATTTGCTTTATTCCATAGACTATAATCCATTACTAGTATTACTATTTATTTTTCAGTAAATAATTGCACTCCCTCAGGAAGGTGCCTCAAGGACTTTTAACATAGCCTCTCCTTTTAAAAAAATGTACTTTCTTACTTTTTGGCACTCATAACATCCCTACCTCAGCTTTGAAATCAGTTTTCCCCCAAAGCCCTGATTTCTTTTATTTGGGTGATGTTTAGAAACCAAGATCTTAGATGTCATTACTTCTGACCCGCCTATATATCTTTAGCTATATACCTATATAGACTATTAAAAACTGATTTTTTTTATTCTTATCCAACACCATAGACAGCTTCCTCATTCTTATTTTAACTCCTATCTCTGTGAGAAATCAAGATTTACATTAACCATGCATAAACTTTGTTTCAGATGTACTAACCTACCTCTGTGAAAACCAAATTTAATAGAGGGTGGTATTTGTGTCCTTTTTAAACTATATATACATAATAAACTATTGTTTTCCAGAGTTACTTAGGCTAGTCATTTTCCTTACCAACTCCTTCACTGTAGTTATATTATTCATTGGCAATGCAGTTACCCCTCTTTGAACTCCATTCTGGTCTCCCCTGATGTCCTGATTGACTGTTTTTAGTTGCATGAAACCTTGTGGTTCTAAAAATTAGAAATACACAAAAGGGTTATACTTCCCCCATTCTTTCCACTTACACACTGTAGATAACCACCCCCATTCATGTTTCTGGTTTGTTCTTCCAATATTTCTTTATGTATACTTTCTTTTTTTAAAATTTTATTTATTTTTAATTTTTTTTTATTTAGATTATTTATTTATTTTACTTTACAACATTGTATTGGTTTTGCCATACATTGACTTGAATCCACCATGGGAGTACATGTGTCCCCCATCTTTCTTATTTTCCTATATTTCTTAAGGAAGATAACACACTGTATATTATCTTTTGTACTTTGCTTCTTGTACTTAGCAATATATCCTAGAAGACATTCTGTATCAGTTCATAGTGAATGTCCTTATTCTTCATATGGTTGCTTACTACTTCACTGTGTGGAGATGCTGCAGTTGATTCAGACCCACTTTTAATATATATATATATATATAGGCAACTGCATTATAGCTTTGTTACATTTTGCCAAATTCCCCATCCAGAAGATTTGTTCCAGTTTGCATTCTTAGCCGTGTTAGAGAATGCCTATTTCTTCATAGCCTGACCAGTAGCATGTGTTGTCATACTTTTAGCTTTTCTCCAATCTGATAGGTGAGAAATGGTAACTCAGATTTGCTTTAATTTGCATTTATTTAACTATGAGTGAGTTTAAGCATCTTTATATATGTTTAAGGGCCACATATTTAAGGGCCATTTCTATATATTTCTGTGAATTTTCTATTCCTATCTTTTTTTTTTTTTTTTGCCACTTTTCCTTTGGGTTTTGGTCCTTTGTCCCTCAGTTTTTAAGAGTTCTTGTATATTTTAGCTTTTTGTTTGGGATATACATTGCAAATGTTTTCTCCTAGTTTGTTAGTTGCCTTTTAAGTTATGGTGTTTGCCATCCAATTTTTTTAATTTCAATTTTTATTAATAGAAACTATTTTGTTGCTTAAAAAAGAATTGACCATCATCTAAGCCTTCAGCAAGTCACCATCATTTTGCTGGTGGCAAGTCTTGGCTCAGCGTTGATGGCTGCTGACTCATCATTGGGGTGGTGGTTGCTGAAGGTTGGGGCAGTGTTTTAAATAAGAAAGCAATTAAGCTTGATGTGTCGATAGACTCTTCCTCTCACTTGAACACTTAGCGGTCCTTTTAGGGTTATTAATTGGCCTAATTTCAATATTGTTGTGTCTCAGAGAAACCTGACGAGAGTGAGAGATGGGAATCCCTGATCAGTGGAGCTTTGAGAACACAGAACACGCAGAGCTTGTGTCAGTTAGGTTCATCAGCTTATATGGGCATAGTTCATGGTGCCTGAAAGCAATCACAGTAATGACATCGAAGGCCACCGATCTCAGATCACCATAACAAGTAATGAAAAATTTGAAATATGGTAAGATACCAAAATGTGGCACAGAGACATGAAGTGAGCAGATGCTGTTGGAAAGATGGCACTGATAGAATAGCTCCATGTGGAGTTGTCACAGACCTTCAATTTGTGAAACAAAAACCAAACAAACAAACAAAAACACTGTCTGTGAAGTGCAGTAAGATTTGCCTGTGTTTTGTTTTATTGCCTCTAAATTTTGAATCATAGTTTGAAAGCCTTTTTTCAGCATTGAGGTTAAAGAAGAATTCGCCCATTTTCCCCCTAATACTTATATGGTTTCATGTATTATATTAAGATTCATGATCTATTTGGAGTTTATTCTGTGTCCTTAGTGAGGTATGGATCTAATTTTATCTTTTGCTAAAGAGCTACCATTTTACTAAAATGTTGATCTTTACACCAGTAATTCCAGATCCACTCTTATACTAAATGTCCATATGCCTTTGGATCTGTTTTTATTCTTTTCCTTTGGTCTCTTTGTCTGATCATGTGCCACAATGTTTTAATCATGGAAACTTTACAATGTAGTATGTTTTAGGTAGGGCCAGATCCCCCTCACAGTTTTTCAGTGTTTTCCTGGTTATCCTTGCATGTTTATTTTCCATATGAACTTTAGTATCAACCTATCTAACTCCATAAAAAAGCTGGTTGATATTTTATTGAGATTGTAAATGTATCAGTTAACATTGAAGAGAGCTGACAGCTTTATAATGTTGAGTCATTCTATTCAAGAACAGAGGAAACTCTGCAGTTGTTCAAGTTGACTTTTGTGTCTCTCAGGAGAGTGCCATTAATGTTTTAATCCAAAGAAGAGATTGATAATGAAAGATTTGTGGCCCGAGGAGTCTCTGGGCACCATCATCAAACATGGCAGGATGGTGGTTGCCTCCCCGTTATTATCTGTTTGGCTAATTTTTACTGAGCACTTACCTACCAGATGATAGCCTCTGCGCTGGGTCCTGTGGATACAAAAGTGAAACATCTGGTCCCTGCCCAGGAAGCACTCACAGTCTAGTGAAGGAGACAGATTATTAAACTGACAGAAGCAATTGCTCTTTTCTTTCGGAGGATAGCCCAGTCTTTTTACCGAGGAGGAGAACTAGAGTCAGTGTCTGTGAGCCATCAGAGAGGATGTTGACATCCGTTGTATGAAACCTAGCTGGAAATTTGTTTCTCGAGGTCATGTATGCATTCAATCACTTTTGCCTGGAACTGTGTCTTAGATGACAACTTAAAAGTCTATTTGTAAAGTGTTGGAGTCCTTCGTTTTCATGCCTGGGTATCAAGTGAGGTATCAAGTGAAATGTTGTAATGAGTTAACTCCAGCAGCAGTTAGGGCACAGCAAGCTTCTCTTCTCAAATCATTTCACTTTCCCTTAGCCGTTAATAATTTGCCTAAAAAGGTAGCAAGTTCTCAAAGACTTTTATTGTTCGTCCCCAATTTTTCTACCAATTCTTGCAATTTAACGTGTGCCTAGCACTTCTTTGGTGGGTAATGACAATGTTGAACCTCATGTTTACATGTTTTAAACAAAATATAGTTGCTGCCTAAATGGAGTTAATGACTCCTTCAAGCTTAATTCAATCTTATTTTGAGAGTTAAGCAGTATCTTAAGTCAAGTGTGATCCTGTGGAAGTTAATTAACCCTTTCAGGATTATCGATGTTCCTAGTTGTTCAGTCCCTCAGTCGCATCCAACTGTTTGCACCCCCAGGGACTGCAGCATGCCAGGCTTCCCTGTCCTTCACCATTTCCCAGAACTTGCTCAAACTCATGTCCATTGAGTCAGTGATGCCATTCAACTATCTGTCCTCTGTCGTCCCCTTCTCTTCCTGCCTTCAATCTTTCACAGCATCAGAGTCTTTTCTAATGAGTCTACTCTTCCCATCAGGTGGTCAAAGTATTGGAGCTTAAGCTCCAGCATCTATCCTTCCAATGAATATTCCAGATTGATTTCCTTTAGGATGGACTGGTTTAATCTCCTTGTAGTCCAAGGGTCTCTCAAGAGTCTTCTCCAACACCAAAAAGAGACAATTAACCTTCTGAACTGCCCTCTAGCCAAATATCAAATTCCCCGCCTCACATTCTCTCATTAGGACAGAATTTTAAGTTTCACAGTGGAGCTCTGATAATGATAGGAATCTGATGTGGATATATGCTGCTCACTGCAGAATTCAAGGTGGTAATGCTGATACCAGGACAAGGGACAGGGTGGAGAAGGGAAGGAATCCTAATCCTTTCCATTCCTTCTCATCTCAGCTTGAAAGTAAAAGGAATACGTTTTCACTACAGCTTTTCAAAAAGCAAAGACTGTTTCTTTAGGGAGCCTAGAGTCCAGGAGGGAAAGTGATGGAACATAGTCTGAGAAGCCTTGCAGAATGAGAATCAGGCAGCTATTATTCAAACAAGCTGAAAATAACCTTACATGGAACTTGCTCAGGAGTAACTCCTAGTGTTTAACCAGTGGTGGTTTTTTTTTTTTTTCCCTTGTTAATTTCCTCCCTCCTCTTTTCTGCACAGAACTGTGGTCATTCACTTGCATCCATTCATTCCCCTAAAGACAGCTCACCTTTTTTCACTGAGGAGGGGAACTAGAGTCAGCATCCCTATCCTCCACACTCACCCCCTCTCCAGCCCCTTTCTCCACCCTCACTCATACTTTTCCTCTTTCATTTTCACTCTAAAGTGGTGCTCCAGGAGGATTATATAGTCTCCAAAGCTTTGTGATTCATCACCATCCTCAATAATCTACAAAGCTACTTTTTTTTTTTTTCTGATTCTTATACCCTTTTACCCAAGAAAATGTTATATCCAAAGATCACCTGAAATCGCTGGTCAGGTCAGTTAATATCACCAGGTTTCTTCCAGTCATTCTTCCATCAAACAAGCGTACTTATCTCAAAATAATAGCTAACATTTATAGAGTGACACAGGTTATAATCAGAAAATGTCAGAAACCTAGGAAAGGGAGGCCAGAATGCCAAGGGGTCATTAAAGATTGACAAGCTAAGAAGTGTGAAATATGGAATGGAGTATGAATTTTCCCACTTAGTTTCATTATAGTTATATAAGAAGAAAACACATTTGATCTTTTCCTCTTTCCTGTAGCTTTTTTTCATCTGAGTGTTTGACAAATGGCCAGTAGGAGATGCTACGGTAACTTCCCAAGAGTAACTGCTTCCCTTCCACTCCTCCCAGTGTAGATATAACACCCCCGGCTGTATGCGAAGTTTCTACAATAGGAGCTTCTCATCACTGTTTTTAACGTTCTTGGCCGACCTAATGGTAATGTCTAAGTCTAACCCCGTGAAACCACATCCATCCGTGCACTTCATAGATGAATTTCTGCTTCCTTAACGGCTTCTCCATACCTGGTTGTTTTCATCTCATTACCTGTTAAGGTTTGGCAGAATAAGTTACGAAAAGGAGCATTTCCATATTTACTTGCTATATCACTGCTCCTTTCCCTTCTGTAGTTTCAGTTTTACATGTTATGGCACGTAGAGGAAAGAAAGCAAATTATTTATAAACTAAGTAAATGAAATGTTTATGTTTTAGCTTCTGTCCTCCCCCTTAACCCCACTTCTCTGGAGATTCAGAATTTGTGTTTTATTATGTTTGGACTAAAAATAGAACTATGCAGTAGTTATCACTGTGTAGGATTTACTGGCTTGTGGTCTTCCTCGCATTTGACAGTTACTACACCTTGAGTCTTAGAGCGGCTCACTCTGACTTAGTTATTGTAATGCAGGACTGGCCATGCTTCAAACTGACCGCTCTGCCCACAGACCCACACCAGTTCCTGCTCTGGGGTAGGTGGAGGGCAGAGAGCATCTGAAATGGACACCTTGTTGCTAGGAAAAACCTACTTCAAAAATTTTTTCCCAACCCACTTTCTCTCCTACTGGGACTCCAGTTATATTTGACTATTTGATATCATCTCACAGTTACAGATGTTCTGTTGATTTCAAAACATTCTTTTCTTTTTATTTCAGCTTGAGTCATTTTTATTGACTTGTTCAAAGTGCACTCATCCCTTTCTCTGCAGTATCCAATCTGCTATTTGCCCATCCAATAAATGTCGACTTCTGATATCACAGTTTGAAGTTTTAAAATTTCCATTTGGTTTCTTCAGGTTGTTTCCATTTTTCATAGAAAATTCTATTTCTTCACTCATAATATGCATTTTCTTATAAATTCCTTGATAATGTATATCAAGGATAGGAAGATAGGAGTAAACAATGTATAATTATTTTAAAGTTCTTCCTATCTACTAATTTCAGCAGCTATCTTGGGTCTGTTTCTATGTCATCTAAATTTTCTCTTTATTATCAAATTCCTGCTTCCCCACATTTTTCATTGATAGTTGTATCTATATTTTTATTTTTATCATATATTAAGAAAAAGAGAGGGAGGAAAGCAGGGGAGAGAGAGAGAGAGACACCGAGAGAGTTCCAAACATTGTGAATAAGGAACATTGGAGGCTTTATGATCTTGTTAGTATTTGAATTGGGAGGAGTTACTTCATTTCCAGACATATTGGATTCACCTTGACCTTGGAGTCCAATCACAGTGAAAATGCTCAGGACCCATGTGGTTGCCCTTTGGTCACCAGCCCCTCTCCCACTGTTTCTTTCTTTGTTGGGGGGAAGGCTGGGTGAATAGATTCCTGGATCTGAGACCCTCAATTAAGTCCCCCAGTCAGTCATCCAAGGAAGGGCTGACTCTTCCCCTTATCCCTGAGCAAGGTCTTTCCATCTCTGGCAGCTCACCTGAACCCTGGATTCAAGTATAGAAGCGGCTGCCATTCTCTGTTCACCTATGATGGGTTTCTGGAATGTAGTTTATCCAGTCGTCTTGCTGGCACTGTTCTCCACTAGCCTCACGGGAAAGTATGGTTTTTATTTTGTCTGGGTCTTTCCTTGTAGTTTCTGTGACAACAAAAGTATTTTATATCTTCCTGCATCCTCACTGAAAAAGTGGAAGTCTGAACTGCTTCTTTGGTTCAACAATCCTATGCCCTGGCAAAGGCCACAGACATTGAGGAATGTTCATAAAGTCCCCAGAGAATCTCTGTGGCATCAATGGCTTTTGTTACAAAGTAGAAAAAAGATGGATAATGAAATTTCCTGAGAAGATATGATTTATAATTGTATTTTCCAAATGAGATGACAAACATAGGATCATTAAGGACTGCCACATCACAGGATCAGACACTATGAAGAAACCACATGGCCACAATCACAGTATTTCAGAGCTAGTAGAACACCTTGGTGTTGTTCAGTCACCCAGTCATGTCCAACTCTTTGTGGCCCCATGGACTGCAGCACGCCAGGCCTCCCTGTCCCTCACCATCTCCCAAAGTTTGCCCAAGTTCATGTCCATTGCATGAGTGATGCCATCCTCTGATGCCCTCTTCTCCTTCTGCCCTCATTCTTTAGAACATCTTCAGTTCAGTTCACTTCAGTCGCTCAGTCGTGTCCGACTCTCTGCGACCCCCATGAACCGCAGCACGCCAGACCTCCCTGTCCATCACCAACTCCTGGACTCCACCCAAACCCATGCCCGTGGAGTCGGTGATGCCATCCAGCCATCTCATCCTCTGTCGTCCCCTTCTCCTCCTGCCCCTAATCCCTTCCAGCATCAGGGCTTTTTCCAATGAGTCAACTCTTCGCATGAGGTGGCCAAAGTACTGGAGTTTCAGCTTCAACATCAGTCCTTCCAGTGAATACCCAGGACTGATCTCCTTTAGGATGGACTCGTTGGATCTCCTTGTAGTCCAAGGGACTCTCAAGAGTCTTCTCCAACACCATAGTGCAAAAGCATCAATTTTTCGGTGCTCAGCTTTCTTCACAGTCCAACTCTCACATCCATACATGACCAATGGAAAAACCATAACCTTGACCAGACGGACCTTTGATGGCAAAGTAATGTCTCTGCTTTTTAATATGCTGTCTAGGTTGGTCATAACTTTCCTTCCAAGGAGTAAGCGTCTTTTCATTTCATGGCTGCAATCACCATCTGCAGTGATTTTGGAGCCCCAAAAAATAAAGTCTGACACTGTTTCCACTGTCTCCCCATCTATTTCCCATGAGGTGATGGGACCAGATGCCATGATCTTAGTTTTCTGAATGTTAAGCTTTAAGCCAACTTTTTCACTCTCCTCTTTCACTTTCTTCAAGAGGCTTTTTAGTTCCTCTTCACTTTCTTTCATAAGGGTGGTGTCATCTGCATATCTGAGGTTATTGATATTTCTCCCAGCAATCTTAATTCCAGCTTGTGCTTCTTCCAGCCCAGTGTTTCTCATGATGTACTCTGCATATAAGTTAAATAAGCAGGGTGACAATATACAGCCTTGACGTACTCTTTTTCTATTTGGAACCAGTCTGTTGTTCATCTTAGGTGGTCTAAAGTCCAAATTCCTTATTTTATGGGCATTGGTACTCATTTGGGGTCATTCGATAGACTGAATTTCTTTTTCCTTTTCTAGTCCTGGGGAAATCCTGTGAGTAAACATCAGCATGTTTTCATCAGACTGTAATGAAGGCTGGTTTTTCCTTTTTTATTCCTTATAATCAAAAATACCAGAAAGCGGTTATCTTTTCCTAAGTTCCGAATTTGAAGTCTTAAAAAAAAAAAGAAGAAACTTCAAACTTAGACCTCACAACATAGGGAAAAATCACACCATCTCTGCATAAAGGAAAACAGGTGATGGTGAGTGGTGAGGTCATATTTTGACAGAAAATAACACCTCAACTTAGGGTGTCCGAGGCAGAGCAGATCTGGAGGGTCATGGGCATTTTAGAATGCACAGGAATCCTTCTAGATTAGTAGGATATCATAGGAAAATACGCTAATGAAGAGTACACCTCAGACTCTTCAGTACTGACGCGTAGGCTCAGGAACTAAACATCCATGCTTTTGTGAAAACTAAAAGTAGAACTTGTGGTGGTTGAACTGTTCTTTACACAGTCTAAAGTTGATATCCCTAATGATTTGTGTGGAGATATGGTCCACTGCTTCTTTGGTTTTCTATTTAAGCTGGGGCTTATGACCTTGCTTTCCCATGCAGTGTGTCTTAAAAGTTCTAGGAAAAGGTGCTTGAGAGTCACCTTCACGCTTTAACAGGGAGATCAATAGTTAGTTCCTATGGGAATTTTAGAGTTCCAAAGAGCTGAAAAAATTGAACCAGAAATAGCCAAGGAAGGAAAGAAAAACAGTGACCCAGTGATAAATACCCTGTTAAGTAAGCTTACAATCCGAGAGAAAGCAGGAAATTTGGGAGGCCTATACATCTTTAGGAAGGGAAAGAGGGAAGTTTGTGGTTGATACAAGAGCATGGTCTGTGACTGGTTCCATCAATTGGGATACAGAGAAGCATTTGTTCTTTCAGAGAATAATTGATTTGTTTAATATGGTCAATGTCTTCTCTGGAATTTATGGCAATGCCGTAAACTAAACATAAGTGAACATCTTTTCTCAGTTTTTTACAGGAAAAGGTGATTTTCATTATTGGAAGTTTTTTTGGTGGTGGTTGTTGTTTTTTTTTTTACAAATAGAGATTAAACTCTGTTGGCTTTATGGTAGCTCCCAATAGATATGCCTTGGTAAGAAGATTCAGAAATAATTGTTTCTGAATGATTGTTACGTCCAGCCATCTCCAAGATTCTTAAGGACACTTTATGATTTGCAAACAAAAGGTATTAAATGTAAAAATTTTGTCAGCAGATGATATTCTTTATGCAGTTTATGTTTTGGTTCCTTTCATTTGCTTTATTCATTTATTACTTTTTAATATAGAGAATGTATTACCTTAGCTTTTCTCCGGTAGTGAGTGTTTCAGAGAGTAGCTGACCATAGTGCAGAAGTGGGAAAAAATAGAGATTTATGAAAAATGGGAAGATTACGATGCTGAAGTTTGTGCTTCGGCAACTTAAGGTACAGAGGATGCAGGGGAAATAGTCCCCAGCTCCTCTTACCCCTGCCCAGCCAGAAAGCATATGACACAGAGGTCTTTGAAATATAATCTACAAAGGTCAGCACCCCACCCTCACCTCCCTGAAACAGAGCAGAATGAGGGAAGGGCAGGGAATGACGGAAGGAAACCAGACCAGGATCAGCTCAGAGCCCTAATCATAAGGGGTCCTGTTGTGGAGGAGCAGGATGTCACCTGTAGGAATATCATGAAACGTGGCTTAGCTGGCAGCAGCCAAGAGCCCTTGCTATCCATCCAATACTGAGGGGGACTTATTTTAAATGGGAAGATTGATTTATAAGCAAGGGTTTTCCTTGTAGCTGGGCCAACAGGATTTTTTAAAAAAAGATAACTGAAGATTAGTAGTCATCATTGTTTTGTAATATTTAGACTCCCTTCAAATTGTAAACACCATCGGCAACATAAATTGAGAAGGTGTGCATGAGTGCTAAGTCACTTCAGTCATGTCCAACTCTTTGTGACCCCCTGGACCACAGCCCTCCAGGCTCCTCTGTCCATGGTATCCTCCAGGCACGAATACTGAAGTGGGTTGCCATGCCCTCCTCCAGGGGATCTTCCTGACCCAAGGATTGAACTCACATCTCCTACGGCTCCTGCATTGCATGCAGATTCTTTACTGCCGAGCCACTGAGGAAGCCCCAAGTTGAGAATACTGCCAGGTAAAGTCCATAATTTATGGACCTAGACAAAAGCTTGGTTAATATTCCATGGCAGTTCACAAAAAGTAAAATATCCCTAATCATCCAGTCACCCTAAATTACAGCGGTATCAGAGAAAACAAAAAGAATATATCAAAATGTTATTTTAATTTACAATATTGTTTTCATCCAAACGAGGAACTAAGAAAATCTTTACTGGTGTAATTTTTGTTGTTGTTGTCTCTACTGCATTTTAAACATATTTATTTTTATCAGAGTGTAGTTGCTACACAGTACTATTTGTTATAGCTGTATAATATAGTAATTTACAATTTTAAAAGATTATACTCCATTTATAATTATTATAAAATATTGGCTACATGTAAATTCTCCATGTTGTACAACATATCCTGGTACAATGATATATACATGTGTATATGTTGTACAATATTCTCCCTTTTGTACAAGTACAAGGATATATATGTGTGTATATGTATAAGTGTGTGTATGTGTGTGTGTGTGTGTGTGTGTGTGTGTGTGTGTATGCCACATCTTTTTTATTCATTCATCTGCTCATGTCCATTAGATTGCTTCTGTATGTTGGCAATTGTTAAGTAATGCTGCTATGAACACTGGGATGCATGTATCTTTTAGAATAAGTGTTTTCATTTTTTTTCAGGTATACACCCAAGAGTGGAATAGCTTTGTCACATGGTAGTTCAATTTTTAGTTTTTTTGAGAAACCTCCATACTGTTTCCCATCCTAGCTGCACCAATTTACAGTCCCATCAGTAGTGTGCAAGGATTCCCTTTTCTCTGCATCCTTGCCAGCATTTATTATTTTCGTTCTTTTGGATGATAGAGATTCTGACAGGTGTGAGGTGATAATCTTCTTATGGTTTTGATTTGCATTTCCTTGGTGATTAGCAATATTGAGCATCTTTTCATGTGCCTGTTGGCCATCTGCATTCCTCTTTGGAAAAATGTCTATTCAGTTCTTCTGCCCATTTTTAAAATTGGGTTGTTTGTTTTTCTGATGTTCAGTTTTATGAACTGTTTATAAATGTTGGATATTAATCCCTTATCAATCATACCATTTGCAAATATTTTCTCCCATTCAGAAGTCTGTCTTTTCATTTTACTGTTTCCTTTGCTGTGCAAAAGCTTTTAAGTTTAATTAGGTCTCATTTGTTTATCTTTGCTTTTATTTCCTTTGCTTTAGGAAACAGGTCCAAAAATAATATTGCTGCAATTTGTGTGTTCTGCCTGTATTTTTATCTAGGAGTTTTATAGTAGCTGGGCTTACATTTAGCTCTTTAATCTATTTTGAGTTTATTTTTGTGTATGGTGTTAGAGAATTTTTAACTTTATTCTTTTACATGTAGCTGTTGTAGCTGTCTAGTTTTCCTGGCACCACTTATTGAAGAGATTCCCTTTCTTCCAATGTATATTCTTGCCTCCTTTATTGTAGATTAATTGACCACAAGTCATGAGTTTGTTTCTGGGCTCTCCATCACGTTCCATTGATCTGTGTGTCTGATTTTATGCCAGTTCCATATTGTTTGGAGGGGGCTTCCCAGCTGGTGCAGTGGTAAAGAATGTGCCCACCAATGCAGGAGACCCAGGAGATGGGAGTTTGACCCCTGGTTCAAGAAGAGCCCCTGGAGTAGGAAATGGCAACCCACTGCAATATTCTTGCCTGGAAAACTCCATGGACAGAGGAACCTGGCAGGCTACAGTCCCTGGCTTAAAAAGAGAGCTGGACATGACATGCACACGAGGGCACACACACACACATTGTTTTGATGACTGCGACTTTGTAGTATAGCCTGACATCAAGGAGGGTGATTCCTCCAGCTTTGCTCCTCTTTCTCAAGATTGGTTTGTCTGCTTGGGGTCTTTTTGTATCCATAGAAAATTTAAAGTTATTTGTTCTCGTTCTGTGAAAAATGCTGTTGGTGTTTTGATAAGGATTGCATTGAATCTGTACATTGTCTTGGTGGTACCACATTTTTGATAGCCAAATTGAAAAATGTGAGTGTGTGTGCCTGTGTATACTTTTTCAAGTCATATTAAATTGAAAGGCTATACTACAGGTCCACCTCCATGTAAAGGTCAGCCCGTGATTCTACAGGTTCCAGAGTTACTAGGTTTCCAAATTTGAAAATCTTATTCTGTCTCTAAAGAAATAGATATTGATCTTTTAACAAATAATAAAACAATCTGTGACAGGAAAACTCCTTGTTTTCAAGACCTTGTGCTAAACAATTGTTCCCCTAAGAGATGCCCGAACCTCCTAAAGTAATTCATCTTGGCAGGTGGACCACCTGCTGTTACTATCTCAGCACCCTTGGCAGAAAGCAGCTTTTTGGAAGTCTCCCTGTTGAACCCTAAGAGTGGCAACTAAAGGATAATCTGGTTTTTCCTGTTAGAAGATTTGATTGAAAATATGTAATGTCTCCTGCATAAGATAAAAAGTGTAACCTCATACCTGCTATATTTTAGTTTAGCTTTTTATACTTTACTGTATTCATTGGGATTCTCCAGAGAAAAAGAACCAATAAAGTATGTGTATACATATATGAGATTTTAAAGAATTGGCTTATGCAGTTATGGATGGTAGCAACTCAAAAATCTGCAGGGTGGGATGGCGGGGCCTCGGGACCCAGAGAAGAGCTTATGCTGAAGTTCAAATCTACCATCTGCTGCAGAATTCCTTCTTGTTCAGGAAACATCAGTCTTTTCTTCTACTCAAGCCTCCGGCTGATTGGAAGAAGTTTACCCATTTTGTAGGAAGATCTGCTTTATTCAAAGTCCATCAATTTAAACGTAAATCTCATCTAGAAATACCCTCACAAAAGCATCCAAAACAGCTTTTGGCCAAATATTTTGGCATCATAACCCAACCAACTTGACACATAAAATTGACCCATTACTTCTAGTCTATTATTTTATTTTAAGAATGTGTGCCCCAACACCCCCTTCACTCAATGTTAACATCATCTGCCCAAGAGCCGGGACCCTCTGCCACACACTCCTCACTGTGCCCACAGCACCCAGCTCCAGAGATGAATGAGTGACCATGTGCTTCTAACAGCCAACCTCTTTTGTTTCTCCCACTCCAGTGGCATTTTAGGCAGCATCTAACTTGACAAAAGCCTTCAGCGCCTCTTTGTCTAACCCCCACCACACACATACAACACCTCACTTAGAGGCCATAGGAGCATGTACTAAAAATAGATCACCCTAAATACGTAATGCATAAATTAATTTCTAGTCATGATATTGGCTAAATATTACCCTGTATTGTCACAGGAGGAGGAAACTGTGTTCGCTACAAGGATTCTCTGCTTCCCTGAGCAAGCTTAAGCTTTTTAATACTTTTCTTCTTCTTGCTCCTCTTCTTGTCAGTGTCCTTCACACACAGGCTCACATCCTCCGTCCTCCCTATTCTCTTTCTCTTGCAGAACTTTTTTCTGTGTTAGTATTTTCCCCAAGTGTGCAAGGGAAATGGTGCTGATTGTAGGATTCCAACAGCTTTTTGTAAGTGCTCTTGTCTTCAGTGAGGACTGTCCCTTGTTCTTTTGACCTCTTACCTTTCCTTTTACTTCTCCCCCAGGAGCAACTCATTGCACTGTTCACACTCATGGACTTCACATTCAGGCCTGTGGCAGTTGTGACGCTTGTGCAGCTTTGAAAATGAACACCAGGGCTGGTGCCCAGAACCTAAATGAAATGAGGCAGTAGACCCAGAGGTCACTTAACGTGCCTTGTCCCTACTGCTTCCTTCCTTTTGACTGGTATTCAGGTCAGTATTTACAGATGGAATCTGAATGTGCAGAACAGCTGATTCTGTTCTTGAACAAGAAATGGATGAAACTGTAAAGAAAAAAATCATAACTGATGAACAATTTTTCAACATTTTTTGAGCCTAATGATTTTGGAAAATATGTTCATACTTCATTCTGTCCTGTATTTTTTTCCCCATGGAAATAGTGTAATATGTAGGAAATTCAAATGGAAGCAAGCCTGTAAATGCATATTTTTGAATGAAGGCTGTTTACCCAGTTTTCTTACTCTGCACAATAGAATCCTGACTAGACAAATAATGTATGACCTGCTCAGTTCAGGTTTTTATCCAAAATACTGATATTTTACCTTTGTTTTATAGTCACAGATCTCTTTGAAAGTCTAAAAAATACTATAGACTGCTTACCTTACCTAATTCACATATAGATGTGAAACTTTGCAAAGGTCTTTAGCCTTGATGCAGAGATCCTGGCAAGTCTATCCCTGGGACTCTAGGTAAAAGCCTTTGATCTGTGGCAAGCAATTTGCTCACTCTGGACTTTTTACAGGATTAATTGAAATTGAACCCCCTCATGTTATGTAAAGTACTGTGTATTTCACTAAATTGTTAACCTAACAGTGAACCTCAAATGAAAGCCAGGGGCATTTGCTGTAAATGTCTCATCCCTTCTCACAGAGACCGGGTGAGACCAGGGATGATCTGTGCCCTGGAGCAGTCTGGGTTCCATGTCTCTCCAGCTGTGCCCTTCTTTCAGGGCGTTGTTAGATCCACACTGGGATATATACATCTTCATCTTTAGGAACTAAGCTTCTCTCTTTACTTATGCACGTGTGCTGTTTTCTTTTTAAGTACAAACTCCCTCAACTGTATTGATAAGGATTTCTTTCTCTCTTTTAAAAAAAAAAAAAAATGCCTGCTACCAGTAAATTCCCAAAGGACTTTTCTTTCTGTTTGCAGGAAACTGCAGTTTATGTATGACCTCTCTCTGGATGGATTTATTCCATCACTCTTTGTTAGGTAGTCTTTGCTCTCCTTTGGAATTGGAAGAAGTTTTGAAACACCTTTGGGTTGAGTGTCTTTGTAGGTGGAGTGTGAGCTAAAAGCAGATCCCTTACCCCAAATAGAGTAGAAATATGAAAGTCATGACATCTCCTGTCTGTCTGCCCTCTTACCTCCAGCTGAAGCATCCAAGGGTGTTCTCCCATAACCACATCACAATCAGCAGGCTGCAGTAGTTAAGCAGAAAATAAAGTTACTCGATCTCACGGTTATCCAGTATTATCTCATACCTTTTAATCAAGCTACTCTTAAATGTTTGCTTCAGGCCAAAGCTTTAAAGTGGAAGTTTTATGTTGTGAAACATTTTGAACCCTGAAACCGAGCAAACAAAATTCTAGAAGGCAAAAATTATTTCTAAGTCCTATAAGTTTAAAGGCAATTCATATGTTCATTCGTTCTTTAATCCATTCATTGTTACATGATATAGAGTAAATATGAGGTAAGCTTTCTGCCTTCTCAGAAGCTATTGGATGGTAAAAGGAAAGATTTTGGGTGAGAAGTCAACCATCTGCTTTGGATGGAATCTCTAAAACAGACCTCCTGGAACCAACTGTTAACTTCAGGCTTCCAGTGATTGAAAACTCATCTCTCTGGAGCTGGCGGAAGCTGACTTCAGCACATCATTTATCAAGAGCCCATCTATGGGTTTTCTATTCTGTTTTATTGGTCTATTTATCTACTTCTAACTTAATGTATGGGCTTCCCTGTTGGCTCGAGTGGTAAAGAATCTGCCTTGGTTACCTACTCCAGTATCCTTGCCTGGACAATCCCATGGATAGAGGAGCTTGGCAAACTATAGTCCATAGGATCACCAAGAGTCCAACATGACTGAGCGACTAACGCACACACACACAACTTAATTGATACATATGAATAATAAGTATTCAATCGGCTGAAGTCTTCCCATTATATTCTTTTAGAGGGAGGGGTATTGGGTGTTTGCAGGGTTTTCTTTTTCCTTAAAGAAGACCTGCTTAGAATCCATTGTTCAAGTTCCACCAAGTCTCTGTTAGTTTGCAATCACCTGATGGAACTGGTCCTCTGGAGGGTAAAAAGCCTGGAAGGAAAGAAGTAATCATTTTCCCGAAGAATAGCTTAAATCACTGCATCGCTATTCAGGGCCACCTCTGGCCTCCAGTACTAGCTGTAGAGTTGGGTACGATGTTTCTTGACACTTTCAAAGAGACAAGGAGGAGGAAAAATGCTTTTGAGATTTGTTTATTACATCTTAAAGGTTATATTTCCATGGTGATTTCTAAAGTTGTAACTAGCGGGTGGAGGGAAGGAATTAAGTTGTTCTGAACTGTGGACTCATCTTTGTAAGTAGTGTGTGAATAACGGTGGAAGATGGTTTCAAATTGAAGTAATGGGTCCATGACTTTCACAAAGGTCATTTCTCAGGTTACCTACATTTCTTCTTTTCTGTGTATACCTAAAACCATCATGCTGCTTAGAGTTAGAAACAGCTTCACCCTAACAAAATTGTAACAGTTTTCTTTAGATGTCCTGTGTATAAACATACATAGAGATTTTCCTCAGTAAACAGGTGGAAGTCAATCTAAACTTTTCAGTGCATTCTGTTACCATAGTTTTGATCATTTAGGGGAAAATATCAATAAATTAGGAAAGTATAGTCCTTTGAACACTGAGTTGTGTGCTTTAAATGGTGTATATCATTGGTTCAGTTTCTCTGGAGACCCCTGACTAATAGAACCAGAAACCATCAAAGTTATCTCATGCTTTCTAAGGACATATAAGCAGCTATGATGACGCATTTCCACTTTGTACAGTGTCTGCTGTTGTGTTTTTGATGTCTAAGGTATAATCCTGATTTGGTGCCCACTGGCAGAGGTCAGATGTTACTGCTGCAAGGACAACTAAGAAAAAAAATGTTAATTTTATACTTGTTGAAAAATTAAAAGTTAATTTACATTCTGTCCCCAACGTTTAACACTTGGTAAAACTGGCACATACCTAGAGAAATCGGCAGTATACATGGTCAAATATATTTGGAGAGTAGTTTCGCAACAAATAATCAAGATATATGAAAATGTTTTTATCTTTTGACTCAGTCATCCTACGCCTAGGTATTCTCATTAAAATTTATCTAGAAAACTAGAAAAACACTATGTACATATACATATATTACGTATACATCTAGAGACATTAATATATGATCTATGGTTGTTGTTCAGTCGTTCAGTCAGGTCCGACTCTTTGTGACCCCATGGACTGCAGCACGCCAGACTTCCCTGCCCTTCACCATCTCTCAGTGTTTGCTCAGACTCATGTTCATTGAGTTGGTGATGCCATCCAACCATCTCTTCCTCTATCACCCCTCTTTTCCTCCTGCCCTCAATCTTTCCCAGCATCAGGGTCTTTTCCAGTGAGTCGGCTCTTCATATCAAGTGGCCAAAGTATTGGAGCTTCAGCATCAGTCCTTCCAATGAAGATTCAGGACGGATTTCCTTTAGGATTGACTGGTTGGATCTCCTTGCAGTCCAAGGGACTCCTAAGTGTCTTTTCCAGCACCACATATAGTTAGTTATAAAATGCATAGTTATATAGTTAGTTCTGAGATAAATTATGTCTTCCCAAAATTCATATGTTGAAATCCTAACCTCCAGTACCTCAGAATTAACCCTATTTGGAGGTAGTCTTTAAAGAGGTGATTAAGTTAAAATTAAGACTTTTGGGTGGTCCCTAATCCAATATGAATGATTGTCCTTATAAGAGGAAATTTGGACACAGACATGACACAGAGGGAAGACCATGTGAAGACAGAATAGAAGACGCCTGTCTGCATGCCAAAGAGAGAAACTCTAGAAGAAACCACCCCTGCCAGCACCTTGACCTTAGACTGCAAGCCTCTACAGCTGAAGAAGATTAATCTTTGTTGCTCAAGCTATCCACCCTGTGGTACTTTGTTATCACAGCCCTAGAAAGCAAATATATGTCTAATTCCATGTTCTTATACAGAACTAATTTGCTGTCATTGTTATTTAGTCACTAAGTCATGTCCAACTCTTTGCGCCCCCATGGACTGTAGCCCATCAGGCTCCTCTGTCTATGGAATTTCCCAGGCAAGAATACTGGAGTGGGCTGCCATTTCCTTCTCCAGGGGATCCTCCTGACCCAGAGACTGAACCCACATTTCCTGCATTACAGGCAGATTCTTTACCACCGAGTCTTCAGGGAAGCCCATATGGACTCATTACAACACTTAAAAAGACCTAAATAAGCAATAGTAGGAATATACTTAAATTTAAATTGATGAATCAATATGTTGGACTATATACTATAGTCGTTGAAATGAAAATTATGATCATTTTATTGAAAAAGATTACAATAGGATATAAGCAAACAATGGAATACTATTCAGCAGTTAAAAGAAATAAAAGTTATATGTATTAATATGCAGAATTCTCTAAGACATAATGTTGAGTGGCTTTTTCAAAAGCTGAATGTGATGTATAGCTCAAAACCATTAACAGAAATGTTAAAACACACTTCCATTAAACAGTGTATTTTATTCATTGGTAGATATGCACATCAGTAAAGGCAGAGAATCTATATTGGAAGGAAACACCTTAAATGTCCAAGCCTGGGTGTCTATGGTGGAGCAAAGCACAAGGATCTGGAAGGAAGGGAACTAACGAAGAATCTAAACTCCATAAGGAGGGACCATGGATTAACTGATGAAGGTGATGTTTCCCAAGGCAGCCGAAGATGATTGATTATATCAATCCAACTCTGTGCATCTGAAATGCAGCTGGAAACAGATGGTAGATGAAAGACCATAATGCGTCTCTCCTATAGTTTCACTTCTATTAATGTATTTACATGTATAAACAACAAATCAAGTAGCAGAAAAAATAGTTAAGTCATGGTGGTGAAGTTGAGGGTGCATTTTTGTTTTTTAAACTCTGGTCTTTATTTTTGTTTTGATGAGAGTTTTTTGTGTGGTATTTTGTCCTCTAAGTCAGATTTCTGGGGGAGAATAAAAGGATGAAAGACTGCCTTTAGTCCCGGATCTTCATTGTGGTATTCTGTTAAAACCTACTCTGTTCCTGTTATCAGCAAAACAGAAAACAGACATAATTATCCAGAAATACAAGCAAAAACTCTACTGTTCCCTAAGTTATGTGGGCATTTGAAGCCGAGTTTGCCCCTGGAGATCTGGCTTCAGCTGAGTTTTGTGTTCCTGATTCTTATTCTCTTTGTGTTTTCTTATTCTCAGATGTGCTCTCCCTCTTAACAAACACCTAAAATAAGCTTTGTGACTGCTAAGCTTTTCCTAGTACCCTGCTGTCAAATGTGGTAAAAAGAACAAAGAAAAACCTATGTGGTCTGACTGCTCTGAGACTTTCAACAGTCATCCCAGTCACTCGAGGGGGAAGAGACATCCTACCTACAGATGCCAGTCACCCTGTCCCGAGTTCACTGGGCAACGCCTGGAGCTGCCACTCCAGCAAAATGACAGGCATTGCTCTCCGTGGTGGGAGATCACTCCAGGTGGAGTGGAGTGGTTACTTCCCGTGTTCTGCTTTTGAGATCAGATCAGACTTCAAGCCTTTTCATCATCATCAGCTGTGATTTTTTTGTTGTTGTTGTTTTTCTCTTCAAGGTGAAAAGCTTACATGCTAGGCAGCTGTTCTTAACTCCCACCGCACATTCTAATCACTTGAGGCTGTTTTAATACACACCCAGGTCTGCTTTGCCAACTCAGACTGAAAGACTCAGGATCCCTGGGGAGGGGAGGAGGGGGTCTCGGGCACTGGTCAATCAAATGTACAGCCAGGACCATGACCCACTGGATGAGAATCTTCATTAATCTGCTCTGGCTTTTCTGCAATAAACAGAGTCCATGGTTTAGGGTTCCTGTCAGCCATCTAACTGTAACAGATGTCTGGAGACTCTTATCTGTTTCTAATGAGACTAGCTTATCTGTCAGCTCTGACACTAAAAAAGAGGAGCATAGTGATGGGATTATTTCTTTTTTAGAATAAGACCTTATTCTTCTGTTTTTAATATGATTTAATATGGAGATGGGTGAATCTTTGTTGCACAAAACACTCTTTGACTTTGTATTTCTGATTAAAAGTGGAAGAAAAAAATGCCATTTTCTCCACATACATTTCTTATTTAGAAACAAAGCAGATCAGGATATTTTTTAAAATTGGTTTCTTTAGATCCCTTTGGGAGATGTAAGAAAGTCAGTAACAGAGGTATAAACAATATTCCTTCCAGATTTTAACTTAGAAAGGATGTTAAGTTTTGGTATCAGTTGTATGCTTCTTCCCCAGTTGCATTAAGTAATTAATTTAGAGAGTAGGGAAAAGAACCTAAAGAACAGAGACTGATTACCCTTCTTTACTGAGTACAAACATGCAGTATCTCCTATTTAAATACACACACACACACACACACACACACACACATCACAAAACCTCTCATGGTTCCCATATCCTTTCCCAGCTGACATCCCCATGTTTGCCTCCCTTTAGGAGGGTAGTTTATAATTGCTAGTTTCCATCTTCATTTTCATTTCTCCACCCAGTCTTTCTTTAACTCTTTCAAACCAGAATTTTGTCCTCATATTCCACTGAATCATCTTCTGTAAAGGTCACTAATGATGTTCTAGCTTCCAGGTACAATATCTTACTCAGCCCATATCTTACTCATCTGTTTGGAAGAATTTGACGAAGTTACTACCACCTACATATGAAACTCTCCCTTCCTTTGGAGTCTTGGATGCTTCTTTGTCTTGGTTCCCAGCCCATCTCCTGACTGTTCTTCCTCCTTTGATGGTTCCTCCTCATCTCCCTGGTTCTTCTCATGGGATTGCCCCAGCATTCTGTCTTTCCTCCCAGCTCTCCCAACCATACCCTTACTCTGGAGCCCAGGAGACTTCACATATCCTAAAATTCCATGTGTATGTTAATGTCTCCTTATCTACATTTCTGCCTTTCCTTTTTTCCTCATTTCTCCCCATCTCCTCTTACATGTTAATAGGAAGTCCGAATTCAGTATGTCCAAGATGAATATTGGTTTTTCTCTCCTCCAATTTCTCCACAGTCCTCCCCATATGAGTAGTCCTCCTCATCTGTTCTATTAGTCACTTAGGTCAAAAATCTTGCCTTCCTCCTTGATTGCTGTCTTCCGTATTTTGTATCTAATTTATTCGTGGATCCTGACAGATGCACGTTTGAAATTTATCCAGAATGCTGGCACCGTCACTGCTGTCACCCTCTTCTCAGTGACTACCACCTCTCATCTGGATTATCCCAGTGACCCACTTACTATTCTTTATGTGCTCATCCTGGCCAACTCCTCTCCTCCATTCCCATGCCCTACACACAGCAGCTTGCAAACCCACACCTGAGCCATAACACTCTTTGGTTAAAACTCTTAATAGCCTGTCACGTGACTCAGGATAAAAGCCAAATCCTTACACTGAGTTCTAGGTAGTGGGACCTTTATTAAACTTCTGACCTCACCTCCTAGAACTCCCAGGCATGCTTACTGACTATAACAGAATAGCCTCCCATCTGTTCTCGAAATTCCCAGCATGTGTCCTCCTTTTCCAGAATGTTCTAGTCCCAGGAGGCACGTAACTGACATCCTTGCTTCCTTCTCTGTGCATGTGTCACCACTTCAGAGAAGACCGCCCTGACCATTCCTAAAATAGGAATCTCCTATTATCAGTAGCTGAATGGATAAAGAAGATGTGGTCTATGTAGACAATGGAATATTACTCAGCCATAAGAAAGCATGAAATAATGCCATTTTCAGCAATATGGATAGGCCCAGAGATTATCATACTAAGTGAAATAAGACAAAACCAAATATTATATGATACCAGTTATATGTGGAACCTTAAAAAAAAGATAAAAATCAACATATTTGCAAAACAGAAACACACTCATGAGCAAAGAAAACAAATTCATGGCTACCAAAGAGGAAATGTGTGTGTGTGTGGTGGGGGGTAAATTAGGAGTATGGGATTAACAGCACACTACTATATATAAAGTAAATAACAAGAACCTACTATATAGCACAGGGAACTATATTCAATGCTTTGTAATAACCTATAATAGAAAAATCTGAAGCTGATCTGAAACAAATGCAATATTGCAAATTAACTATAGTTAAATTAATTTAAATTTAATTAATTTAATTAAATGGCAACCTCCCTCCACTTCCCTCCCCTACCTTATTTCTGACTGATTTGTGTTGTTTTCCCATACCATTTATTATCCTCTAACTTTATACATTTTTTAGAATATATAACATTTTTAATAATATAAAAATACATTTTATAAAATATAGAATACAGGTACTATATTTGTGGTCTCTATTTGTGGACCTTTCTATGATTTAAGGTCCACAAAGGGTACTTTGTTCGCTGCTATGTCCACGGCACCAAGAATAGTGCCTGGTAGATAGGAAGTGCTCAATAAATATTCAGTTCATTTCAGTTCAGTCACTCAGTCGTG
Source organism: Cervus elaphus (assembly GCF_910594005.1). Taxonomy (NCBI): domain Eukaryota; kingdom Metazoa; phylum Chordata; class Mammalia; order Artiodactyla; family Cervidae; genus Cervus; species Cervus elaphus. The sequence continues at coordinate 25,296,182 of NC_057842.1, read as the reverse complement.
TCCGACTCTTAAATATTACTGTTTGAATTGTAACTCTGATTTCTTTAATGTTTAGAAAATGCCTTTCCCATTCCAGGTTCTCAATTTCTATCATTTGATCACTTAATCTTTGTATTTTTAACTAAACTACACTAACAATTCCCCTAAACTCTGCATGAATATCTTGTCATTAGGTACAGTTCAGCACCATGTTTCATTGAATATATGACAATTATAAAATATATAATTATTTTATGTGTGATTAAGAATAAGAATATTGCCAATTTTTTATAAAATTCAAAAAAATTTTTGTTTATTTGTACTGGCTCTTAGTTGAGGCACTTGGCATCTTTGATCTTTGTTGGTGTATGTGGGATCATTTTTTTTTTTTTTTTTAGTTTCAGCACATGGGATCTTTCTTTGTGGCATGGAAACTCTTAGATGCAGTGTGTGGGATCTAATTCCCTGATCAGGGATCAAACTGGGGTCCCCTGCGTTGGGAGTGCAGAGTCATAGCACTTAGTCTTATTGGACCAATTGTCAGGTAAAGTATGGCATACTATTTGAGATATAGGTGTATGTGTGTGTGTGTGTGTGTGTGTGTGTTCTAATAATGTGAGTGATGGTTAGTGGTATAAGGAAAGGAGGATAGCCATGGAGATTGAGTGTGAGTGCTTGATAGGCTGGAGCATGGGGTAAAATCTGATTTTATCTGTACGAGTCTCTCTTGTTTTGTGCTTTGTTGTGGTTGTAGCTTTTTAACCTCATTTTGTGCCTGTATGTTTATCTTAAGGGATTAACATAGGTGATAAAAATAGCATAAAACACAAAGATCAAGACAAATTTTCAAATTAATCCAACCAATTTCTTTTTTAAAAAATAAGCAAAGTCTGGGGGTTTTGTTTTTGTTTTTGTTTTTTTGGCAAAAGAACCAATTCGGTTTGCTTTCATTTCAAAAGCACTTAAAAGCTTTCCCCAAAAGATAGTTCTGGTGAATAAAATGGAAATTCAAGATGGAAAACTGCCAGGCCAGTTATCAGAGCATTTGATTTATTGCTGGGAGGCAGTTGACTTAAACTCTGCATGTCTGCAAGTCATTGTAGCATCAGTAGACCTTCTGTTGAAATTATTTGTACACATATCCTGAATCACCTTACATGGCAGCTGGTCGTAAAGGATCCAGGGTTGAAGAAAGCATGCAATATTAGATTAGCCACAGTGTTTTACAGGGACATTATCGCTGGGAACAAAGACACTGAAGGACAAAGAAGAATTCCATCCTACTCGACACATTGGAATAAGAAGTGTTTTCAGTGTCTAAAGAGAAAATGTCTTTTCTCATAAGACAGATCATTTGCTGTAAATTCTTTCAAGCCTTGCGCTCACCTCAAGCTAAGTATTGTTTAGGTTCATCTTCTACTCCTGAGAGCCCTATATTAAGAACACTGACAACTTGGGAGAAAGCAGAAAAGAGACTTTAAAGTTAAAAGTATGTGCAAGCTTCCCTTCTCTCCACCCCCTCTTTCCATCCTTGGTCAGTCTCTGACTGCTAAGTCTTTACCGGATGGCTCAGTGTACTGAACTGTTCCAAGAAAAAGGTTTTTAAAGACAGACAAGTGAGGACATTCCTGGTGGTCCAGTGATTAAAACTTTACCTTCCCAACACAGGGGTGCAGGTTCGATCGCTGGTTGAGAGGCTAAGATCCCACATGCCTTCGGCCAAAAAAACCCAAAGCATTTTTTTTAAAAAAGCAATATTTTAACAGATTCAATAAAAGTCTTAAAAAGTGGTCCACGTCAAACAAATTTAAAAAAAAAGAATAAGTGGAGAATAAAGTTCTATGTGACAATGGGCTTAAGCTGCCTGGGAAAGGAGATTCAGAATCAGGGAGGACACTAAAGATATGTAGACAGAGATATCAGGAAGATGAATTTGAACTTGATAGCTGGTGGCTAAAAGACTGGAGCAGCTTGCCTGAAAAGCTGGAGACTTTCCACGCAAACTTTGGAGTAGGGGAGAGAGAGAGATCTCAAGGCTCCTTCCAGCATCCCTGCTGTGATGTATGTGCTGCACACACCCTGTGTGCTGTTTCTGCCCCTTGAAACCTCAGGAATGCCTATAATTCTTTCAATGCTCTTTGGAGTCGGGCTTGTACCTTTTGGTGTGGGGTTGGGGTGGGGGGATGTGATGGTATAGGGTGATTGGGCATAGGGTGAGTGCAGAGCAGTGCAAAAAGCTTAGCTTTACTTCAATTACGTTTACTTACCTTCCCAAGGGGCAGTAGGACAGCAGGCCCATCGTGAAAGAAGGGGGAAGCTTGCAAAGTGTGGTGAAGCTTATCTGATGCCCACTCCTCCCTGACCTCTGTCCCCACATGTCTGCCAAGGCTCCCTGGCCCCTGAGTTGCCCTCTGGGTCATGTTCTCACACCTTCCATCCTGTCGATCAGAAGTCTCATGTCCCATTCTGTTAGAGACATAGGAGGTGAGTGGCCAGTTAAAGGATGAGAACCTGGTAGGAGGGTGCAGTGGTTAAGATCACGGGGTATGAAATAAGATGCCCAGGTTGGAGTTGGCCTCAGCCCAACTCAAACTCCAGCCCACCTCGAATGAATTTGAAGTTGCTTAGTCTCCCTGAAATATTGTTTTCTGCAGGTAAAACAGAGTGAAAGCCGTGGTGACCGTAAAAGAATTAGTGTTTGCATATGTGTGCATGCTAAATTGCTTTAGTCGTGTCCAACTCTCTGTGACCCCAAGGACTGTAGCCCACCAGGCTCCTCTGTCCATGGGATTCTCCAGGCAAGAATACTGGAGTGGGTTTCCATGCCTTCCTCCAGGGGATCTTGCCGACCCAGGAATCTAAGCCTAGTCTCTTATGTCTCTTGCATTGGCAGGCAGGTTCTTTACCAGTAGGGCTACCTGGGAGTGTGTTTGCACTGTGGATGCTATTCTTTCAGTCTCCCCAAATCCCCGTCTTTCCTTCTGGCAATAGATTCTGTCCCTGGTCCAATGCCTTATCTCCCAGCTATGGTGAGGCCATCAGAGTCTATTCATAGGATGTGTTTCAGACTGGAGCTCAGGAGAGGATCACTTTTTTGTGTTCTTGTCATGATGCAAACCTGCTGACAGCCATGTCCTCTGCTCTGTAGAAAGGCCAGGCTGAACAAACTGAGATGATGACTCTTGTTTGGAGTCATATGACAGGTTAGGTTATTCAGATCATTTTTCACATTGAAAAGCAAATTCAAAATTTTTAATATTATTTTTAGTTTTCTTAAAATCCCTTAGGAGCTGACAAGGTAGTAAAGTTACAATCTAGGAATGGAAATGAAGGGAAGCTGTTTAAAGTCATCGAGGGTTTGCAAAATGAGCTTCTATTTTTATTAAACCAGCTCTATAGGGGGTGCAGAAATCCCTAGGCTCCATCCAAGTTGGAATATTTAATAGGAGATTGGTCCTCATTATGCCAGGACCCCAAAAAGCTGTGAGGCCTCTCTCATAGCTCTGTCTGTAAAGAATCTGCCTGCAATGCAGGAGACCTGGGTTCAATTCCTGGGTTGGGAATGTCCCCTGGAGAAGAAAATGGAAACCCACTCCAGTATTCTTGCCTGGAGAATCCCATGGATAGAGGAGCCTGGCAGCTGCAGTCCATGGGGGTGCAGTAGTAGGACATGACTTAGCGACTAAACCACCACCACCAAAAAGCTACAACTTAACAGGTACAGTAACTTGAAGTCAACCTAACTCACCATCACCACCAGCGTAAGAGGCTGCAAAGGAAATGGTGAAGGACAGGAGGGGAGAACATCCCTGAGGGTTTACAACTACAAGCTGACTGTCCTGCAGATTTGCAGCCCAAAATCATGTCACTTCAATAACCCAAGAATGCTGAAGCCCAGATTTAGTTTAGAGCAGTCCTGAGCGGATAAAGACACATGGCAAAAGCAAGCAAACAAACAAAAAAGCTCACTACAGAACTATTTTATTGTAGGCTTTAAAAACTTTCCACAGATGATTTTCCAGAAAAAAAAAAAAAAAGTGTAGCTCACAGTAAAAAATAACAAAGCACACAAGAAAGTAAAGCAATATGAGTGAAACTACCAAATAATAGAAACAAACTAGAAATGTCAGATGTTAAAATTAGTAGACAAAAATTACTTTTTTAATGTATTAAACTCTTTTAAAGTCTGAATTTCTTTTTTTGATTGATTAGTTTATGCATTTTTGGTTGTGCTGGGTCTTCGTGGCTATGTGAGGGCTTTCTCTAATGCAGTGAGCGAGGGCTTCTCTTGTTGTGGAGAAAGAGCTCTCAGTCCTCAGTATTTATGGCTCTTGGGCTGGAGAACCCAGGCTCAGTAGTTGTGATGCACCAGCCTAGATGCTCTGCAGCATGTGGAATCCTCCCAGACCAGGGATTGAACCCTTGTCTCCTGCATCAGTAGGCAGATTCTTAACCACTGGAGCACCAGGGAAGTCCAAGAATTATTATTTTTTGATTAATTAATTTTTTACTTGACTGCACAGGGTCTTAGTTGTAGCATGCAGGATCTTTAATTGCAGTGCATGAACTCAGTTGCAACAAGTGGGATCTAGTTCTCTGACTAGGGACTTGTCCCTGCCCTGCACTGGGAGCTCGGAGTCAGCCACTGGATGACCAGGAAAGTCCCAAGAATTTTTTTTAAATGTATACCAAAATTAAATAAAAAACAGGACTGTGAACATTAGAAAGCAAATGTCAACAAATTTCAAAAGACTGAATTCATATAGCATGTTTTCTTAGACCACAATGCTATTGCTTGTAGTAAAAATTTAAAGGAAAGCAATATTGTTTCTACATGTTTGATTATGAAGAAATAAATGTTTATAAATTGAATAGAAAAAAATATAGGCATTAGAAAATATTTTAAACTGGATAATCTTGAAAACACTACATTTTAATACTTGCAGAATATATCAAAGGTCAAACTTAGAGGGAAATGTATAGTTTACAAACAATAGAATTTAAAAAAGGAATGGCTGAAAATTAATTAACCAAACAACCATCCCAAGAAATTAGAAAAGAAATAGCAAAATAAAACCAAAGAAAGTAGAATGAAGGAAAAAGTGAATATGAGAACAGAAATAAATAAAATATAAGACGAACATAGAGAGGATTCAACAAAGCCACAAGATTGTTCTTACAAATCTTTGGAAAATCTTACGAAGAAAATAGATTTCTGGGTCCAAAATGGAACACAGAATCTACATATTTTTTAAGAAATCCATAGGAGAGTGTGATGTACAATCATGTTTGCCCATCAAACATATCAAAATCACTGACCTAAAAGACATACTCATTTTTAGCAAGAAATACTTATTTAATAGAACAAATTTCAAACACTTTGTAACGCCATCATGGCCACGAGAAACTTTTTCACCATCCGTATTACCATTTGCAGTGAAATAATTCCCATAACTTAGTTGAACCTGGTTAGAAACTCTAACCCACTAGGAATTGTTTTCTTCAGGTAAACATTACTCTTTTTACTTGTCCTTGCTCAAGTGCAAATGTCCCTTAGGAGGTAAAACAAAATCACTAACTGGTTTGTCACATTTCCCTTACTAGATGCCTTCCTGCTATGCTTAGAGGCAGCAAGAGAGGTGGCAAAGTGGAAAGGAGAGGACCTGAAAGAGGAGAGAATGACTTTGGGTCACTCTGGTCCGAATAATGGTCCATGGTTTTAAGTTCATATGTACCTGACCCCAGATAGTTTCTGGTCAATATAGATGTGTTCTGAAAGTGTGACAATGAGTGGGAAGCTACAGTCTTTGGGTAGTTTTGGGCTCACTCAGTATCAGCCACAGAGTGTGTGCTTTCAAATTATGATCTTAATGATATCACTTATATGTGGAATCTGAAGTATGATACAAATGAACCTGTTTACAAAATAGAAATACACTCACAGACATAGAAAACAGACTTGTGTTTGTCAGAGGGGAGGAGGCTGAGAGGGGATGGGCTGGGAAGATGGGGTTAGCAGATATAAGCTTTTATATATAGAATGAATAAACAGCAAGGTCCTACTGTATAGCACAGAGAACTATATTCAATATTCTGTGATAATTCATAATGGAAAAGAATAAAAAAATTGTGTATGTGTGTACAACTGAATCACTTTGCTGCATAGCAGAGATTAACACAACACTGCAAATCAGCTCTACTTCAATTTAAAAATTATTCTAATCTTAGTGAAATGATAAATTGTTATATTTTCAAGGACCTTCAGTGTTACTGGTAGTGCTTGAAGCTAAGACTGTTAAATCCTTGAGAGTCAAAGATGTACTCTGTTGTGAACTGTAATTTAACTGAGCAGCAGAAAACCTGACGTATTCTCGGTGCTACAGTCTTGTGAGAGTAGCCCACAGTCCTGTACACCAAAAGGTCTGTGCAGTATTTAGGTGTTAACAGGGTATAAGAACAAAGGACACTAATTTGCAGTCTTGTCTTGAACTTGCAACACAGAAATGTTATTAATATTTTAGGGCACATCTGTGTTTAATAAATGCAGAGAAAGACACTGGGTAGAATTCAAGACCTCTTCCTAGGTATGGCACTAATAGATCAGCATTTGACTTAAGTTTATTTGCTTTTTAAAAAAACTCTAGACCACAGAATCTCCATGAATTAGATGGGAGGGCGGGGGAAATATCTTCCTTCACACCCTCAAAGAGCTAAATTTTAGCTTCTCAATTCCCAAGTCACATTAAACAAAGACCTATTACATGACTCTGTGAACATAGCCCCCAAAGTTATGACTTATTTTCCAATTTTATAAAAAGTTGTGGTTCCAACAGGAATGGTATTTGCAATTTAAAAAGATTAAGTATAGGTTATCTTTGTCTCTTCTTCAGGATCCTTATTATCTCTCAACCTCTTGTTCAGATTATTCTTCTAGGAACTCACAGGCTTCCCTGGTGGCTCAGATGGTAAAGACTCTGTCTGCAATGCAGGAGACCTGGTTTCAATCCCTGGGTCGGAAGATCCCTCAGAGGAGGGAATGGTTACCCACTCCAGTATTCTTGCCTTGAGAATTCCATGGACAGAGGAGCCTGGTGGGCTACAGTCCTTGGGGTCACAGAGAGTTGGACACGACTGAGCGACTAATACACATACAAACACACAGTAACTCACAGTTTTGAAAGTGAATAGTTAGTATGACTGAGTTATACACCCAGATTTTATCAGTGGTTTTTAAAGAAGGTCTATAATTTGCTTTTACTCCATCTCTGCTAACACTCCATCTCTGGAGTGTTAAGGTTGGGCAGTGAAGCCAGAATCCACAGCTTGGGCTGTAAGATCATCTGTGAGGCTCCAGTCTTCTGTTCTCAGAAGTTGCAACATTCAACAGCAGGTGAAGTTTATCTTTAACATCATCTCTTTTCCTTAAAGTCTCCATCCCCCTCCTCATGGGCTCAGCCTCCAACATGCTGCCCTCCACCTGCTGAATACCTTCTGACAACACTTCCAATCTGAATTACTGTACTCAAATAATTCCTGGGGTTATGAACCTCTTTTCATAGCCCCATTTCTGGAAGGACCCTGATCTCAACTATGATCTGATAAGCTAATTTGTGTGAAGTGTTGGTAACCAAAATGATGTAGGGGTTACCTCCTTGAGGCTGGCAGTTACTCAGTTTCTAGAGAAAGGAAGTTGGTCTCAACCTATTGAAAGTTTTATTTGGACCTTGAAAAAATAGCATTAAATGACCAATTTTACCTTTAAGACATTCATGGATATTGAATCTTCTGAGAACTGTGGCTAGAAATATTGTATGCCATGATCAACAGTGACTTAAAAAAATCTAATAAAATTTAAAGAAACCCTCTCAGTGATTTTTTTAAGAATCAAAAATGTGTAATGATTTACTTTTCTTGTTTAAAATAAGCATTTGCATGTTAGAAAATCTTAGTCCATAAAATTCTTTGTCCGGTATATAAAATTATCACAACTTTAGTCCTTACTAGAAATGTGAATATATACAGAAATATGACAAGATCTATTTCCTAAGAAAGATTTGAAGATTAACATAAGTGGATAAAATATAAAGTCTTTGCAAGACTGCTCAAGTTGGTGATAGCAATGGGTTTATTCTCATACAAAATCACACTGTTTAAAAAAAAAATCACACTGTTACCTGAGACTTCAGTGTTGGCAAAAACAACCTTTGATGGTTGAAGTCAGTATGTAAACAGTAACTATTCTCTCAATTCTAAATAAAGGTTAAAAATACTGATGTATTTAGTTAACATGTTTAGGTATTTTATTTTTTTAATTGGTAAGAAGAGGAATAAGAGTGCTTTAATTTCATGAATGAGGAAATGGAGCCACAGAAAGGCAAAGTGACTTTTCCATGGTCACAAAGGAGGACAGTGGCACATTTCCAATATATTTGATCTGTCCCTTGCTCAACTATGCTTCATTTAACCAGCTAGAGCACCAAAAACTCTGGGGTTTACTCACATCATTTTTTTTCTTTTTCAAAAAAAGGTGTGAAAGCCATCTCTAGAGTGTTAAGGTTGGGCAGTGAAGCCAGATGTGGGCAGATGGCAGACTGCATGGAAACAACCCTGACTCTTGCAAGGTCAGTAGAAGGCTGTGGGGTGTGCATTTGACATATTTGAGTCAATAACCTCTCAAGACACAGTGGGAAGGAAGAGCCTCCCTACCTTCCCAGGACCACCCAGTATGAGTGAAAATATTTATTTCTGTAAATCCATGAAAGACCTGAAAAGGAGTGATGGTGAATATCAACACTTGTACTCTATTTTCACTGTGACCCATGCACTTGCCCTTCCATCACAGGGGCAGATTCACACGTGCCCAAGGAAATACATGTAGAGTGGTTCATTGTAACATTGTTACAACAGGAGGCAGAGGAAACAAGCTTGTGGTCCATTAGTAGGGTTATGGACAGATTGTGGTTTATCATTAATGGGAAACCTTAATGTGGTTAAAGCAAACGAATTAGATCTACAAGATTCCTTAAACCTCAAGAGCATAATGTGGAAAGAGATCAAATGAAACGGAAGGTCTTGGTATCTTCTGACACCACCAGTGGTGCCCCCGTCAACTGAAAAAAATGCTCAACCTGCAAGTTGAGAGTTACGTTTTATTAGGTGGACAAATCTGAGGACTTAAGCCCAGGACACAACTTCTCGGATAACTGAGAAAACTGTCCTGAAGAGGAAGGAGGGAATGCCAATTTTTGCAGCAATGCCAGATAGTTGGAACAGAAGTTTACTGTTCATAAAAGAAAACCAAGTATCTCAAGCTAAGGAATTTAGCATTTTTCTATATATGGGAAGACGCAAGGCAAGAGTCTGGGCGCCCTGAAATCATTCCTTTGATGTGCACCTCAGCTGTAGGGGCCAGGATCCTGCTTTCTCATCCTGAGTTTCCTCAAACTGCACTGTTGTGGCTGGTTGCCATCTGATGATTCAGTGGTTCTGTTAGGAACTTTTGCAAGACAATCTCCATATTTGAAGTCTTTGATTTTATATTTTCTAGTACATCCTTCTATCTTGATCATCTATAACTGATTATTTAATAGAGTAATCAGTTTCTCTTTTCCACTATATCTGCTGATAATAATGCCAACTCTGATCAATTCTGGGTGCAAAATTCCCAGGAATACTGGGCTACATACTAAAATGTATTTAAGAAGAAAAATTAAATGTAAACCATTTATTAAAAAGGCACATTTGCCAATTAGGATTTTAAGCTTTTAAATTAATTTTTAATGGGAAATCATGTAAATAACTCAAACATCAAAGTATAAAAATGTATACAGGAAAAGCCTGGCCTGCTCTTGTCTCCTGTCTCTTATCTACTCAGTTCTCATTGCTCCAACAGATAAAACTGTTATTAATTTCATGTTATAATAGGTTTTCAAGTCAATTGGAGAGATGAGATAGCTATGCGGTCCTAGTTATTTATAGGAAAATTTATATAAACATATTTATGGAGAAGCTGGTACATGTAAAACAATATGCCAATCCAACGTGAGTAAGACCCATTTTCTCCCACTGCAGAGCCTGTCATATAGTAAGGAAAATCAACAAATTCAACTGTAATAAAAGCCCCAGTACAATCAGTTTGAGGCCCATCCCATTGTCAGAATCCATGACAGGTCACAAGTCTGAACTTGGTTCAGAAAACATGATCGCCATAGCCATAACCATTAGAGATATCCAAATAAGAGAACACAAAATTACATCTAATCTATTAAACACAAAATTACATCTGATTTATTTATTTCACACATTTGCTATAGTGTGAAATGATGGGTAGGATGCTGGCATGGAAGGGAAAGGCATTACAAATGGAAAAAGCCACATTAGCAAGCATACGGAGGCTGGGAGAACACGGGCACAATCGAACTCTAGGTACCTTGTTTTGGTTGAAGGGTAGTATATAGCTGACAGTTTGTTTATAGTTTGGGAAATAATGAGACAAGTCAGGAAAGTTTAATTTGAGACCTGCGTGTTATGGGAAATCCGTAAGTCCTGCGGTAGGCAGTTTGTTTAATGCCATGTGTACGGGGAAGCTATTGAAAGTTTTTGCGCAGGCATGCTCATGGCTGGACTCCAGAAAGAGTAATATTGTGGCAGGGTAAACTTGAACTGGAGAAACTGGTACATATAAAACAATGTGCTAATCCAAGATGGGTAATGTTAAAAAAAAAAAAATGGTTCTCAAAAAAATTTAGTTGGGGCTGGATGAATATGTGTTGGGTTGACTGTAGTTGACACCTATTTTTTATATATATATAATCATTAATAGCATAGTATTTCAATGTCAAAAATATCCTAGTTTGGATAATGATGTATTCATCTGCTTCTCCCTAGTTGAGAGATTTTTACAGCATTCCAGGTACTTGAAATTCATAACTGGACCTTCACACAGATATTTTTAAGACATAGGCATTAATCTTTATGATGCTTGGTAATAAGATATGTTGTTGTTATTCAGTCACTGAATCGTGTCTGATTCTTTTTGGTCCTGTAACACACCAGGTCCTCTGTCCTCCACTGTCTCCGGGAGTTTGCTCAAATTCTTGAGTCAGTGATGCTCTCTAACCATCTCATCCTCTGTCATCCCCTTCTCCTTTTGCCTTCAGTCTTTCCCAGCATCCAGGCTTTTCCAATGAGTTGGCTCTTTGCGTCAGGTGGCCAAAGTATTGGAGCTTCAGCTTCAGCATCAGTCCTTCCAATGAATATTCAGGATTGATTTCCTTTAGGATTAACTGGTTGGAACTCCTTGCAGTCCAAGGGACTCTCAAGATACAAGGACAACAGAAAAGAGCTTATCAAAATATCAGTTTAGGGTTTTCAATCCACTACATAAGAGGGAGATTGGTGGCACCAAGAAACAAAATAGGGAAGTTAGGAGAAAGAGCTAGTTTAGAGATAGTGTAAGAGATATTTTTTGGTTACCTACCCCAAACTTTCCCTTACCCACTTCTTTCTGGCTAGGAGAAACCCAAAATTGTTTAGTTATTCACCTTTTGCTGCATAATTATATTCCTAGGGAAAAGGAATCTAGATTAGCTCAGTTGGTAAAGAATCCACCTGCAATGCAGGAGACCCCAGTTCAATTCCTGGGTCAGGAAGATCCCCTGGAAAATGGATAGGCTACTCCCTCCAGTATTCTTGGTCTTTCCTTGTGACTCAGCTGGTAAAGAATCTGCCTGCAATGTGGGAGACCTGGGTTGGGAAGATCCCTTGGAGAAGGGAAAGGCTACCCACTCTAGTATTCTGGCCTGAAGAATTCCATGGACTGTATAGTCCGTGGGGTCACAAAGAGTCAGACATGACTGAGTGACTTTCACTTTAAGCTAATCATAGTAATTCTTTAATCGCTGTCAGTGATTGGTGTGGGAAGAGTCTAGCTCTGACCAGTGAGATGGGAGAGAAAGCCTAATGGGAGGGAACTTACATGAAAGTTGAAAGTGAAAAGTGAAAGTGAAGTCGCTCAGTCGTGTCCAATTCCTTGCAACCCCATGGACTGTAGCCTTCCACGCTCCTCTGTCCATGGGATTTTCCAGGCAAGAGTACTGGAGTGGGTTGTCATTTCCTTCTCCAGAGGATCTTCCTGACCCAGGGATCCAACCCAGGTCTCCCGCATTGTAGGCAGGTGCTTTACTGTCTGAGCAACCAGGGAAGTTACAGTGTATAGTGCAGTGAAGTCGCTCAGTCATGTCCGACTCTTTGCAACCCCATGGACTATAGCCTACCAGGCTCCTCTGTCCATGGGATTCTCCAGGCAAGAGTACTGGAGTGGGTTGCCATTTCCTTCTCCAGGGGATCTTCCCAACCCAGGGATCGAACCCGGGTCTCCTGCATTGCAGGCAGACACTTTAACCTCTGAGCCACCAGGGAAGCCCACCAGGGAAGTTATTAGTTCTCAAAAAGAAATGCAAGAGAGAGATAGAATCTCTGTTCCTGCCTTCAGACATTGGCATGAAAAGAAACAGGACCTGAAGCTACTTCTGTCATCTAGGATCAGAAGAGTGTGCCTAGAGATGTGCTGAGAAAGATGCAGTGATAAGATAAAGAGATGCGGGTGATATTACTGGGTGATACTGAATTAACATTTATGGAGACTTCTTACCCCAGGACTTCTTGTTATATGAACTGGGGGATCCTCTTACTGTTAGAACATTTTCCATCATATCTTCTATTACTTGTATCCCCCAAATTCTCCTGATTCAGAGGTAGGTGCTGGGATGGATTAGGGAGGAAAGAAGTTTGAGTTTGACTTCTGATTAAAGTCTGAAGCTGGAATAAGGACTTGATCATCTAAACTTCCATAGTGTTTCGTCTATCCTGCTTGTCTCTTTTCCATTTCCAACCAGTACTTAGACATCAAAGTAGAGTCTCTCCCATGAGATTATAAACACTGCTAGATTAAATTCAGTTTCAGATTCATGCTTTATTTTGCAGTACAAAGATCAATTCTTATATAATGGAAGACCTTAATAAATATTTCTTCAGGTAATTAATGAATACCTTGAACAAAATTAAGTAAGGCACTTAGAGGATAGACTGTCCCAGGTGTCAAAAATGTGTTCTTTAGCAATATTACTGGGGTAGGCTATTAGTCAGAGATATTTGAGAGAAGGTTGTAGGTATATCTGTCATTTTATAGCCTAAACTGCATGGATAATTTTGGCATAGAAATTAATTGTTTTCTCAGGATGATTAATCAAAATCTGTAAAAGTATTTTAATAACTAGACACACTTTTCTGGAGAAGTACAAGAAATGAAGACTTGGTCTCAATAAAATAGACACAAAGAACTTTAAAATCTACTTCACTAGGAATGATGAGGATAAATAATCTAACATATGTTAAAGCACTGTGGGCTCTTTAGAAACTGCTATATGAATCAAATATAAATACTAATGATCCATATTGGCAGTCTGCCAGCTTTTCAACGGAGTTACATTGATGCCTATGTTCCAAAAACATAATTTCAAAACATAAAACTTTTATTCCAGAAAGTTTTAAAAAACCAATACATAGAATCACAAACAATGGTTATTTCTTTGTTATTGTTGTTGTTCAGTCACTAAGTGGTGTCCGACTTTTTGGGACCCCATGAACTGCAGCACACCAAGCATCCCTGTCCTTCGCTACCTCCCAGAGTTTGCTCAGACTCATGTCCATTGAGTCAGTGATGCCATCCAACAATCTCATCCTCTGTCACCTCCTTCTCCTCCTGCCTTCACTCTTTCCCTGTATCAGGGTCTTCTTGAATGAGTCAGCTGTTCACATCAGGTGGCCAAACTATTTGAGCTTCAGCATCAGTCCCTTCAATGAATAGTCAGAGTTGATTTCCTTTAGGATTGACTGCTTTGATCTCCTTGCAGTCCAAGGGACTCTCAAGAGTCTTCTCCAGCACCACAACTTAAAAGCATCAATTGTTCAATGCTTGGCCTTCTTCATGGTCCAACTCTCACATCTCTACATGACTCCTGGAAAAAAAATACCTTTGACTATATGGACCTTTGTTGGCAAACTGATGTTTCTACTTTTTAATATGGTGTCTAGGTTTCTCATAGCTTGTCATCCAAGGAGCAAGAGTCTTTTAATTTCATGGCTACAGTTACCGTCCACAGTGATTTTCGAGCCCAAGTCTGAAAATCTGTCCCTGTTTCCACTTTTTCCCAATATATTTGCCATGAAGCAATGGGACCAGATGCCAAGATCTTAGTTGTTTGAATGCTGAGTTTTAATCCAGTTTTTTCACTCTTCTCTTTTACCCTGATCAAGATGCTCTTTAATTTCTCTTCACTTTCTGCCATTAGAGTGGCATCATCTGCATATCTGAGGTTGTTGATATTCCTCCCAGCAATCTTGATTCTAGTATATGAGTAATCCACCCTGGCATTTGTCATGATGTTCTCTGCATAGAAGTTAAATAAGCATAATAACAATATACAGCCTTGACGTACTCCTTTTCCAATTTTGAACCAGTCCATTGTTCCATGTCTAGTTCTAATGGTGGCTTCTTGACCTGCATACAGTTTTCTCAGGAGACAGATAAACTGGTCCAGTATTCCCATCTCTTTAAGAATTTTTCACAGTTTGTTGTGATCCATATATTCAAAGGCTTTAGCATAGTCAATGAAACAGAAGTAGATTTTTTTTTCTGGAATTCCCTTGCTTTTTCTATGATCCAGTGGATGTTGGAAATTTGATGTCTGGTTTCTCTGCCTTTTCTAAATCCAGCTTGAACATCTGGAAGTTCTCAGTTCATGTACTGTTGAAGCCATCCTTGAAGAATTTTGAGCTTTACTTTGCTAGCCTGTGAAATGAGTACAATTGTATGATAGTTTGAATATTCTTTTGCATTACCTTTCTTTGGGATTGAAGTGAAACCTGACCTTTTCCAGTCCTGTGGCCACTGCTGATTTTTTCCACATTTTGCTTGCATATTGAGTGCAACACATTAACAGCATCACCTTTCAGGATTTAAAATAGCTCAACTGGAATTCCTTCACCTCCACTAGCTTTGTTTGTAGTCATGCTTCCTAAAACCCACTTGATTTCACACTCCAGGATGTCTGGCTCTAGGCGAGTGATCACACCATCATGGTTATCTGGGTCATTAAGATCTCTTTTATATAGTTCTTCTATGTATTTTTGCCACCTCTTCTTAATATCTTCTGCTTCTGTTAGGTCCATACCATTTCTGTCCTTTATTGAGCCTATCTTTGCATGAAATGTTCCCTTGGTATCTAATTTTCTTAAAGAGATCTCTAGTCTTTCCCATTCTATTATTTTCCTCTGTTTCTTTGCATTGATCACTGAGGAAGGCTTTCTTATGTCTCCTTGCTATTCTTTGAAATGCTGTAGACCCAACAGAGACTGAGCCAGACCTGCCTTTGAGTGTTTGAGTGTCTTCTGCAGAGGCACGGGTCAGCAGAGGCACGTTTCCAAGGCAAGCCTGCCACAGAGACAGGGGTTCTGGCTGCAGCAGACCTGGGTCATGCAGCATTACCCACCATAGAACTGCCGAGCAGACAGCCCACAAACTGCAGACAAATATGCCAAAGAAATTCTCACACTGAATTTTCTAGAACTGAAAGTTCTAGGACCCACAACAGATTTCCCAACCTGGGGATCTGGCAAAGGGACTGAGAAGCCCCAGGGAATTTGACCTTGGAAGCCAGTGGGATTTGATTACCGAACTTCCACAGGACTGCAGAAACAGACTCTTGGAGAGCACAAACAAAAACTTGTGTGCACCAGGACCCAGAAGAAAGGAGCAGTGACCCCACAAGAGACTGACCCAGACTTGCCTGTGAGTGTCTAGGAGTCTCTGGTGGAGGCATTGGTTGACAGTTTGGCCTCAGGCCAAACAACAGGGAGGGAACACAGCTCCACCCATCAACAGAAAATTGGATTAAAGATTTACTGAGCATGGCCCTGCCCATCAGAACAAGACCCAATTTCCCCCACCCCCACCCCAGTGAGTCTCTCCCACCATGAAGCCTCCATAAGCCTCTTATCCTGATTCATCAGAGGGCAGGCAGAATGAAAACCACAGTCACAGAAAACTAACCAAACTGATCACATGGACCACAGCCTTGTCTAACTCAATGAAACTATGACCCATGCCATGTAGGACCACCCAAGATGGACGCGTCATGGTGGAGAGTTCTGACAAAACGTGGAGAAGGGAATGCCAAACCACTTCAGTATTCTTGCCTTGAGAATCCCATGAACAGTATGAAAAGGAAAAAGGATAGAACTCTGAATGATGAACTCCCCACATCAGTAGGTGCCCAATATGCTACTGGAGAAATAATTCTAGAAACAAAGAAGAGATGGAGCCAAAGTGAAAACAGTGCCCAGTTGTGGATGTGACTGGTGCTGGAAGTAAAGTCTGATGCTGTAAAGAACAATATTACATAGGAACCTGGAATGTTAGGTCCATGACTCAAGGTAAATTGAAAGTGGTCAAATAGGAGCATCAACATTTTAGGAATCAGTGAACTGAAATGGACCAGAATGGGTGAATTTAATTCAGATGATCATTATATCTACTACTGTGGGCAGGATTACCTTAGAAGAAATAGAGTAGCCCTCCTAGTCAACAAAAGAGTCTGAAACACAATACTTAGGTGCAATCTCAAAAATGACAGAATGATCTCTGTTCGTAAACCATTCAGTATCACAGTAATTCAAATCTATGCTCCAACACTAATGCTGAGAAGCTGAAGTTGAATGGTTCTATGGAGATGACTTGCAAGAACTTCTAAAACTAACATTAAAAAAAAAAATGTCCTTTTCATCATAGGGGACTGAAATGCAAAAGTAGGAAGTCAAGAGATACCTGGAGTAACAGGCAAATTTGGCCTTGGAGTACAAAATGAAACAGGGAAAAGGCTAACAGAGTTTTGCCAAGAGCACACTGGTCATAGCAAACACCCTCTTCCAACAGCACAAGAGACAACTCTACACATGGGCATCACCAGATGGTCAATACCAAAATCAGACTGATTATATTCTTTGCAGTCGGAGATGGAGAAACTCTATACAGTCAGCAAAAACAAGACCGGAAGCTGACTGTGGCTCAGATCATGAACTCCTTATTGCCAAATTCAGACTTAAATTGAAGAAAGTGGGGGAAACCACTAGACCATTCAGATATGACCTAAATCAAATCCCTTTTAATTATACAGTGGGAGTGACAAATAGATTCAAGGGATTAGGTCTGATAGACAGAGTGCCTGAAGAACTACAGACAGAGGTTTGTGACATTGTATAGGAGGCAGGGATCAAGACCATTCCCAAGAAAAAGAAATGCAAAAAGGCAAAATGGTTGTCAGAGGAGGCCTTACAAATAGCTGAGAAAAGAAGAGAAGTGAAAGGCAAAGGAGAAAAGGAAAGATTACCCATCTGAATGCAGAGGCCACATGGAGGAGTACAAAGGATGCCAGCTGATAGCATCAAAGCCCCATACATATGGGTGAAGCTATTTGGACCCTCCTGCCTACCCCAGTCACTAACTAAATGCAGACACGGGGGTAAACCCAGATGAGATTAGTAGAGAGGTATCCTGTGAATCCACAGAATTGTAAAAAAATAATAAGTCATTATTCTTTTAAGCCACAAAATTTGGAGTGGTTTAGTATGTAGTAATAGATAGTTGGGGATAAGGCAATGGCACCCCACTCCAGTACTCTTGCCTGGAGAATCTCGTGGACGGAGGAGCCTGGTAGGCTGCAGTCCGTGGGGTCGCTAAGAGTCGGACACGACTGAGCGACTTCACTTTCACTTTTCACTTTCATGTATTGGAGAAGGAAATGGCAACCCACTCCAGTGTTTTTGCCTGGAGAATCCCAGGGATGGCGGAGCCTGGTGGGCTGCCGTCTATGGGGTCGCACAGAGTTGGACATGACTGAAGCAACTTAGCAGCAGTAGCAGCAGCAGCAATAGATAGCTAATACAGAGGGTATTCATTATATTCTGCTACAGAAAAGGTCAGCCAAGGAGAGATGAAATGCTTGTCATCCTTCAGATTTAACTCTATGTTAATTGTGAACTATGATCACTACATGTATGTTTTACATGCGGTTAGATGAGATAATATCAGAAGCTGGATGTACCAAATCGAGGAATATTAAACTCTGGCTTGGCTTGTTTTAATGCAATTTTTAATGCAATGTTTATTGTTATCAACAATAATAATGCACCAATTAAAAGCTTTTAATGCATTCCAGTCTAATACTAAATCAAATGAGATACCAGGATACCAGAGACAACCCATAACTCTCCCAGGAAAAGAGAACATCTGGTTACATTAGCCATAATCCAAAAGGAAATTCTGATCATCAAACAATCAGGGTTCTACCAGTGCTGTGCAAAATTCAAACAGGAAGATCTTGAAACTCCTCAAAATCCTGCTGGTCCCAAACTGGGCACATGGGAAATGTTGTTTCTCATTGTTCCTGGACAATAGCAGTTAAAATATAGCTTTATGAACTTTCACCTACATGGTGAAAGAGATGTAAATTCTCTTAAGAGTAAATATATTTAGGTTTGTCCTTCATGAGATTAATGGTTTTTTAAATCTGTGATAATCTCCTCTCCCACTGCACCCTTCAGAGCATTAGAGCACGTGTAAGTTCAAAGTCTTCCTGCGCCCACACTGAGAACCGTTGAAGGCATTTTGATAGACTCCTTACCGCATTTATGAAATCTAAGACTTTTCTTATGCTTTCTTTCCTTGTCCTAGAATGTTGTACCAAAATGGAAAGTTAGAGACCCAAATTGATTTTTGAAAGGTAGAAGGGAAAAGTGTCGTGTCCTAAGGCTGTTTATAATTCCATTTTCTCTAAGTACATGAGCTTTCTATCTGTGCAGTAGCTGACTTTCAAAAAGACAGAAAGGCTTTGAAACTACTTCTACCTAGGAACGAGTGTTAAGAAACTGGTTTTCTCCAGTGTCCTGGCTAAGTACATGAACACACAGTGACATGTGCACACAGACACACTTAGACACACCCACACATTTTTCAGATGAGTATTTGGAGGGTAGTTAGTAAGATATTTTTTGCTTGAGGCTACCATCAGATTTTGGAAATGTGTTGTAACTGGTAATACGATCTGCATCCTAAGTGTAGTGTTTCTGGCAAATGTAAGTCATCAGGAAGGCAAAATGCAGCACCCTGTACATAACGGGATTATTTAGATAAAAGCCCACTATGCCTGCAATCCAGAGAAGGCAGTGGAACCCCACTCCAGTACTCTTGCCTGGAAAATCCCATGGACGGAGGAGCCTGGTAGGCTGCAGTCCATGGAGTCTCTAAGAGTCGGACACGACTGAGCAACTTCACTTACACTTTTCACTTTCATGCATTGGAGAAGGAAATGGCAACCCACTCCAGTGTTCTTGCCTGGAGAATCCCAGGGACGGGGGAGCCTGGTAGGCTGCCGTCTATGGGGTCGCACAGAGTCGGACACGACTGAAGCGACTTAGCAGCAGCAGCAGCATGCCTGCGATCATGAGAACAAAGGAAGTGGGCATCCCCAGCTCAACCAACCACTCTCACCTCCGTGAAATCCTCTATCATGGAAGTCTTTTTTTCCCCCAAAGCATTGTTTTTTAGACTTTTACTTTCCTGATTCTTTTTCTGAACTGAATAATGTGAAAGTTTCTTTGTAGTGATTAATTTGGTGAGTATCACAATGTATTCACACATAGGACTGTGTGGAAATTTCTATCTGACATAAGTCCTGGCATTTGCAATTTGAACTTTTTCTTATACTTTTGTAAATCTAAGTATTCTTTAAATACACTTACATAAATACACACACACACACATACACAGTCTCACATATACTCAGGGGAATAGTTCCTGAACATTAAAAACTACTGATATCACTGTTGAAATTCAAACTCTTCAGTGTTTCAAAATCCTTCATATGATCAACTTAAATTCTTGTACAGAGATAAAATTTGACTCAAATTAGACAGAGGAGGGGAAGAAAAGGTGACAAAAGATAAGGCCTGGAATTCAAAACCCATGACTAGATTCAGTAGTTAAATTGGAAGATCGTCAATTAGATAAAAATCCTCAGGAAAAAAAAAATACAAGAATGAGTTTTTTAAACCTAGAAGAGGGATTGGTGTGGTCACAGTGATAATAAACCAGATTGGGACCGTCACTTCCAGTTACTGACAGAATCAAGGGACGAGTTAACCTTTCTCAGGAGAATGTTAGAAAATCCTTTTTTTCTGTAGGAAACATGTTCTTTTATCAACAGATTAGAAACATCACAAGCCACAGGCTATTAAATAGATCGTCCCTTGGCTCTCATTCAGTTCTAGTTCCAATTTTCTCTGCATATCTGAGCAAAGATACAATCCTTGGTGTGTGTCCACCCTCAGCACATGGAATCTGTGTTATTTAGTTCACACTGAGAGTCATCCTGGGTACACCTGAATGTACCACAGCCTGACAGCCTGCATATTACACACACACGTGACAACCTGACGGCCTACGTAGTACACACACACGTGACAACCTGACGGCCTACATGCCACACACACACGTGACAACCTGACGGCCTACATGCCACACACACACGTGACAACCTGACGGCCTACATGCCACACACACACGTGACAACCTGACGGCCTACATGCCACACACACACGTGACAACCTGACGGCCTACATGCCACACACACACACGTGACAACCTGACGGCCTACATGCCACACACACACGTGACAACCTGACGGCCTACATGCCACACACACACGTGACAACCTGACGGCCTACATGCCACACACACACACGTGACAACCTGACGGCCTACATGCCACACACACACGTGACAACCTGACGGCCTACATGCCACACACACATGTGACAACCTGACGGCCTACATGCCACACACACACGTGACAACCTGACGGCCTACATGCTACACACACACACGTAACAACCTGACGGCCTACACAGTATACACACACGTAACAACCTGACGGCCTACATGCTATACACACACGTAACAACCTGATGGCCTATATGCTACACACACGTGACAACCTGACGGCCTACATGTTACACACACACGTGACAACCTGACGGCCTACATGCTACACACACACGTGACAACCTGACAGCCTACATGCTACACACACATGTGACAACCTGACGGCCTACATGCTACACACACACGTGACAACCTGACGGCCTACATAGTACACACACATGTAACAACCTGACGGCCTCCATAGTACACACACATGTAACAATCTGACAGCATACATGCTACACATATGTGTTTTGAGGGATTCTTTTTTTGAGACTTTTTTTTTCAATTATTTTTGGCTGCTCTGCATGCCATGCAAGATCTTAGTTCCCTGACCAGAGAGCAAATCTATGTCCCCTGCAGTAGAAGTGTGGGGTCTTATCCACTGAGTTGCCAGCGAAGTCCCACACACAGACAGTTTTGAGATGCTAAATCAGGTTCCACTATGTATAAGCTTCCTTAGTTGCAGTGACCACAGCAATGATTTGTTAGGGCTTTGCATCCCATTTGTTTAGGCCACTAGTCTCATTTGCACACACACACACACACACACACTACCCACCCCCCTCCAAATTACTCTCTGAAATATTATATGAGTCCATTTTATATGCACAGGTGTCAGGCTCAAATTGGAAATGAACATTTTTCTATTTTGTACCAATAGTTTCAGTGATTGCCTGCCTACTCACCTCCCGTCCTCAGGAAAACTGCCCCCTCCGCTGCTCCTCTTGCATTGGTGGCCATGCACACTCTGTGCTCAGAGACTCATTCTCTACCCCCATCCCAAACCCCTCACTCTGGTCACACACAATAGCTTGGTCCTGACACATTAACTGACCAAGGGCCCTCCAATGAGTAGGCTTGCCAGCAACCAGTGACACACCCTGGAAATAAGTGCTTATCTCAGTCAATCAGATTGCTGCTCTCAGGAAACAAAAAATCAAGTCACAGAAGTAGCAGGAGCTGTAAAGTCATGATCACAGCCAACTCCATGGACTGCGATCTGTGTAGCTACCTAGGACTCTAAGCTTAGCAAGGTCCCACCTTTGATTTAATGTTCTGCTGTTAATGTCTTGACATTCTTTTCTTTCTTTCTTTTTCATTAATTTTTTCATTAATTTTTATTGAGATATGGTTGCTTTACAGTATTGTGATGTTATGTTAGTTTTTACTGTGCAGCAAAGAGAATCAGCTATACGTATACATATATTTCCTCCTTTTTTAATTTCATTCCCATTTAGGTCACCATAGAGCTCTGAGTAGAGTTCCCATTTCTCTACAGTAGAGTCTTATTAGTTACCTATTTTATGCATAGTATCAATAGTGTATATCTGTCAATTCCAATCTCCCAATTCATCCCACCTCCTCCTTACCCCCCTTGGTGTCCATATTTGTGTGTCTCTATTTCTATTTTGCAAATAAGATCATCTATACCATTTTCCTAGATTCCATATATATATGCATTAATATGTGATATTTGATTTTCTCTTTATGACTGGCTTTATTCTGTATGACAGTTTATAGATTCAGCCACATTTCTGCAAATGATTCGATTTCATTCCTTTTTACAACTAATATTCCATTGTCTATATGTCCCACATCTTCTTTACCTTTGTTGATGGACACGTAGGTTGCTTTCATGTCCTGGCTATTGTAAATAGTGTGGCAATGAATATTGGGATGCATGTGTCCTTTTGAATTGGCATCTTGAAATTTTTAATAATTAAATTCTTGACAATTTTTTTAGCCAGGACCCTGCATATTCATTTTTCAGTGGACCCCACAAGTTATATAGTCAGTCCCGGTAGTGACATGGAAATTAGAGCATCAAATCTCAGGTGGAAGAATGGGCTCTAAGAGAAATTTAAGACATAACCAATTTTGTAATTTATTTTTATTTTATAAAAATATAACTAAACTCTTATTTTCATAATGCCAATTTCAGAAAACAAAACACAACACTCTTTTTTTGCTGCTAGGTTACAAAGGAAATACAAAGATCCCCAGCTAGAGTTTTCTCTCTCCTAATCGTAAGAGCCATGTTAGGATTTCTGGGGGAAGTGTGAATGAGATGTTTATGAAAAGCTGGCATCGGTTTAAAGGGTTGAGCGATAGAGAGAACTGGGCAGTGGTGATGAGTCCAGTGAGAATCTGAGGATCCAAGTGACAGGAAGTGGACCAAGGAACAGAGAAAGCTGCAGTGATGGAGCTAATCTGTGAGTTCAGGCCGTTGCTAATAATGCCCTGTTTAATCCGAGCACATAGCCTATCTGAAGGTATCTGAGATCTCCCCTTGCCCATCTGCTGCTCTTTATAGAGAAGAAAATACAAGTGTGCTAGGTGCTTTAAAAAATGTGGGCCCTCATTTCTCCCTCCTATATAGACAATTAGTAAGGGCTTGTATTTCAAATCACATATTTTTTGTTAGCACCTAATGGATGTAATGATAACATTGATATCCCGGCTCTAGAGATATTAACCTAGAGGTTCAGATGCCCTTTCATATCTAAAACACTCTCTTTCTCCTCTCCCCAGCTCTAGGAATGATTTTAAGAGACAACTACATGATTTGAGAAGACTTTCTTTTGCTAAAGGGCCACAAACCACTGTCCACCTCCTCTTAATAACATCTTTAATAGTCATTGAATGAAATTCTCAAGGCTTTGGGAAAACAGCTCTTCACCTCGAAGTACAAAAATAGTCTCAAAGAGAAACAATCTCTAGGGCTTTTAGTCATTCCAGACAATCTGTTAATGAGATAATTGAGAATTGCCAGAAAGTGTGGGAGTTTGTCTTAATTTCAAAACATGTGGGACATTTTATGTTTGATTTAGATGCCACCTCTCTCTGGGTACAAAATGCAGTGGAGAGGGTGGGGAAGGGATAACTGGGAACTGGGGGGGTTGTTGATGCAAACTATTATATATAGGGTAGATAAACAGTAAGATTCTACTGTATAGCACAGGGAACTATATTCAACACCCTGAAATAAACCTTGATGCAAAAGAACATGAAAAAGAATGTCCATATGTATAACTGAATCACTTTACTATACAGCACAACATAGTAAATCAACTATACCTCATTAAAAAACAACAACAACTACTACTTTGGGAACCAGCACAGAATGAAAGTTTAAATACCATACCAGCAATTTCCAGTTGTTCTGTTTACTTCAGTTCAAAACACCCTTCTTTGTCCCTTTCACCAATCTGGAAAATTTTCTGTACAGAAAATATATAGTTTTTCAATTGCAGTGACTTAAAATGTTATTTTGAGAAACCAGAATTTCCCTGACACCTCTTGAAATAGCAAAAGACCCCCAAGGTGCTGCAAATCCAAATAATGAAAAGCATTAAAAATAGCAAGGAAAAGTCACCTGAAGCAACTAGGAATGAAATTTCACTTTTCTATGGAGTATATGTAGACACACACATCGTCTTCAAGTACTCAAACCCCCATGATTGCCCTCAACCAAAAAGTTTATCTTTCCAGAATTTTGAAACACTTTAATAATATTCTCATTACATAGTACTGGTAATGATTTCTTTTATAGCATAAAAGGAATGGAAGGTTTTTGAATTTCAGATCCTGGGAGATAACAATAATAGAAGTGTCTGAATAATTATGAAGAACTGAAGCAATGAAAGGAAAGTTTGCTTTTTCCTCTGCCCATTCAGAAACTATAGCATTTTAACTACTTTAAAAAAAGGAAGAGAGAAACCAGCATTATTAGAAAGAGGCAAGGGAAAAGTGGGTGATTTTTTAGACAACTTCTGCATGGTCTGAATCATTTTTAAATTATTCTAAAATAATTTTTAAAAGTATTTTGCTGTCTTTTGCTCTTGCTCTGGAGATATGGGGGTCTCTTTGTTTCTCATGAAGAAAAGATGATTGTTAAAACTTACAGTCTTAGCCTTGAGGTGAAAGTTGGAAATAATCTAGACCAGTGGTTCTCAAAGCATGGTTCCTGAACCAGCAGGCATCAGTATTAACTGAGAACACTAAAAAATGCAAATTCTGTCAACTATACTTCAATAAAATAAATTTTAAAAGAAATGTAATTTCTCTATTCTAAAAAAAAAAAAAAAAGAAAAAGGCAAATTCTGAGCATCTTCTCCAGACCCACAGAATCAGGAACTAGGGAGGCAGGACCCAGCAATCTACAATTGGCCAAGCCCTCCGAAGTTTGAGAACCACTGGTTTAGACCTCCTGTCCAGCCACTGAAGAATTCTCCACTATGGTAGTCCTGATAGAAACTCGTCCACACGTATGACAGCATAAGTCAACCGCCCCTATCTGAGCCTAGCATATTAAGAGTAGACACAATGTATTGTAATGATAATAATAACAATTAAATACAAATATAATAAACATCCCCACTGCCATTGTTTTCATCATCATCACCATCCACCCACTGCTTCTGTATCTCCACTGTGGGTCAGCTTGCTAGCTATTGACACTCCATTCTTTTAGGATATACCTAACTATTGGAACATTCTTTCATATTTAGTTTAAAATTTACCCTTTTGTAAGTTATCCATTGACCCTGATTTTGTCTTTTTCAGTAAGAAGGATCAGATTCTTCAGCCCTTTACTGTGACTTTTTGGGTACATTTTATCTTTTTTTTTTTTTTAATCAGAATATATTTAGGTTTACAGCAAAGTGATTCAGTTATGCATATATTTCCTTTTTTATCTTCTTTTCCATTATAGGTTATTACAAAATATTGAATATAGTTTCCTGTGCTATACAATGGGTCCCTGTTGTTTATTTTAAATGTAGTAGTGTATATCTGTTAACCCTGAATTCCCAATTTATCCCTCCCCTAACATTCCCCTGTGGTAATGATAACTTTGTTGTTGTTTTCTTAATTTTTATTTTATATTTGAGTATAGTTTATTTACAACATTGTGTTAGCTTCAGGTGAGGTGTACAGGAAAGTGACTCAGTTATACGTATACATATATCTATTCCTTTTCAGATTCTTTCCCCATAGAGCTCATTACAGAATGTTTAGTAGATATACGGTATGTCCTTTGATTATCTACTGTATATATAGTAGTGTGTCTGTTAATCCTAAACTTCTAATTCAGCCCTTCCCACTTCACCTTAGGTAACCATAAGTTTATTTTCTATGTCTGTGAGTCTGTTTCTATTTTGTAAAAAAGTTCACTTGTACCATTTTTTAACATCCCATGTATAAATGTATTAATCACATTTGTCTTTGACTTCAATTAGTATGATAATCTCTAGGTCAATTCATGTTGATACAAATGGCATATTTCATCCTTTTGGGGGGGCTGAATAACATTCTGTTGTGTATATATACCACATCTTCTTTATCCATTTGTATGTTGATGGACACTTAGGTTTATTCCATGTCCTGTGTGTGCTAAGTCACTTCAGACATGTCCGACTTAGTGGCCCTATAGACCATAGCCAGCCAGGCTCCTCTGTCCATGGGAGTCTCCAGGCAAGAATACTGGGGTGGGTTGCTATGCCCTTCTCCAGGGGATCTCCCCAACCCAGGGATTGAACCTACACCTGTATTTCTTGCTTTGCAGGTGGATTCTTTGCCCACTGAGCCACCTGTCTTAGCTACTATAAGTACTGCTGCTATGAACATTGGGATGCTTGTATCTTTTCTAATTAGAGTTTTAGTCTTTTCTGGATATACATCCAGGAGTGGGATTGCTAGATCATATAGTAAACTATGACTTTTTAAATGTTTTCACAGAAAAGGCATACAATATGAGGGATTAGAATCATAAGGCCTCATCAGTTTTGAGCCCCTTCATTTTATACAAGAAAAATCTCAAACCCCAAACAGCTAAATAGGTTGCAAGCTACTCTCCATATTTATCACTGTCTTTTCTTCTCTAGCCTAAACTTCCAGACTTCTCAACCTTTCCCTAATTGATATGACATGCGGGATCTTCACCCTTTCTTCACTGTTTTCTGAACATGCTCCTGTTGATCCATATCTCTCTTCACATGCAGATTCCAGAATCTCACTCAAAACTCAAAATGTCACTTGACTGTTACGGAGTGCATTGAAATGTTACATCTTGCCATGATTTGGGGCTTTTTCTTCTTTAAATGTTACTTAGAGATTGTATTTACTTTTTTCCCCAGCTTTATTGAGACAAAATTGACAAGCAGAAAATTGTGTGTGCATGGTCTGTACAACATGACAATGAGAAGGCCAAGACCCGGTTCACCTCTCAAATGTCACTCACGTTCACTCTGACTTACTTTCCAGGGGCCACACTATTTACCAGTGTAACCATGCATCTCCTTTTCCACCATCAGATCAGGTATATTATGAAATCTCTGCCCATTGTTTTTGCTGAAATTAAGATATGCTATATATTTTTTAGCATTTCTTGATAAACGCATCAGTAGGAAATGGCACCCCACTCCAGAATTCTTGCCTGGAAAATTCCATGGGCAGAGGAGCCTGGCTATAGTCCATGGGACTGTAAAGAGTCAGACATGACTGAGCAACTAAGCAAACTTATCTAACATGTTAATGGAATAAATCCAGAACAGTTCATTTATTTAAAATTTATTTGACTGAAGTACAGTTGGTTTACAGAGTGTTAATTTCTGCTCTACAGCAAAGTGTTTCAGTTACACATACAAACATATAGATCCACATTCTTTTTCATATTCTTTTCCATTATGGTTTATCACAGGATATTGACTATAGCTCCCTGTGCTATTCAGTAGGACTTTGTCATTTATCATTCTATGTATAATAGTTTGCATCTATTAATCCCAGACTCCCAATCCATCCACTCCCTCTTCCTTGGCAACCACAAGTCTGCAGAACAACTTACTATTTTAGTGGAACACACCTTGACTACAGTTTTTCATTATATCCTTTTCTCACAAACCTGTTCTATAAATTTCTTGAGGCTTGATGTCAAGCCCCAATACTTACTAGTTGTAGTTTCTGAGATTTTCCCATTTTCACAGCCTTTTGAAAACTGGAGATATTTGCCCACCTCTAGTCTTCTGGACACATTTTTCCATACTCTACAACTTCTCAACTGTGAATGAAAATACCTCTGAGGTAGTAATCTAAGCCATTTAATTTGGCTACAGTATCATTTTTCTGGGTCTGAAGAATTGACTTGATTCAAAGAATTGATGGGGTCTTTTATTAGCACCTCTCTTATCTTGATTTCCAGTTTTCTGTTAGTCACATCTTGCCATTTCTAGTTTAGAAAAATATTCCATTTTCTGGGAAAGATAGTCACAAAATGACAATTCTCTCTTCCCTCTGTAAACCTTATCCCATCTTAGACAAAATGTAATCAGAATGGCATTGCTAAGTGGTTAGGGGCTCAAACTTGAGGTCATCAAAACAGGGCTTGGTTGAAAAGTCTATATTCTGAGCCAATTGAGACTAGGACTCCCCCTAAAATGAAACCTATGGAAAAGAGAACTGTCATCTGTGTGGTTAATGTTGGAGATGATGTATCTCGCAGCCAGGGGGCTGGAACTATGCCTCAGGATTTGAGAGACGCTCTCCATCAGTCACGGGCAGCTCTGGACCACTGCAGACCTCCAAGAGGACAGCACCTTCACCTCTATGTTACCTCAAGGCTCAGGGAATCTGAGAGCATTGCTTGCAAAGGCAGCCCTCCCAAGAGAGAAGGTAGGGCTAGTTAGCACAGTTTCTCCTTCTAAGCCCACTAATCAGCTCTTTGGTCCTTCACCACCACTGTGGAGGTGGGGAGTGAGAGAGATGGGGAAAAGCCGAGATTAAAGGATATTCCTCCGCACGCAAGATAAGGAAGGAAGGAGTAAAGTGTCCTTCACTGGTTTGAAAGCGCTGTTCCACTGCTTAACAGGTATATGATATCACTGAAGCAGCTTTACCTTTTTGCGCTTGTTTTCTCCTCTTTAGGGCTTCCCTGGTAGCTCAGATGGTAAAGCGTCTGCCCGCAATGCAGGAGACCTGGGTTCGATCCCCGGGTCGGGAAGATCCCCTGGAGAAGGAAATGGCAATCCACTCCAGTACTCTTGCCTGGAAAATTCCATGGATGGAGGATCCTGGTAGGCTACAGTTATGGGATCGCAAAGAGTCGGACACGACTGAGCAACTTCACTGACTGAATCTCCTCTTTAAAGTGAAAGAAATAGCAACTCCACACTGAGACTTCGTGGTTTGTACTGCCCGACATATATCAAGTGCTTTTTTATAAAAGATGTTTATTTGGCTATGTTGGGTCTCAGTTGCACCATGCAAGCTCTCTAGGTGTGGCATGCAGGCTTAGCTGCTCCCTGATATGTAGGGACTTATTTCCCCACCAAGGATTGAACTTTTATCTTCATATTGCAAGGTGGATTCTTTAACCACTGGACCACCAGGGATGTTCCTATCAAGTGCTTTAAATAACATACTCTCACCCTCAAGTCTCTGCTCACTTTGGTCTTTGACTTCCCTGAGTTATTCCTGACAGTTAGTGCTATGGTTTCTACTTGCCTTTATTTTTTTTTCTTGCTACCCCCCATGTTTGACTTCTGTCCTTTGAAAGCCTGAGCTTATCAGAGAGCTCCCCATACAGCCATGATCATTTCTCCTGATGTCCATCACGCCTACCTGCATCTCTTTTTGAATCATCTGGATGTATAGTCAGAATTTCACTGCTCAGGATCTTTGATCTTTGTGAGTCATTTTTCTCCTTGTGTCTCTGGCTGTTGTCATGTACTTATTCTTCCTGGAACTTTTTGAAGTCAGCTGTTCAGTTAATCTGGAATGTATGTCCAGAAATGTCCAGCACTTCATTCCTTTCTTCTGTGAGTTCCAGGATGACATGGTCTCTTTTCCCTGTTTCTGTCACTCCCACATTGCTACCAAGTTCTCCTTTGTTGGTCAGAGTTAAATCCTAAGATGCATATCACAGTTTCTCTTACATTATGACATTTTGCTTGAGGGCCTAGAATTTAAATTAATAATTCTGATTGGAAGTAATTTATATGGCCTTGAGCTGTTGAAATGTCAAATACTCACTCGTTCTTTAGATTCTTATCATATTTCTTCTCTTTATCCTGCCAGCCACCTATGTTCCTTTAAAAAATTCTGTAAGTATCTTATAATTCATCTCCATACTCATCCATTACTTTTAATGGCCTATTTTTCAAATAAATAAACACTTGAAATGTAAGGACATCTGAGTTTTCTAGCAAATAGGCTTATTATTCCCCCAAAAGTATGATGATTGATAGAAACTTTTTAAAAGTTAAAATCTATTTTGTTCATATTTATAAAAATATATGTTTTTTCTAAAATGAATATCCCTAGAGGGAAACACTGTTAGGAAGAGAAAACTGTTTATTGTTAAGAAAAATGGACAAAATTTTTTTTCAAGCAAAAGATAAAGTGTTCAAGGACATTGTAAATGTACTAATTTAATGTTTAGACATCTTTGTTTTCATTGTTTTAAATAGTCATTAAGATTATGGCAAGGATCATGTTATTTATTTAGGAGAAGTGTGAAATGGCATAATGGAAGGACTATTGTTTTATTATATGTTCAGTACTTAGCACAGATTAAGTGCTATAACCTAACATCTTGGGGTGGCAAGATAGTCTGTTGAAAAGATGATGGACTCTCTGTCCTGAAAAAGTACTTATGTAATTGCACATAAAATTTTTCATAAAATTCCAGCTCCCTCAGAAACCATTTGAGCAGTTACTCTGTGCCAGATACTTAGCTTATGTGTTGATTTTTCATTATTTGAGAAGTTGTTCTACTAATCTGTGGGATTCAAACTGTGAACCAAAAAAGTAGCTGGTTAGTGTTATACTTTACATTTGCATAATCATTTACCATACACAGGACACAGCTATTTGGGAGTACACTTGGGGGTAATTCAAATATCTAAATCATGCAACTCTCTCCATTTTGCCATTGGTTTTAGTGTTCCTTTTTCCAAATGAAAAAAATCTTCACAGGTGGCAAGAATATTGGATGATTTAAAGAACTCAGCTCTTCTAGCAGTTGGGTGCTTACTAAGTAATAAAGAACTAATCAGAATTCAAATGGACTACCCAGGCAGAAATAGCCACCAGGGAATTTAGAAGGCATTCTATCACCCCAGTCTGTTTAAACTTCCTTCCTTTGCTTCCTGTCTCTTTCCTACATTATTTTATATATTAAAAAGTCCCTGGGAAGCTTTTCACATGCTGGTTGGGGGTGTCCACTCAGGAATTATCTGTTTATAGAAGTAACTGTGCTGTTTCAGCATCAGTGATCTTTTGAGGGTGGGGAATGCTATATCAGGGCCCAGGGGTTAAAATATGTCACTCCCACAGGGTTGCAGGCATCTGTAGCTGACCGAATAGGATGCAGGAGAGCCATAAGAAGGTGCCACTCCTAGCAGGGGACAAAGAGCCTGCCCTGCTCCTTCATTAAAGAGAGTACACCTGGGTCCCAAGAGCCTTGACTTGGGTTGGGAGAAAGCTCAGTGTTTGCACCAACCAGCAAATCTCTGCATTAGAGGGGTGCAATTTGCTGAGGGCCATGACACCCACTTTCTCAGAAGCACCATCATTTCCTCTGACCATCAGTCAGTGATTTCAGAGTTAGACTCTCCAGCCTCCTTGGGAGTTGCCCATCAAGCTCCTTGGAAGACAGTTCTTAACTTAGAGGCACCCACAGTCTGGAACATTCTCTGGCACATGATGATGGGAAAATATCCCTAGAGGTGGCATCTTTTCAGTCAGTGGAATCATCAGTAAACTGGAACAACTTAATGCTGGTTGCTGTTACTCCTGGTGAATAGAGATGTTCAAGAGAAAGGAGATTGCCAACCAACTCCTGGAGTCCACCCAGACCCATGTCCATTGAGTTGGTGATGCATTCTAACCATCTCATCCTCTGCTGTCCCCTTCTCCTACTACTAGGTGGCTTATAAACAACATACATTTATTTCTCACTGCTCTGGGGGCTGGAAAGTCCAAGATCATGATGCTGCCAAATTTGGTGTATGGTGAAAGCCTGCTTCCTCAGTGATGTCCATCTTCTCCCTGTAACTTTACGTGGCAGGAGGGACAAGGGGGTTTTCTCAGGCCTATTTCATAAGGGCACTAATCCCACTCATGAAGGTTCTGCTCTCATGACCTAATGACCTCCCAAACACCTCATTTCCTGATATCACCACAAAGAGTATTAGGATTCTAACATGTGAATTTCGAGGGTATGCATTCAGACCATAGCACGGGAAAACATTAAAAAGCATATGACAGCCCATCCTGGGGGCATTCCCATTGGTGGTGGGAATGCAAACTGGTATAACCATTTAAAGGGCTCCCCCAGTGACTCAGCGGTAATCTGCCTGCAATGCTTAGAAGAGAAAGGGCGACATCTGAGAAAACCACAGACTCACTTATCTCTTGAGCCACAGATCTCACTTCGTGAATTTCACCTGAGGACACACCTTCGATAATATAAAACTATATTATTTTAAGGCTGACAAAGGCTCCAGACCAGCAACATCAGCATCCCTGCAGCAAGGCACAAAGACGCTGGACCTGAATAGAAGGAAGCAAGGAGATAACAAAACTACACATGAGTGTACCTTTTGACCCAGCAATGCCAGTTTCTGAGAATTAAACCTTTGGACATGCCTTCTCCAAGACAAAAAAAACCAAAAAACAAACAAAAAAACCCCCACATCACAGCATTGTTTATAGTTGCAAAATATTTGAAACAACTAAAACGTTCATACATAGGAGAATGGTTAAATAAACCAGATACATCCACAGAATGGAGATCTATGCAACAATGCAGCTTTATCAAAAGAAAAAGACAGAGCTCTGTGAACTAATATGAAGGGATTTCTAGGATATATTGCTAAGTGATAGAATCAAAATAAAAAGAGTATAGTATGTTACTTCTGTGTGATAGAATTAGGCTACATTTTGTATAGGAAAGATACAGAATCTTAAAGGGATGAGAATAAAGTAGAAGAAATGGGGAAAGGATAACTCTTTGAAAAGACTTTTTTTATATAAATCTAACATTTAGAATTCTCTGAATTCTGTTTCACATATTTTAAAAAAACAACAAAAAACAGGTTTGAGAATGGCCCAAAATAGTGTAGAAGCACCAACAAATGATATTACTTATCTCAATGAATAACGTAACCACACTGATATGAGGCAAGAAGAGGTAGTGAGAAACTAATCCAAGTAACTTTTGAAAACTTACCAGAAAGCAACTTACCATATAAGACACATGAATGGGAAACCTGAATAGTGCTTTGTCAAATAGTAGAATTGAATCTATAATTTAGAAACTTTTGCAAAGAAGTATTTAGACACAAATGGCTGTATCAGAGAGTTTCTCCAGTTATTTAAAGTAGAAATTAAAGTAGCCTTACCAAACTCTTCCAGAAAATTGAAAAAAGATGAACACTTCCTTATGGACTTTCTTTATTAGGTCTGCATTACCTTAATAATAAAACCTAAGAGTACTACAGTGAAAAAAAAAAAACACAGGGCAGTGTTAAGATTTTTCAAAGAAGGCAAAAATCATTTTATATGCAAAATTCAATTGATGTAATTCATCATATTTGCAGAATTTAAAAAGTAAAATAAAATGATTTTTGTAATAGGTACAGGAAAATTATTAGATGAAATTTAATACCCAGTAACAGTTTTTTTTTTTTTTTAAGGGAAATTAGTCACAGTTTTTTTAGGATTTTAGTTTTTAGGATTTTAGTTTCCTAGGATTTTCCTAGGAACAGAGGAAACCCCCCTAATTTTATGATAGGCAACTCCTTTAATTTTATGAAGAGTGCCTCTAAAAACTTTATAGCAAATATATCCAGCGGTAAAATATTTAAAGCTTTCACCCTATGTTTGGGAACATTTATTGAATCTTAATATGTGCCTGATATTGTTCTAGGCACTAGGAATAAAAGCAGTGAACAAAACAAAGATCCTTGCCCCAAGTAACTGGCATTCTAAAGGTCCTATTTTATTTTGTATAAGTGATTCTTGTGTAATAAATCTAAACCTACCATTTATTAAATGACTATTATATGCCTGGCCTTTGTCCCAAACTCTTACAAATTTACCTTTTTTAAAGTACACTCTGAGAGAGCCCTTCCATTTCTTCTTTGTTGATGAGAAAAAGGAGCGCATAGCACTTAATTAGTCTAAAGGCACACAACTAGTAATTAACTAGGTTCAGGGCTTCCCAGATGGCACCAGTGGTTAAGGGAAAAAAAAAAAGTACCTGCTTTCCAATGCAGGAGATGAGATGTGAGTTCGATCCCTGGCTGGGGAAGATCCCCGGAGGAGGGCATGGCAATCTCCACTCCAGTGTTCTTGCCTAGAGAATTCCCATTGACAGAGGTACCTGGCAGGCTATAGGCCACAGGGTCACACAGAGTCGGACACAACTGAAGCAACTTAGCACACATCCTACGTTCATCTCTTAATTCCAAAGTTCATATTCTTCCCCCTATGCAATATCCACAGTGTCTATCATTATAGACAAATTTTATTTAGTAAGAAAATTTGTTCTAATTTATTGCTGGTTTTTAAATATTTAATTTTTAAATTCCCATGCAGAATTTTAAATTGTTATATAATTTAATCTGGGAGATTTTATCTCTTGATGATTTCTAGTGTTTTTTTTTAAATTTATTTATTTTTAATTGAAGGATAATTGCTTTACAGTACTGTGTTGGTTTCTACCAAATATCAACATGAATCAGCCATAGGTGATTTCTACTGTTTTAAATTTAGAAGGTGTCCTCTCAGAGGTTTGTTAAATAGTTTTTCTAATTAAAAAAAATTTTAACTGCTAAAACTACCTGGACTTTATTCTATTGTGTACGGTGAAGAATGTGTTACTTATTACCCAAAGTGATCATTGTTAATAAATTCTTCTTCTCATTGACTGTTGGTGAAAATATAACATCTTTAGATAGAAATCCTTGAAGAAGTCACTCAATAAAGCCCAATTGAGCCACTGTTGGTAAAAAAAAAAAATTCCTAGGATATCTTCTTATATAAAAAAAGTTCAGGTTATTT
The DNA here is from genome assembly GCF_910594005.1 of Cervus elaphus. Lineage (NCBI taxonomy): Eukaryota > Metazoa > Chordata > Mammalia > Artiodactyla > Cervidae > Cervus > Cervus elaphus. The sequence continues at coordinate 25,261,039 of NC_057842.1, read as the reverse complement.
GCTTAAATTATAAATGTTTTGCCTCTCTGTTTGACACATGCACACATACACACACACACACACACACACACACACACATACACACTCTTAAATTCCAGAGGCAGAAATATTCATGTTGTATCTGAATACAGATTTCATTACTTAATTTTATTCCTAACTGTATCCTCTTTAGCCACAAATATTTAGTCACAAATTAGTCACAAATATTTACTTAGCACTAAGTATGCTACATATAAATATACACATGGTGGAATAATACACAACGAACAACAAAAAAATTTGTACCTTGAGGAACCTACAGTCTAACTGAGGAAGATAAAACATACATGAAAACTTATACCTAAGTGTTTGAAAAGACCCGGTTTGTGAACAGCAATCACTACAAGAGTTCAGAGGAAGAAGTGATGCAGGTGGTTGACCAGGAAGCTTCACAAAGGAGCTGGGGGTTACCTGGGCCTGGATCAATTGTTAGGAGCTTGGTCCAGAGAAGAGGGTGTGGAAGTTATAGACTAGAAAGATTGAACCCAGATGCCCAGGCAGATGTGTGCCATCTGTGTGGGTGTGGTGTGAAGGGAGGAAGTATAAAGTGTTAAAAAAAAATTCAGTCAAGTGAGTTTTAAAGATCCAGTTGGTTTTATTAAACAATTCATGAATCTGGCAGCATCCTATCCATCAAGGAGCAAGGAGCTCCAGGGAGCTGTATGAGATGGACAACTTTTTATAGGCAGAAAGGGGAAAAGCATAGGTTTTTAAGATTTAGCTTAGGTAACCTGTCTTTTAGGGACAGAGGGAGAATTTGAGGCAGATTACCTCACCAGGGCTGACTAGAAAATTCCAGACTGACCAGTAAGACAACATTCCTGTGGGAGGCTGTCACTGTAATTAGGTTAGGTGTTAAGTCTTGGTTTGCTGACCTGAGGCTTAGACTAGAGCGTCCACATGGGGCCTGTCATTTCTTTTCTAACAGTTCCCCCTTTTTGATCAGACTCTTAGCTTAACTGAGAGATGTGATCAAAATTGAAGGCATCAGCATCACTCTTAGCCACGACTCTGCGATTCTCACAGTTTTGTTGATCCTTGTGTGGTGTCCATGGGCCATGGTGTTTTTGCTTAATCCCTGTGATATTCATAGATCATGGCTTTAGGTTCATAATCTTTATATTAATCATTTTCCTCATTCCTTCTCTTATGTTCCAGTCTTAAGATCATCTACCTGGTGGTTAACAGCAGTGAACATACATTTAAAGCCTTTGAGAGAACACAGTTCACCAGGGAGATGACTATAACTGTCTTAAGCAGGGTAATCCCCCGTGTCTGGAGTGCCCTTCAGAACCATGGTGCCCAAGACACAAGCTAATCAAAGTCACAGACGGACCCTCATGAAGGCATCAAGTTTTTAAGCCAGGCAGCTTGCTCAGTGAGCTCTTGTCCCCGAGTTTCAACTTACCCTGAAGTCTTAACCCAGGTGCAGCAGGTGGTACTGGCCACAACGCAGACGCCTCCTCGCTCAGCTAAAAGGTAATCCAGAGCTATCCTATCCTCAAGAGCAACTTTAGCCAGGGGGACCAAGGGTTGTTATTGGGCATCTACTGCTTTAGCAGCAAAGTGCAATATTTTTGAGCTAAGAAGGGGTTCCTGACTATAGCCTCCTTTGTAATTTACTCCTAACCAGAGAAGTAGGGACCTACCAAAGGGTGTGAATCTGGAATCACAGAACCTCCTCATAAGTCCTTTCCAGCTGGATGAGGCAACTCCAGGGAAGTTGATCAATGAGATGTCCCAGTTCATTTGTGAACAGTTAGGGGCGCCATTAGATGACCTAAGAGGCATTGCCTGATCAGGCACTAGAATAATCTAGTACAGACCACTCCAGTCAACTCGTGTTGATAGAGTCACTCAAAGGGATAGTTGTTATTTGCCTGTTTGAGTCAAGGGCTGGTTTGTTTTTCCCCTAACCTGAAATAATAATAAAAATGGTTCTAAGTACCAGAGTTTACCTCCCCTGCCCACCACCCCTTAACAATGACTTGAAAGATACAAGTGATGTGTTATCTTTCCAGGTCAATGCAAAATTAAAGGACAGAAAGGGAAGAACAAAGGGACTCATATTCAGTTAAAATAGGAGGACTTAATCCAGCATCTTGGAAAGAAGCAGTTTGCCTCAATGTCAACTCCTTCTCTTCCTAGTCAGTTTGATTTGGACAGCTCCAGCCTTTGGACAAAACCAGATGTCAGGCAGAGCTCCCTTTAGCTGTGATATGTACAGTCCCTGAGGTTTGTGCCACACGAGTAGTAAAGAGATCTTGATATAGTCCCTCTCAAAGAGATCCAGGGGGAGACTTTGTTCTTACTGATTCCAAATCAGAAAGGTGGGAAAAAATTGGAAACATTACTTTGGAGAGTCATAGCCAGACATTTGAAGAAGCTAGAAGAATTCAGGATCCAGTCCAGTTTACAGGTGTATTACAAAACCTTAAAGACAATTAGTGGGACTAAAATCTAATATAGACAAAGGTGAAAGCATAGTTTTTCTTTTACAGGTATTCTTGTTTCTTTTTTCCAAGGATAATCACAGCAAAAACTAATTTTTTTGCATTAAATTTGGATTGATTACTTATATAACTATGATAAGAATAGTAATTGACCTTATAAGCTCTTCTTAAGACTAATTTTCTAGTACTTTTCATAAGGATTCTCAAATCAAACTCAAAAATTGCTTGAAGCCAGGAAGCCAAGCCAAAGGTCAAGCAGTCTCCTAAAACTGTCTGGTCATATCTGAGTCTATACGTATCTCTCTCAAATAAAATATTCCAGTCAGAGCCTCCATTATTAATATATATCCAGTGTTTCTAATTGTGTCCTATTACAAAGAGACCAGATTTTTATTTAACTCAGGTAAATAACTATGTTGCTGTGGAAAGAATACTCAAGAGTTGTCAAAATTTTACAGGGCTCAAAGTAGAGAGAAAAAGTAAATATTTCACCTTTGTTCACAAAAGTGTATTTTACCAGATTGCTGATAGCTTTAAAAGAAAATAGAAGGTTTCTTTCATCTAGACAAACAAAACGTTAAGAAACCAGCAGTATTTTCCTTCCTCAGTTCATTTAGTCCCATGTACTTTTTCTGTTTATTTTATTTTTTTTTTTATTTATATTTTTTTTTCCAGTGGGTTTTGTCATACATTGATATGAATCAGCCATAGATTTACACTTATTCCCCATCCCGATCCCCCCTCCCATCTCCCTCTCCACCCGATTCCTCTGGGTCTTCCCAGTGCACCAGGCTGGAGCACTTGTCTCATGCATCCCACCTGGGCTGGTGATCTGTTTCACCATAGATAGTATACATGCTGTTCTTTTGAAACATCCCACCCTCACCTTCTCCCACAGAGTTCAAAAGTCTGTTCTGTATTTCTGTGTCTCTTTTTCTGTTTTGCATATAGGGTTATCGTTACCATCTTTCTAAATTCCATATATATGTGTTAGTATGCTGTAATGTTCTTTATCTTTCTGGCTTACTTCACTCTGTATAAGGGGCTCCAGTTTCATCCATCTCATTAGGACTGGTTCAAATGAATTCTTTTTGACGGCTGAGTAAAATTCCATGGTGTATATGTACCACAGCTTCCTTATCCATTCATCTGCTGATGGGCATCTAGGTTAGTTCTAGAAATTCTTACTAGTTCAGTTTTATGGTCTTAAAGTTATCAGAAACGTGTACTTGTCATGAGTTCTTTCCATGAATCCCCTTGAAAATACAGCATTTCTGTAGGAACACTTTTTCCAAAGCATCAGAATAAAACAATAGCTCTCTGTCAATGACAAAAGACTTAAAAGTGCCTGTTATTAAAGATTTGATGAGAGTTTATTAAAATGGAATTGACAAGAAAATTTGGTTATTTCTGGAACATACAATATTTGAGGATAATAACTGGAATTATGTCTGATAATGTTATACTAGGACTTATCAGATTTGCAGGAGTTTTATTAATACATAATTTTGAGGACACACTTACATATCTATACAGACAAAACATGAGGGTTTAATATTATTTATTTGGCAATGCTTCCCATGTAATTTAACATATCAACTAAGTTTAATTTGTTTAATTTGCCCTTATAAACAGAAGGACAGAGAGCAAATCTTTTGAGATATTCCAAAGGCCCTCTGAACTATGCTGCAGTTAGCTTGAAGTAAAAAAGATTTCATGGAGCTAACATTCCAGATTCCTATGCGATCCTGTTCTTTACAGCATCGGATTTTACTTTCATCACCAGACACACCCACAGTTGAGCATCATTTTCGCTTTGGCCCAGCCACTTCCTTCTTTCAGAGCTATTAGTAGTTCTCTTCCACTCTTCCCCAGTAGCATACTGGACACCTTCTGACCTGGGGGGCTCATCTTTCAAGGTCATATATTTTGCCTTTTTGTACAGTTCATGGAGTTCTCATGGCAAGTATACTGGAGTGGTTTCCCATTCCCTCCTCCAGTGGATCACATTTTGTCAGAACTCTCCAGTATGACCCATCTGTCTTGGATAGTCCCACCCAGCATGGCTCATAGCTTCACTGAGTTGCACAAGCCTCTTCTCCATGACAAGGCAGTGATACGAACATACTAAACAATGTTCAAACTACCGGACAGTTGCACTCATCTCCCATGCTAGTAAGGTTATGCTCAAAATCCTTCAAGCTAGCCTTCAACTTTACGTGAACCGAGAACTTCCACATATTCAAGCTGGGTTTAGAAAAGGCAGAGGAACCAGAGATCAAGTTGCCAACATTCGCTGGATCATTAGAGAAAGCAAGAGAATTCCAGAAAAACATCTACCTCTGTTTCAGTGACGACACTAAACCTTTTGACTGTGTGGATCATAACAAACTGTACAAAACTCTTAAAGAGATGGGAATACCAGACCATCTTACCTGTCCCCTGAGAGACCCACATGCAGGTCAAGAAGCAACAGTTAGAACCTGAAATGGAACACATGACTGGTTCAGAACTGAGAAAGGAGTACAACAGTGCTGCTCATTGTCAGCCTGTGTATTTAACTTATACCCAGAGCACATCATGCAGAATGCCGAGCTGGATGAGTTACAAGCTGGAATCAGGATTGCTGGGAGAAATAACAACCTCAGATATATAGATGATACCATTTTAATGGCAGGAACTAAAGAGCCTTTTGATGAGGGTGAAAGAGGAGGGTGAAAAAGCCAACTTAAAACTCAATATTAAAAAAAATCTAAGATCATGGCGTCTGCTCCCATCATCATTTCATGACAAATAGAAGGGGAAATGGTGGAAGCAGTAACAAATTCCCTCTTCTTGGCCTCTAAAATCACTGCAGATGGTGACTGCAGCCCTGAAATTAAAAGACAATTGCTTCTTGGCAGGAAAGCTTTGACAAACCCAGATAGTATATTAACAAGCAAAGACATCACTTTGCGAGAAAGGTCCATCTAGTCAAGGCTATGGTCTTTCCAGTAGTCATGTATGGATGTGAGAGCTAAACCATAAAGATGGTAGAGTGACGAAGAGTTGATGCTTTCAAATTATGGTGCTCTTAAAAGCCCCTTGGACAGCAAGGAGATCACACCAGTCAATCTTAAAGGAAATCAACCCCGAATACTCATTGGAAGGATTTATGCTGAAGCGCTGATACTTCAGCCACCTGATGCGAAGAGCCGTTTCGTTAGAAAAGATCCTGATGCTGGGAAAGATTGAGGGCAAGAGGAGAAGGGGATGACAGAGGATGAGATGGTTGGATGGCATCACTGACTCACTGGACATGAATTTGAGCAAACTCTGGGAGATAGTGAAGGACAGGGAAACCCGGTGTGCTGCATTCCATGAGGTCACAAAAATTTGGACGTGACTTTGGGACTGAACAACAACAACAGTGAAAGATTTCATTTAAAATTCGATTTCTGGGAAGTTTGTCAAAAATGTCAAAAAATTTTAAGATACTTGGCCAAATAGGATCATAGGATCCTATTGGATCAAATAGGATCCTGTCACTATGAAACAATACTTAGTTATCTATTTAACCAAAGTGACAGACTTCACAGGCAAATACAGAATGGTACAGTTTTGAAATTAATTTAATTCTTTTAAAGTTGTAAAGATTGGGTTTACTTAAGTAATCAAAACCTGATAAAGATGACTTGGAACATAGTGATTATTTTGGCAGGCACAAGATCTTTGTTTTTCCTAGGCAGATTATTCAAAAGGTAAACAAAAACCGTTTGCAGTCTGTTGTTATCAAGAGCAGACTAATAGTCCAAAATAACTTTGCACCAGCTTACTTTTGATGTTAAAACTCATTTACTTAATTAAATTTATTCCCATCTTAACCAGTTCTAACCACACATGAAATTCCTTTCCCTTATTTCTGGTAGTTACAATTGCATATATTAGCATTTGTAAACAATAAAAACATCAAATTTCTTTCTAGTATAAACTAAGATACAAGCACTTATGAACTGTCTTTTATATTAGCATTCTATTTACTGGCAAACTTATAAATATTTTTTATAATTTCTTGAAACACGTGCTTTCTTACAGAAAAGTTCTCAGAATGGCATTAAATGTGTTTATTTACAATCTAAAATATCTTTAATTCCTCTGTAAAACAAAGCAAGAAATGGGTAAACTTATAGTAATTAATGTTTCAGTGTTTTATCTTATTTGGAAATAATCTGGATATTCAAGGAGTTTAACCATCACTTAACTTAGCAAAACTTCAAAGTTTTAAGTTACCAAAAATATTTGGGGAAATTATTTTAAAAATTGACCAATCAACTTTTTATCCTACTTACATCTATTTAATTTACTTATCTTTATCAATTAAGGATTAGATTCCTTATGGAAATTTCATCACACCAAATTATTTTCTTGTTGACAGATTTTGTAAAATTAACTTATTTTAATTAATAAACCTAGATAGAATAAAAGTTGTATGTTTACTTTATATTCAATATTGATTACTCTAAGATGTGTCTATTTTAATCAAACCAACAAATTTAAACTACCTTTAATATCAAATATTTCCCCAGAGCATGTGAATCTGAAAGGCATTTTGGTTATTTTCTATTAGAATTTTGAGAATTCTTATGAGTACTAAGTTTATATAAGTATTTGTTAAAGTCATTTAAGTGGAGCTCTTTTCAGTTCAGTTCATTTGCTCAGTCATGTCCGACTCTGTGACCCCCTGGACTGCAACACGCCAGGCCTCCCTGTCCATCACCAACTCTCGGAGTTTACTCAAACTCATGTCCATTTGAGTCGGTGATGCCATCCAACCATCTCATCCTCTATCATCCCCTTCTCCTCCCGCCTCAGTCTTTCCCAGCATCAAGGTCTTTTCCAATGAGTCAGCTCTTCACATCAGGTGGCCAAAGTATTGGAGTTTCAGCTTTAGCATCAGTCCTTCCAATGAATATTCAGGACTGATTTCCTTTAGGGTGGACTGGTTGGATCTGCTTGCAGTCCAGGGGACTCTCAAGAGTCTTCTCCAACACCACAATTCAAAAGCATCAATTCTTCAGCACTCAGCTTTCTTTTTAGTCCAACTCTCACATCCATACATGACCACTGGAAAAACCATAGCCTTGACTAGATGGACCTTCGTTGGCAAAGTAATGTCTCTGCTTTTTAATATTGCTATCTAGGTTGGTCATAACTTTTCTTCCAAGGAGTAAGCATCTTTTAATTTCATGGCTGCAGTCGCCATCTGCAGTGATTTCAGAGCCCCAAAAAATAAAGTCTGTCAGTGTTTCTAGTTTCTCCATCATTTACCATAAAGTGATGGGACTGGATGCCATGATCTTTGTTTTCTGAATGTTGGGCTTTAAGCCAACTTTTTCACTCTCCTCTTTCACTTTCATCAAGAGGCTCTTTAGTTCTTCTTCACTTTCGGCCATAAGGGTGGTGTCATCTGCATATCTGAGGTTATTGATATTTCTCCCGGCAATCTTGATTCTAGCTTGTGCTTCTTCCAGCCCAGCGTTTCTCATGATGTACTCTGCATATAAGTTAAATAAGCAGGGTGACAATATACAGCCTTGACGTACTCCTTTTCCTATTTGGAACCAGTATGTTGTTCCATGTCCAGTTTTAACTGTTGCTTCCTGACCTGCATACAGATTTCTCAAGAGGCAGGTCAGGTGGTCTGGTATTCCCATCTCTTTCAGAATTTTCCACAGTTTGTTGTGATCCACACAATCAAAGGCTTTGGCATAGTCAATAAAGCAGAAATAGATGTTTTCCTGGAGCTCTCTTGCTTTTCCAGTGATCCAGCAGATGTTGGCAATTTGATCTCTGGTTCCTCTGCCTTTTCTAAATCCAGCTTGAACATCTGGAAGTTCACAGTTCATGTACTGTTGAAGCCTGGCTTGGAGAATTTTGAGCATTACTTTACTAGCGCGTGAGATGCGTGCAATTGTGCAGTAGTTTGAGCATTCTTTGGCATTGCCTTTCTTTGGGATTGGAATGAAAACTGACCTTTTCTAGTCCCGTGGCCACTGCTCTTTTACAGATTAATTTTAATAATATTTTGGCAGTAGGAAATACCACATATCTGCAACATACCTATGTAGACACGTACAGACAAATGTAAACAGAGACCTTGTAGTTTCACTTTAAAATTTTGGCTGTGAGACAGGTATAATAATATAAAACTCACTAGTTATAAAATGACAGTTGGAATCATATAAGTTTTCCTGCTCAGATGGCTAACATTTTTCCTGTTAATATTTGTGGAGAAGACACTTTACATTTGTATTTGTCCTTGACCAGTAATGTTATGGAAGCTGTGGAGATGTTTGAATTTTTAAAACGTCCTCTGTCCCCTTTTCTATTAGTTTTAGAAATTGGAGATCATCTGGATCAAGGTTCCCAGAGGACATGAGATGACATATTTATGTCTCAAAGGCACAGGGAAAGAATGTAAGTCCTCCAATAATTTGAACTGTTTTTAGAGTCACATTTCTGGCTTTGTAGAGATCTGGAAGATAAGGACAGTTGCTTTTAATTCTTCAAGGAACTGGGTTGCAACTTAAATTACATTGTAAGTTGATCTGTCCATTCAGTTACAATATCATCAATGAGGAGAGAGCTTATAAAAAACTTCTATCAGACTCTGAATATCAGTTTCTAGTCTCTGATGAACTTTTGACCATAGAGGGACTTTTAAAAAAATTATTTTAACTACCCTGACAATTTTTTAACCAGGACAAACAGTAAATATTTCTGGCAGTATTGAATGACCCACTGGACTCAAGATGTATTCCCAAAGAGGGGGTAAAGGATATTTTATTTTCCTTTCCCTATCAGGTACTGTAGGGCTTCTCAGGTGGTGCAAGTAGTAAAGAATCCGCCTGCCAGTGCAGGAGACACAAGAGATGTGGGTTCAATCCCTGGGTCGGGAAGATCCCCTAGAGAAGGGAATGACTACACACTCTAGTATTCTTGCCTGGAAAAGTCCATGGACAGAGGAGCCTTAATGGGCTATAGTCCATGGGGTCACAACAAACGAGTTGGATTTAACTGAGCAATCACTCACATATCAGGTACTCTAGACAGATTTGGGAAAGCTGACCCTGGTAAGAATTTCACCATTAGCCAGCTTCTTCCAGCTTTATCAGGATCCCCTCTGCAGATTCTGAATAGGATTTAAAATGGAGTGAGTAGCTCTGATATTTACCACATTATGGAAAGGTTTTTTTAAAAAATTAATTTTAATTTTAGTTTCCCTTTGGCATTAAAATTTTAGTTGAATGGAATAATGTGGCAGTTTACGAGAAAAAAAATCCTGTAGTCTTATCAACTCTGAAGGGGGCTATATGGGGGCATCTGTAAGGCCATTAACTTGACAGACTCTTATTCATGGTCCTGTAGTCTTTGTAGAGCAGAAAACCAATTCAACCAGAGGATTACTAGAAAGAGTAGTCCAGTAAATGAGGAAGGAGGGAGTTACATCAGTCTCAGAGTTCTTTTGTCTTAGGTACCTCTTATATTGTTAATTTTTCATTAGCCTTTAACAACAAATCTTTCAATGAAGCTATTTTGGAATCTTGCAGACTTTTCAAGGCTTCTGCGTACTAATTAAAATAGGTATCCCATAAAGAAGATGTGATACATGTATGTAATGGAGTATTACTCAGCCATAAAAAAAGAATGAAATAATGCCATTTGCAGCAATATAGATAGACCTAGATTATGCTATGTGAAACAAGTCAAACAGAAAAACAAACATCATACAATATCCCTTATATATGGAATCTAGAAAATGACACAAATGAACTTATTTACAAACAGAAACCCAGACTCACAGACTTGAAAAACAAACCTATGTTTATGAAAGGGGAAATGTCAGAGTAGGTGGGGGGGATAAATTAGGAGTTTGGGATTAATATATACACACTACTATACATAAAATAGGTAACCAACGAGGGCCTACAGTATAGCTCTATATTCAATATTCAACATTCAATTTTCTATAATATTCAATTCAACTATATTCAATATTCTGTAATCACCTGAGTGGGAAAAGAATCTGAAAAGTAATGAATATATGTATATGTATAATTGAATCACTTAGCTGTACCCGTGAAACTAACACAACACTGTAAATCAACTATACTCCAATACAAAATAAAAATTAAATTAAAAGAAAATAGGTATCCCATTCAGTTAGATTTGGAAGACTTTGCTTTTAAATGCACTTTTTCAATGATTTTATCTAATGGAATATTCCTTCTGATGTCCATTATAACTCTCCTGAGAACTGACAGCAGTTTGGCAGGATCTTAGCCACAAATGAGGTGCAACCACACTTTTATCTGGCCGTATTTCAAGGCCTCTTACCCCATGGCTACCAAGCTGAACCCTTAGGACACAGTAAGATGTTGCCATTTTTGTGGACCTCTACAGCTTCTGGGATTATAGTTCTCAGACATAAAATGAGTAGGTGTGCTGGAAGGTGGCAGACTTGATTGTTTGGAAATTAAAGATTCCATGTCTTTTAACTAGCTTCTATCTACCTAAAACCAGACAGACAAACATGCACTGTAATATGTTGTCAGTAACCAAGAGAGAGTACTGCATTTTGGCCAAGAGAAGGCCCAGTACACCGTCAATTCCCATGGAACCTTGACTGGGGAAAGGATTGAACCAGCAGAACTCAACAATTGGGGACTGAGGACTGAAGGACTCCCCATGGATGGGGAGCTGTGAGCCACCACTAACAGCTCCCACATGGATTTTCAGAAAGAATCAAGGGTTGGGGATTTTCTACTCAAAAACCTGGGAATTACAACCTGAAAGCTAGAAGCTTGGCTTTGGGAAGAGTCATTTGACAGCTCAATTGGGCTCCAGGTGGAACCATCTGGCAGCTCAAAGCTGACCTGCCCTGGATTGGAAAACCAATTAGATTGGGAGTTCAATGCAAAGAGAGCAGAGCTCAGAACTGAGAACTTACCTAAGACTCTCAGAAGTGGCAAGAAAGACAGTGAGCTCAAAAAGGTGTTTGTAGGTGCCATGCCTTCATTTCTTGTTGTCCCCAAATGCTGTTACAAGTTTACTTTGGATCACATCACAGCCACTAACACTGTTAAAAAAACAAAATTCCATCCAGTACATTTTAAAGATCTATTTGGCTTAATTGAATGATTCACAAATCTTGTAGCATCCCATTCGGCAAGCAGAAAGTAGTTGTGAGGAGTTGGACAAAATGGAAGACTTTTATAGGCAGAAGAGGAGGAGGAGTGGGTTTTTCAGGCTTAGATAACCTACCTGTGGGAGACAAAGGGGTTTGTGTGACAGATTACCTCATCATTATATACCAGAAACTTCCAGACTGACTAGTTAAGATTACATTCCTGGGGGAGGTCGTCACTGCAGTTAGTTAGATATTAAGTCTTGGTTCGCCAACCTGGGGCTTAGTACAAGAGACTCCATTTGGAGCCTGTGATTTCTTTTAACAAAAAATAAGACCAAAAAAAAAAAAAAAAAAGCCAGACTGTATTGGAACCTTATGATAACAAGGAATTCCTTCATTCCACAATCTAGCAAATACAAGAATGACCCACAGGAAGAAGGAAATAAGCTGTAAAGGTTAATAGTTACTTTGACTGTAAATGAGCAGTTGATGTGTTAGAGAAAGGCGATTGCATTTTATTTTGGACCACTAATTTCTATTTGGGAAGGAGAATAAAAGAATTATATAACCCCTCCAGTTGGCAGGAAGGGTCAAGTCTGCAGAGCTTCAGGTATAAGGTGCTGGTGTCCCTTTGTGAATACTGCCAAGCACCAGGGGACGGTCTGGCATTTAGGCAGACAGCTTGAAGGCAGGGCTAGAAATATCCAGTTATTATAACAGCAGTGAATTCACTAGGGAGACAAGAAAGGGCATGTAAAAACTTTGATTAGGGTCCAATTCCTTCCGTGTCCTCAAGTACTGAAATTCTGTCTCCTATCAAGATAGTGGTGATATTGTCACAACTGACAGGGAATATTGCTATCTCTAAAACCGGCAGACTCTTATTCAGGTGTTCTGAAATTGTCCTTTAGTTCTAGTGTTCTAAGTTCAGCAACTACTTTTTCATGTTTATAGTTTTTATGTGTGTGTGTGTTAGTCACCCAGTCATGTCTGACTCTTTGTGACCCCATGGACTGTAGCCTGCCAGGCTCCTCAGTCCATGGAATTTGCCAGGCAAGAATACTGGAATGGGTTGCCATTTCCTTCACCAGGGGATCTTCCCAACCCAGGGATTGAACCTGGGTCTCCTGCATTGCAGGCAGATTATTTACTGTGTGAACCACCAGGGAAGCCCCTCTAATTGTCTGATTTCAACATTTTTGTATCTATCTTAGGGTAGTGATACTGTATTCATATTTACTCACAATGATCTTCAATTTATGTAAGCAAGTTACAGCAATCATTAGAGGATACTCTTCCCCTCCTTTCTCCCTTTAGCTTGTGCACCTCCTCAGTTTAGCTGCTCAACAAACACTTAAACAAATTGTGTGAATTTAAGTCGATCCCTGGAGGAATCTATTTTTGGTATTTTGAAAATTTTGTTACCCTTATCCCTAGTTACCATCTCATTTCTGATTCTTCTATTGAAGACATTCTTTAACGGTTATTATCAAAAGTATAAAACTTGATTATTATTAATTTAGGGGTTTAATCACATGGGAGAATTCATGTGTATTTATCATCTCTCACTCTTTCTGTCTTGTAATGCACACAGATTAAAATAATGAATAAATGCTATAAAGTCCTTGCTTATGGAATATTTCTAGTCTAGTGGGGAGATGTAAAACAAGCTCACAATTCTAACACAATTTGATGAGTGTCATGATAAGGATAAGCATTAGAATGCTGTGGTAATATGTAAGAACAAAAATAATAGTAAGCACTTAATTATAAAGATTAAATTCTTTGAAGAGTCTTAGTAAGTTTTTCATTCTGGTTATATGTAAACATAACGAGATAATTATCTTGTGCAATTTGCATAGTATAGTGTGTGTGCTTAGTCACTTCAGGGATCGATTCTGCTATCCCATATACTGTACCCACCAGGTTCCTCCATCCATGGGATTTTCCTGGCAAGAATACTGGAGTGGGTTGCCGTTTCCTTCTCCAGGAATCTTCCCAACCCTGGAATTGAACCTACATCTCCTCTATTTCCTACATTGCAGGTAGATTCTTTACCTCTGAGTCACCAGGGATCAAATCATAATTGCATAATTTCATGTGTCTAAAGAAGAGGGCTGCACTTTGTAAATAAATGTAAAATAAGCTTTAATATATTACTTACAAATGACATAGAAATGTATAAATGACCATGCTGATTGTTAATTTTTTTTCAATTTGATATAATGATATTCATGATCATTATAAAAGAGCAAGAAATACTTGCAGAGGGGAAAATGCTTCTTTGGCAGTTTGAAGAGTGAACATTTTTGAAGAGCAGATTGTCTGAGATCATGTTTTATCAGAATGCTTTAACCCTTGAATATCTTCTACAAATACTGAGAAATTTTTTGTACCTAAGCAAGTCAAGCATTATTTTTTAACCATGGTTGCTTTAAAACACTGATGTATATTTCTTCTTTTACCTATTATTGATAGATAAGGGTGACCTCACTTTTTACAGGTAGTGAAATTGTTCCATCTTGCAAAGCATTTTTAAAAATTGTTTGCAACAAGTATGCATTTGGTGTCGGTGGCTAGTTGTGTTCATGTAGACTTGTATCCCCAACTGGGCCCAAGTAGTCAGGCAGCTGAGTTGCAGTGAGTGACTGTGGATTCTTTGTTTACCAGAAGCTTTAGCCTTACAGCTAAATTGACAAGACACTTAGAAGCATTAGCTGTAGCAATTAAGGAAAGAAAAAATTGTGAACCATTTATCTGAGGGCTGTTAGATCATAATTTTGAGTGACATAATAATCACCTTAAACACATTAATGGTTGCACAATTTGGGGATGAGCAGATATTCATGGTGTAAAGTGTGACTTTAACTTTTTAAATATTGAATTCTAAATATTTGTTAAATTCTCTGCAATGATAATGATAAGGAAAATAAAATAGGTGAAAAATCACTCTGCCTCTGGAGATGTTCAAAGATGCTCAGCTGTTCAGAGGCAATGAGAACTGAACACTTCACAGCAAATACAGCTATGAGATATGGTAACATTACTTTTCTCCAGGAAATGATAGCACCCAAGAAGATCATAAGCTCCCTGAAGCAGAGACTTGACCCCATGTCACTGCTGACACTTAAAGGGACGCATCAAAGTCTGCCTGTTCCCATGACTCATGGGAGTCCTGACTTAGACTGTGGGATCATGGAGTTGCCAATTTCAGGACATGTGTGAGAAATTCCCAGATGCATAGCACTGGCCTGTGTCAACATAACTAGTTAAGTGTGATAAAGAAATTTTGGCTTTGGGTTCTGGCTTCCCACTATCATAAATTAAGATGTTATTTCTCCTTTTCAGAAACTGGAGATTCTTTTTTTCTCTTAAAAGATCTGAAATTGAGCTGTAGTGAGAAACCAATCCAAGGATTTACTTTAAGAAGAGGCTTTTTGTTAAAGTTTCATATGAAAAATAAAAGATGATTCTAGGATGATTCCAGTAGCCCCAGTTACCTAGTAATTGGACATCACTATCTTACAAGCTCTTACATAGATTTAGTTCCCCAAACTTTAAACTGTGATGGTATGGGTTGTTAGAAAGAAAATTAATCCTAGGGTTCAACAGTAGAAAAGAGGGAGAGGAAAGGAATAAAATGTATATGTGGGCTCTGAGTTTACCTTTGCTGTCAACACAGCACTGCAAAAGACAGGGACCCTTTGAAAGAAGAAAGAGGGTGGAGAGGAAGAAAGGAAAGGAACAGAAATGGGGAGAGAAGTATATCTAAGTTAAGTAGCCCATCATTTGGGGGAGATCTTTAAAAAGCTTTTATCAAAAAACATGTTTTGGGGACTTCCTTGGTGATCCAGTGGTTAAGACTCCCCCTTCTAGTGTAGGAGGTACAGTTGCTATCTCTGGTTGGGGAGCTAAGATCCTACATGCCTAATGGCCAAAAAGCCAAAACATAAACAGAAGCAATATTGTAACAAATTCAATAAAGATTTTAAAAATGGTCCACATAAAAAAAAAATCTTTAGAAAACAAACAAACAAACATGTTTTAGGAATGGTGATAGTAGTTTAGTTGCTAAGTCATGTCTGACTCTTTGCAACCCTATGGACCATAGCCTGCCAGGCTCCTTTGTCCTTGGAATTGTCCAGACAAGAATTCTGGAGTGGGTTGCCATTTCCTTCTCCAGGGGATCTTCCTTACCCAAGGATTGAACATGCGTCTGTCTCTTGCATCTCCTGCATTGCAGGCAAATTCTTTACTGCTAAGCCACCAGGAAAGCCTATTTTAGGAGTAGCATGAACATAAATAAGAAAGAGGTGTTTGATTATCAGTACCTGGTTAGGAATTCTCTGCTCTTCCAGACTAAAAAGGTATAAAATGACTGGGATCAAAGCAAATAATTGAGGCTTGTCTGTGGCTGGTAATGACAGGCTTGCTTTCATGATTTTGCTTTTGAGAATATGAAGGTAGAAAACTTTGGCATTCTGCATCATTTGTGGTGTTAATCTGTGTGTCAAGGACAAGGTTATTTTCATGTGTATAAACAAGATGACGAGTTGCAACGTTGGTCTTGAATATTTTATTTTTTCCTGATTAATATATCTTTCTGTGCCAATTTTTTGGTTTGTTTTTACACAGTTTTGTATAGCAACCCTCCTATAAACTAGTTCATATATATAAATATTTTAGGAAAAATGAGTCAAATACTAATTACCTAAAAATGTACCTGTAATATACATGTAGCAACATGACTTGGCTGAGCTTTTGCAATTAAATTTTTTAAATCTTTCTACATACTGATTATAATGTAATTTTGATATTAAAATATTTAAATATAGTATTGCATCATATTTTAAATCGACTTTCTTACATGACATATTTGATTTTAAAATTGTCTTCCAGAGGTTATATTTGGACAAATGAAACTTTCCCCCAACTTTGAAATCTAGCAGGCAAAGGCATTTATTTAACATAAATTTATAAAGATGGTCTAGAAGTAAAAATGCACATGAGAAAACTAATATGTAAGAGTTCATTAAAAATGGTCAGATATATTAATATGAGTTCAGATTGTATAATCACAGAGGAGCAGATGACAGAAAAATAACAGAAATAGTTTAGGCACAGACCAGCATAAATCAAGCATAGAATTGACTTTACTTAGAACCTAATGTTAGTAGAAAGCTGACTCTTAAAATAGAGGCTTAAGTTTCTTGTGAAGAGGCTGACAGTAGCCTGAGAGATAAAAGTCATTGAGGGAATAGATTCACAAAAGAAACATGAAATAAGAATGCAAAGCCACATTTACTATTGTAGCTGTTTAATGCAAATACATGTAAAAAATATATTAATAAGAAAGTTGATATGACTCAACTAATACATGCCACTAATGGAAAATAAGACATTGATTATAGTTCATAATAGAGTTGTTTTCACTTTTTTAAGGGACTAAGTGTCATGCTAACTTTAAGTCATTTTATTATTGAATGCATACCTTATTCAAGTTACTTGCTAAATAGGATTCAAAGACCCTAATATGCCTACCCTCAGGCTTCCCATATGATCCTAGAGCAGTGAAGATGAATTTATAAAGCCTTTCACTTATCCATCCATTATTCCATACTTATAGAATCCTGAGTAGTATGAGGATGCAGCATTGAATCAAATACATATTATGTAAGAAGTGTATGGATCATGGATCACAGGCCTTTGTGGGGGTGAAGGTAGAGGTCAGCCCCTGAAACTACATGGAATCAAAATTGGAAAGGAAAGTAGATCAAAGAAGTTTTAGGCAGCAAAAGATATGTCCACTACAGATAGTGACTTATCTGTTGATTTGCAGTTTAGTCACTGGCTTGCCTTTTCTACAATGGATTTTAACCCAAGAGTAGCAGTTTGAATTGCCTTCAGGTACAACTCACAAAACTTAGCTTAAATAATGAGTAAGCCTTTTACTTAATATTAATGCTAAGTTTTCACAGAGAGTCAAAGTTCTTTGAGTTATTGGTTTAAAGACATCATTAAGGAACCAAGTGCTTTCATTTCTCTGCCCTGCTGTCTTGATGAGGTTTTCTCGCTCACGCAAGATGGCTGCAACAATTTCAGTCTTACACCAAGACTAATGTCCAGAGGCAGAAAAGAGACCATCTCTTTCTATGCCTCTCTCAGGCGCAAAGGCACAGTTCCTAGGATATACACCTCTCACCCACATAGAGGTGTGTATCTAGATAGAAATTTTCTATCACATCTCATGAACCAGAATTTGTTTCACACCCATTCCTAAGCCAATCTCTGACCTGGATTAGGATACTCATCAAAAATGGAATGACTGGACTTCCCTGGTGGTCCAGTGGTTAAGAGTCCACCTGCCAATGAAGGGGACATGGGTTTGATCCCTGGTCCAGGAAATCCACATGCCGTGGGGCAACTAAGCCCATGCACCACAACTACTGTGCCAGAACTCTAGAGTCTGCACAGACCACAACTGCTGAAGCCCACACACACTAGAGCCCGTGCTCTGCCACAAGAGAAACCACCACAGTGAGAAACTCACACACCACCACTAGAGAGTAGCCCCCACAGCTAGAGAAAGCTCCCATGCAGCAACAAAGGCACAGCATGGCCAAAAATAAATACATTACTTTTAAAAACAAAGTTAAAAATAAATAAATAAAATTTTAAAACAGAATGACAACTAGGAACAGAACTCCAGTGTTTACCACTTAATTTGATTAAGTAAATATAGCAAATAAAATGGAAGAATGATTCTCAGAGACTATGCTTAGAATCTTGCTCTAGAAATTGAAGTTCTTTTGAGTGTGAAAAATAGATAAAACAGTCTCTGCCCATCCAAGTACTGTAGTGACATGCCTTACAGAATGTGTAATTATGCCATTTATGAGTTGATAAGACTGTCTTCCTAGCACTCCCTGAACTATGTGCCACCCAGCAGACAGTCTATGCCACTTATCTAAAGAATAGTCTGACATTAAGTAGTGATTATTCACACTAGGGAGAATGGCTATCCCTACATAACAGAGACTCTCTTAGCTTACTTCCTTATTTGGAAAAATTAAAACATGTCCAAAATGTATAGCAGACATCTCAAAATGGCATTGTAGTAGCTAATATGTATTTGGGAGGTAAAGGGAACCAGCGCCCCGTCCTCTCCAGAGAAGCAGACCTCATGTGAGAGCAAATTGCTTGGGGGTCACACAGCTCCATTTATCCTCCGTGAAAATTAGGATTAGTGGACTTTCCATTAACTCTCCCGACAACAGCTTCTAATTTCCCCCGTGAATCTGCCCGCCTCCAGTGGCTCACGTGCTATTTATCTTCATCTGCATGTGTACCACATTTCTGAATTCATGAATTACAATTATTTTACTTGAATGGAAACAAATTCTAGGGAGAGTTAAATTCCTAAAACCAACACAGGTCCTCTTTTCTTCCTCTTTTTACATTCAAAAAACTTTTCTTTATTTTACCAGGGCTGGGGGCAAATAGAAATTGATCTACTCAGTTATTTCATTATTTTGGCTCCCTAATTTCTTCCTGTAACATATTTTCGTATATAGGGTGAAATTCAACACTTTGAGTTTAATTGGTTTCACACTTGCATCTCTTAAATTCTTGAGATGTAAATATCTTCACACAAACGCATTGGAGATTTAATACATATGGAAATAATCTTCACCTCATTTTAATAAGCACTTATCCCCAGCTAACTGCTAGATACTGGCCATATATAAAGTAGATTACTGATGAGAACTGACTATATAGCACAGGGAACTCTGGTCAGTACTCTTTGTTGACCTAAATGGGAAGGAAATCCAAGGAAGGGGGGATAAATGTATCCGTGTGGCTGATTCACTTTGCTGCAGTGAATACAGCAGAAACTAACACAACATCATAAAGAAACCATACTTCACTCAAAACTAAAAATAAGGACAGTTTCCGGTACTTAAAAATCTTTACCATCTAGAGACAGAAGTCATTATGGTACAGAGGAGTGCCATCTCTACTGTGCTGGCAAGATGGTAGCTATGGCAGCAAGAAGCACAGGATGGAGATGGCAGAGAGAAAGGACCAATGCAGTCAGTGAATGCTGCCTTAGTCCTCTCTGGCTGCTGAAATTTATTTCTCACAGTCCTGGAGACTGTAGCCATTTTTTTTTTTTTTTTGCCTGTTTATCTCAAAACCCAGGAAGGCGGTCTGTAGAAGGTAGAATGAACAGGAAACCTTGAGAAGAATAAAGTGAGAGACGACTTGTTGCTGGAAAGACTAAGATCCAGAGGCGGTTCCATTCTTTCGTGAGACTATGCTGTTGCTTCTTGCCCTTGAGTCTTTTTTTTTTTTTAATATTTGTTTATTTATTTGACTGCACTAGATCTTTGTTTGGGCACATGGGATCTTCAGTCTTCATTGTGGCATGTGGAATCTCTTTAGTTGCAGCATGTGGGATCTAGTTCCCTGACCAGAGGTAGCAACAGGGCCCCCTGCATTGGGAGCAGAGAGTCTCTGCCACTGGACTAAGCCACCAGGAAAATCCCGCCCTTGAGTCTTTAAAACACACACCCCTACCTATGTTTTTCTTAAGCTCACAGGAGTAAGTTTCTGCCTCTTGTAACTCAACAATCCTTAACCTCTACCTGTGTCTAGAACTGGCTCTGAAGGGGCCCTCAAATCCTAAAACTTTTAGCCATCCACCTACCTTCCTCCTTTTCTGGAATGTAGACCCTCCCTGCCACATCCCCTCCTTACCTTCATACGGAAATGTTAATTCACTTGGAAGAACAGCCTACCTGACTCAGAAGCAAGAACTGTGCAGACAGATAAAGGTCTCCATGGGCTTCCCTGGTGGCTGGATGGTAAAGAATCCACCGGCAATCAGGAGACCCACGTTTGATCCCTGGGTTGGGAAGATCCCCATGCCTGCCCACTCTGGTATTCTTGTCTGGAGAACTCCATGGACAGAAGAGCCTGGTGGGGACAGTCTATGGGTTCACAAAGAGTCGGACACAATTGAGCAACTAGCACTAGAAGTCTCCATAGGAGAGTTGAACATATTATATTTGTATTACAATTATCATGTGTATCCTATTATTTCTTCCCAGGAAAACAATCTTCCTTATTGCTAAAATGAGAAATGACTTTGAAGGCGTAAACCAATGACTTTAGAGTGAATTATTGTCCTACTTTATACCTTCCTCAAATGAAACTTGCAAGATTAATTGCAACCTTGAATATGACTGTATTGAAGCGTATTCGCTTAGCTTTGGCCTTCTAGAAATATGACATGAGTCATGTCCTACAAGCTTAAACCTAAAAGGAAAGATGGTGGAGTGGTAAATATATGCCATCTAGAAGATAAGTAATTTATAAAGAAACTTGTGCCTGGTTATTAGGGCTTCTCTCCTGCGACAAGAACATTTGGACCATGTGAAGGACAAATTGAGTACACTCTGACAGAGCTGACTATCTGCTGTCTCTGAACTGCAGTAGGTGGTTAAAGTAAATTATGGTTAAAATCTATCTGACAAAACTGCATTTTATGCTGAAGAATCAACATGATTAAACTGTCATCCTGGGGAGAAGTGTTCAGGTCCAAAATATCTCTTAATTTGTAGCATACCGTCCACTTTCAGATTCCTTTTTCTCTTCTCGAACATTCTTTGCTCAATTTCCGAGTCCAAGGTAAAATTTGATTCACTGGGAACTGGTTCCTGGAGGGAGTCCAGCCTGAGTCAGGCTGTATCCAATCGAGCAGCTCTTTTACTTGCTGTCTGTACCACCCCACTTCCTCAGTTCAGTCCTCAAATAGGTGAATCTGTTGCCAATCCCTGTGGAGTTTGGAACTGGAATAAGCAGCAGGAAGGCAAGACATGTTGGTTGACCTCTTAGGGGTTCTCCTTCTCTCCTGACCTATCAGCCACTGGAGCAATTAAGCGGGGTAAACTTGGAGAGCTATGACTGCTCTAGGAAGCATCTGATTGGTTCCAAGACCCACGCTAGGCTTGGAACCTCAGTTCTGTGTCTATTCCAGTGATAACTCTGTGCTCTGACTCAATCTACCTCACCCCATCCCAAGATACGAACAAAAGTACATAAGCCTCGAGAGAACAAGTGATGGTAAACTTCATGTTCATTCCCTCCTCTATTTCCAAGAATTAGCACTTAGTGGCATTTGGTGGTGTTTGCTAGATGGACAAATGACCTTCCTAAAGCCTCTTATGTTTGTGCTCATCTTGAGTTTCTCTGATGGTTCCTGACAACGGCTTCCTTTCTCATCCTCTCTCGGCATTCTGAACTTGATCGGCCCCACATGTATTCTAGCTCCATGCAGCCCCACGTCCTCAACAACTCTCTCCGTTTCCTGAGCTGAGCGGTTCCTGCTGTAGCTTGGCGCCTCGCTGAATCCCAGCCAAGCTACGGGAGATCCCCACAGCAGATTTCTAAAGAGCTTTGGGATTACAAGCAGTTTAGTTGAGGGATAATTTATTACTCTGTTTTAAGATAAAATTAGATCAGCCTTGGGCTCAGGGATGGAGAATATGAACAGATGGTTATTCTATTCTGTCCTGTTTCTTGCTGTTCTTCCATCCTGAGCAGACTGATGTAGTAATCAAGAACAGAAACCAACCATGTGATGGGAAAGCATACAAAAGAACTTAATCTAAGCCCTTCTACTGAAAAGCATATATTTTTGGAAAAACTATAATAGGAGTTAACATGTACTGAGGTCTTACTGTTATCAAGCAAAATGCTAAAAACTTGACTGCAATATTCTCTTTTATAATTAGGACAACAGTAATGAGGTATTGTTATCATTCCTCAGTTTTATAAGTTTGGAAGCTGAGACTCAGAGATTAAGTAACTTACCCAAAACCGGAGCAGCTACCTTGCACAACTCCATGAGTGGACTGCCACTGAATTCTAAGTGAGTGGCTCTCCACTGCACTCCTCCAGGGGCTCCTATTCATCTAGGCTCTAATCTGGATGTGTTCTCGGAGTAGAACAAGGCAGCTGCGTGGTTCACAGCAGACAGGAGCGATGCTAGAGCTTGAACCCCAGTCAGCCTGATTTTAAAACACAAACTCATCACCACTAAGCTCCACTGAGATAAACATTTGAGTTTTAGACATATGATCTGCCCTTTTTTCAAGCGATTAGAGGGACAAAGGGGGACGTATTCTGTTACAGTTGCAGGTGTTAGCCATTTTCCTGTGCAACACTTAACACAAAGGATCCCAGGTCTTTTGAAGCAGAGCCATTTCAGGCTTGATGATGCAGTGGTGGAGATATGTATCTAACCACATCAGAGGCCAGAGGAGATCAGTGGATACACCCCCAAAATGGTTCATAAGTGATTTGGGCTTATATTTGTTTAGGATAGACTAGGATGACAACTTCCCCCCTGTTGCGAAAACAATGACAATCATTTTCTCTATCCATTAGGCATTTTTGAAAGCCAGGGTTTATAATGGAAATTCAGAAGGAATTTAAAAGCAAAACAAGAAAATGGTTTAGTAAACTATGAAGAGGCTTCCCCCCATTGGCTCACTGGGTAGAGAATCTGCCTGCAATGCAGGAGACACAGGAGACGCAGGTTCGATTCCTGGGTGAGAAAGATCCCCTGGAGGAAGAAATGGCAACCCATTCCAGTATTCTTGCCTAGAGAATCCCGTGGACAGAGGAGCCTGTGGGCTGCTGTCCATAGGGTCGCACAGAGTTGGACACGACTGAAGCGACTTAGCATGCATGCATGCATTGGAGAAGGAAATGGCAGCCCACTCCAGTGCTCTTGCCTGGAGAATCCCAGGGACGGAGGAGCCTAGTGGGCTGCCGTCTATGGGGTCGCACAGAGTCGGACACGACTGAAGCGACTTAGCAGCAGCAGCAACCATGTAAAATATGTATGTATGAAAAAACATAAAGGAATACATACAAACAAAAATGATAACCATTGTTATTAACATATTTGGGTTTTGGCATTATCGTATGTGATTCATTTTGTTGTTTCTACTTTCCATTGGTTCTGTCATGTTTACAATTTTTAGCAAGAAAAGCAAAACTAATTTTAAACTGTATTTTCCATATGAGAGAAATATAATTTAAACATTTGTTTAGCAGCCCAATTTTTCTCCAAAAACAAGAAAAAAAATCCAGTCAGAATTGTTCATTACACAGACTTATCCCACACTCCTGCCATTTAAAATGATCTAGGTGAGCATAATAGCCAGTTCTTCTAAAGATCACTGCCTTTATAAGCATGTTGTAAACCACAGATTATCATAATTTATGAAATGTAGTAGAAGTGAGCCTATTGTTGCCATTCAAAGCATCTGTGAGGGGAAATACTGGTAATTAGCTTGCATACAATTTGAAATTTGATTTTTGAGATTGGTGCCTCCCTCAGCATTTGCTTTTTGTTCTGTTTTGTTTAACTCCCTCTTTGCAAATATGGCATTGTAGATTCACCTGCCGTCTTTAGCACGGATCATGTTCTAAAATGAATCGAATTGCAAAGAAGTTTGTCTCCTAACCCAGGTGACCATTTTAAGACTCCCATTGAAAATCAGAAGAAAATTCTGTCTCTTCTTCTGTGATGACTGGCTTTGGTGCTGAACACTTGCGGTTTTCAATTCAGGAATTTTTGTTTAAATCTGAGTCATAAAAATAGTGGGCTCAGGGCAGAATGAACCAGTCCATCAGTAATACATCCACTCTCCTTTCTAGTCCTTTTTGGTGGCTTTGCCTGCAAATCAGTGTCATAGGAAAACGGCAAAAGCTACTGAAGCAAAAGTGCTTCCCTGGAGGCTCAGACAGTGAAGGATTTGCCTGCAATGCAGGAGGCCTGGGTCCAATCCCCGGGTCAGGAAGATCCCCTGGAGGAGGAAATGGTAACCCACTCCAGTATTCTTGCCTGGAGAATTCCATGGACAGAGGAGCCTGGCAGGCTACAGTCCATGGGGTCACAAAAGAGTCAACACAACTGAGTGACTAACACTGCACTGCTACACTGAAGAAATAAGTTTGTCTTCTCTTCCTCAGGGTCACAAGTAGAGGTGGGAGGTAGCGGAAACTTTACGGCAGGAGGTACAGCTGCAGCTGGAATATCAGTGTCGGTTTAGAAGTTACAGACCTTACCACCTTCATTTAGACGGCCCTGAACTTGGCTGGACTGCCGGCGCACACATGACTGAGGATTTCGAGCCAGGGGCCCAGGTGTGACACAGGCTCTCAGGCTTTGCAGCTCTGTGACACGGCCTGTGTTACTCACTCCCTCATCTCTGTAACAGAGTTGTCTCTCAGAAGAAATAAAGCGTGAAAGTATCTTAGAAAGCGTGAAAGTATCTTATAAAGCACTGACTGTCCGTTCTCTACCTGCACCTCCTTCTAGCACATAATGGCTCGACTCATCGGCGTGTGTTTTTTAAATATTTACTTATGTGGCTGCCTTGGGTCTTAGTTGTGGCACATGGGAATCTTCATTGTGTCACGTGGGATCTTTTGTTGTGGCGTCAGGACTCTCTAGTTGTGGCCCGGGGGCTCCAGAGCACGCGGGCTTCAGTAGTTGCCTTGCAAGGGCTTAGCTGCATGGTGGCATATGGGGATCTTAATTCCCTGACCAGGGGTCAAGCCCACGTGCCCTGTATTGCAAGTGGATTTTTAACCACTGCCCTCCCAGCCAGTCCCTGCTCTGTGTGTGTGTGTGTTAAGTAGTTTTCTCAGACTTCTTGTTTCACTCTGTCATTCTCTCTGGCACTGGGACTCCTATATTTGGGTCCCCTTGGTTCTGGTCTCCAGTCAGACTCTTTGAGTCCACTTCCTGCTCGGTCATTAGCTGTGCACACACCACTAATTTAGGTGTCCACCTTGACCTTGATACACTTCTCCTCCAGGCTCATGCACAGTCCTGTGGGACCCTTATCCCCGCTTTGCAACTACTCTTATCCCACCAGGGAATATGCGGGTGGTACCAGTCACCAGGGTGGGAGATTCAAGATGAACA
Organism: Cervus elaphus; assembly: GCF_910594005.1. NCBI lineage: Eukaryota > Metazoa > Chordata > Mammalia > Artiodactyla > Cervidae > Cervus > Cervus elaphus. Next base: position 25,235,367 of record NC_057842.1, on the reverse strand, counting down.
GGCTTATAAAGAAAGAAGGCTGAAAAATACCCAAATGAAGTTAGACCACGCTGAGTTGAAACTGCCTGTGTTCTGCAACTCCCTTCCCCCCAGTAAAGATATTTAGGTGGCTGTTGGAACTAGAAATACAGATTAAAAAATCATAAGCCTGTTGGGGAGAGAGTGTCAAATGAAAAGAGTATAAAGAAGATGCCAAAGAAAGTAGGGACCAAAATATGTTTATTGCATTGACCCTGCAACGTCACGAGTAACCTGAACAAGAGCAATTTCCAAGGAGAAGTAAGAGTAGATGCAGCCAGATTTCAGGAGGATCAATAAATTATGGGAGGAACATGCCTTTATAGTCAGTTGCCTGCAGCTACCTGGTAGCTTTTATGTGCCAGCCAGTCATGGTGGAAGAAGTGGGAAAACTGTCTCATGATCTTTACAGAAAATAGAAAAGTGATGGTTGCAGGACTTAGGCTATTTGGAAACGCTCACCTCAAGATTTGAAGATTTATAATACCTGCCTTATTTGTATTAAACTCTAAAGCATAGCAAATCTGTTCCAGACCTAGTGATTTTTCTTTTGTGAAACTCAATTCAGATGAAGAACAACTTTATGGAACTATTTACTCTGAATTGATCAGGAAATAGGAGGATCCTAATTTTTTCATGTTTGTTTTTTTTTTTTTAAAGTGATGGTTGTATGTGTATGTATATGTACATGCATGCTAAGTCTCTTCAGTCGTGTCCAACTCTTTGTGACCCCATGGACTGTAGCCCGTCAGACTCCTCTGTCCATGGGATTCTCCAGGTAAGAATACTGGAGTGGGTCGCATGCCCTCCTCCAGGGGATCTTTCCAACTCAGGGATTAAACCTGCATCTCCTGTGGGTCCTGCATTGCAGGTGGATTCTTTACCTGCTGAGCCACCAGAGATGTGTATACATACACACACATGTGATAGTGGAGGTAGGCCATGGAGGTGTGGATAGGGTAAGTATAAATATCTTCTAGTTCTTTTGTCATTTCCAAAGGAGCAGGTAATGTGCTATATTCCCAAAGGAGATGAGAACATGGGGCAGAATCTGCCATATTTTCTGAAAATATCTCTGCCTGAGTTAGAGGGTTGATGGGTTTAACTCTGTCTCTGGGTCACCCATTAGAAAAGAAGGGATCTATCTGGCTTTCCATTAGGAAGGGGTAGAAGAGGATACCATCAGGGGAGTGAGGGACTGTCTCAAAAATAAACTCAGGCAGCCAAGAGTTCTCTTCTCCTGTATTTTGATGTGGTTTCCCTTTGTCATCTCTTAGGGAAATCATCAAAATAGCGATACTATTTTACAACATTTAACAAATAGGAAAAGGAGTACGTCAAGGCTGTATATTGTCACCCTGCTTATTTAACTTGTATGCAGAGTACATCATGAGAAATGCTGGGCTGTAGGAAGCACAAGCTGGAATCAAGATTGCCGGGAGAAATATCAATAACCTCAGATATGCAGATGACACCACCCTTATGGCAGAAAGTGAAGAAGAACTAAAGAGCTTCTTGATGAAAGAGAGGAAAGTGAAAAAGTTGGCTTAAAGCTCAACATTCAGAAAACTAAGATCGTGGCATCCGGTCCCATCACTTCATGGCAAATAGATGGGGAAACAGTGGCTGACTTTATTTTGGGGGCTCCAAAATCACTGCAGCCATGAAATTAAAAGATGCTTACTCCTTGGAAGAAAAGTTACGACCAGCCTAGACAGGATATTAAAAAGCAGAGACATTACTTTGCCAACAGAGGTCCATCTAGTCAAGGCTATGGTTTTTCCAGTAGTCATGTATGGATGTGAGAGTTGGACTATAAAAAAGGCTGAGCACAGAAGAATTGATGCTTTTGAACTGTGGTGTTGGAGAAGACTCTTGAGGGTCCCTTGGACTGCAAGGAGATCCAACCAGTCCATCCTAAAGGAGATCAGTCCTGGGTGTTCATTGGAAGGACTGATGTTGAAGCTGAAACTCCAATACTTTGGCCACCTGATGCGAAGAGCTGACTCATTTGGAAAGACCCTGATGCTGGGAAAGATTGAAGGCAGGAGGAGAAGGGGACAACAGAGGATGAAGATGGTTGGGTGGCATCACTGACTCAGTGGACATGAGTTTGGGTGGACTCCAGGAGTTGGTGATGGACAGGGAGGCCTGGCGTGCTGCGGTCCATGCAGTCACTAAGAGTCAGACACGACTGAGCGACTGAACTGAACTGAACTGAACTGTTTCAGGAGACCTATCTCCCACAGTTTGGGTTTCTTGCTAATTGAACAGAGAGAAATTAGCAGAAGCTATATCCTATTTAAAATTTTTTTTTAATTTATATGTTATATTGGAGTGTAGTTGATTAATAATGCTGTCTCAGTTTCAGGCATACAGCAAAGTGATTCAGTTGTACATATGTATGAACAATATACCCATAGTTGTACATGTGTTAAAAAAAATTCTTTTTCAAATTCTTTTCCCATTTAGTTCATTGCAAAATATTGAACAGAATTCCCTGTTCTATACAGTAGTTCCTTGTTGGTTATCTCTTTTAAATATAGTAGTATGTATGTGTTAATCCCAACCTCCTAATTTATCCCTCCCTCCACCCTCCCCCTCTGGTAACCATAAATTTATTTTCTAAATGGGTGAGTCTGTGCCTGTTTTGTAAATGAGTTCATTTGTATCACTTAAAAGAAACAATTTTGAAGGCAAAGTAAGTGGTTCTTTTCAAGACTGGATATCAAATATTGCAATGTTCTGTTTAAGGGTTCAGTGAGAATAATTACTAAAACCCTTCCTGTGAGGGAAGTATAGTGCAAAGTTTCCAGTTTTTGCAGAGTGCTACATGCTAAGACTGATTAAACAATTTATCCTTGTTTACACGGGACAAAGATAAGTTCCTAAGTAAGTTACATACAGAGGTGGTATCATTAATCTTTGTCCTACTTCATCGGGTCTGGAGATGCCCCATCCAAACTCTCTTGTGGTTGTGTGGGTGCCCTGAGATGCTGAGAGGGAAGCTGTGTCCTCAGCATGTGGCCTCATAAAGTCCAGGGGCACAGAAGGCATCAGGACTGGTAGGCAACCTCCGTAGAGGTGCTAGGTGATAACACACACACTAAGGGAACAGCAGACGAGGTCCCTAAGCACACATTGTCTATGCCTGTGAAAATGATTGCTGTGCTTGCAAAAATGACGCGGTGCTAAGGATGATGACTGCCTCCTTCCCCTTTGGGAGCCTCTGAGCACTGCTCCTCAGGGTGTCCTTTGTGGCTTCCTGCCATCTTTGGGGGTGCAGAAGGCTCCACATTGTTGCCCCTGAGGCATTACACCTAGTAGTTACCCATCTATGAGGCCTTTCTTCCCTAGAGTGGCCCAGCTCCCTCCTCCTACAACAGCACCCCAGCCCAAGGGAATATTTTCCATCCTGGAAGGAACCTTCCACTTTCCTGTCTACCTTTAGAAACATTTTGTCTAGAGAAAGAGAAATATCATATGACACCCCTTACGTATTGAATCTGGAAAGAAATGATACAAATGAACTTACAGACTTTCGGAACCATCTTATGGCTGCGTGGTGGGGGGAGCAGTAAGGATGGAGGGAAGGAATAGTTAGGGATTTGGGGATGGACATGTACACACTGCTGTATTTAAAATGGATTACCAACCAAGACCTACTGTATAGCACAGGGAACTCTGCTCAGCGTATGAGGCAGCCTGGATGGGAGGGAAGTTTGGGAGAGAATGGATATATGTATATGTATGGTTGAGCCCCTTCACTGTTCCCTGAAAGTATCACAACATTGTTGATTAAATCTGTTACACCTCAATACAAAATAAAGAGGTTTTTAAGAAACCAAAATTTTGTCTCTAGATACATACCCTTTTTCTTTAAAGTCCTCTGTACAGGAAAAAATAAAATAAAAAATAAATGCTTCTTACCATCAAACCCAGAGCTTTAGTCAGTCTAAAGGATATTCCCCTTTTCACAGAGGACAAAGACAGCTTAAACTTGAAACCCTCAAAGACAGGAAAAACACACCAACTAATTGCCATGTCAAAGCCACTAGTTTATATTCTGCCAAAGTCGCAAAAATAAAATTTTTGTGTTCTGTGAGAGTTTTAGTCAATGGTAGATCCAAATCAAAAGCTTATTTAGGAAAAAATGCACATATTACTGGAAAACCTACCTAGACATATTGGTTTTGTACGGGCCAATGTGCTGGTCATGGATGCTGCATTTCCATTTACAACTCACAGGCAGACCTTGTGCTGGCTTTTCTGATTTTGTGGATTTGAGTTAAAGGTCTCTGTTTGACTCACCCCTGCTGTCTTTCCACATCAAGATGTTAAAATGCCAGATTTGGTGCTACTTAGCCTTGGTACGCCTGTTTCATTCATGGAGTTCAAACATTTGTACAGGAAGCATCAAATCCTATTTAGACTACACCATGAAATGTGAGCGCTGGATAGAAGAGACTTCATCCGAGGTACCCACCTGCTTTAATATTGATTCAATTGCAAAATTAATCCTTAATGCTTGAAGAGTCAACATTTGATTTTGATAATATGAGCAGCCTAGGGCCCAGCGAGCTCTCTCTCCTATGTGTGTTCTGCTTGCAACTGACACACTTTCCTTTCGTGGGTCAGTGCACGTGGTTTGCTGGAGGCAGATGTCAAGGAAGAAAGAAATAAGTCATTTCATAGTTTCACAAACTTATCAAGACTGTATCTGCATTGTTACCATTTTTCAAAACTCAAGGTACTGGATTTCCATCCTCAACACTCTTACATTGAGGCGTGTGGGGTTTCTTTTATCCTCTCTGCCCCTTCCACCAAAAATTTTCCCAGGTATATCTGTGATTCACTCAAATATCAATTTACCACTCAGGCTTTCCCTAACCACTTCCAGGGTTAAGTGAGAAAATAATTTGTTGTTGTTTTTAATTAGTTACCGTTTTGTGTGACTGTGATTTTTCCCCTTATTCTTTTTTGTCTTTTCCAAATTTTTCATAAATGTAGTGATTTACTTTAAATAATGGGAAGAATATTTTAGGCAAGAGATAAAACAAAAAAATTTAGTCTCTTTATCAGAGACTTAAAAAAAAAAACTTTCCATATTACACCCTTTTAATTCTGTTTCCCAGATAACCCCGATTAATGCAATATCTATCTATCCATCAAAAAAGGGAAATGTACAATTAAGAGAACTAGAACAAAGGGATGATTGTGACATTGAAATCAGAGGTCACCAGCCATAGGAATCACTACTGTCATGATGTATGGAAGAAAATGACCTTTTAAAATGTTTATCTTTTGTTTGATGGTTTTCTTTCCTGGACACAGATGATTTTCAGTTTTGAACATAGTCTGTATATGATGAACTAGTTAGATTACCTTATATATTGTATACATATTTTTATACAAACCTGCCAGATACTCATGTGCGTGCATGAGTGCGCGCGCACACACACACACACACACACACACACACACACACACACACACACACACACACAGAGTTTGGCCAAGAATACCCATCTGATCCAGTAGACTTGAGGGTAATTGCTGTGCTCTGTTACTTCTAGGGAAACACAGAATCAGCATGGCAGCCTGATTCAATAGGTAGACATTTCTTTACTGAAGAGGGAACCATGGTAGAAAGAACATTTTCTTATTTCACAAGCAGCATCTTTGTTCTAGAGGGAAGGACAGTAAGATGCCTCCCTCTAAGAACTTGGGAGGTTACACTGTGATGGCCCAGCTGGTGAGGCAAAACAACCTGGCAAACAACAAAAATGCATTTCAGCTCTTCTAGCTCAAGTGGCTCCAGTTCTAGGATGATACAAAAGGGACTCAATAAAGGGATATTAAAAGACTGAAAATGTCATGGTGACATTATCTTTTGGAAATACCAGACTATCAGTTAAAGCGCTGCTTCCCAATGGTACAGTTTGCAGGATTTGTGGCTGAAATTTGTGGATTGTCTATTGCAGTTCACAAAAGGTGCTCTGCTGAGTTTTGTGGAGAAAACTCCCCCCATCCCTTGACTCAGCAGGAATTGTGTCTAATTGTGCATTCTGTGTATATCCTAGCTAAATTTTAGTGTTGGAAAACAGCGGTAAAGTGAGGACGTGTGACAACTAATTGCCTTTAGCTATAGAAAGTTTTAGAGTGAAAACACATGCGCCTAAAACATGTTTTCTGTGAAGAGTATCATTGGTTTTTATAGGACTACAGAGCATACGTGAAGTAGCAAAGATTTGTATTTCTCTTTCTGAGGTTTGTAAGAATTTCTTCAGTTGCATGGATGCCCTGGCCACATACAGAATGTGGAAGTGCAGGTATATTTTTACTAAATGATATAGATGCCTCCCAGCAAATTCAGCTTTAAAGCAATCCCATTTCCCTTGAATGTCCTTTAAAAGTTAGGGATGATTTCCCAAAGGGGCAAAATCTTATAACAATCTTAACTGCAAACTTTTAATGAAACAGTGAATAGCCCAATCTCAAGATGGAATTTGGACTAGACTAAATATATTGATGTTCTCTGGGGGATCTTCCCGACCCAGGGATTGAACCTGGGTCTCCTGCATTGCAGGTGGATTCTTTACCATCTGAACCACCAAGAAAGCCCTCAAATATTTTGATGTTAGGTTATTAGCTCCAATTCAGGAACCCCATTTTTCCTTATGTTTTCTTAACTTTTACCCAGTATCATCATTTCTTTCCTCAGATTAACTCATTTTCTCTAGTACTACAGATATTTTTCCTAATTAGCATGATCAGCATTATTGTCTTTATTTTCATGTCATTCTTTATTTACTTAAAAAAGAGTTGCTGGTAGACAAACACAGTGAAGGAATGTAGATTTAAAAAAAAAAAAACAAACAGAATCCTGTCCTCTGGGAGCTTCTAATCTATAGAGGAACTTTCTGTCACTAATAATATTTAACTTCCAATTAATATTCTGGCACTTCACAGTATTACAAAATATGTCCATGTAAGTGATCTCTTTTCAACTCTCAACAACTTCTTACACAGTAGGTGGGTTAAGTATTTTTATGCCCCTTAAACTCAGAGAAGTGAAGGGACTTTCCCAGTCCTTGCTCACCCCCTTGATGGAAACACATGCAGTGCTGTTTTCATAATGCTATGTAATGCCTAGCTGTGATGGTCCTTTGTGTCAACCTGAATCATCCAAAGGATGTCCAGATGTCTGGTGAAACATTACTTCTGAATTTCTGGACTGCGTACCTTGGAGGCCTTCCCTAAAAGAGGTAGGCATCATCCAATCTATTGAGGAGCAGAGTAGAGGGAAAAGCCAGACGATGATTGAAATCACTCTGCCTGACTGACTGAACTGGGATGTTGATCTCCTGCCCTCACCACTCTTAGAACTCAGGTTTTCAGACTCAGACTGGCATCTACAACGTTGGCTTTCCTGGGTCTCTAGCTTGGGGATAGCAGATTGTTGGTCTTCTCAGCCTGCTGAGCTGTATGACCTTATAAAGAGTTCTCCATATGTGTGTGTATATATATATATGTAGTTGTTGTTTAGTCACTAAGTCAGGTCCAACTCTTTGTGACCCCGTGGACTGTAGCCTGCTGGGCTCCTCTGTCCATGGAATTTTCCAGCAAGACTACTGGAGCGGGTTGCCATCACCTCCTCCAGGAAATTTTTTCGACCCAAGGATTGAACCCACATTTCCACGTCTCCTGATGCAGAGGATTCTTTACTGCTGAGCCACTGGGGAAGCCCATATATATATATACTGCTAGTTCTATTTTTCTTGAGAACTCTGGCTGATAACACTAGCAAAACTTTTTCATTAGAACAGAACTCTGTATTTCTCTTTTAATATAGTCCATATCTAATAGAGCAATTATTCATACCACATATAGCTGGTAGATGCCACTCCGTCTAAAATCTAAAACTTCTCAACCAGGTGTGTTGTCACTGCTGTGTTCTAGTCAGTTGAATCGGATCCTTTAATAACAAAATGAAACAGAGCTTTTCTCTCATTATTTCAACCTTCTTTCTGTAGTGGGAAGAGAGAGAGAGTTGAAGCAAAAAGGAACAAAATTTCATATAAATGTACCCAGGCATGTGGGATGATGCATGATAATATCTTTTCTCAATATGGTGATGTAGAATAAACATTGAAAATCATCCTTTTATATGATAATTCTATCCTTCCAGCACTCAGATTTTAGAATGCAAATTATATACAATTCATTCCCTACTTGCTCAAGGTAGGGAACATTGATGTTGTCTCAACAACATCTAGACTACGTTTTCACTGATTTTGTGGCTGAGTTTAGACGTAATTGATCTCTCCACTCCCCCTTGTCAAGTTGATTCCTGATAGCCTTATCCAGCCAGAGAATGGCCTTGGCCAGTGTGATTGATAAAGGATGGTCCAATTAAACCAAAGGTCAGAACTTGTATTTGGTTGTGAAGAGAAATTCTTACTTCTCCAGTTTTCCTGCCCCCTGAGCCCAGAAGTGAAAGTGAAAGTCACTCAGTCGTGTCCGACTCTTGGCAACCCATGGATTATACAGTCCATGGAGTTCTCCAGGCCAGAATACTGGAGTGGGTAGCCTTTTCCTTCTGCAGGGGATCTTCCTAACCCAGGGATCGAACCCAGGTCTCCTGCATTGCAGGCAGTTTTTTTACCAGCTAAGCCACCAGGAAAGCCTGAGCCCACAACCCACAGCTATTAATAATATGAAGCATGAAAGACATTGTTAGAGGCCATATGAAAACCACAAAAGAAGCCACCAGCATGGAGCAGGGCAGAGCTGAGCAAACTGCGAAAAATGGGCCGAGTCCTGGCTGGGCTGTTGCTGCACTCCACCCTACCTCTGGACTTTTCTGTTTCTTCGTCAGTAAATTGCTCTAATTATTTAAGCTTCTATCTTTGAATTTTGTTATTTGCAACCAACAGCAGCCTCAGTGAAACAATCCCGTAAGAAGGAAGAATTTCAGAGCTGAGTATCAGGTATAAAGTTTAACTCATCTAGGATAAGATAAAATGTTCCTGTGCATTCATTTAAAAAAAGGGGGGGGGGCAGTATATACATGTTTTATGGACCTTCAAAAGTGAAAATTGCAAGATTTTAATTATGTTCAGCTTCCTTGAAAACCCAAAAAGATTAGCTCTAAGATAAGATTCTACCTAGTTGGAAACTTTATTGCTCAGCATTAGCACCTCAGTCCCACTGAGAAATGAACACTTAGGTCCATCTTGGTAACCTAATCACTGTACAAATTGGCGTACTTATGAAATGATTGATTTTCTGCCACCTCGGGGATCATATTCTGCAACAGCTGTTCACAAGCGAAGACCCTTTTATACTGTGTTTAGCTTTCTTATGAAGAGAACCACTCATCAGGTTAAGTAAGAATCACCATTTTCCTAAAAACTATGATTATATAAAAATTCTGATCATAGATAAGCCCTTGATTAAAACTTTAAGAAAGGTACAGATCATACTAGTAAATGATGTTCAGGCTCTTGCTTCTGGTAATGTCAAAATGATTCTAGTCAACTAAGGAAATGTAAGTTTAATTCAGAACCACCTTGTAGCTCATATTTGATCTGCAAACAATAACTGTATTGGTGAATGGATTACTAATTGTGCTTTGATGTCATATGATGGATGGTAGGAGTCAATAGGCCATTGCCTATCCAAAATCTCTCTCCAAGTTGTGAATGATAAGACTCTGAGTAAAATGTAATTCACAACATAGCACCTCCTCCCCTCTTTCCAGTCCGGAAGTGGACTTGCTCTATGTACTGTTGCTGCCTCTGTACATTGAAACACAGAGACGGAAGAGCAGAGACATCCTCTGAAGAAAAGCTGTTTGGCTATAACTCTTTATTCTTGATACTCTCCCTATCTGACAGATGTATCTTCAACTGCAAACCAAGGCAAGAATTTTTGCATGCAAATGATTCCCATCAGAATATATAAACCAGTTGAAAGCAAATATTTTAACTGGGGTCTAAACTGATGCATTAAGTTTTGCGGACTTTAATCATTTATTTTCAAAGACAATATTCCCCAGGGACTTCCCTGGTGGCCCAGTGGTTAAGACTTCACCTTCCAATGAAGGGGATTCCATGAAGGGGATTCAATCCCTGGTCAGGGAGCTAAGAGTCCACATGCCTCATGGCCAAAAAACCAAAATGAAGATAATATCTTCATTTAATAATAAAACAATGAAGTTTTATGTATTTATAAGATGTCAAGATTTCTGAGTTTAGTGAGGTTTTTTTGTTTTTTTTTTTTTTGGGTTCCCATTATTATATGGATTTGAAATTGGCTGAGTCTTAAACTCTTTGGAAATCAGATTCCAAATTTTACAGATTCTTCATCTGTAAAATGAAATTTTTAGGATGATGATCACTAAGACTGCTTTCAGTGTTAAATACCAAAGGCAATAACAGTAGCATCAACAACAGAGTTCCCATCCCAATGATTCTATTAGGATAAAGACTGGTTTTCAGTCTTGCCATAAACCACAATCGGTGGCTCTGTAATGACTAATAGGTTGAAATAGATTGATCATCCAAGATTTTACATCTTATGGGTAGTTTAGGAGTTAACTCAGGACCAGCAAGTATCTTCTATCCTTCAAAGACAGAAGCAGCCAAGGGATACCATTTCCCCTAATCACTCCTGGAACAGAAGGGAGTGTCCAGAACAATCCAGTAAGTAAATTAAATAGGCAGGTGACTTTCCTAATAGGTCATTTCTGTGAGAAATATGCTCACCAGCCCAAAACCAAGATGGACTTGGAAACACACATCACAGCAAAAGCGGGACTTTTAATGACAATCTTGCAAGATAGGGTGTCGGGTGGGCCAGTGCACCCAGAGTCATTACACCAAGCAAGTTATCCGTCGCATGCAAGTCCCTCTCTCAGTTCATCATTGGCTGAGTACTACTGGGTGAACAGTCTTCCCAGATGTTGCCTAAGTTTATTCCCTTCCTCTTTATGGGCTGGCCCTTCACTAAGACCTTGTTTCCCCCTTTCTCACACACTTCTTCCCTGTTCTTATGTTTTGAATTCACCGATAGAATGAGCCTGTGCAAAACCCTAAACATCCCACCCTCCTTTGTTTGCCTGGACTTTTCAGTTATGTAATTCTGTGGTTGCTACATCAGCGATAAGTCATTATTCAAGCTAGCTATTAGTAGTTCCTCATTCCTAAGTTAGCATCTATTTTTGAAAATGAACCATTAAACATTAATGTTTCTTACAATTTTTGTTAAGGCTGTAGCTCTTTAGTTGGTGATGGGACCCCTATCCAAGTGGTGTGGTTAAGGAAGAAAGCATTCCCAAAAGGAGAAGTGGAAATACATTTGTTCGATCTAATTATAGCCTCAGGCATTGCAACCAAATTGAAACCATCCAGAGACTGTTTCTTCCTTTTTTTTTTTTTGGACTGAGGAATTACTTAAATTCAAAGAGCAATTAAGTAGAAGCTTGACATTGAAACAATAACAAAGCCAAAAGCAATACCAATTTCTGAATGAACTGTTGCTTTTCCTTTAGGTATAAAGCTCCAGTGCTCCATTATGGAGGGTGGAGAAGGAGGGAAAGGAAGGGTTGATGGTTTTAACTGGATTTGATTTTCATACAGGATCCTGGTTGGTTATCCAGTATTTATGTTCCTCTAAAGTTTGTGCACATTGGATACAGAATGATTATTCCATAGTCTTTCTAAATAGCAGCATAAGAAAAGTCATCTTGCATCTTTACTGAAGAAACTTCAAACACAGAATGCATTTTACAACTTTTTTTTAAAAAATTGTCCAATACAGCCAGGTTTCTAAAAGTGCAATGGATATTCATTCAACTTGTGTTTATTAAGGACCAACTCTGTACCAGACATAGTGCTTGGCATTGGAGAGACAGAAGAACAATACAGACCAGGTCCCTATTCTCAGGGGGCTTACAGACTAACAGAGAAGACAGATATTCAGCAAGCAAATCCACCAGAGTGTGACAGGTGTTGTAATAGGTAATGAACAGACTGTTGCAAGGAGATAAAGAAGCCCCTCTGTCCCAGTCTTCAATCAGAGGGTTTTCCCTTAAAAAGTGACACCTGAGTTGAGGAGTCTGATTATTTGAGATTTGAGTTCAAATAATTTGTTCGGAGTAGCAAACCACCTACATGTAAATATAATAAAGACAGTGAGCTCCTACTATATGTCAGCCACTGTTCTGTGTTCTTTATATTTCATTTAACTCTCACAGGAGGTCTTCAAGATAAACACTGTTATTCTTACTACAAGGCTGAAGCTTAAAGGGATTGACTTTCCCAGTGTCATAGTAGCAAAATCAGGGTTCTGATATTGGCTGATTTTAAAGCCCATAATGTTTCTTTTTTCTTTAAATTATTTTTTATTGGAGTACAGTTGCTTTGCTCAGTTGGTAAAGAATCTGCCTGCAACGCAGGAGACCCCGGTTCAATTCCTTGCTCGGGAAGATACACTGGAGAAGGGATAGGCTACCCACTCCAGCATTCTTGGACTTCCCTTGTGACTCAGCTGGTAAAGAATCCACCTGCAATGCGGGAGACCTGGGTTGGGAAGATCCCCTGGAGAAGGGAAAGGCTACCCGCTCCAGTATTCCGGCCTGGAGAATTCCATGGACTGCATGGTCCATGGGGTCGCAAAGAGTCGGACCTGACTGAGTGACTTTCACTTTCATAGTTGCTTTACAATGTTCTATGAGTTTCTGCAAGACGAATCAGCCATGCATGTACACGTGTCCCCTGTCGTTTGGACTTCCTTGCTGTTCAAGTCACCACAGGGTATTAAGTAGAGTCCCCTGTGTTATACAGCATGTTCTCATTAGTTATCTGTTTTATACACAGTATCAGCAGTGAATATGTGTCAATCCCAATCTCCCAATTCCTCCCTCTCTTGGTACCCATATATTCGTTCCATACATTTGTGTCTATTTCTGCTTTGCAAATAGGATCATCTGTACCCTTTTTCTAGATTCCACATATATGTGTTAATATACAATACTTGTGTTTCTCTTTCTGACTTACTTCACTCTGTAAGACAGACTCTAGGTCTATCTACATCTCTAAAAATGACCCAATTTTATTCCTTTTTATGGCTGAGTAATAGCCTATTGTGTGTTTGTACCAGATCTTCTTTGTCCATTCCTCTGTTGCTGGACACTTAGGTTGCTTCCATGTCCTGGTAAAGCTCATATTTCTAATGTCTAGCCATGTAAAAGAAAACTTTCAGCTAAAATATAGGGGGCATTTTATAAGCAGACTGATTCTTTAAACTAGTACGATAGGTATCATTGGAAAATATTAGACTGATTTACAATTAAAAATGATAGGCTGACCACACAATTGTGTCCTCTCTCCAGAGACTATATTATAATGTCAGGAAAGGGGGAAAAAGTCTCTAGAAACCTACAGATATAAAAAGAATGATAGAGTTACCATCTTCCATGAACCAAGGATTTCAATGAGTTTCTGGGGAACAAAAGGAGGAGTAATGATTGCTGATGAAACAGGGCAGAGGAAGCAGAAACCCTAACAAATGTAGAAGAAAATGACTGCTGCTGCTGCTGCTAAGTCACTTCAGTCGTGTCCGACTCTGCAATCCCATAGACAGCAGCCCACCAGGCTCCTGTTCCTGGGATTCTCCAGGCAAGAACACTGGAGTGGGTTGCCATTTCCTTCTCCAGTGCATGAAAGTGAAAAGTGAAAGGGAAACCACTCAGTCGTGTCCGACTCTTAGCGACCCCATGGACTGTAGCCAGCAGGCTCCTCTGTCCATGGGATTTCCCGGGCAAGAGTACTGGAGTGGGGTGCCATTGCCTTCTCTGAGAAAATGACTAAGAAGAGGCAAATTTGCCTCCTAGAACATGAGTGTTGAAATGCAAGGGAGTGAGGCCTCAGACTGGAAAGAAGGGGTCACTTGGAAGAATGTATTTGGAACAATTGGACAGATCTTCCAAAATGGAGATTATCTGTGCCTGGGAATTGAACTCCCAAGCAGAAGACTGAATGTCTTTTATTTGGAGGCGCTCCAGAGACAAAACATTTTAGCATCCTGTAATGAAAGGGATGACTAGCTCTCTGTGTGAACCACCTAAAACAATGCCTGGCTGTTAACAACCAAAGTGGGTTTTAGTGACTCACATTTAAATATGAAGAATCAACAAAAATGCAAACAATTGAGAAAAGCCTCCAATGAGAACAATATGGAAAACAAGCAGAAAAGCGGGGGAAGAAACAAGACCTAGGAGAATATACAGTTCACATATCAGAAAAGAAGTTTAAAAAAAGAAGAGAAAAAACCTCCAACCACTATCCTTTGAGATACTAAAGAAGATATTGCATCCATAAAACGGAATCAGAACAGTTAAAAAAGGAACAACTGCGAACAAGAAAACATTCTTGGGAATTAAAAACGAGATGGACAAAGTATTAAATTCAAAGACAGCTTCAGAGACAGTGACAAGAAAATCACCCAGAACACAGAACAAAGCGAAAAAAGAGACAGAATACAAAGAAAAGCTGAAAGAACAAAGATCAATCTAGAAGGCCCAGAGATGAAGGAATAATCTAAAAATAGATAAGACTTTTCCAGAGTCAAGGAAAACATGAGTGTCCAGATTTAAAGGGCCCATTGATTTTTCATGTCTTTGAATGAGCAAACATCTCTACCAAGGAACATAATTGTAAATTTCAGAAATTCTGGAATGAAGAGATGATCCAACCATCTCTAGAGAGAAAGCACAGATTACTTTCAAATGGAAATCCAAAATGGCAGTGGACTTTCCAACATCATTACTAGACGCTCAAGTGTTTGAGAAAAAATTATTTTATATTAATAGCTTAAAATTCTATACTCAGCCACTTGTATAATTTTTTTTTTTTTTTTGGCTGCACCATGTGGCATGTGAGGTCTTCGTTTCCCAACCAGGGACAGAATCCGTGCCCGCTGCAGTGGAAATCTTAACCACTGGAACATGGGGAAAGTTCTCGAATTTTTTCTTAGATGGCAGTCATGCAAAAGCGCAAAACTTAAATTCCCACATTATCTTTCTTAGGAAGTTAATTTGAGGGTTCCTCCAAAAACAAGGATATAAACCAAGTGAAATATGAAATTAGAGGGAAAAGCAAATCTAAAAAGTGAGGTTCTGGGAATTCCCTGGCAGTTAGGACTCCGTGCTTTCACTGCAGAGGGCATGAGTTCGATTGCTGGTCAGTAACTAAGATCCCACAAGCTGCACAGTGCAGCCAAAAACTAAAATAAAATCAGGGAAGACAGTTGTGCAGCAAGCCATGAGCATAACCCGTCCAACTTGGAGTAGGAGGAAGAGGCCTCTGGCAACAAAACGTAGGGGCGTGACACAATCTGATAGGTCTCTGCTGAAAATTTGAACACAGGAAAACAAGCAAGTATGTAAAAGAGAAGAAAACAATAGTTGTTTTTTTTTAAGGTTAATGAGAAAGGAAATATAATCAAAGTATACTTCTTAGCCTCCCAGTAAATAATACATATATTACCGATTTAATTTTAAAGCTGTGATATAATTAGTTTTGTGGAGATCATGGTGGAGGCAGGAGCAGGGTAGTGACTAGAAAAGACCTTGATGCTGGGAAAGATTGAGGGCAGGAGGAGAAGGGGGTGACAGAAGATGAGGTGTTTGGATGGCATCACCGGCTCAATGGACATGAGTTTGGGTAAACTCCAGGAGATAGTGAAGGACAGGGAAGCCTGGCGTGCTATAGTTCATGGAGTCACAAAGAGTCAGACACGACAGAGTGACTGAACAACAGTGATGAATCTGGGAGGATAGCAGTAGGAGAGGTGTGCGTGTGTGTGTGAATAAGAGAAACACACCCTCATCTGACATAATGAGGAAATGAACAGTTGATGATTAAAGTTGATAGATCAAGACTTCCCTGGTGGTCCGTGGCTAACCTCTGCACTCCCAACGCAGGTGCCCTGGTTTGATCCTTGGGTAGGGAACTAGATGCCACATGCCACAGCTAAGAGTTCACATGCTGCAGCTTAGACCTGGTGCAGGCAAATAAATAAACATTTGCTTTTTTTAAGAAATTGATAGATCAAGGAACAGCCAAATAAACTATTCCTCGGAGTTTTGGGAGTAACAGCCAGAAGAAGTAAAAAAGTTGCAGGTAGTTGTCCCTAGGCATCTGCATTGGGAAGTGAGGAGAATGTGGAACCTGAGATTATTGCTTTGCCATTATAAGGATTTTGAGGCTTTTTATAAGGATTTTTTTAACTATGTGCATGACACTAATGGGTTTTTCTGGTGGCTCAGCAGTAAAGAATCTACCTGCAATGCAGGAGGCCCAGGTTCAATCCCTGGGTAGGGAAGATTTCCCTGGAAAAGGAAATGGCAACCCACTCCAGTATTCTTGCCTGGAAAATCCCTTGGACAGAGGAGCCTGGCAGTCCATGGGATTCCAAGAGTCAGACATGACTTAGCGACTAAACCACCACATGCTACTAACACCAACTGAAAAGTTTACAAAAAGAAAAAAAAAATATGTTGAATCATCAGTTTAGAAGTCAACATAGGTTTCTGTTTAAACCTATTAAATGTGCGTGGGCCAAACAGAATAAGAATCAATGACAAGTACACATAAACAATTTCAAGAAATAAGCAATGCCTTGTCTGTCATTTCATTCTTACGGGTTCATGTATCTCTTTTGTTTACTTTCTGACTCAGATATTGATAAATAGAAATTCTGTGTTGAGTATATTTATTTACATATATGGCACGTAGTAAAAAATAAAATATACCTAATTCTGTGCAAATGTGTTTACACATTTGTAAATACCAAATTGGTGATTTCAGTTCGAACTGCAAATAGCATATATAAATGTTTTGCGGAGTATGTTTAAGAGATATTGCAAATTTTTGCCCTACTTATTCTATGTCGATTTTCTGAGATTTGTTAGGCTTTGTATTATGTGATATTTTTTTCTCAGACCTGTCTTTTGTTTAAGCAGAGGAAAAATAAAACACAGAATGACTTTTCCTAGATAGGTATATTCCTGGGACCTACCTTTGATGGTGGGCTTCCCAGGTGGCACAGCGGTAGAGAATCTGCTTGCCAGTGCTAGACATGGGTTCAATCTCTGGGTCAGAAAGATCCTCTGGAGTAAGAAATGGCAACCCATTCCAGTATTCTTGCCTAGAAAATTCCATGGACAGAGAAGCCTACTGTGCTATAGTCCTTGGGGTTGCAGAGACACGGTCAGACACAACTGAGACACTGAGCATGCACGCACCTTTCAGGGAAATACTGCATTCCAGTTTTGATTAAAATAGAATAAAGCACACAATAATTATTTGATATGAATTAAAATCATAGTCATTGCTATCTGTGTTTGTTCTGCTAACATCATTCAACTTACCTCTGAAATGCAAAGAATGCTTGGTAAGTAGTTTCTGCCGACTGGTTCTGTTCTTTTCTTGAAGGATGTTTTCACTGATGACAAAAATAGTATTACTAGACATGTGGCCACATCTGTCCACCTTGCTAGAGCTGTGTGCCCTGACACTGCATAGTTCTGTGGATTGGAGTGCAGTCTCTGGGGTCAAACTCTGGTTTAAATCTTGGCCCAGGTACTTAGCAGGTATGTGACTTTGGACAAGTTACTTACTCCTTGTAAGTGTCATTTACCTTCCTTCAAAATGAGATTAATGATAGTGCATAACTAAAGAGTCTATCAGACTTTGGCCACCTCATGCAAAGAGCTGACTCACTGGAAAAGACTCTGATGCTGGAAGGGATTGGGGGCAGGAGGAGAAGGGGATGACAGAGGATGAGATGGCTGGATGGCATCACCGACTCGATGGACATGAGTTTGAGTAAACTCCGGGAGTTGGTGATGGACAGGGAGGCCTGGCGTGCTGCGATTCATGGGGTTGCAAAGAGTCGGACATGACTGAGCAACTGAACTGAACTGAACTGAACTAAAGAGTTGTAAAGATTAAAAAGATAATCCAAATAAGTCCTTAGTAAAGAGCCTAGAGCATAGCAAGTGCTCAATAAATTATTATTGTTGTTACAGATTTTGTAAAGCATGACATGGATTAGAAATTAGAAATATTAGATTGCCAAATTTCCTTCCAGTTGTGGCCTTCCACAGGGAATGGGAAAGCTATGACTTTTGTACCTATCACACCTCTAAGGCCTGTGTATATGTCTTTGCTTCAGCTGCTAGGGGACAAGAAAATAGTCCCAGGGGGACTAGTCAGATGTTCTGTGGAGCCCAGCACTGCACCATCAAGTATTACATTTTGGAGGTAATACTGGAAGCAAAATATGAAGAGTTAAGGAGACTCTTCAGGCCTTACTCAACCTGTTTCTTCTACTGGCACTGCAAATCTCCCAAAGACTTTCCCTCAAGTGTCTTGGCACTAACCTTGTCTGATAACATCAAGCTGACCTTAATGTATGCAATTTAAGCAAATAATTCCAGTCTATCTTAAAAAGGGCAAATTAGAGGGAGCCCTAATTCCCTAAAACAGAGCTATCAAATAGAACCTTCTGATTTGATGGAAATATACATAGATCATGTAACGGAGGGGTTGAATTTTTAAATTTATTGTAGGATAGTTGATTTACAATGTTGTGTTAGTTTCTGGTATACAGCAGAGTGATTCAGATATATATAAATATATGTTCTTTCTCATATTCTTTTCCATTATGGTTTATTACAAGCCTGTAATAATATTACAATAATAATTGTAGTAATAATTATAAGCCTGTTGAATATAGTTCCCTGTGCTATACAGTAGGACCTTGTTGTTTATTCATCCTATACTTGATGCCTTGTATCTGCTAATCCCAAGCTCCCAATCCATCCCTCCCTACCACCCTTCTCCTTGGCAACCACAAGTCTTTTCTCTGTGTCTGTGAGCCTGTTTCTGTCAAGCAGATAAGTTCATCTGTGCCGTATATTAGATTCCACATATAAGTGATATCACATGATATTTGTCTTTTTCTTTCTGGCTTACTTCATTTAGCATGATAATCTCTAGGTCCATACATGTTGCTGCAAATGACGTTATTTCACTCTTTTTTATGGTGAGTAACATATCACTGTATACACGTACCACATCGTCTTTATTCACCCATCTGTCGTTGGACATTTAGGTTTTTTCCATGTCTTGGCTATTGTAAATAGTGCTACAGTGAACACTGGGGTGCATGCATGCTTTTGAATTAAAGTTTCCTCTGGATATATGCCCAGGAGTAGAATTTCAGCATCATAAAGGTAACTGTGAACATGAAGGAAAGAGCCTCCAGTTTTCTATTTTTGGATGGCTACCTACCTAGGTTTGAGAAAGTCTAACAGCTGTTCCTGGTGAAGGTCTGGGGAAGCCTACTGATGACTATATACCTTAGATCTGCACTCATATTCACCGACTCTTATGTGTTTAGATGTCACCTCTGTTTTCTTCTGAGTACAATGTTTATCCTACTAATAATAACATAGTTTAACAATCCTGAGATTTCTTTAATTTCACCTAAAATTTAGGAGAAAAGCTCTATTCTAAAGCTTGAGAAAAATATTTTCTTATACCCCCTCTCCCATTAAAACATATTTAAACTACGTATTATTTCACCCATCTCATCATCAGCACTGTGATTTTCACATTATGAATGATAAATCATTTCAGAGTCTGAGAAGAGGGCTTCCTTCTTTTGGTCCCTTGCTCAATGTTGTTCCCCCAGAGCCTAGACCAATTGCATAAATGTTTGCTGAATAAATGAGCAAATTAAAGACAGCATCTTCTTCTGAAGCAGTTCTCATTTCTGGTATCCTGTTGTCCCTTTGATGTTTCTGTTAGGGCTGGGAATGAGGAAACTAGACAAACATGAGCTCAACCAGATAACTGAAAACTGATTCCTTTTCCGTGACTCAATTCAACCCATGCTATTTCTCAAGCATCCAAAGTCTGGTTGTCGTTTGCTTAAAAATGTGTGTGCTCGTTGTGTGCAGAGGGATTTTATCTCCACTGGCATCTTTTCTTTTTGTTTTACAACTAGGAGCCAAACCATGTTAAAGACTGGAAGAAATTAGCAACTGTTTAACATCTGTGGGCAAAAGAGCTCATAAATGGGAGAATTTAAAAAGTTAGTCCTGGGGCCACTCTTTGTGCTTTTTCTTCTCTGTTCATTGCTGGAGGTGCTTCGGGTGGTTAACAAGGGAATTTATCAAGGTGGACTTGACACATAACATGATTTCCACTGTGTATAACTCAGCAAGGGCGGGGTGGGGAGGAGGGCGGCACCGTGATTGATCACGTTTCCATTTACCTTGGGAGGATATTCCATTTGTCACTCGTAGTACTACTTTCAGTGGCTTTTCTCCAGAAGTTTATTCCACAGATGGGGCCATAAGATTTGTGATAGACTTGAGAAGAGTGTTGCCAGTAAGAATAATCCAAACTGTATCCTCTGGAGACTGAACAGAGCTCATGCCTGCAAGGAAGAGACTCCCAGAGTCCTTGAGCCTCTGAAGAGTTCCATGAACTATGTGGCAGGATTGAGTGAAGTAACAATTGCTGGGAAAGTGTCTCTGTTCTACTGAGGTTAAGTCTGAACCAGTAGTTTTTTCAGTCAGAAAGTGAGTATGAGCTGTTTCTGTTTCGCGGCAGGTCTTAACATGGTAAGTGGACAAGAGAGATAAGGTATCTTAAAAAGGGAATTTTTCCCAGGCCCAGTAACTCTAAGAGTTATACTTCAGTTACTATTCCTTTAGGTATACAAAGACAGAACCTTCGATGTGACTAGTTTGGGTGCTTTGGGGAGATTTATAGTTTCTGAATTACCAAAGAAAGCACCAGCGGAGATTTTGCTTGCTATAAAAAAAAAAAAAAAATAGGTGTGGGTAGGGGCACTTAGAATGACAAAAAGCAAAGTTATAACTTGTCTAGCTTTTCTGGTTCCTCATCTCTGTTATTTGGTTGACAAGTTCATCCCAGCCAACTGTGGACCCAGGCTTATTACAATGGGTCTAGTACTTAGAGCATTGTTTTTTCTTGCCGTATGATCCAAGATTCATTTTTTAAAACTTTTTTGACCATACCACACAACATGTGGGAGTTTTGTTCCCCAACCAGAGATCAAACCCATGCCCCCTGCACTGAAAGTGTAGAGTCTTAACCACTCTTCATTTTTTAATTGTGTTATATTTTTGGTTTTAAGAATAACAGCAGAATAATAGACATATTTGGTAAAGTGCACAGTTCCTAAGTGTAGAGTTCAGTACATTTACACATCTCAGAAAGTTCTCTCTTGCCCCTTACAGTCATTACCCTGCAAAGATGACCAGTCTTTTGACTCTCTTCATGTAGATGAATCTTGCTTATTTCTGATTCAACATTTTCTAAAAACCCAAGACTTCAAGAACCACCCACTTGAGGTTTTGAACATAAAGCAAAATAGACATCTCCGATGCAGGTTCTTTAAATAAAACAAAGCGCAGCATCCATGTGTTGAGACTGATCTATAGTGTGGTGATCCACAAATCAATATTTTCAATTTCCTCATGAAAGCTCTGCAAGGAAGTGAAATACAGCTTTCTGCCAGGACTAAAATGAATGCCAAATATCAGAGAGGTTCACCTGAATCCAGACACCTACAAGTTCCTATTATCATAAATAGACCATGATGTTTCCTGGACGTGGACTGCACCTATATTTGCATGGGCAGGAAATTCAGATTCAGGTCATATTTTTTCCCTTGTCAGTTGTGGTATATTTTCCTGACCCATTCTAAATCTGCCATGTGCAGTCTCATGGGTAAACTTTATGGTTTACTGTACTGTAATTTTAATATTGAATGCAATTTTATGTATAGGAGGTGGTATACCTTTCATTGAATCCAAATAAAGCTGTCAATATTAAGATAGGAACTCTCCATATCCACTTTCTGTAGTTTACAAAATTTTACTTGGGGTTGAAGAGAGAAAATCACATCTTGGTATTCCTTCACCAACTCTCCCTATCTTGTTTAGCAATATCTTCTAATATGTGATTCTTCCAGAACATTGTCAATCTTTCTGACTTTCTGAATCAACTTTTAATGACTCGTTTGCCTGATAATCTCTTCTCAGCTGGCAGTGACTCCTCAGTGCATTTAAATCTTCCCTGGAACTTCCAAGAGTGTCACTCTAAATCAATATTTTTTAATTAAATGGCCATCTGAGTAGGGTTACATTAAGTTTCTTTCATATCCCACTGTGGATTGCGACGGACCCAGACAGACTCCCAGGATCGTCAGTGGGGTCATGATGTTTGATAATGTTTGTCAATGTCAATAATGATTATCCAGATATTTTTATTATCCGTAGCCCCCATCACCATAATCTATAAAGAAGGTATGGCGTCCATGGCTACCAGTAGCCAGAGTTAAGAATCATCAAATCAGCTCAAAGAGATGTTCATTCTCATCCTGATAGACTCCAACACAATCCTTGTGAAACGAGCAAACCATGTGAGTCAGATGATGGAATCTGTGCTGAAATGATGATAGGGACTAAAAAATCCATCACCAAATATTTACATTTTATTCTTACCAATTATATCCTTAAAGCAAAACTATGACTTATCGTAGAGGAAATGGTTAATGTTAAGACCCATTACATACTTGTATGGTACCTATAAATCTATATATAGAGAGAAAGATATACATTTAAATTCACTTTTGAAAGTGTAATTTACATTATGATGCATTATGATGCAAGGGAACTTGATTTGCTGTTAATCACACCAGTTCTTTGTTCAATAGCACTAGGCTAAAATGAGACAAGTTAGTATCAACTATTTTCCCAGAAACTAAAGTTCAGACAATTCAGTTCATTTCAGTCACTCAGTCATGTCCGACTCTTTGCAGCCCCATGGACTGTAGCACGCCAGGCTTCCCTGTCCATCACCAACTGCTGGAGCTTACACAAACTCATGACCGTTGAGCAGGTCATGCCATCCATGTGGTGATTTCCACACTTTGTTGTGATCCATATATTCAAAGGCTTTGGCATAGTCAATAAAGGAGAAGTAGATATTTTTCTGGAACTGTCTTGCTTTTTTGATGATCCAGTGGATGTTGGCAATTTGATCTCTGGTTCCTCTGCCTTTTCTAAAACCAGCTTGAACATCTGGAAGTTCACGGTTCAAGTACTGTTGAAGCCTGACTTGGAGAATTTTGAGAATTACTTTGCAGGTGTGTGAGATGAGTGCAATTGTTTGAACATTCTTTGGCATTGCCTTTCTTTGGAATTGGAATGAAAACTGACCTTTTCCAGTCCTGTGGCCACTGCTGAGTTTTCCAGATTTGCTGACATATTTAGTGCAGTACTTTCACAGCATCATCTTTTAGGATTTGAAATAGCTCAACTGGAATTCCATCACCTCCACTAGCTTTGTTCATAGTGATGCTTCCTAAGGCTCACTTGACTTCATATTCCAGGATGTCTGGCTCTAGGTGAGTGATCACACCAATGTGGCTATCTGGAACATGAAGATCTTTTTTATATAGTTCTGTGTATTCTTGCCACCTCTTCTTAATATCTTCTGCTTCTGTTAGGTCCGTATTGTTTCTGTCCTTTATTGTGCCCATCTTTGGATGAAATGTTTCCTTAGCATCTCTAATTTTATTGAAGAGATCTCTAGTCTTTCCCATTCTATTATTTTCCTCTATTTCTTTGCATTGATCACTGAAGAAGGCTTTCTCATCTCTCCTTGCTATTCTTTGGAACTTTGCATTCAAATGGCTATATCTTTCCTTTTCTCCTTTGCCTTTCACTTCTCTTCTTTTCTCAGCTATTTGTAAGGCCTCCTCAGACAACCATTTTGCCTTTTTGCATTTCTTTGTCTTGGGGATGGTGTTGATCACTACCTCCTTTAAAATGTCATGAACCTCCATCCATAATTCTTCAGGCACTCTGTCTATCAGATCTAATCCCTTGAATCTAATTCTCACTTCCACTGTATAATTGTAAGGGATTTGATTTAGGTCATACCTGAATGGTCTAGTGGTTTTCCCTACTTTCTTCAATTTAAGTCTGAATTTGGCAATAAAGAGTCAGCCATGACCTGAGTCATGACCTGAGTCAGCTCCCAGTCTTGTTTTTGCTGACTGTATAGAGCTTCTCCATCTTTGGCTGCAAAGAATATAATCAGTCTGATTTCGGTGTTGACCATCTGGCGATGTCCATGTGTAGAGTCTTCTCTTGTGTTGTTGGAAGAGGGTGTTTGCTATGACCAGTATGTTCTTTTGGCAAAACTCTGTTAGCCTTTACCCTGCTTCATTTTGTACTCCAAGACCAAATTTGCCTGTTACTCCAGATAGCTCTTGACTTCCTACTTTTGCATTCCAGTCCCCTGTAATGAAAAGGACATCTTTTTTGGATGTTAGTTCTAGAAGATCTTGTAGGTCTTCATAGAACCACTCAACTTCAGGTTCTTCAGGATTACTGTTCAGAAAACAGACTTGGATTACTATGATATTGAATGGTTTGCCTTGGAAATGAACAGAGATCATTCTGTCAAGCTAAAGTTGACTTTGTATTTTGTTTTTTTGTTTGATTGGGTCTTTTTGGTTTTGACTTTGTATTCTCAAATATAAAAATGATACAGGTGCATTAGAAATATATAGATAATACAGAAAAGTAAAAAGAAAATAAGCACTTGTATTCGCCACCAGTGAACAACTATTGCCACTGTGATGCATCTCCTCCTAGGCTTTTCCTGCTTGCAGTTTTGACATGGCTGTGTTCACTTTGTAATCTACCCATTTCATTTGTCCTTTTATTATGATATTATCCATGTTACTGAAACACTTCATAAACACAATTTTTAACTATGTTAGGTGGATATAACCTTATTTAATTTTCCTTCTGTCTAATGTTGAGCAATTAGCCTGTTTTAGATTTTTCACAACTGTGAATAAAACTATGATGAATGGACATCCTTACTCATGAGATTTAATATTTTTCTGATTGTTTTCTTAGGATGATTGCCCAGAAGAGTTAATGCAGGTCAAAGGGAATTCTCATCTTGAGGGTACATACTATAGTTTTTTCCCCAAAAATTTGCACCAAATAACACATCCATGAGAAACGCACCCTTTCTGTTTCTATTATTGAGTCAACCTCTTAAAACCCTACTTTGGAAAACTCCTGTCTAGAACCCTTTTATATAAAATTGCTTTCACCCTCCTCAATGTCTAGGCTTATCAAACAAAGAACTTAGATGGAGGAAAAGGAAGATAAATAAACTAGGAATGGAAGGAAGGGAGGGAAAGAGGAAGAGACGGAGGAAAGGAAGGAAAGCAGATGGAAAAGGAGGAAGGAAAGAAGACAGACATGCAGCAAGGCAGGACTTCATAAAGGAAACCAATTCCGTCCGTAAAGCTTCCCCAGCCCAAAGGATAGCCTTTAACACAAGCTAGTTCTCACTCTCCTTCTGATTCATAACTAGGGACTGACTTATACATAAAATGGGTTCCAAATCTTCTCCTTCCTAAACAGCAGTCTTCAAAACTCTAAGCTTATTAAGCTTATGAAAATAAAAATAGAGTTAAAATTAGCCCTCTTTATCTCTGCCAGGCTTTGTGAGTTTTCACACACATCATCTCATTTGATTCTCCAGTGAATCATTGTGAAGTAGATATTATCACCCCAAATTAACAAATAAAAAACCTAGCTCAGAGAAGTTAAACAACCTCCCCTATGTCAGCTGGTAAGTGGCAAGGCCAGGTTTCAACATCAAGGTTGGTGACTCCAATTCTACTTTGCCCCAAGGTTTCTATGACTTCTTGATTTCTTTTCACTTATTTGATTTCTCTTCCCAAGCCCGCCCTGGCATTCTTGGATTTTTGCCTGGCCTTTGCCTCTTTCATCTGGGCTTCTTGCCTAATTCCTTCAAACTGCTACTGCCCACGTCTCAACCTGTCACGTTGCCAACCATGTATTACTGAAGTGTGTTCATTTAAGAAAACTTTCTGGTGTGTTTTGGACAACAAGGAGACTTTATTAGAATGTCCAGTGGGGGCATTCCCCTTAAATGTAATCCCTGACTTTCTGTTCATGTAAAGGTCAGACCTGTTCCCCAGCCAGTGGTCTCTCGTGTCCCTCCGTCACCAGGCTGGATACAGGAGGACAGTTGTTCTTCCTGTAATTTCACCACATTAGTCTAGTTGCTACACCATTGCGGAAAATACTACCAGTTGTTCACTAACTTCATGCCTCATCTTCCTGAAAACACAGATTACATTTCCCATGTGACTGTGTTCTGGAGATTGAATTGTGAGTGAGTCCCACGTGCCCCTTCCAGTCCTGGAAATGTCTTTCCCTGCAGTCAGTCTTTCACATTTATTTCCTTTCACTGGTTTGAAGCTGATCTATTTTTTAATTTTACATATTTATTTATTTTTAGTTGCACTGGGTCTTCAATGCTATGCAATAAAGATCTATCAATAGGGAAAACTCATCTATCAACAGGGAAAACTCATCTGAGGCTTTGTATGAACAAGCAGTAAACCTCTTTCTTGTTTGTCCCATAATATATTGGGGAGTTTATGTTTCTCCAGTTAATCTACTCTAGTATAGCCAGGAACATCTCTGCATAAGAACAGTGCTAAATAAGGAGTACCTCTTTGGTTTTGTGGTTTGACTACATAGCAGATTAAAGACACTCCTTTTTAAATGAGAATCTTCAAAGAGTTTATGTATATGAATGCACATGTTTGTATGTGTGTGTGGATACTGTTTAGGAGATAGAGCTTGTATATTTCCTATAAGCTTTAAATCTGTAAAACAAAGCCCCGTATTTCTGCTTTGCTTTTTAAAGTGGCATGTAGATGCATTGCATTTAATAGAATCTTATCCCAGGGTTGGAAGGGGGAGATCTTTGTGAAAGTAGAGTCTTATAACCCAGTCCACAGAAGCATTCCTAGGGCAATGCCAGCCATCTCCAAGGAAACATATGTGGCTGCCTGTGATGACTCCTACGGCAGAAAGTCCCTGCTCCCTCTGCCAGGAGTGGGGTGCCATGAACCTGGCAGGTCATTTTTCAGGCTGTTTCAGATGTGATGAGGATTAATGAAGAGGTCTTGATGATGTATAAGGTGTGTGCAGAAGCATAAAAAGAAATTACTTTCGGTGTTTAAACCCAGCAGATTGAAAGATTCGGGATCCATTAACAGAAATAAGGAAGTCAGAGAAGGAGGAGTTTGTTCAGAGAAGAGGACCACGGGTCCCATGACGGTGATTCTGATCTTCAGGCCCAGAGCCACTCTTGTTTCAGTTATGTCTCCTCTCCTCTCCTCCGGCTCTGTTCTCTGTCCTTAGCCCAAATTGCCTCATCTCTGCCTCTGACATGTGTTTTATCATACCACTGAGTGATCCTACGTGAATTTCTAAGTATGAACGTCTTCTGGAGATGCCTTTTCAGAAATGGAATTAAAAAAAAAGAGCACAGTATAATTTATCCCTCTTTTATTCATCCCATCCTGTTTTTAAAAATCAAAAATGCTCTAATCATCTATCTTCCTGATTTGTGGGCTGAAATAGTCTATGTGATTTCTTCTGTCTTGATTGGGCTATAATGCATTTTGGGATTTCTATGTTTCACCAATTAATCTGCCCTCCTGAAAACAACCATGAACAGTTTTGCATAGTAACATTGCTGATGAAAGAACACTTAACAAATCAGAGTTGACAAGCAAGAGGTATTTACCAAAGTAATCCCACCATCCCTTTCATTGTGGGAAGAAATGAAAAATTAATTTATATAGTAACTTTAACTCTTAAGTTACAGCTTGCAATACTCCTGAGACATCCCAGCTCTGAGCTTCTTATCTCCAGTATCCTTTTCCTTTGATCCTTTTTGATCACTTCATCCCCTGAGTCATCACCACCTGAAACACCTTTGTATCTCACTCTGATCACAGCCTACATCTTTCTAAAGATCTCACTCTGTTACTCTCGATACATTTTATCTATTCTCTTTTTAATTTATTTAGCTGCACTGGATCTTAGTTGTGGCACTCAGAATCTTTAGTCTTCATTGTGGCATGCAGTATCTTTAGCTGGGGCACGCAAACTCTTAGTTTCAGCATGTGGGATCTAGTTACTTGACCAGGAATCAAACTTGGCCCCCCTGCATTGGGAGCAGAGAGTCTTAGCCTCTAGACCACCAGGGAAGTCCCAGTGACATATTTTATCTTTGAATTCACTTCAGTTTCCAATGTTGTGATCATCTCTATTTTGCCCTAGGTTGTCATCTATTCCCCCCACCTCTATCCCAGCCACACCCTGTCCAAATTCCTTCCAATCCAGTCCAGACTTTATGGCACATCATTTTAAGAAATTTCTTGTTAGAATCAAGGCCCTCTCCTCCAGCCCTGCTAATTGAAGATCTTTTTCAAAACATTTGCCTTCTAGGTTCCTATACCCAGACTCCTGACAACTAATGCAAAACATCATGGTAAAAATATACTGCCTATCCCCTCACCTGAGCTTTCTGGGTCAACTTTTGGTTAGCGGTCTTTCCCATTCCCTTCAGTTGCTGTCCCTAACACCCACCATTCTCCCCAGACATCATATCCCTTCCCAAATCTCTTCTCTCTCAGCAGATATTTCCTCACAGTTCACTGGGAAAACAAATAAATATTGTCCATCAGGAACAATCTTTTTCACAACTCCTTTCCCCACAGAGATATACTTATCTTGTAGCTATGCCATCTTCTACTCATGTCCTAGAGAAAGAAATTTCTACCAAAGGCTGGTCCCTCTTCTGTTCTTTAGATCCTATCTGCTCTCAATTACTCAAAATATTTATACTCTCAATTATCTCTTCTCTTTCCTGCATCATCCACCTCCTCTCAATTGGGTCCTTCCCTGAGCACCATGTTAAAAATGTTCCCGTTTCTCCCATCTTAATAAAAAGCCTACCCTTGACCCATTCTGACTCCTCCCTTCCTGTAAGAGTTTTTATGCTTCTTGTCTACATATCCTCCTTTACACCCCTCCACCTTTTGCAATTTGCTGCTACTTTACCTGTACTATTGAAATTGCTCTTGGTAAGATCATTTCAATAAACTCCAAGTTTCTAAATTTAAAGGCCAACTTTTCATTCTCTTATTTGACCTCCCTGCAGTATTTGATGTTCCTGGCCAATTCCATCCTCTTTAAGTGCTCTCTCCTGAATCGAAGGATAACATTCTCTTCTTACTCCTTTCACCTCTCTAACCAGTCTTTTTTAGTCAGCTTCCTGGATTCTTCTTCCTATATGTTTTTTTTTTTTAAGTTTAAAAAACAAAACAAAGAGAATTCTATGTTTGGCCCTCTTCCCTTCTTCCTGTTTATACTCTTAGTGAGTTATTCAGTCACAGATCTGAGTTCTGCTGTCACTGCTTCAACTCAGGTGACCCCAATATAATGCTGTATTTGGGGACCACTGCCTGGCAGGATAATTCCATATGGACTCCTCACCATGACTCCAAGCTCCTTCCTGACGTGGCCATCCTCCAGCATCCTCTGTCCTCTCCTCTTTGTGCCCTAAGCTCTACCGCCCAAAAATATAAAAGATAGGGAATGCCCTAGTGGTCCAGTGGTTAAGAATCTGGCTTGCAATGCAGAGGATGTGGGTTTGATCCCTAGTCAGGGAACAAGGATCCCACATGCCACAGGGTGGCATGATGCAAAGAGCATCCTGTGTTTTGCAACCAAGACCGGACGCATCCAAATAAATATTTTTTAAGAATTTCACGTTTAAAAAAACATAAACTGAAATAGCTCTTATTATACTAAACACTTAAAATATATAGTATAGTTGAGTGATTAAGAATTCAAACTTGTAAGCCTGCAAGCTGTAGTTCAAATCCTGGATCTGGCACTTGGTAGCTATGGAACCATGAGCTGATTAAAAAGATCCCTTTGTGCCTCAGCTTTCTCATTTGTAACATGGAACTTACAGAGTATTGTGAATATCTGTAAAGTGATGAGAACTGTAGTTGGCATGTAGTAAATGTTCAGCAATGTTAGTGATCACCTAAGTCATCACATCAGGTAGTTTGCAAACAATGGCTTATCACATCAGGTAGTTTGCAAACAATGGCTTATCACATCAGGTAGTTTGCAAACAATGGCTTATCCTAGGACTGAATGGCACTATGGATACCATCCCCTCAAGGTATAGGTAAGAAACTTACTTTTTCCAGCCTCTCTTGAAGATGTGCATGTGGTAAAAACGTCATGCAACACTTTGATTCCAAGGAGAACAATGTGAGGACAAAGGCACCATGTAGGATTCATTCTTTGAAGAGCATGGTCAGTGGAAGGCACTTGATTTAAACAGTGGGGAAGATGGGGGTGTTTAATGTCCAGAGTCAGCAGTGCACAGCGTGATGTCAGTGCCCAGAGGTGGCAATGGGGTTTTTCCTGGAACAGCTCTGCTGTATATTACAGCAGTTTTACTCAGCTGGGTACCCTTGATGTCCAACTCCACAGCCCTTTCAGTGACTCTGGGAACTATCCAGAAAAACCTTTAATGACTCTTGCTTCACCTAAATACAGTGGATTTATTGTTGGCAACTAGTAACCCTAGCTATTATTTCATTATTAAGTAATAGGTACATCTATATATGTTCATTCCTTAAATGGTTTCTATTGCATCTAATCATGGGCTGCCCAGGTGGTGCTAGAGAACCTGCCTGCCTGTGCAGTAGATGTAAGAGACACGGGTTTGATCTTGCGTTGGAAAGATCCTCTGGAGGAGGAAATGGCAACCCACTCCAGTATTCTCACCTGGAGAATCCCAAGGACAGATCATGGGGTCAAAAAGAGTTGGACATGACTGAGGCAACTTGGCACGCATGCATTGCATCCAAGCAAACAAAATGCTACAACAGAAGTTGCCTGATGTCTCTGACCTCTGATCCTCTGATCTGCATCTCTGGGTCCTGGAATTCTGCCACTTCTATTCCCCAGACACTCTGGCCAGGTGGCTGCAAGTTATTCCTGTCAATGGAAGGCACTGGAAGGAGCTGCAAGGTGGCAGAAAGGGATCAGCCATTTTTCTTTACCTTTTCTGCTGCTGGCAGGGTCGCAGGCAGTAGCAGCAGTAGTGTGTGTGGGCTCCCTGGTCCCTGCTCTAAAAGTGTGGTTTCAGAGGTGGCAGCAGCAGTGTGAACCTGGAAGCTGTTGAACTGGTTCCCGAGGAAGCTGTGGTGGGCAGGGGACTACCAGCTCCTGGGCTCCTGGCTTTCTGCAGGGTAGTGACTGTTGTGGCCCCGGTGATCCCACAGCGTCAGCACATGCTCTGGCAAACCTGCCTACAGGGAGTATGAGCTCAGGCAACAGCACTGCCTCTTCACTCCCAGATTCAACTTCATGTTGTTACATACCTGGATCACCGCATCACCTTCTTTTTGTGTCTCCAGACTTTCCAACACCTACGTAACCAATTCACTCTGTTAAGACACCCTGTTTAAAATATCTGGAGGGATTTGTTTCCACAACTGACAGAAGAACCAAAGGATGTGAATTATATTTTTTTAGTTCTTGGCAACTTTATTGTTTGTAATTATACTTACTCGGGGCTTCCCTGGTTGCTCAAACAGTAAAGAATCTGCCTGCAATGCAGGAGCCCTGAATTCAATCCCTGGATCAAGAAGATCCCCTGGAGAAGGAATGGCTGCCCACTCTGGTATTTTCACCTGGCAAATCCCATGGACAGAGGAGCTTGATGGGTTACAGTCCGTGGGGTCACAAAGAATTGGACAGGACTGAGCCACTAACACTTTCACTTTCATACGTACTCAAGTGAAAGCTGTTTTTACATAGTCCTTGAATAATCATTCATTGAATCTGAGTGCTAATCCTATACCATGGATATAACTCATATATAGTTTATATGATATGATTTATAAAGTTTATAAAAGCTTTGATTTCAGTAAATGAGGGTGGAAGACACGCTGCCTGGGCTCACAAGTTGGCTTTGGTGCTTGCCTGCTTTGTGAACTTGAGCAAGTCACTACCTTCTGTTTCCTCACCTATGAAATGGAGATAATATTCATGCAGAGTTGCATGATTGCTCTGACAGCTATCATGCTGGTACCTCCAAAGTGCTCAGGACAAGGCCTGGCACATTGCAATCGCTCAGTAGCTGGTAGGTGGGTTGTCAGTTATAACTCCAGTTATTATGTTAATTCTCCCCGAAGCAGAGAAACAACTCAAATTCTTAAAATAATCTATACAATGAATGAGTCACCTTAAATATAAAGTAAAAATAATCTTTAAAAGTCTTTGAAAATTTCTTTGAACCAAAAAATTTCTATTTGCCTTGTATATTTGTTAATGCAGTTCCTAACATACACGTCTTAGAGGGGCCTAAAGACTTTGAAAACTCATTAACTTTGAAAATTCAGTAATCAAGAGAGTGCTAGGGATAAAAAAAAACAAAACTATCTGGATTAAATGCATACAGTACCCTTTGAAAAGTCCACATTCTTACAAGAAGAGATGAGAAAGGAGAGCAAAAAAAAGCCTACCCTCTCCTTTATTTTAGGTGTGAAGACAAATTGCTTATTTTCTTTAGTCCAATTCAAGAACAAATATCCTTACTCTGTACCCACTATGTGCCTGGCTTTGTTCAGGTCACTTGGGCAAGCACAGTGAACAAGAGACACAACACATCCTTTACACAAATGCAGCTTAAAGTCTAAAGTGTTGGTTTTTTTTTTAACTTTTTATTTTGTATTGTGTGTGTGCTTAGTCATTCAGTCATGTCCAACACTTTGAGATCCCATGGACTGTAGCCCGCCAGGCTCCTTTGTCCATGGGATTCTCCAGGCAAGAATTCTGGAGTGGGTTTCCATGACCTCCTCCAGAGGATCTTCCCAACCCAGAGGTTGAACCCAGGTCTCCCACCTGCAGGCGGATTCTTTATGTCTGAAGCACCAGGGAACCCCATTTTGTGTTGGGGTATAGGATAGTTTCAGGTGAGCAGTGCAAGTACTCAGCCATACATACACATGCATCTATTCTCCCCACAAACTCCCCTCCCCTCCCCTCCACGCTGCCACAAAACATTGAGCAGAGTTCCATGTGCTGTATACAGTAGGTCTTAGTGGGTCATCCATCTTACATAAAGCAGTGTGTACAAAATCAGATTGATTATATTTTTTGCAGCCAAAGATGGAGAAGCTCTACACAGTCAGCAAAAACAAGACTAGGAGCTGACTGTCGCTCAGATCACGAACTCCTTATTGCAAAATTCAAATTTAAATTGAAGAACGTAGGGAAAACAGGTATGACCTAAATCAAATCCCTTATGATTACACAGTGGAAGTGACAAATAGATTCAACTGATTAGATCTGATAGACAGAGTGCCTGAAGAACTATGAATGGAGGTTTGTGATATTGTACAGGAGGCAGTGATCAAGATCATCCCCAAGAAAAAGAAATACAAAAAGGCAAATGGTTGTCTGAGGAGGCCTTACAAATAGCTGAGAAAAGAAGAGAAGCAAAAGGCAAAGCAGAAAGGGAAGATATATCTATCTGAATTCAGAGTTCCAAAGAATAGCAAGGAGAGATAAGAAAGACTTCCTAAGTGACCAATGCAACAAAATAGAGGAAAACAATAGAATGGGAAAGACTAGAAATCTCTTCAAGAAAATTAGAGATGCTAAGGGAACATTTCATCCAAAGATGGGCACAATAAAGGACAGGAACAGTATGGACCTAACAGAAGCAGAAGAGATTAAGAAGAGATGGCAAGAATACACAGAAGAACTCTACAAAAAAGATCGTCATGACGCAGATAACCATGATGGTGTGATCACTCACCTAGAGCCAGACATCCTGGAATGTGATGTCAAATGGGCCTTAGGAAGCATCACTAGGAACAAAGGTAGTGGAGGTGATGGAATTCCAGCTGAGCTACTTCAAATCCTAAAAGATGATGCTGTTAAAGTGCTGCACTCAATATGCCAGCAAATTTGGAAAGCTCAGCAGTGACCACAGGACTGGAAAAGGTCAGTTTTCATTCCAATCCGAAAGAAGGCCCAAAGAATCTTCAAACTACTGCACAATTGCACTCATTTCACATGCTAGCAAGGTAATGCTCAAAATCCTTCAAACTAGGCCTCAACAGTTTGTGAACTGAGAACTTCCAGATGTACAAACTGGATTTTAAAATGGCAGAGGAATCAGAGATCACATTGCAAACATCCTCTGGATTAAAAAAAAATGCAAGAGAATTCCAGAAAACATCTGCTTTCTTGACTACACCAAAGCCTTTGACTGTGTGGACCACAACAAACTGTAGAAAATTCTTAAAGAGGTGAGAATACCAGACCACCTTACCTGCCACCTGCAAAATCTGTATACAGGTCAAGAAGCAACAGTTACAACTGGATATGGAACAACAGACTGGTTCAAATTTGGGAAAGGAGTACATCAAGGCTGTATATTGTCACCCTGCTTATTCAACTTATATGCAGAATACATCATGCGAAATACCAGGCTGGATGAAGCACAAGCTGGAATCAAGATTGCCAGGAGAAAAATCAAAAACTTCAGATATGCAGATGACACCACCCTTGTGGCAGAAATCAAAGAGTAACTAAAGTGCCTCTTGATGAAGGTGAAAGAGGAGAATGAAAAAGCTGGCTTAAAACAACATTCAATAAATGAAGATCACGGCATCCAGTCCTATCACTTCATGCAAAATAGATGGGGAAACAATGAAAACCGTGATAGACATTATCTTCTTGGGCTCCAAAATCACCGTGGGCAGTGACTGCAGCCATGAAATTAAAAGACACTCCTTAGAAGGAAAGCTATGACAAAACTAGACAGCATAATAAAAGTACAGATATCACTTTGCCATCAAAGATCCGTAGAGTCAAAGCTGTGGTTTTTTCAGCAGTCATGTATGAATGTGAGAGTTAGACCATAAAAAAGGCTGATGCTGAAGCTGAAGCTCCAATTCTTCGGCCACCTGAGGTGAAGAGCCAACACATTAGAAAAGACCCTGATGCTGGGAAAGATTGAGGGCAGGAAGAGAAGAGGACAACACAGGATGAGGTGGTTGGATGGCATCACTGACTCAATGGACATGAGTTGGAGGAAACTCCAGGAGATAGTGAAAGACAGGGAAGCCTGGAGTGCTGCAGTCCATAGGGTCATAAAGAGTCAGGCATGACTGAGGGACAGAACAGCAACAAGTGTGTACATGTCCCTCCCAAACTCCCCTGAGTATCCTTTCCCCACATCCTTCCCTCCCAGCAACCATAAGTTCATTCTCTAAATCTATAAGTAGTTCTCTAAGTTCATTTGTATTGATTCTTTTTAGATTCCACATATAAGGGATGTTATATTTCTCCTTCATCTGACTACTTCACTCAGTATGACAATCTCTAGGTCCATCTAGGTGTGTATATATATATAGTCCATTCCTTTATCAATGGGCATTTTTGTCCATTCCTTTATCAATGGGCATTTTTGTCCATTCCTTTATCAATTGGCATTTAGGTCGTTTCCATGTCTTTGTCCATTCCTTTATCTTTGTCCATTCCTTTATCAGTGGACATTTAGGTTGTTTGTCCATTCCTGATCAATGGACATTTAGGCTGTTTCCGTGTCTTGACTATTGTAAATAGTGCTACAGTGAGCATTGGGGTGAATGTATCTTTCAGATCATGTTGTTTTCCAGATACAGGCCTAGGAGTGGGACTGCAGGGTCATGTGGTAGTTCTATTTTTAGTTTTTAAGGAAGCTCCATACTGTTCTCCATAGTGGCTGCACCAGTTTACATTCCCACTAACAGTATAGGAGGGTTCCCTTCTCTCTACCCCTTCTCCAGCATTTATTGTTCGTGGATTTTTGATGGTGGCCATTTTGACTGGTGTGAGGTGATATCTCGTTGTTGTTTTGATTTGCATTTTTCTAATAATTAGCAATGTTGAACATCTTTTTTTATGCCTCTTGGCCATCTACATGTCTTCTTTGGAGAAATATCTACTTAGGTCGTCTGCGCATTTTTTGATTGGGTTGTTTGTTTTAATGTTGTTAAGCATCATGAGCTGTTTGTAAATTTTGGAGACTAACCCCTTGTCGATCACCTCATTTGCAAATGTTTGTCTTTTCGTTTTGTTTATTGTTTCCTTTGTTGTGCAAAAGCTTTTGAGTGTAAGTAGGTCTCATTTGTTTATTTTTGTTTTAATTTCCATTATTCTGGGAGATGGACTGAAAAAGATATTGCTGCAATTTATATGAGTGTTCCGCCTAAGTTTCCCTCTAGAAGTTTTATACTGTCCAGTCTCACATTTAGGTCTTATGATCCATTTTGAGGTTTTTTATGTATGGTGTTAAAGAATGATCTAATCCCTTTTTGTGAATTGGACTAAAGAAAGTTGCTTATTTTCTTTAGTCCAGTTCAAGAGCTTTAGTGACAACAAATATTCTTATTGTGCACCTACTATGTGCCTGGCTTTGTCTGGGACACTTGGGCAAGCACGACAAACAAGAGAAGCAGCCTCTGCTCTAATGTAGCTTGAAGTCTAATGTGTTTTTTAAGAAAGTTCTAACACTATTTTATAAATTTTTGGTATTGTCTGTTTTCATATCATAATATTGTATATTAAATTAGAATTTTCATTTTAAAGTTTAAATTTAGCTAATATAAATATTAAATTCTAGGATTCAGGATAAATTAGATCTCTTTATATACGTTTTCACTTATTTTTCAGAATGTATCAAATACTTTGTGCTAGAAAATGTGAAATTTTTGTCCATATGGTAATTATCTTTTTTAGAGATGTCTTTCTATATAAAATTAGAAAACAGAATGCTATCCTCATTATAGATCCTATTGAGTAGTTTTAATAAGTGGCTTTTTTGGGGGGTTGCTGAAATTTAACTGTATTACTCTCAAATTTTGGACCAGTGGTGCATAAAAATAGTTCTAAGCAATTTATACTAGAAAGTCTTCAAGGTAAATCATGTCTACATAGTTTTTTTTTTTTTTCAAGAAGAAAGTATATTTCACATATTTCAATATACATTAAGTGTGGGGCTTTTTTTTTTTTTTTTTTTTACTGAACTAGAATAAACTAAATATTGACGAATTCTTCTTTGAGAACCAGTTACAAATCCAATTAATGAAAGCCTACTACTTCCAATAATGTCTACCATAGTATTACATCTAACATCAGATAAACAAATACATCATTAATAATTACAACTGTGAAATAGCACAGTCATCCAGGTGGGAATCTACTCTATTAAATTAAGAGATATTTATCTAATCCTCATAGTGACTCCAGTATTCTTTCCTGGAAAATTCCATGGATGGACGAGCCACAAAGAATTGGACAAGACAGACCACACACACACACGCATAGTGGTCTATTATCTGAAAAACTGTATATTTTTATTCTATATAATTGGCAAAAAGGAGTTATTTTAAACATGGTATATTATATAGTAATAGCTAATATTCATTGATTTCTTACTTAATAAAACACTGTATCAACTCATTTAATCTTAATAAAGCTCAATAATTGGGTACTATTATCCCCATTTTAAGTTGAAGAAATGGACTTCCCTGTAGCTCAAGTGGTAAAGAATGTGCCTACGATAGAGAAGACCAGGGTTCAATCCCTGGGTCAGGAAGATCCTCTGGAGAAGGGAATGGCAATCCACTCCATTATCCTTGCCTAGAGAATTCCATGGACAGAGAAGCCTGGCAGGCTACAGTTCATGGGGTCACAAAGAGTCGGACACGACTGAGTGACTATCACACACACACACACACACACACACACGCACACACACACACTCACTCACTCATGACACAGATATAAGAGGAGCTAGAACAGGGCTTACATCCGAGTGTAGTCTGGTCAGGGTCAAGGTCTTATTCTTGGCCCCCCTACCCTCCTCTGACATACTAGTCTCCTTCCCAAAAGAATTCACTGCTGTCAGCAAAAACACAAGGGTTTTTCCTTCCGTTTTTTTAATCCTAAGAAAAATGTTCACAACTATGACCTGCTTCTCTCTCATATAAATAATAATGGTTCTGGTGTTCTGGACATTGATTTAGGTGCCTCTTTTTATCTCTAGGTTCTTTGGAAGCACCTCTCACTATAATGCCTCTGTCCTCAGACAAATTTATGAATCATGCTTACAAAGAGAAAGATAAATTTCCCCCGGTCTCTATCACATTTTAATAGTAGGAAGAATAATGCAGAGGACAGATAATGAAAACAATGAAGAATAGTAGAAGGAAACTTCTTTGGTGTTTTTTTGGCTGAATCACCAAACCGTAACTCAGACCTTGGCTATCCTGGCTTAGATTTCTGAATCTGAGACCAAAAAGGCAGAGAAGTAATGGTGACATTGAGATGCAGTGGTATAAACCTTGCCATATATGTCTAATACATGTATTGTCATAGCTAAGTGTTAAAGTATTTTAATTAAATTTTCTTGTACTTCCAGTAATTACTGTCCTTGGACAAGAAACCCAGTGATTCTACTTCATAATGAATTCCACAGTACAGAATAATTAGAGTACTGTTAAAAGAAAAATCTACATTGATTATTTTTAATTTTTATTTTATATTATGTATAATTTTACATTGGATTTACAATGTTGTATTAGTTTCAGTGTACAGCAAAGTACATCAGTTATACATAGACATATATCTATTCCTTTTCAGATTCTTTTCCCATATAGGTCATTACAGAGTAGTGAGACAGTTATCTGTGCTATATAGTAGGTCCTTATTAGTTACCTATTTTATTTATATTAGTGTTGTGTGTTCATCTCAAACTCCTAATTTGTCCCTCTGCCCACCTTTCCCCTTTGGTAACCCTAGGTTTGTTTTCTAAGTCTTTGAGTCTATTTCTGTTTTGTAAACAAGTTCATTTACATCATTTTCTTGGATTCCACCTATAAGTGGTATCATTACACATTAGGTACAACTTCATAAATTGTTAGTGAAACAAAAATGTCATGTGAAAGGTACTAGAAACACATGAAGACAAAATCTAACTCTATGCTCCTACATTTCCACATTGTTGTGGGCAGGAGTGCCTTCCTTTCCTAGTTTATTTACTTGTAAATAATTTAATTAATTTAACAGTTTGAGTTTGATTGGGTTTCTGTTTCTGTTTGATGGGAGGCACATTCAGGCATTGTCCTCGTGGTACTCGTCTGGGAGCGCAGGTAATAACCATTCGTCCCTCTCGTGTGCTGTTTTCCAAGCTTCAAGTCAGCAGGCAGAGGAGGGAGACGAGTGACAAAGGCCAGTCTTTCAAGCCCCTTCTGTGGCTGCTCAGGCTGGTGGCCCTGCCAGGAAGAGCTCCTGGAGCCACAGGGAAGGGCAGGGTGCTCCCCATTTAGAAACAACCCTGTGGATCCCTCCAAAAGCCTTTCTTCTCCCTGCAACTGCCACGAAGGGTGGGAATAGAAAACAAGCACATCTCTGTTTAAATTCAGTGCTTGTTCCAGACGTCACTTTTGGTGATATAATTTTGAAAGAAGAAAATTATTTATGATATAAGTTCAGTTACTTAGAGACATAGAGAAGACAGGTGATTAAGAAGTGCAATATCCTACTATATTGCACAGGGAATGCTGCTCAACATTATGTAATGACCTCAATGGGAAAAGAATTTGAAAAAGAATAGATATGTGTACGTGTGCATGTGCGTGTGTGCATCTGTGTGTGTGTGTGTGTGTGTAACTGAACCACTTTGCTGGACACCTGAAACTATCACAACATTGCTAATCAACTATAATATAAAATAAAAAGTTTTTTAAAAGGTGCCGTAGTTTATCTTACAAAAGTAACAATACATTTGGAATTTAAAGCACTTTTTCAGTCCTGAAATAAGTATAGTTTCTCTCGCCCGAAGAGATTCAGAACTTTGTGGTTCTGAACTTTTTGATCTTATTCATGCTATGTGAAATGTATAGTACCTGATTTTTTTTAAAAAATGAATTCCCCATTTATTTGTGGATACAATAATATTTGCACAGAAATTCCTCATAAACCTTACCTTGCTTCATAAAAATTGTTAAATCAGTAGTGTACTTACAAAGAGACTTCTGAAAAGGTACATCTTTCACTTCTGAATACATTTTCATTATTCTTGCAAGGTACTTTAATCATAATTAGAATCTTTTAATGTTAAATTTTTTCTTTCCTTAGCTTTGTACTATGACTTTTTGACCCTTTTTAATATTATGTGATAGTATCATGTTATATTAATAATCAAAGGGGTTGCAAAGAATGTTAGTGATGATGGACATTAGTTTGTTTTATGTTGACTTTTTTTTGTTGTTGATGTCCAATTAAAAGCAACATACAATAAAAAAAGTAAGTTCTTGATCTTGAATAGTGATTCGCTTTAGACCTTGTTTTATTGAAAACCTATCTCATCTCCATACTGAGCATGGTTCCTCACAATCCTGAATACTCAAAAAGGAATTATTTACAATTTCAGTAGTGCTACACTCTCCACCCATCAGTATATCATACTGTTCAATATTATAATATAACCACTATACTCTGATATATTTCTCTCTGTTCTTCCTTAACTTT
Source organism: Cervus elaphus (assembly GCF_910594005.1). NCBI lineage: Eukaryota > Metazoa > Chordata > Mammalia > Artiodactyla > Cervidae > Cervus > Cervus elaphus. The sequence goes on along the minus strand of NC_057842.1, from coordinate 25,194,689 downwards.
GTTTTTAGCTAAGCTTTTAGTTACTAAAAATTTAAGGCCAATATCTTTATTTCTAAGATCAAATCATTGCAGACTAATAATTTTCCACTGTTTATATACTGTGAGTTTTGAAATCTATGGGCATACTCACCACTAAAGAAGAGTGTTTTAGGAGACATGCAGTCCATTGCTGTATCTCAGTGTCTGATGTGATAGTCTGTGGTATTCCTGCATGATTTATGTAGGCAAGAGAGAGTATAAACAAAAGTGAGAATCCTAAGTCAGAGAACCTAGGTTCTAATTCTGACTTTGTCTTTTAAAAGCACTGTGGCATTAGGAAAATTCTGTTTTTGCATCTGTAAAATAATACTTCTTGCCTTACTGAGTTATTTTGAAGGTTATATGACTTATGATTTATTAAGTGTTCAACACTGTGTGTGGCCTCAAACAGATGGTCAGTAAATGTTAATTTCCCATTTCTTCAGCCCCAGTGTCTTCATCTGCAAGTCAGCAGTAACAATGCCTTTACAGCCCAGTTGTTGCTGGAGTTGGCTCATATCAGCTCACAAGAGCTGGTTAAATTTTTAAGAACTTTGTAAACCTGCTTTTTTTTCACACAGCCAATAGTAAATATTAAATTACGTTGGGCTTCCCTAGTGGCTCAGGCAGTAAAGAAACTGCCTGCAATGCGGGAGACCCAGGTTCAACCCCTGGGTCAGGAAGATCCCCTGGAGAGAGTATTCCAGTATTCTTGCCTGGAGAATTCCATGGACAGAGGAGGCTGGTGGGCTACAATCCATGGGGTCACAAACAGTCAGAGACCACTGAGTGACTAACACTTTCCCTTTTCTTTTTTGCCATTAAATAATCTATGTTAAAAACAAATGCAATAAACATTCAAAACTCATCACTTCATAAGTATTTTACTATTATCATGCCCTTAAGATTATGTCAATGTGTTGGTAATCAGTGTGCTGGAAATTCAGTGAAATCATTTTATTGAAAGCTTGGAGTTGGCTATGGAAGTTATTTATAACATAGAAATTGTAAACTCTTTTAAATCAGAGCTTCCCCCCATCCCCAGAGAACTGATTGCTACACATTTATCAGCATTGTGCATACTTACCTGGTTTTTAAATGGAAAAGCACTCCACACATATAGATAATTTTTGAAGTTCATTCTGAGCTTAATATCCGTCCAGTATCATGTTGAAAACATTGAGGAACAGATGCTGCCAGTGATCATGGAAGCATCAATAGTTAACAACATACTGATTATGTATTAATAGCTTGGGAAGGTAGCCTTGAAGATTTGGTCTGAAAAAAATGATTGAATCCTTATATTCAAATATATATGGAACATATGACCATAATCATTTGCCAGGCATGAATTTCAGGAAGTAAGTCCTGCAAATGGCCCTAAATATCATTTAGTCTCTTATTCTAATTATAATCTGTAATTCAGTGGCTCCATTTTTAGGACAGACTTGGCAATGTTTGCATGTCTATTATTTATGGTATCATGATATGCATTTATAAGGTGACTTGTTGATAAACAGGTCAGTGATTTGTGTAAATTGTTACATTTAAGCAGCTACAGCCTTAAAACCTAATTCCATAAGACATAGAGGCTCCAATGAGGTCAAAGATTTTTACTCCTGGAAATATATTTTACTTAATTGAGACTGTGATAACTCCAAAAAAAAAGGATTTACTCAAAAGTTCCAAGAAAAGAAAAAAATAAATACCGACTTTAAAATACATACTAGTGATGGAGTATTTCCATTTATTTTTCAATTATGATTTGGAGTATTTTTTCTTGTCAGTGCTATTTTGAAAAGCTCTTAAATCTCATAAACCTCTATTTTGAAGCAGTGTTTGCACCTAAAACCCTTTTTCATTTTAAAGTAACAAGTCAAATCTTCTAAAAAGCAATCTCAGCATGCCAACTTTGAAAGAATAAGAAATGACAAACTGTAATGTTTGTGGAAAATAATATAAATTAGCTATTTTGAAAATAAAATCTGGAGAATACAAAGAATAGAAAACAACTTGATATTTGAATAATATTTCCAATTATTCTTTTTATTTCTCATATTCAAAGTCACTTTTTTATCCGAGGGATTAGTTTCTATTACAAATTGCTTTATTACAAAGAAAGTTATCCTAATGTGATTAGATAATATGAGAGGAAAATGGAAATTATGAGAAAGTCATCCTTTTGATAAATTTTATTCCTAAATTTTATATTTTGCATTAAAATCATTAAATTATTTTCCTGTGCACATTTTTTCTTACATTAGTGCACAGTGTTCTTTTTAACTTTACAATTGTGAGATTCAGTTTGATCTCTATTGCTTACCAATCATGAATAAATTAATATAATTCTTCTGATTAGTTTCATGCACACATAAAAACCAGGAATAACAGAACCTAAGAAGCAGTTCTTAAAATGTTCATATCAGGCAAAAAGTTGATTTCCACAGATGTTCCTTTGGTAAATGATGTTAGCACTTCACCTGACATTAATGTAGGTTAGGGTAAACACACTGTCATACAAGGGTTCAGAATGTCAAGAGAGAGTCTTTGCTGAGATCATTTTAACTTTCCACTGAAACTGAGAACATAGAAAGAAATGAATATTCACAACACTAAAAACTGAGATTGGATTATTACCTCCATGAGACTGTGGAAAGAATCTATCCAAATTGTAAGGCATGTGGAGGGAGATTACAAAAAGTTTGTCTGCTCTCAACTGTCATATGAAATAATACACTACTGTGTATAAAATGGGCTTCCCTGGTGGCTCAGCAATAAAGAATCCACCTGCGATGCAGGAGACATGGGTTTTATCCCTGAGTCGGGAAGATCCCCTGGAGAGGGAAATGGCAATCCACTCCAGTATTCTTGCCTGGGAAATCCTATGGACAGAGGAGCCTGGTGGGCTACAGTCCATGCAGTCATAAAAAGAGTCAGACACAACTTAGCAAGTAAACAACATGTAAAAAATAAATAACTAATGAGAACCTACTGTGTAGCACAATGAATGTTCTGCAGTGACCTAAATGGGAAGGAAATCCAAAAAAGAGGGGCTATATGTGGGAATGGCAACCCACTCCAGTACTATTCTTGCCTGGAAAAATTCCAAGGACAGTGGAGCCTGGCGGGCTGCAGTCCATGGGGTATCAAAGAGTTGGACACAACAGCACAAGTGTGTACACACATGAATGATTTACTTTGCCGTGTGACACAGGGAACTCTACTCAACGCTCTGTGGTGACCTAAAGGAGAAGGAAATCCCAAAAAGAGGGGACATATGTATAACAGATTCACTTTGCTGTAAGCAGAAACTGACACGTAAAGCAGCTATGCTCCAATAAATAAATATTAAAAAAAAAAAAAAAGAACAGTTGGAAAATGATACAAGATACCCCTCAACTCCACCCCATTTGTCACTGGCTTCAAAAAATGAGGTGGGCTTCACCCACTAGAAAGTAACAAGTCAATTTTCCATGTTTCTTCTGTCACAGTGCACACATGCACACACACACACACACATTCCAATAATGATAGGAGCCGATGGAGAGAGATCCTAGCATTCATCCTTGGGAGAGACAATTTTTCAGGGTATTTTACATATTCTTTCAGAAATTTCAATGGAATAAAGTCCTAGTGGTTCACAGTTGTAATGAACTCAAAAACACAATCTTCATTGACTTTCTTTTGCCTGAAGTCTTTCACTCCAGCTCTTTGGGATCACACTTCAGTGGAATTACCTACACCTAAGCCTTTATGCTGGAGAAGGCAATGGCAACCCACTCCAGTACTCTTGCTTGGAAAATCCCATGGGCAGAGGAGCCTCGTGGACTGCATGTAGTCCATGGGGTTGTGAAGAGTCGGACATGACTGAGCAACTTCACTTTCACTTTTCACTTTCACGCATTGGAGAAGGAAATGGCAACCCACTCCAGTGTTCTTGCCTGGAGAATCTCAGGGACGGGGGAGCCTGGTGGGCTGCCGTCTAAGGGGTGGCACAGAGTCGGACACGACTGAAGTGACTTGGCAGCAGCAGCAGCAGCAAGCCTTTATGCAGGGACAAACTAGGATGAATGTCCTACTTCCACCTTCTTTGGCTGCTTTATAATTTTATTCACTCTTTAAGACTTAGCTCAGATATCACCTCTTCAGAACAGCCTTACCTGACTCTGCCACTCTGATTTAGATACCCCTTTTATTGTTGTGCAGTCAATTGGTCATCATGTCCAACTCTTTGCAGACCCATGGACTGCAGCATGCCAGGCTTACCTGTCCCTCACTGTCTCCCAGAGTTTGCTCAAACTCATGTTCATTGAGTCAATGATGCCATCCAACAATCTCATCCTCTGCTGCCTGCTTCTCCTGCCCTCAATCTTTCCAGTATCAGGGTCTTTTTCAGTGAGTTCACTCTCTGCATCAGGTGGCCAAAGTATTGGAGCTTCAGTTTCAGCATCAGTCCTTCAAATGAATATTCAAGGTTGATTTCCTTTGGGATTGACTGGTTTGATCTCCTTGTCATCAAAGGGACTCTCAAATGTCTTCTGCTGCACCTCAGTTCAAAATCATCAATTCTTTGGTGCTCAGTCTTCTTTATGGTTCACCTCTCACATCCATATATAACTATTGGAAAAAGCATGGCTTTGACTATACGGACCTTTGTTGGCAAAGTGATGTCTCCGCTTTTTAATAAGCTGTCTAGGTTTGTCATAGCTTTTTTTCCAAGGAGCAAGTGTTAATTACTGTGAAGTGATGGTTGTTTTACTCATCAGATTGTGGTCATAATTTTACAAAGTTTATGTGTATAAACTCATTACACTGCATGCTTTATACAATTTTGTCAGTTACACCTCAAGAAAGTTGAGTGGGGGGTAGAACAAATTTTTTTAAATGTCAAGCAATATTTTTTCCTGCTGGGAATATAGGTTTACTCCTATTTTTCAATCTTATGCAAAACCTCTTACTGCATAATTTATGAAGTATAGCAGCTTTTGATTGTTGTTTTTGAAAATTCTAAACTATGGACCCCATGGTGGCATTTTGCTAAATAGCCTTGCACATGTTGGCTTTTGAACATTTAACGAATAAAAGCACACAATAAAAAAGTCAATATGCTCACATTTCTGTTGACATGTGTTTATGAGTGATAGATTGGAATATAAAAATATTCTGTCAAGTGAATTGTGGTTTAAAGTGTTTCAAAATCCCTGCTATAGGCCAGTGCTTCTCCCAAATGTAGTGCAGGATCCTCAAGTCCTAATAACTAGGCTAAAAATGCAGCTTCCTGGTCTCATCCCAGAAATTCTGATTAAATAGGTCTAGGATGGGGCCCAGAAATTTGTGTTTAAGAAGAACTACAGGTGATTCTCACTGAATCACTAATGTTACTGGCTCAGATGATAACACTTCAAGGGGTACTATGCAGAGATGTAAAGAATTGCGTGTCAGTTCCCTTTCTAACATTATAGAGGGCTTCCTCAAGGTAAGAATTGTGGCAGAGACCTTAATTCTTGATATAAAGCAGTGTAGTGCAGTGGTTAAGAGGGTTTTTAAAATGAGACAGACTTGAGTTCTAATCCTAATTTGTCATTTACAAGTTGTGAGATATGGGGACCCTCATTTACTTTGTGTACGTGGGGTTAATAACTGTTCCTACTGCATAGAGCTAAAAGGATTCAATGAGATAAACCAACTGGTGTAAAGGAAATATTTGCCATTATTATCTTTAGGGATCCCCAACATTTTGAAAAAAATTCTACTCAATTTGACAGACATTAGTTGAGTGTGCATAGAATTATGTTAAGTACTTTTGGAAATGCAAATATGAAAAACAGCCCCTACTTTCATGGAGCTTTCAATCTATTATGATCATAGACTTTTACACCAGAAAATAGTCAGGTTACCCAACCCACCTCTCATTTAAGAGGAGGAAAGTGAGACTCAAGAGCCTAATCATGTTCCCAAGAGTTGTCCACAGATAGTGGAGGAGCAGAAATAGAAGCCAGGCCAATGTCTTTCCATCAGACTGGACTTCACTTCAGGACTCAGAGTCCAGTCCTCATAGGGATGTGCTGGTAAATGGTAACAACCAGTTCTCTGGGTAGGAAAATGTTTGTGTACATATTTATATGTAATTTTATTCTACACTTTACTCATATGAATAAATAACACATGGCTTACAAATGATCATAAAATATACAATTCCCTTTAATGCAAATTCCATATGACCAGTTGATTTTCACTGGATGCTCTGTTTAACTTTTGCTCAATTCTTTTTTTTTAATTTAAAAAAAAATTTTTTTTCCCATTTGCTAGCACATGGATTGGCTTAGATGGTCTTTGTCCACTAATGTTTTTTTTAAATTGTGGTAACATACATGTAACACAAAAGTTATTATATTAATCATTTTTAAATATATAGGTCAATAGTGTTAAGCATATTCACACTGTTGTGCAACCAATCTCCACTTTTTCATCTTGCAAAACTGAATCTCTATACCCGTTAAACAATGGCTTCTCATTCTTCTCTCCCTCTAGGCCCTGACAACTACTATTCTACTATTTGTTTCTATGAATTTGACTACTCTAGATACTTTACTTTAATGGAATCATACAGTATTTGTCATTTTGTGACTGATTTTTTTTTTTTTTTGCTTAGCATGATGTCCTCAAGATCATCCATACTGTAGCATATGAAAAGATTTCTTTCCTTTTTTAAGGCTAAATAGTGTTCCTCTGTATGTATAGACTGCATTTGGTTGTTTATTCATCCACTGATGGACATTTGCGTAGCTTCTATCTCTTGGCTATTATGAACAGTGCTGATACAAACGTTGCTGTGCGAACATCTCTTTACAATCCTGCTTTTAATTCTTCTGTATATATACCCAGAAGTGGAATTGCTAGATCATATGGCAGTTCTATTTGAAAATTTTTGAGGAATGGTCATGCTTCTTTTTCATAGTGGCTGCATCATTTTACATTCCCAACAGTGCAAAAGCATTTCAGCTTCTCCATATTCTCAGCAACACTTATTTCCTGGGTTTTTGATAGCAGCCATTCTAATGGATATGAGATGATCCATTAACTCCTTACCCAATAAAACTTATTATTAAATCTGACATGTGATCTACTGTTAGATTATGTGAAAATTAATAAAGGGAAAGCTCACTAAAATGGTCAGAAGGCCAGTGGGAGAAGCTCTCATGTCAATACAGATCCCAATATCTGTATTTGCATCTCTGGCAAGATGTGATACTACTCTACCACCACCTGTAGGAGGAAGAAAGATTTTTCTTGGGCCTAGCAACATCTCAGCCAATGAGAAAGATTTTTCTTCTGCCTAGCAACATCTCAGCCAATGAGAGACTGTTGCAACTCAGCCAATGAAAAGTCATTATACTTCAAATTCTTGGTTTCCTCCAATAGACTTTTTGTTTGTAACCCAGGCAACTTCCCCTTCTCTATAAAAGTGTTTCCCCTGGCTTGCTTGTGGTTCACTGTATTCGTCTGTGTGAAATTATGTTTGCTGCTCTCAAATATACCCATTTTGTTCGTAAAATAACTTGCTGTTTTGTTGTTTTAAGATTACACGGAGGTTTCATAGAGCTCCAGAGAAGAACGATGACAACTCCCAGTGTGGCCTAGTTCGCGGAGCCCATGTCTCGCTGACCCTGAAATCTGAGGGTAAGTTTTTCTGCTGGGTCCAAGCTCCGCCCTTTTAGCATTTTGAAGCTCTCCAGACTGTACTGGGGGTGTGTTTCAGGCCTTTGTCGTTTACTTGTTAAGGCTTTGTGCTGTGAGTATTCACGCTGTGGTCGGCACTTTTGAAATCAGGCCCCTCCTACTGTAACTTTGCGGGTATTTTGGCCTGTAGGCTATTTCAGAATTACTCTTTGCTCTAGGGAAAGGAAAAAAAAAAAAAAAAAAACCTGTGAAAGTAGGATCCCAGTTATCTGAATGTATTGAATGCCCCCACTCAACCTTCATGGACCCAAGCCTATATTCATTTAAAATTCATGGTCTCCTCCTCATGTTCATTTGCGTAAATGACTTAACCGAAAGCAACTCAGAATATTAGTGGCCATTGTGGGGAACTTTAGAACTCTCTAGACTTCAGTTCAGTTCAGTCCCTCAGTTGTGTCCAACTCTTTGTGACCCCATGAATCGCAGCATGCCAGGCGTCCCTGTCCATCACCAACTCCCAGAGTTTACTCAAACTCATGTCCACCGAGTTGGTGATGCCATGCAGCCATCTCATCCTCTGTCATCCCCTTCTCCTCCTGCCCTCAATCCCCCCCAGCATCAGGGTCTTTTCCAATGAGTCAACTCTTCGCGTGAGGTGGCTGAAGTATTGGAGTTTCAGCTTCAACATCAGTCCTTCCAATGAACACCCAGGACTGATCTCCTTTAGGATGGACTGGTTGGATCTCCTTGCAGTCCAAGGGACTCTCAAGAGTCTTCTCCAACACCACAGTTCAAAAGCATCAATTCTTTGGTGCTCAGCCTTCTTTATAGTCCAACTCTCACATCCATACATGACCACTGGAAAAACCATAGACTTGACTAGACAGGCCTTTGTTGGCAAAGTAATGTCTCTGCTTTTTAATATGCTATCTAGGTTGGCCATAACTTTCCTTCCAAGGAGTAAGCGTCTTTTAATTTCATGGCTGCAATCACCATCTGCAGTGATTTTGGAGCCCCCCAAAATAAAGTCTGACACTGTTTCCACTGTTTCCCCATCTATTTCCCACGAAGTGATGGGACCAGATGCCATGATCTTAGTTTTCTGAATGTTGAGCTTTAAGCCAACTTTTTCACTCTCCCCTTTCACTTTCATCTAGACTTACCTTCTTGAAAAGCTAGATAGCCATGGCCCTGAAATCATCTAAACTGAACTGGACACATATTTTGATTGGTATTTTGAGACTTCTAAATGTTATCAGCAGTCTGAAAATTGCCTCTCTGCACAACACAAAAATTAATTGAGGCAAACAAACTATTAAAAACTAGTGAGTGCAGTGCTTAGTCACTCAGTCATGTCCGACTCCAAATAAACCCCAAATTACCTAGGTTCCTGGACTAGGCCAAATTGTGAGCTACAGTTAGTTTTCTAAAGTAATCAAGGACCCTGATAGGTTTGCTGAAGAATTTAACAGAATTATTCAAACCTACCAGCCTGGATTCTCAGATTTGTATCAATCCACATGCTTGCTGGTGAGGGTCAAGCCAAACATTGGATGAAACTAGCCCAGTGGGAACCTCCTGGAAGGGATTAGATCAAGCAAGAGGCTACAGCACTCCCTAAAAACATCCACCAAGCAATGACAATAGCCTTCCCTAAGCCTGTTGATGGGAACAGAATTCAGGCTTGCACACAAAAATCTGATGACCTGGTCCATGACTATTGTAACTGACCTCAGATTATTTTTAAAGACAATCTGGTCTTCTTTGATATGTTAAGTTCTCTGGGGTAACCTCTAACTGTATGTTTATTAATCAGAACCTTTCTCTTTTAGTTGAAAGGACCAGGATGGTATGGGAAACTATGTCCATTCCAGATTTAGTTAATTTAGCAAATTAGCATGCTCAAACTCTAGATGAGTCACCAAAAAAGATTGCTAAATTTCTTAATCTTCAACTCTGGCAAATGAAGTTCTCTAAACAAAACCAAAACCTTCCAGTTTCTGCTGTTACTGCAAAGAGCCAGGAGATTGGAGGCGGGTGGTGGTGGGGGGGGGGGCGGCGATTGGTACAAATGTAAACCTTACTGGCATCTTCAGCCTTCTAACCAGCCTTTCCATTGTTCTCCCAATTCCAAATGATGGACCTTTGAGCAACAGCAGACACTATTCCGATTTCTCTTCAGTCAGCTCAGAGAAACAAGTCTCTAGATGGGGAATGAGATCTCTCTCTGTCTTAATGGACACTGGAGCCACATCCTTGGTACTCAATCCCACTGCTGTAAAGCAGCCCCTGTCTTTTTTTTTTTTTTTTTTTCAATTTCTCCTTTATTTTTTTTTTCCCAGTGGGTTTTGTCATACATTGATATGAATCAGCCATAGATTTACACATATTCCCCATCCCGATCCCCCCTCCCACCTCCCTCTCCACCCGATTCCTCTGGGTCTTCCCAGTGCACCAGGCCCGAGCACTTGTCTCATGCATCCCACCTGGGCTGGCGATCTGTTTCACCATAGATAGTATACATGCTGTTCTTTCGAAACATCCCACCCTCACATTCTCCCACAGAGTTCAAAAGTCTGTTCTGTACTTCTGTGTCTCTTTTTCTGTTTTGCATATAGGGTTATCGTTACCATCTTTCTAAATTCCATATATATGTGTTAGTATGCTGTAATGTTCTTTATCTTTCTGGCTTACTTCACTCTGTATAATGGGCTCCAGTTTCATCCATCTCATTAGAACTGACTCAAATGAATTCTTTTTAACAGCTGAGTAATATTCCATGGTGTATATGTACCACAGCTTCCTTATCCATTCATCTGCTGATGGGCATCTAGGTTGCTTCCATGTCCTGGCTATTATAAACAGTGAGCAGCCCCTGTCTTGAAGTACTAAAAACTGTTCAAATTGAGGGAAATCTCCAGTGGACCTCAAGAGGTTCTTATCTCTGAGCTGATCCTCTTTTGTTTAGGCTCTTTGAGAGATGCACACCCTTTCTCCTAAGCTTCTCTGCCCCTTTCCATTTATTCGGCTGAGACTTCTCAGAGAAGTATCTGACCAGGATTTCTTTCTTCTAAAAAGGGAAAATAATTTCTAGAATTTGACAGAAGCCATCAAATTAGCCAACTAAATGAATTAAGCAACCCTTCAACATCTTTTTATCTGCCTTCAACAGTACAGGAGCTGGTTCTGGAGAAACCGATAATTTTTCTCTATTGAATCAGCTCCCATCTTCTTTATGGGCAAATCTCTAATAACGAAAAAATTCACAGTCCATCTGCCACAAAAGATTCAAACATCTCCTCAAAATCTCTTCTCAGAATTAATCAATACCCTATAAGTAAAGAGCCACTAGTGGTAAAAGAACCCACCTGCCAATACAGGAGACATAAGAGACTCAGGAAGATGCCCTGGAGGAGGGCATGGCAAGCCACTCCAGTATTCTTGCCTGGAGAATCCCATGGACAAAGAAGTCTGGCGGGCTACAGTCCATAGAGTCGCAAAGAGTCAGACACAACTGAAGTGAGTAGGCACTGGCTATAAGTAAAGAAGCTCTTCAAGGAATAAAGCCCATAATAGAAGATGTCAAGGCTTAGGGCATCATTACCCCTTGCAGGAGTTCCTGTAATACTCTTATTTACCTATGAGAAAACCCAGGGGCCAAGGATGTAGGTTTGTTCAGAACCCCTGAGCAATAAATAACGCTGTTATCCCTTGACACCCTGTAGTTCTTACTGACATCCATTCCCACTGGGAGCAAATTTTCACTGTAATTGATGGGTGTATTAATAATGTGTTCTTTAGTGTTCTGGGCTCCCTTGGTGGCTCAGATGGTAAAGAATTCACCTGCAATGTGGGACACCTGGGTTCAATCCCTGGGTTAGGAAGATCCCCTGGAGGAGGGCATGGCAACCCACTCCATGATTCTTGCCTGGAGAATCCCCATGGACAGAGGAGCCTGGCGGGCTACAGTCCATGGGGTCGCAAAGCGTCGGATACGACTGAGCCACAACACTTTAGTGTTCTAGCTGGTAAGGCAAGTCAGTATCTTTTTGCCTTTACCTGGGAAGAATAACATGACACCTGGACAAGCATGCTCCAGGATTTCACAGAAAGTCTTTTTTACTTTTCACAAATCTTAAAAGCTGATAGTTTTCTGCAGGTCCTTGGTTATAACATATAGACAATTTACAATATGTAGATGATCTTCTCAAATCTCCACACCAGATGATAGTATCCACTTACTAAAATGTTTGACCTTGAAGGGACATAAAATCTCCAGAGAAAAGCTGCAGTCTGCTCACACTCAAGATCAGTATTTATAGCACCTGATCTCAGAACAAGGGCTGCCATTTGGTTCCTGATAGGCTTCATGGCCTTCTGAACTTCCACAAATCTAAACCTAAGCACCAGTTCCAGCTAGCTAGTTACTGTTGAACCTGGATTCCAAATTTCTCTCTTATGGTTCATCCACTATATGCTTTATTAAAACCTAGCAAACCTGACCCCATTAATTCGGGAGGTCAAGATGGCACAGCTTCTGAACACAGAAAACCTTATTGAGATCACCTGCCCTTGGACACTGTTATTATCAGCTTCCCTTTTCCCCTTTATATGTGAAAAGGAAGGGAATGCCCATAGAATGCTCACCCCCAAACAGGGGGACCCATAAGGGTATTATAGCCAACATCTTCCAACTCCTTGTAATTTACAGAAGATTCCTCTAACCAATGCAGATTTTCATAGTTTACAGATGGTTCTTATTTAAAGGAAGAAAGTGGTAAATAGAGTGCTTGAGAAGCTATTGCAACTCCTGTGACATCACTGAGGCCATCACTGCCATCACCTTTACCTATAGCTGTGGTATAGGTGGCCCAACTGGCTTCACTACACACACATTCTCATGCTTAGAATTTAGCCAAGGGCAAAACCACAAACATTTACACCAATACTGTAGTCAGTGTGTCCTTGGAGCAGCCCATGACTTTGGGATGCTATGAAAACAGTGAGTGAGGTTCCCCCCCTCTAATGGGGAAGAAATTTTAAATTTCTCTTGCATCCAAAATTAATTAGCTGCCATACCTTGCCAGAAGCCTTGACGAGTATTGAGATCCCTGGACAGTTCAAACTTGACTCCCTAGAGGCAAAAAGGGAACCGCTGTGCTGATATTTATGCCCAAAATGCCGCTTTCAAAGGAATTAATAACCAGATCTCTGTTGTGGTCCCAAAGGACACTGGTTTGATTAAAAAAAAAAACAACAACACTCTGGTTTAAGTTAAATAACAAACTGATCCAATGAGAAATTTTAAGATTCCCATTCCTTATGATTGTACATGCATTGAACCAGTGGTCCACTGATAAAATGATGGCATTCATGAAGAAATATCATTGGGGGAATACTAATAAAGCCACAAAGAGTGCTTCCCTTGCTTGTCCTCCCTGTCCAAAATACGATCCGGGGAAACCTTGCTGCACTGCTCCTGGGTATCTTGAAATGCCAAGTGGACCATGCAAGGTTTGGCAGATAGATTTCACACTGCCCCCATCTCATGGATATAAACGTGTTTTAGTCATGGTATGTATGTTTTCTCACTGGACCAAAGCTTTCCCTTGTAGATAGGCTACTGCTGCTTCGGTGGCTAAATTTTGTTAGAAAAGATGATCCCCACCTGGGGAACTCCTCTTAAATTTCATAGGGTAAAGAACCCACTTTACTGGCAGGTACTTGGACAAGTCTGCTTTGAGTCAGTTTTTAGTGTTCACTATGTGTTCACTATGTTCACTATTATAAGATACAGACAGACTTAACTTTTTATTTTATTGAAGTATTGTTGATTTACAGTTTGGTTAATTTCTGCTGTAAGTACATCCTTAATCATCAGGGTTAGTGTAATGTCCTTACACATTTGCATTTTTCTAATAATTAGCCCAGGGAACTATACTCAATGTTTTGTAATAACCTATAAAGGAAAGGAACCTGAAAAAGAATATATACATATATAAATATATACATACACATGTATATATATGTATATATAGCTGAACCAGTTTTCTGTACATCTGAAATTAACACAACATTGTAAATCAACTGTACTTCAATTTTAAAAAATTGTTTTAAAGACCTCACTAGCAAAATTTATAGAGACTATCCAAATATCCTGGCCAAAAGCATTACTCATATCCACTCCTTTAGGAACTTATAAACTCTTCTTTTGAGATGGTCCAAGGGATACCCAGTGCAATTGGCTTCTGACTCCTTTGACCCACTGTTGATAAGAGAAGATATACTTCAATATTGCACAGGCCTAACTGCTTGTGTTAAGAATAACTCTGTTTTGGGAGAGTAATCTTTTCATACTGTGCTCTCAGGAAATGAAGACCTTAAGCATCACACCTTGCAGATCAGATTTTCCATTTATTGGAAAAGACAGGCTCCAGAAGGGCTCTCTTCAACCTGACTGGAAAGACTGCTATCATGTACTGCTAACCAACCTTCTAGATTCTTACCTGAACTCATGTTCTCGGACTTTGCAACCTATAAGCTATAACACAAGAAAATATTTAGCTCCAAACAGTTTAAAATAACAGTATCGTTTAATTACTTCACACTTATTCCTACAATGCCTCTTCCCAAACAATGTTTTTCATTCCTTCAGTTTTTAGTGTGTTCTTACTATATTCACTATTCTAAGATACAGACTTTATTTATTTTATTGAAGTATTGTTGATTTACAATTTTGTGTTAATTTCTGCTCTACAGCAAAGTGACTCAAGTTACACATATATACATTCTTTTTTATGTTTTTTATTATGGCTTATCACAGGATATTGAATATAGTATCGTATGCTATATTGTTCTTCCATTTTATATGTAATAGTTTGCATCTGCTAATCCCAAATTAACCCCTCCCCCACCCTCCTTTTCCTTGGTAGCCATAAGTTTACTGTGTGTGAATCTGTTTCTGTTTCGTAGGTAAGTTCATTTGTGTCATATTTTAGATTCCACATAAAATAATATCATATGGTATTTGTCTTTCTCTTTCTGACGTCACTAAGTATGATCATCTGTAGGTCCATCCATGTTGCTACAAATGGCATTATTTCATTCTTTTTATGACTGAGTAATATTCCATTGTATCTGTGTACTATATATTCCTTATCTGTCCATCCATTGACGGACATTTGGGTTGCTTCCTTGTCTTGACTATTGTAAACAGTGCTGCAGTGAATACTGGGGTCCATGGATCCTTTCAAATTAAAGTTGTCTCTGGATATATACCCAGGAGTGGAATTATAGGATCTCGGCTTCCTTGGCGGCTCAGACATAAATAATGTGCCTGCAATGTGGGAGAACCAGATTTGAATCCTGTGTTGGAAAGATCCCATAGAGAAGGGAATGGCTACCCACTCCAATATTCTTGCCTGGAGAATTCCTTGGACAGAGGAGCCTGGTGGGCTACAGTCCACAGGGTAACAGAGTTGTACACAACTAAACGACTAACACTTTTACACTACTTCATGGTAATTCTATTTTTTAGTTTTTAAAGGAACCACCATATTATTCTCCATAGAAGCTGTATCAGTTAACATTCTCACCAATAGTGTAAGATGTTTTCCTTTTCTCCACACACTCTCCAGCATGTTGTAGTTGTAGACTTCTTGATGGCAGCCGTTCTGACCAATGTGAGGTGATGCCTCATTATAGTTTTGATTTGGATTTCCCTAATAATTGGCAGTTTTGAGCATCTTTTCATGTGCCTTTTGGCCTCCATATATTTTCTTTGGAGAAATGTCTATTTAAGTCTTTTGCATTTTTCAATTGTGGTGTTCTTTTTGTTGTTGTTGTTATTGAGCTGCATGAGCTGTTTGTATATTTTGAAAATTAAACCGTCAGTCACATCATTTGCAAATATTTTCTCCCAATCCATAGGTTGCGTTTTTGTTTATGATTTCCTTTGATGTACAAAAGCTTGTTAAGTTTGATTAGGTTCCATTTGTTTTATTTTTGCCTTTATTTCTATGCCTTGGGAGACTGACCTAAGAAAATATTGGTACAATTTATGTTAGAGAATGTTTTGCCTATTTTCTCTTCTAAGAGTTTTATGGTTCCATATAAATTTTAGGATTATTCTAGTTCTGTAAAAAACTGGCATGGGTAGTTTGATAGAGATTGCATTAAATCTGTAGATTGCTTTGGGAAGTATGGCCATTTTAATAATACTCTTCAATCTAAGAGCATGAGATTTTTCATTTCTTTGAATTGTCTTCAATTTCCTTTATTGAAGTTTTATAGTTCTCAGCATATAAGTCTTTTACTTCCTTGGTCAGGTTTATTCCCAAGTATATTTTGATGTGACTTTAAAAGGGATTTTTTTTTTTCATTTCATTTCTACTATTTGTTAGTGTAAAGAAACTCAATCAATTCTATTTGTTAATCTTGTAGTCTGCTACCTTGCTGAATTCATTTATTAGCTCAAGTAATTTTTGTGTGGAGTATTTAGGGTTTTCTATATATAGTATATCATCTGCATGTAATGACAATTTTAACTCATCCCTTCCAATTTAGATACCTTTTATTTCTTGTCTGATTACTATGGCTAGAACTTCCAATACTATGCTGAATAATAGTGGTGAGAGTGGTCATTCTTGTCTTGTTTCAGATTTTAGTGGGAAGGCTTTGAGCTTTTCATCATTGAGTATTATGTTGGTTGTGGGTTTGTCATAAATAGCTTTGATGTATATTACCCTTCTACTCACTTTAGTAAGAGGTTTTATCATGAATAGATGTTGAATTTTATCAAATGATTTTTCTGCATCTGTTGAGATGATCCTGTGGTTTTTGTCTTGTCTTTTATGGATGTGGTGTATCACATTGATTTTGCATATGCTGAACCATCCTTGTGACTGTGGGATGAAAACGATACAGACTTGAGATGAAAGATGTCTGAAACAATTCCCTTCTACCCTTCCTTATTACTCACCCACAGTAGGTTTCCAGTCTGTGCACTTTCCCTTTGATGAGGGACATGACATTCAGGAAAGATCCTTCCTGGCATTGAGAGATTAAAAAGCCACTGAATGCTAGTTAAAACAGACTCTTGATCAATAATGCTTTCAGAGAAAGGTCTTGATCAAAAAGGAGAAATGTGAAAATTAATCAAGGCAAATCTCACTAAAACAGAGATGAGAGATCAGAAGGGAGAGCTCTCATGCATATATACACAGCACCACTACAGATCCTAACAGAGAGTTGTACTTGACACCTCTGGCAGGAAGTGACACTACTTTATTATCACTGGGAGGAGGAAGGAAACTTTTTTTCTCCTTGCCTGGCAACAGCTCAGCCAATGAAAAAAATCACTATACTTCAAACTCACAGTTTCCTTCAGTGGACTTTTTGTTTATAACTTTCCCTTCTCTTCTTTAGAAGAGTTTCCCGTCTTTTTTTTTGCTGGATGTGCATGTGGTTTGCCATTGTCGTGTATCCCAAATTACAATTGTTTGCTGCTCCTGAATAAATCTATTTTTCTGGTAAAATAACCTGCTGTATAATTGTTTTAGTTTGTTTCTTACTCTCACACAAATTATACTCGATAAACTAAAATTTGTCTTAGGTTCAGCATACATATGTTAAAATTTGACTCACTCAACAGTGTAAGTATCTTGCTGAGTTAGATAATAATTTTCTAATATTGGAAGATTCTTTCCTCAGCTTTTTGTGCTATTTGCAGTGTAAGAACTGCAAACAACAACATGCTTTTAGTTTAATTTGCATTATTATAAACATTTTCCTAATCACTGTTTTAAGTCTAAATAAGAGGTGGGCCAATTTCTATCAGGAACCAGAGAGTAAATATTTTACACTTTGTAGACTTCACTGTCTCTTTCCAAATGGTTCAGCTCTTCCATTGTAGTCTGAAAGTAGCCACAGACAATACATAAGTGAATGGACAATGCTGTATTCCAATAAAACTTTATTTATAAAGACACATGATAAGCAGGCCCTAGTTTTCCTAACCCTGGTCTGGACAGTCAAGAAAACAACAAATCACTAGCCCTGCTGCTTGCCAGTTTCCCTTGTGTTAATATTCTCACCATTGGCTACTTCAGGTTACCAACATGAAGCTACTGAAAGTAAAATCAGAGTCACATAGAAGCATGCCATTTGTAACATTCCGACCATACAGACTAGGGAGACATAAACAACCTCAACAGCACAGATAATAATGGAATATAATAAAATAATTAGAAGTGGTGAGTTCTGAGTACTTATTACCTATATTTTAATATCATTTAATTTTAATTAAATTTTTATTAATGGCTCTAATTAAAAACTGGCTCACAAAACACCTAAAAATTGAAGAACCAGATCTCACAAACCAGTGTCAGCCAGCTGATTCCAGACTCCAGTCTTCTGCGAGTCCCCTCCAAGAAGTAATAACCAATCCATTTCCTGCTCCTTGTACCCTTTCAAACTTTAAGAAAATGTTCTCTTCTGAAAGAAATCAGAAACCTGGTCTCTGGGTGTGTATCCTACTCCCCCAGAAGCCAACTTCTATAAAAGCACCTCCTCTTCCGGTTATTATTTATACCTCTGCCCCTCAGGTAATTACATTTCTGACCAGACTTGCACTGTCTTAGAACTTACAGAACCAAACCATTTCTCGTGTGTTTATATTGTGAGTCATATTTGGTCAGAAAGAATTCCTGTACTCTTTAGAAGTTTCTAAAATTACAGCTTTGCCCAGTCCGGAAACCAGTAACTTAGGGTAGAAAGTAAGAATGATGTAAGATAGATGTGTGAGCAGAATCAGTTGATCTGTATTTTCACTCAGCGCCAGCCTTCACAATGGAATCTGGAACAACTACCGATTTCACTTCAGTCTCCATTTTCTCATTTTTACAAACCAACAGTGGTAATAATGCTTCGTAAAGTTTATGAGGGCAGATATTGCTAATGTGATTTGAGAACACTGGCTAAGGGTACGTTAGCCAGTAGGTCATCATTTATCATCTGGACATGAATGTGAGGCATTGAAGACTGTAATTCCATGAATGTGAATAAACACTTTAAGCTCTGAAAAATGTGCTTAGGTTGTTAGGGCAAATGGAAACCACCAGCTTTGAAATTTGCTTTTTTCATTTTTATCTTCATTGCCTTCAGCGTGTTTTCCCCTTCTCCCTATGTCCTAAGTAACTGAGAGGTAATGGTTTAATATATTCAGACATTTACTTTTATGTACCCTTTGGACCTGGAATAAAAAGTTTATGGCACCAAAATCACCATTTCCATGTCTCTCCTTTCTCTATTCTTCTTTTCCTACTCTATACTTCCCATCCTTTTATCCCCTTCTTCCTTCTTTCACTTTTTCTTTTTTCTTACTTGCCAGAGTACATGTAAACCAAAACATTCCAACCTGCTCTTACCCTTAAATCTGTTTGAGGCATTAAGTTACATAATGATGTATATGCTTCTCCTTTAAGATTTGAATGGTCATTGAATCCATATTTATTAGGCCATTATATTCAGTTCAGTTCAGTTGCTCAGTCATGTCCAACCCTTCGCGACCCCATGAACAGCAGCACACCAGGCCTCCCTGTCCATCACCAACTCCCAGAGTCCGCCCAAACCCACGTCCATCGAGTCGATGATACCATCCAACCATCTCATCCTCTGTCATCCCCTTCTCCTCCTGCCCTCAGTCTTTCCCAGCATCAAGGTCTTTTCCAATGAACCAGCTCTTCGTATCAGGTGGCCAGAGTATTGGAGTTTCAGCTTCAACATCAGTCCTTCCAATGAACACCCAGGACTGATCTCCTTTAGGAGGGACTGGTTGGATCTCCTTGCAGTCCAAGGGACTCTCAAGAGTCTTCTCCAACACCACAGTTCAAAAGCATCAATTCTTTGGTGCTCAGCCTTCTTTATAGTCCAACTCTCACATCCATACATGTCCGCTGGAAAAACCATAGCCTTGACTAGACAGGCCTTTGTTGGCAAAGTAATGTCTCTGCTTTTTAATATGCTGTCTTGGTTGGCCATAACTTTCCTTCCAAGGAGTAAGCATCTTTTAATTTCATTGCTGCAATCACCATCTGCAGTGATTTTACATTACATCATCCTTTTTCTGTTTTCCAAGTTACTTCCAGGTTCTACTTTTCACTTTGCTTTGTGTACATATACCAAAACATAATCGTCTAACAAAACAAGCAGAAACACAGGATTTAGGTATTAGAGTTCATTCTAGTAAAGCATGACCTCTGCATGATAACTCTTGACAATACATTCAGTATATTTTGTCAAGCCCAGTTGGGTCCACACTTGGTCTCACGAGAATGCCAACCGACCCATGGGCTTTCCAGAGTCCAACCTGTCTCCCTGTTATGAAGAGCAGTATGAAAATCTGTACACTTAATATCTTTGATTGAATCCTTCTTTCCTGGCATTCTATATAAAAGTAAATTTTCAAAACCACATCAGTGGAACATCAAATTTATATTGGGCTTCCCAGGTGGCTCAGATGGTAAAGAATCCGCCTGCAAAACAGGAGATGCAAGAGATGCATGTTTGGAGTAGGAAATGGCAACCTGCTCCACTGTTCTTGCCTGGAAAATCCCATGGACAGAGGAGCCTGGCAGGCTACAGTTCATGGGGTCGCAAAAGAGTCAGACATGACTTTTCAACTAAACAACAACATTCTGTTGAGGAGGGTAGTTGTGAAAGGGCTATCTAGCCCTGGATTTTCTTTGCCCCTTGTATGTGTATGGATGGGAAAGAGAAAACGCTTGCTTTTATATCAGCTACAAATAATTGTAGTCAGCTTTGCTGAAATTCCTCATCCTAATGATGCAAACAGAAATCACGGAGCACAGAGCTTCAGGTTTCCGAGGTGACTCGCAGAGTCTAGCAATCCATCTTGGAAGTCTTCGCAGGCCTATTTTGGGCTGTTCTTCACACATGTGAGGCTGAAGAATCCCAGGTGTTCAGGCTGAGAGCAAAGTGAGAGCGTGAGGATTGCCTTGCAGAGCAAGAACATGCTCATTAAAGCAGGTTTCTGGTGGGAGGTGGATCACCTGGCAGTTCTGCATTTCTCCTTGAGTTGACCCCTTTCCTTGTTAGAGAGGGGGTCTGAGGTCCAAATGCATCTAGGTTTAATGAGTTGCAGTTCACTGGGGACCCAGAGAGGGCAAAGAAGTGCCTGCTTGGTGAACCAAGAAGAGTATACTGTTTATTTCGTGGATACTGTACTGCTTAAATAATGTAAAATTTTTTCTTTTGTGAGATCTTTCTACTCCTTGGAAGTCTGAAATGGCATATGTGAATATAGAAGACCTACAGCTAACAGGCTAATCAAGTTAGTTGGATTAATGATTCTCCATGATAAAACACTAAACTCTTTAAAATGATAAGATCAGAAGGCATTCTATCTCAAATGAGGATAGAATAAACTTAGAGAAATTCTTCTCTGCAGATGTTGGTTGGTTAATTAGGAGGAAAGATCTTTGAATAATAGATTAGGGAATCAGGCCACACCATATTGATTGTTTTAATCTGACAAATACTTGTTAACAGCAAGAATACTTTGTCTTACAGGACATATTTTAATGAATCAGTGAATAAATGTGCATTGTGGTGAAATCAAAAGTGAGAAGTTGTATGTAATAAAATTGAATAGCAAAATGGCAATTTATATATGGCCAAGGCTAGGATTTTATATAAAATATAAAGGATGTGATGTCTGTATAAGAATATGCATGATGACTACAGCAGCGTCAAAGCCCCCAAGAAACATCAAATGTGTATCAGAAGCTAAGCTGAGCATTAACTTGGCATTAAGTGCCATGAAAAAAGATTTTTTTCCTT
The DNA here is from genome assembly GCF_910594005.1 of Cervus elaphus. Lineage (NCBI taxonomy): Eukaryota > Metazoa > Chordata > Mammalia > Artiodactyla > Cervidae > Cervus > Cervus elaphus. Next base: position 25,173,131 of record NC_057842.1, on the reverse strand, counting down.
TGCCATATTTTGAAAGACTTTTCCATTATTCAGAAGTAAGGGTTCTTTTCTGTCAGTATTTTAGAAATAAATATGAATGCAACGAAAGTGTATGAAAACCTTTTCTACTATTAGCATGAAAATTCAACTGCAAAGGAAAACTGTGCTTTCTGAATCAATATCCTAAATATCTTTATAGAATCAATTAGGTTGCTGCTGCTGCTGTTCAGCTGCTAAGTCGTATCCGACTCTGATCCCATGGACTGAAGCATGACAGGCTTCCCTGTCCTTCACCATCTCCCGGAGTTTGCTCAAATTCATGACCATTGAGTCAGTGATGCTCTGCTATCTAACCATCTCGTCCTCTGCCGCCACCTCCTCCTCCTGTCTTCAGTCTTTCCCAGCATACAGGGTTTTTTCCAGTGAGTCAGCTTATCACATCAGGCAACTAGAGTATTGGAGCTTCAGCTCAGCTTTAGTCCTTCCAATGAATATTCAGGATTGATTTCCTTTAGGATGGACTAACTGGATCTCCTTGCAGTCCAAGGGACTCTCAAGAGTCTTCTCCAACAGCACAATTTGAAAGCATCAATTCTTCGGTGCTCAGCCTTCTTTATAGTCCAACTCTGACATCTCTACATGACTACTGGACAAACCATAGCTTTGAGTATACGGACCTTTGTCGTTAAATTGATGTCTCTGCTTTTTAATATGCTGTCTAGGTTCGTCATAGTTTTCCTTCCAAGGAGCAAGTATCTTTTAATTTCATGGCTGCAGTCACTATCCACACTGATTTGGGAGCCCAAGAAAATGAAATCTGTCAATGCTTCCACTTTTCTATTTGCCATGAAGTGATGGAACTAGATGCCATAATCTTAGTATTTTGAACGCTGAGTTTCAAGGCAGTTTTTTCACTCTCTTCTTCCACTTTCATCAAGAGGCTCTTTAGTTCTTCTTCACTTTCTACCATTAAGTGGTATCATCTGCATATCTGAAGTTGTTGACCTTTCTCCTGGCACTCTTCATTCCAGCTTGTGATTCATCCAGTCCAGCATTTCACATGCTACACTCTGCATATAGGTTATACAATGTAAAATTACATAATTTATTATATAAATTTGCTTCATCCTACTTGAATAAAAGTTCTAAATCTTTGGGAATTTTAATATAAATACTTCCTATTTTTTTATGGATTCTGTAACTCTAGTCAATTCAATTTTCTTTGCTTCGACTTCCCCACTGAAAAATGTGGATTGTGAGATAATTCTACCTCCTTATCACACTACATAGGAATCAGTTAAACTGAGCACAAGTAAAACTATTATATGGTGTAATAAATGTATTACATAAAGTTATTAATAGTCTTAAAATTTTCAGTATCACAACTGAAATTGCATGATTTTCTAATTAGATGAAATATAAGTATATGATCCAAAGCATCATTGGGCATATCTGGTTGGCTGGGGAGGAAACTGATTCAACAACAAATACCATTTATTGTCTACTGTGTGCCAAGAATTATATATGAACTATTTCATTTGAATGTGTTGACACTTTGAGGTAAATACCTCTATAAAGGTTTACTTGATAAATGAGAAAATCAGGACTCATGTAAGTCACTTGCTTTCAATAGGAGGCAAGAGAGACCAGGATTTGAACCCAGTCCTCTTTGATTCCATAGTCTATGTTCTTCCTCATGCTTTGTGACTGCCTCTCCAAATTAAGTTCCCTGTTCACAGGATCCCAAACTCTGCAATACTGCATAAAGCCCCACATCAGTACACATGGAATGCTGCAGTTGTTTGTCAGTAAAACACTTCTGAGATCTTTTCTTTCCAAAATTCAAATCGAAATGCATGCCCTTTGTCATCTAAATGAAAATAAGCATAGGAGAATCTGTCCCCCGTGAGCTAGTAGGTGGGAGATGTGGAAACATTAGGTCTTCTGCTTTGTTAACTGTGTGGGTTTGATAAGAAGATGATGCATTTTCTTTAGAGATGATCAAATATTTCTCATCTATTCATGAAAGCTTCAAATAGAACAGTTAAGCCAGTATTCATTTGCCACTGCCAGGAAAAAAAATGTAACCATGCATTATTTGGAAGTTTCTTTTTCATCTTTGGAATTGTAATAAATATCTTTTCACCTCTTCCAAACAGGAAAATGTTATGATGGTCCAGGAAAATGACAGTAGATGCATAAGTATTATGAATAATTGGTGTGGAATTAAGTAACATAAATAAGTTAGCCACTGACTTCATGAACTCACTTAGTATGCATTTTATCTGGACAAGTGTTTAAATTTTGGCAATTTTCCAAAACAATTATTTTAAAAGGTAATATGTAAATTAGATTAAATTTTAGAAAAAGGGAAACAAATATACTGTAAATATTGGGGGAAATGATATACAATGGTTATTTTTTTAATAGTGATTTCTTGAGAATGTACATCTGCTTATTAAACAGAAAAAAATTTAAAACATTTATGTAGTATAAATTGCTATGGCTTTCAGCTCAGAAAAAAAGCAAAGTTTTCCCAAAAACATTATATTTAATTGTTTGAACCTCCTAGAACAGGCTGGGCTTCCCAGGTGGCACTAGTGATAAAGAACCCAGCTGCCAACACAGGAGACTTAAGAGATAAGGGTTCAATCTCTGGGTCAGAAAGATTGCTTGGAGGAGGGTACAGCAACCCACTCTTGTATTCTTGCCTGGAGAATCCCGTGGACCGAGGAACCTGGCGGGCTGCAGTCCGTGGGGTTGCAAAGAGTTGGACATGACTGAAGTGACTTAGCATGGCACGGCATAGCACATAACAGGTTAGCTTAGTTTTGTTTTTCTGAATATGCATGTTTTTCTTAATGATACACATTATAAACAGTAAGTATCACAGTGAGTTCAGTTCATTTTTTTAAAGTGTTGATGTGAAGTGAAGTGAAGTTGCTCAGTTGTGTCCAACTCTGCGACCCCATGGACTATAGCCTACCAGGCTTCTCTGTCCATGGGATTTTCCAGACGAGAGTACTGGAGTGGGCTGCCATATTAGGAGGGTCCAAAATGAAGAGTGACTTAAACACCAGGGAGGAAACCAATTATTCAGAAACAACTACCTATGTAAAAGCTTCATCTAAATGAGGATTTTTGTACAATGTCAATGAGCCCCTTTTACTAAACATAGACATTTACCATTGCTATTAACACTTTATCCCCAGGCGATACAATTTTCCCAATGCTAAGTAGCAACACAAAAATGCACAACAATTGTTCCTCCTAGGAAAAAAATCCTGCTGCGTTCAGTTTATTTTATCAGTTTCCAAAAACACTGGAACATAAAAAATACACCACATAAACATTCACTCTACATAAAACTAATCCTCAGAACTGTTTTCCAGCCTGCCAGATGTTTTCCTCCTTTACTATAAATTAACAATAGTGATATATCAGGGATATAGAGGAATTCACAAATGTGTTAACACTCTTGCTGCCTCATGTGTATACATCTTATTCATTTGCAATAAATAAAAACATATATATACACAGACATAAATATATACACACATTAAAATTTATACTTGGTGTCTTCTAACTGAAAAGCTGCTCTAAAAGATACAGAAGTTGTATTTCCATTAAGCTAATTTGTGTTATTCTATTCCACCTCATCCTGTTAACTGACAGGCAAAGAAGATGAAAAGATTCTCTCATTTGCTTTCATGAGAAAATGCCACCATGAATGTGTAAATGTTACAATAATCCTATCATACTCCAGTTCTTTTTAAGTGACTCTGGAGAAGTAGTCCAAGATCAAGAGACGAGTCGATAGAGTCTAGAAGCACAAGCCGGAACTGTCCAGGCAGGAAGTGTCACTGCACCAGTTTTACCAGTGGTTCAGAGCGGCAGAGTTAGAGGGGAAACGTGCTCATATGCAGACGTCACTGCACACACACACACAGAATACACCGTCAAGCAGAGTCTCTTAGTGTTACCTGGAACTTCTTTATCAGGTAGCATGCTGTTCACATCAAATTGTGGCTGAATCGGATCTGCTCAGAAAAGCAGAAAGAAATGTCTTTCCAGGAACATCTCCAGTGTCTGAAGCCTGTTGCAATTCTGGTATCAGATCAGTGAAGTTTCTCTTTCCAGTCCTACCAAGAGCATGGGATCCTTAAACCTTTACGGCCTATTACTCCTTCCCAAAACCAGGCTAATAATAGTTCCAGGCCATCACTTTGGTTTTGCACAGCATCTCCAAATGCTTTAGAGTCACCTGGGTGATAACTGTACTGTGGGCTATTATTAGCAGTATTAAAAGCTCAATCAGTGTAGAGAGGACAGGTCAGTATCATACTCAATACAGTCTTGATCTTTGGATCAGCACCATAAATATTGAAAGATAAATTGATGTAAAATTAAATCTAGGGCAAAACTGCTTATCTTCTCGATGAGAAAAGTGAAAACTTGTGACAATAATCACAATTTCAGCATCACTAATTGCCTTCTGTTTACTCTGCTTCCTCCAGGAGGTTTCGATGCTACCTTAATTATCACTGTTGTTTTATGTGTATTAATTAATGGTTTAAGTTTTGTGCTTTTATCCTGAGGCAGTTTTATAAAGGGAAGTATTGTTAACAAACCAAAATGTTACCCTGCAGCTCTTCATCTTAGTCAGCTGCACAGGTGTAATGGGGAACGGAGGGGGTTTCCATTCCCCCTCTGGCAGGCTGAGAATACTCGTTATGAAGCCCAGTCAGGACCAGCAGAGCATCTTAATGGATGTCAGTGATGAAGTTCTCTGGCTAAGACCATCGCTTCATGTTTGGATAACACTGGTCACCAAGAGCTTGCTTGGGACTTCCCATGATAGAAAGCTGTAGACCCTGAAGGGGACAGGGAGGTGCAGGGCTCTGTCCTAGAGCAGAGGCCACAGTGAAAGGTTAGCTTAGGTGAGGTGCTGTTTTGGAAAGCGTCTGCTACAGACTAGACACTTACTGAATGCTCAGCTTAGGTTTAGCTTAGGTTAAATCACTTTGATGTGGGGAGAAGGGGAGGAGGAAGGGAGAGTGAGACCTGGGGTTAAAAATGCTGGGCACTAGAAAACTTTGCTTACCAAAGGGGAGAGGAGGGGGATAAATTAGTAGCTTGGGATTAATAGACACACACTGCTATGTACAAAATAAACAACAAGGTCCTACTGCTCAGCACGGGAAACTATGTTTAGTACCCTGTAATAACCTATAATAGAAAAGAATCTGAAAAAGGACATACATATATATGTGTGTGTGTGTGTGTGTATATGTGTGACTGAATCGTTTTGCTGTACACCAAAAACTAACTCAGCATTGTAAAGCAACTATAAAAAAGTGATATCCCAAAGACCATCACTGACAGTATTTTAGATATTTTTTTCATACATTTTTGTTTATAGTTACCAATTACACAAAATTTATATTGTTTCATATCATGGCATCCAGTTCCATCACTTCATGGCAAATAGATGGGGAAACAATGGAAACAGTGACAGACTTTATTACAGTGACAGACTTTATTTTCTTGGGCTCCAAAATCACTGCAGATGGTTATTGCAGCAATGAAATTAAAAAGATATGAGCAACCTAGACAGCGTATTAAAAAGCAGAAACATTACTTTGCCAATAAAGGTCCATATAGCCAAAGCTATGGTTTTTCCAGTAGTCATGTGTGGATGTGAGAGTTGGACTATAAAGAAAGCTGAGCAACAAAGAACTGATGCTTTTAAACTGTGGTGTTGGAGAAGACTCTTGAGAGTCCCTTGGACTGCAAGGAGATCAAACCAATCAGTCCTAAAAGAAATCAATCCTGAATAGTCTTTGGAAGGACTGATGCTGAAGCTCTAATACTTTGGCCACCTGATGCGTAGAACCAATTCTTTAGAAAAGACCCTGATGCTGGAAAGATTGAAGGCAGGAGAAGAAGGGGACAACAGAGGACAAGATGGTTGGACAGCATCACTGACTCAATGGACATGAGTTTGAGCAACCTCTGGAAGATGGTGAAGGACAGGGAAGCCTGGCATGCTGCAGTCCATGGGGTCACAAAGAGTTGGACATGACTGAGTGACTGAATGACAAAATCCTGTTTTTTGCTGACTTCCGAGGAGACTAAGTGGTAAAGAATTTACCTGCCAATGCAGGAGACACAGGTTTGATCCCTGGGTCAGGAAGATCCCCTGAAAGAGGAAACGGCAACCCATTCCAATAATTCTTGCCTGGAGAATCCCATGGGCAGAGGAGCCTGGTGGGTTACAGTGCATGGGGTCGCAGAGTCAGACATGACTGAATGTACACACACATATCCTGATTTTCCCTCTACTTTAGATTCATGTAAAAAATTTTTCAAATGCTGTGACTAAAGTATTACTAAATGTTCTGTTATTTAATGAGCAGGCAATTGTGTATCAGGTACCATACATCTTGCATCACAATATGTTTTAAGCCGAGAGGATTATTGTATAATGGCATTTCCACTCTTTTTTTCTTGGATGTTTCCTTCTTATTCTCATTTTTATTTAGGGAAGTTTTCCTCCCATAGAAACTGAGATCATCACGCTCACTAGTGAGGGAAACAATAACAGTTTGGAAATTTCAAGGGAAATGAAAATCTCCTTTAGCTCAGTAACTGGCTTATCAGAGTCTGGCATTCTTGTAGCTTATAATAAAGGCATCACTTCCAGTTAAGATTTGTGGTGTTCATCGCTGACCTCAGACTTGATCTTTGAAAAACATGAAATACGACAAATGAACTTTGACAGAAATATATTTAGTGACTAGTTTGCTGACATACACAGATAAGAGAAAACTGCCAGTTTTCACACACACACACACACACAAACTAATTTGCACCTGGATCTCCATCCTCAGGAGCTGTCTGGAGGGCTTAGTTCAGCAGCAGGAGTCCTACGGGGCGCACCCAGCATCCACCCCTGTAGACCAGGCACCATCTATCTGGAGCCAACATTCTGGGCCAGAAGAGTCTGTACCTTCCTTGTTAAAATGCTGTTTGCAGCCAGTGAGATAAATATTTACTTCCTGTAACCTTTACTTGTGTAAGATGATTTTACTCAAGGGATGGGGAAAAAAATCAGCTTTGCAGAAATAGAAGGTCTTTCTAGTAAATGTCCTGAGTTAAATTTAAAAAAAAAAAAAAAACCTCTATATAATTATATCTCATCTATTATTAGTTACAGGATTGTGTTTAGTCGGTAAGTCATGTCCGACTCTGAGACCCCATGGACTGTAGACCACCAGGCTCCTCTGTCTATGGGATTTCTCAGGCAAGAATACTGGGGTTAGTTGCCATTTCCTTCTCCAGGGGATCTTCCCAACCCTGGGACTGAACCAGAGTCTCCTGCACTGGCAGATGGATTCTTTACTGCTGAGCCACCACGGAAGCCCATAGTTACAGGCTTAGCTCTGCCTAAATTCCTTCCTTTCCTGCTTCATGAGTGTTTATGAAGAACCAGTAACAAGCCTGAATACCTGCAAAATGGTATCAAACACAAATCCAGCATTCGACAGACAGGAGCTGGCATGTAGCTCCAAACAGAGCCTTAATTACTCGCTAAGAGTAATTAATGAAAATGACTGCACTTAAATATATTCAAAGATTTGGAAACGACTCATTCCAAGTGTCCTTCCACACACAAATCCAAAATACGAATTGTATATGATGTCTGAGGTCTGCAGCCTGGACCCGTTTTAACCCGTTGTGGAAGAACGCCAGGGCTGTCGAGTGATTAAGGGCACAAAAGAAAAAATACTTTAGCAAATGTAACTGAGTTAAAATTTCATGCATTTTTGCAGTTGTGAGTAGTTGAGTATTAAATGATGGCCTTCTTGATCAGAGCATTTCATGACCAATTTACATGTGATTAAACGGATCTGTCAGATGGTTGGCAGAATACATTTTTCTGGTTTGGTAACAGGAGCTATTCTTCTTTCTGTTCCTCTAAAACCAAGATATTCAAAATGTAGTTGGTGGACCAGCAGCCTTGACATTGAGCTGGTGAGAAATGCAGAATCTCAGGCTGCACTCCAGACCTTCTGAACAAGAAGCCGCTCTCTAGATAACTTACTCACTGTGGTTTGAGAAGCACTGATCTATAACAGTCTGCACATCTTACGAAGGAGAGATGGGCTCTTTCATTTTCAGAACTAATTATTAAAATTAAGTCAAAATTATTTTTTTAATTCTAAATTTTAAACTTTTATATAATTTAAGTCAACTCAATGAGTAAGACATTAGCATGACTTTAATTTTTTTTCTAGAAATTCTCTCATAACATTGGTGATTTGTTACAATGGTCCCAAACAATGTGTAAGTAAATTATGTTATAGAATAAGAGAATAATTCTTGATTCAAGAAAAAAAAATTCTCAGTGACAGATATAACAGCTAGTTTTGTCTACTGTAATATTTTTTTAATGGACCAAGTTTATTATTTTGCCCTTATTTATCAAATACTTTGTGCCTTGTATGCGACATTTTCAGAATTTATGAAAACATTACGCTGTAAATCGTCCAGCAAAATTCTAAGAAGCTTTGTTCAGAGCAAGACTAACCTCTACTGGATTGTGGTTGTCTTTCCAGAAATCCAAAAAAGTTGAGGTTTGCTCAGAGTTTACTGAGGAAGAGCAATTGCTCTGTTTACTCTTCACATAATCTGCCTTCACTTTCTGAAATAAACTGAAACTTCTAATGAATAATATGCATGTTTCCTGAAGAACATATTATCTAAATAATAATTTAGAGCTATGATATAACATTTTACTGCCAAATCATGAGGTCAGATTTAATTGGTTCCCTTACATAAGCCAATTACATATTTTCTCCTTAGGTTTAAATATTGTAATACATCATCTTCAATCCTTTAAAAATAAATTCATTTCAGGAAAAAAAAACTTAAAGGGCAAATAGTGTGGTATAAGGGTAAAGCAACTTAGCTTGATTAAATTGCTTCAACTCTTGGTAAGATGTACATTGAAACAGAATGAGCATCTCTGATAAGAGTTCTCATCTGCAAACTGTCCATAAAAATCACATCTTTTCATTTTATAGATGCTTAAATGAGCATCAGTTAATTAAAGGGAAACTACCTTATGCAATTAAAATTGTTAATCAGTTATGCAAAATTAACCAACAGTGGTATAAAAATGCGTAAAAGTCTGTCCCTCTTTTTAACTCTGTAAGTGATATGTTCTTGATGACAGGACGGAGAAAATGCAAAAGGAGAAAAGGGTAACCATGAGAAAGTGTTTATGTGTGTGTGTGTGTGTGAGATTTTCTTCCCAAAAAAGCACAGTTTTGATTACAGTTCTTTCTACTCAAAAACTTTCAACTGCTCACTGTTTAAGTTCTCAACTCTTAAAAGTGGCTACAATTCTTCCATGATTTTGTCCTAAACTATCTTACCAGTTGAAAGTGAAAGTGTCAGTCGCTCAGTCGGACTCTGCGACCCCGTAGACTGTAGCCCCCCAGGCTCCTCCATCCATGGGGTTCTCCAGGCAAGAATACTGGAGTGGGTTGCCATTCCCTTCTCCAGGGCATCTTCCTGACCCAGGGATTGAACCCATTTTACATATTGAAGGCAGATTCTTTACCATCTGAGTTACCTCCCACTAACTTCCATCTTCTCTTCTTGCTCCAGTCAAATCAAACCACTTGTTTGCCTAATATAACCTGAGTTTTTCCTTTCCACACTTTTGTTCACACTGACTAGACTACTCTCTAAAACCATTTCACCCTACACCACCCCCTATCATAACCCCAAACTGGGAAAATCCTACTCTTTGTTAAGATGCTTAGAGCTTCCTATAACAGAGTACTCACGTAACTGCTTTAAACAACACAGACTTTTACTATATACATAGCAAGAAGTTCTGAGATAGAAAGAGCCATGTGCTTGCTTTCAGTCTCCTTTGCTATCTTTAGCATGTTGGCCACTGTCTTGAGATTTATTTCCCTATAGTCACAAGATAGTTGCCACTGCTCCAGGCATCCCTTCCTATGTCAACAGAGAGGAAGCGAGAAGTTCCTCTGATACATTTTTAAGGGAAGTAAAAACTTTTCCAGCATGTACTTAGCAAACCTCTGCTAAGGTGCTAATTGAAAAGAATCATCCATGCTCATTCTCTAGCTTCAAAAAAGGCAAGAAATATAAGCATAAACAGTAGTACTTTCAGCCTCAAAAATGGGAGATGGGCTGTACTATCCAGGAGGAGGACGGGACAGATGGGACTCATGAACAACAATTGCCTGTAGTCCTCCAAAGTGCAGATCTAATGACTCTGACATCATGAAGCTCTCTTTGAGTCATCCACTAAGTTACCTCTCCTTTGGTTTTGGACAACACTGTGTAGCTTTTATATTCACATTTTACTTTGTATTATCTGTATGCTTGCCTCATTTCCACTGTGAGAATGCATCAATCATATCTTGTTCATCTTTTATTCCCATATCCTCTGGCATAGTCCTTGACCCTTAGAAAGTGTTAAATAAATACTTCCTGAACTGAAAACCTCACTAATTTGAACCACAGTTAGATGATTCACTTTAGCTACAGGGGGGTAAAAAAAGACCTATCATAACCTCCTCCAGAAAAAAAAAAACAAAAACCCACCACTTAGAGCTTTCACCACATTTGTAATTAATAGAAATGTTGCTTTTCAATAAGCCAAGTACAGAAGTAACAGAAACAAAATTAAAAATAGAGGCTGACCTTATTCTCTCTACCAACAAAATAAAAACAAGCAGAAAAACATCCTGTGCTGTTTTCTCAAGACTGGTCCACTAGCTACTGGATGAAGGAGACTCCCAAGGGTTCGTCCTAAAGGGATCCCAGACTCAACCAATTTAGACCAAGAGGACAGGGCTGCCTACCAGGGACAGAGGAGCAATGAGCTAGAAGTATCCTGAAGGTTTCATAGAGCAAGGCTAGCATATCACTGCTGGACTTGAAATCTAAAAACTTGTAAGAGACAGAAATTTACTTCTACTGAGTTTTCTGCCTCTCACAACTAAACCTAATCCAAACGAAAGCACCCACTCTACCCTGAAGGCTATGGTACTGTGAGAGCCTTTGGAGCTGGTCAGGGCATCTAGAAGTCATTGCTAGTAGGAAAGTTCTCTTGAGTTAAGCCTCAACCCAGCCTGGAACTCAACTCAACTTGAAGACGAACCAAAACTAATTCTATCCAGTCAAGTACCATCAACTCTCTGCACTCAGTTCTCTTGGCAAAATGTTGGTTGCCTATTGAGTTTCTCAAGCAAAACAAAGGACACTAACTAGGACTGTCATCCTAAGGACCAAAATTGCTGATTGTGTTTATTTAAATGCCATTTCTTCTACCACAGAGTCATAAAACTGAGTCAGACCTTCCCAATGGAAAAGGAGCTTACCTCCATCCAAGCGGTGGATGAGACACATGGAAAAACCTGACTTGGTGGTTCTTTGCTTTTTACTTCTATTGCTGTATCTTTTACTAAAGATTATCAAACTAACACTGTGGCAACTTGCACCAGCAAAAGAGTCAACTGAACAGGAAGAAAAGTCAGTCTAAAAGTGCATTTTGTATTTTATTCTAAAGATCAGTTTAACTGAAAAGTTGTTTCTTTGGACCGAGAGGTTATTTTGCTGATGTGATGGATATAGTCAGTTAAAACAAGAAGAAGCTGATTTGTACACGAAGATGCAGGTAGCTTGAAAAATGTCCTTTCACAGCACATGTCAGGGTTTATGTAAACAGCAGAGGAATCTCTGAAGCTGGGCCTTGCTGAGGACAGTGGGATTAATACCCTGGCATACACACAAGAAGGGCAGGAATGCTGCTTCTCAGTTTCTCCACCCAGAGGGCAACTGTCCAGCCAACGTTAAGCTGGAAAGACATGACAGGTTATTCTAAATTCTAACAGGGAGTGTTTCACAACCAATCCAATTCAAATGAGAAACACAGACCTCAGATCATATAATTAAGGTCAAAACATTCAAGAGAAGGCTCGAACTGTCTGATTTATCTAACTGGTCTTATTATACTGTGTTGTGATGTTAGTCACTGAGTCACATCCCGATTCTTTGTGACCCTATGGACTGTAGCCCACGAGGCTCCTCTGTCCATGGGATTCTCCAGGCGAGAATACTGGAGTGGTTTGTGATGCCCTATTATACTGATATTCAAAACCAAGTTTCACTTGGTGGAAAACAGTTCCCCCAAATGGGTGCAGCCAGTTGCATAAAACTGATCATTTAAAGCCACAAAGGAAATCTATGACCCCATTTGGTATTGAAAGTAAAATAGTAATACTACCTTTCTTAAAGTACTGTTTTTGTTGTTTTTTTTTTTTTTTTAACTATTGTGATTCTCTTTCCATTTGAGATTTGCAAGCTGAATTCTCATGTTACTGTCTTCCATATACAATATCTTATTCAGGGCCTTATATTTACCATTTCTTCACATACATTAAATACTACTGAAATGTAGGGATTGTGTATTTATACTTTACCTTTAGGAAATGAAAACCGAAGGACTTTGAACCTGAAATTATTTTGGTGACTTATATACATAATCCTACATACCATACTTATTAAAGGGAGACCTGTTGCATACAGTCTTAGTTTCTCTAAGAATGTATAGCACTGTGGTTGCCATGGTGTGTGTGAGAAGCGATCCAGCACGTGGTTAAGTGGACACGGGCTGAGCAGTACCCCACTGCACGTGCACCACATCTTCTTCACCCATTCCTCTGTTGATGGACGTTTAGGTCGTCTCCACGTTTTGCCTACTGTGGACAGTGCTGCTATGAGCATGGATCTTGTTGAATTATAGTTTTCTCCGAGTATATTTCCAGGAGTGGGACTGCTGGATCATGATGCAAACTATTACATTTAGAATGGACAACAAGGTCCAAGGTTTAGGATAAACAAGGTTCTAATGCATTGCACAGGAAACTATATTCAGTATCCTCTGATAAGCCACAAGGGAACAGAATATAAAGAAGAATGCATCTATGTATATTAACTCAGTCACAATCTCTGTACAGCAGAGATTGGCACAACATTGTAAATCAACTAGACTTCAATAAAAAATAAATAAATAGAATTGGTAAAAAGTGGACTTTGACTCCAGATTCAAATTCTAGGATCCTGGCTTCAAATCCTAACTCTACCACTTACTAACTATGTGAACAATGGGCAGGTTATTTTATTTCCAATGTACCAAAGATGGCAGAGGAATAGGACGGGGAGACCACTTTCTCCCCTACAAATTCATCGAAAGAACATTTGAACACTGAGCAAACTCCACAAAACAACTTCTGATCGCTAGCAGAGGACATCAGGTGCCCAGAAAAGCAGCCCATTGTCTTTGAAAGGAGGTGGGACAAAATATAAGAGATACTTCCAATGTACCTTGGTTTCCTCATCAATTAAATAGTCCCTACTACGCTGTCCCCTTAGGCTGCCCTGATGGCTCAGCAGTACAGAGTCCACCTGCCCATGCAAGAGACGTGGGTTGGACCCCTGGGCTGGGAAGATCCCCTGGAGGAGGGAGTGACAACCCACTCCAGTATTTCTGCCTGAGAAATCCCATGGGCAAAGGAACCTGGTGGGCTACAGTCAGTGGGGTTGTCAGAGGAGTTGGACATGACTTACCAGCTAAACAACAACAACAGTCCCATTAAGAGGTCAAGATAATTTAATTTTAATACAGCACTTGGAATGATGCCAAAGCACTTCCTTATGTAATACAAAATATCTCTGCAGTTTACAGTAAAAAGCTAATTTAAAACTCTATATGTGACCAACTTACTCCAAGGACTGTTAGAACAGAATACCACCCAACATTTAACTTGATTAGCCACAGTTAAATTATTAAGACTGCAGATTTGTTCAAGCAGTCTCTCTGGTGAATTCCCTTCTCATTGATCACCAATCAAAGGATAGAAAAGAAGAAAGGATAGAGTATGAAGTGAGTCAGTCTCCTCCATTCATTCACTCAAAGGTCAAAACCAGCTGGCCCCATGAACTGACCCAGTAAACTGTGGCACCATCTTAAGAACTGATCAGGGAAACTTTTTCTTTTCAATTTGTAAGTTGAAAACAAATAAAAAGTACCATCTTAACTACTGAAATGGCCATGTGTCTCCCATCTCTCCCTACATTATTGCTAGATAAGTCTTCCTAAAGCAAAAAGATAAGAATCTTACTCCATTTTTGGTGTTTCATCTCTGATACTTCCAAGCCCCCATCCTCCCTCTTCCTTTGTTGCCTCACATCTGGGAAAACCAATAAGAAGTGTGTCATGTATATAAATATCAAGCTACTACTAATATAATATTGCATGTCAACTATACCTCAGTTAAAAAAAGTTTCAGGGCCAAAGATGCCATTGCTCTTTTGGATGACTGCAAAATGGACCAACCAGGACTATGGGTTCTATTGAGTGCAGAGATTTATCAACATGCCAAAGAGTTATTTCAAAACTGCCTTAAGTCTCTTAACCCAATAAAGCAACAATTACCACAGAAGCCCCTAAACCTGAGTCCGGACTCTGTATAGGAAGAAACATATAAATATGACCAAAGGAAAGAGAACCCTTCAAAGTATATCCAGTAACCACCAAGCAGAGGTGTCAGGGACTTTGTTGTGGGGGAAGAATCAGAAATTAAACAGAGTTCTGCAATTTGGTCCAATCATAAATCCACAATATACTAAAATAATTTATAGAACAGAGCACTGAGATTGTCTTTTGTGCCTCTGCAACATTGCTTCTAAATTAATGTTAACGTCAGCTGAGATGTACCCATTGGCCTTTAAAGATTCAATACTGGTGCCCAAGTTACAATTATAGCTGTAATACATTCAAACAAGGTACTCCCCTAGGAACAAACCTATCTAAGGAGGTAAAAACTTGTTCTTTGAAAATTGTAAGATTTTGATTTAAGAAACTGACAATGACACAGATAGACAGATGTACCATGTTCTTGAATTGGAAGAATCAATATTGTTAAAATGACCATACTATTCAAGGCAGTCTATAAGAATAATATAATCACTAGGTCGTGTCTGACTCTTGCAACCCCATGGACTGCAGCCTGCCAGGCTACTCTGTCCATGGGATTCTCCAGGCAAAAATACTGGAGTGGGGAAAAAAAAAAATACTGGAGTGGGTTGCCATTCCCTCCTCCAGGGGATCTTCCCAACCTGGGTATCGAACCCAGGTCTCCCACACTGGAGGCAGATTCTTTACCAGCTGAAAGCCACCAGGGAAGGCAATCTATAGGTTCAATGCAAACCCGATCAAATTATCAATGGCATTTTTCACAGAACTGAAACAATTGTTTTTTTTTAATTTGTATGAAACACAAAAGACCCTATTCCTTTGAATAGCCAAAGGAATCTCGAGAAAGAAGCAGAGAGCCAGAGGAATCACACTCCCTAACTGCAGACTATACTACAAAGCTACATTCATCAAACCAATATGGTACCAGCGCAATGAAAAGATACCTAGATTAACAGAACAGGATAGAAAGCCCAGAAATACACACACACTGTCAATTAATCTACTGCAAAGCAAGAATATACAACAGATAAAAGATAGTCTTTGGGGGACTCTTCTGGTGATCCAGTGGTTGACTTAACCTTCCAGTGCAGGAAGTGTGGGTTTGATCCCTAGTTGGGGAGTTAAGACCCCACATGCCTCATGGCCAAAGAATACTGGAGTGGGTAGCTGTTCCCTTTTCCAGGGGATTTTTCTGACCCAAGGATCGAACCGCAATCTCCCACATATCAGGCAGATTCTTTACCATCTGAGTTACCAGGGAAGCCCCTCCAAAAAGTCTCATCAACAAGGGGGACTAGGAAAACTGGACAACTACATGTAAAGGAATTAGACCATTCTTTTACACCATACACAAAAATAAATTCAAAATGGATTAAAAAACTAAATGTAAGACCAGATTCCATAAAACTTCTAGAGGAAAAAATAGGACACTCTTGAGACATAAATCGCACCATTTTTTTAGATCCATCTCATAGAGTAATGGAAACAAAAACAAATGGTACCTAATTAAGCTTAAAAGCTTTTGCACAGCAAAGGAAACCATAAACAAAAAGACAAACTACAGAATGGGAGAAAATATTTGCAAATGATGTGACTGACAAGGGATTAATTTCCAAAATACACAAATAGCTCAAACAGCTCAATATTAAAAAAACAAACAACCCAATTGAAAAATGGGCATAAGACTTAAATAGCTATTTCTCCAAAGAAGACATATAGATGGCCAACAGCATGTGAAAAGATGCTCGTCACTAATTATTAGAGAAATGAAAATCAAAACCAAAAAGATACCACCTCACACCAGGTGAGATATCCCACACCTGTCAGAATGGTCATCATCAAAAAAATCTACAAATAATAAATTCTGGAGAGGGTGTGGAGAAAAAGGACCTTCCTACACTTGGTTCATGGGAATGTAAACTGACTCAGCCACTATGGAGAATGGTATGGAGGGCTTATAAAACTAAAAATGGAGCTACCATATGATTCTGCAATCCCACTCCTGGGCATGTATCTGGAGAAAACTTTTAATTTGAATGGATACATGCATTCCAATGTTCATTGCAGCACCATTTACAACAGCCAAGACATGAAAGTAACCTAAGTGTCCGTTGACTGGTAAATGGATAAAGAAGATGTGGTACATATATACAGTGGAATATTCACCATTAAAAAGAAGGAAATAATGCCATTTGCAGCAACATAGATGAACCTGGAAATCATAAGAAGTCAAAGACAAGTACTATTTTATATCACTTATATGTGGAATCTAAAAAAAAAAATTGATAAAAATGAAATTATTTACAAAACAGAAATGGACTCACAGACAGAAAACAAACCTATGGTTACCAAAGTGGAAAGAGTGGGGAGATCCACTGGCCACCGGGGGGGGGGGGGGGGGGGGGAGAGAGAGAGAGAGAGAGAGAGAGAGAGAGAGAGAGTGAGTGTGTGTGTGTGTGTGTGTGTGTGTGTGTGTGTGTGTGTGTGTGTGTGTGGGGGTGAGCGTGTGTGTGTGTGTGTGTGTGTGTGTGGGTGAGATCACTCAGGATGAACTGGGAAAAAGGGAATCCGTTTATCCACCATAAAACCTGATGGAGCCTTCTAGCAAGCTGCTGCTATCCACTCCCTAACCAAGTCAACCTAGATCAAGGATGAGACTCAAGGATTAACACAGCTGGCCAAACTACATGCAGTGATGAAAAATCCATGATCAATAATTGGTTCAGTGTGCATTTTTAAACAAAGTATTGAGGCATTACCAATTACCTGTCCATTTAGTCTAACCAGTGGCAGCAACTCCTCATCCAAGGTCACCTCCTTTGGGCTAAAACACTATGGGATTGACTGCCCTGTAGATACCCAAGATAAAAATCCAGGCTTGATTTTTATTAATTTGTTTGCCCAAATTAGGTTTGTCCACACTAAAGTCAAAATTAAAGGCCTTCTCAAAACATTCCTTATCCCTTTCAGAGTTCCAGACATTATCGATGATGACCATGGCATGTATTTCACTCCTCAAAACATACACCAGAAACTCTGGAATGAAACATTCAGTGAAACTACCACCTCCCTAATGGTCACATGCTCTAAGCTTCAGAGAGCCATAACAGCTTTCCTAAACAAGTCCCAACATCAATTAAATGAGACACAGCACATCATCAGTCACACATTAAGTTCAGTTCAGTCGCTCAGTCTTGTCCGACTCTGCGACCCCATGAATCACAGCACGCCAGGCCTCCCTGTCCATCACCAACTCCCGGAGTTCACTCAAACTCATGTCCATCGAGTCAGTGATGCCATCCAGCCATCTCATCCTCTGTCGTCCCCTTCTCCTCCTGCCCCCAATCCCTCCCAGCATCAGGGTCTTTTCCAATGAGTCAACTCTTCGAATGAGGTGGCCGAAGTATTGGAGTTTCAGCTTCAGCATCGGTCCTTCCAATGAACACCCAGGACTGATCTCCTTTAGGATGGACTGGTTGGATCTCCTTGCAGTCCAAGGGACTCTCAAGAGTCTTCTCCAACACCACAGTTCAAAAGCATCAATTCTTTGGTGTTCAGCCTTCTTTATAGTCCAACTCTCACATCCATACATGACCACTGGAAAAACCATAGCCTTGACTAGACAGACCTTTGTTGACAAAGTAATGTCTCTGCTTCTTAATATGCTGTCTAGGTTGGTCATAACTTACTTTCCCTCCAAGGAGTAAGCATCTTTTAATTTCATGGCTGCAGTCACCATCTGCAGTGATTTTGGAGCCCCCCAAAATAGTCTGACACTGTTTCCACTGTTTCCCCATCTATTTGCCATGAAGTGATGGGACCAGATGCCATGATCTTAGTTTTCTGAATGTTGAGCTTTAAGCCAACTTTTTCACTCTCCTCTTTCACTTTAATCAAGAGGCTTTTTAGTTCTTCACTTTCTGCCATAAGGGTGGTGTCATCTGCATGTCTGAGGTTATTGATATTTCTCCCAGCAATCTTGATTCCAGCTTGTGCTTCTTCCAGCCCAGCATTTCTCATGACGTACTGTGCATATAAGTTAAACAAGCAGGGTGACAGCATACAGCCTTGACGTACTCCTTTTCCTATTTGGAACCAGTCTGTTGTTCCATGTCTGGTTCTAACTGTTGCTTCCTGACCTAGTCAGACATTAGTGGTGACTTACAATTGAGTCTGACTTCACCTGTGATGTCTGAGTACTGACAGCTTTCAAGCTCATCCCCTCCTCCACTTTCTGCCCCACGCTGGGGCAAACCCATAAGGTGGCCCATGAGCTTCATCCTTTGGCACCTGGTGGGCAGTTAAAATCGTGAAAACCCCAACTCACTCTGGTCCAACCGTCTAGTCAAAATGTAAAACACAGAGAAGGCTTGCCTTCCCAGAAAATCCCATATGAGAGTAATAAACCTTTTTCATTCCCTCCTGATGCACCTGTGGTGTCAGCAGGCTTGATCACCCAAACTTATTTGGGGAGGCAGTGTGGATATCATTCCCGAGGGAACAATCATATCTATGCATATCACTCCCCTGCTCAAAGACCTCTGATACCTCCCCACTGTCCACTGAATTAAATGGAAACTATTGACCATAACTGCTTCCCAAGTGGCACTAGTGGTAAAGAACCCGCCTGCCAATGCAGGAGACATAAGAGATGCAGGTTTGATCCCTGGGTCAGAAAGATCCCCTGGAGGCGGGCATGACAACCCACTCCAGTATTCTTGCCTGGAAAATCCCATGGACAGAGGAACCTGGTGGGCCACAATCCATAGGGTCGCAGAGAGTCAGACAAAACTGAAGCGGGTTAGCATGCATGCACACATGCACAGATATATCTTTCTAGTCTCACTTTCCACTTTTCTCCTGGATAAACATCATGCTTCAAATGCTGTTGTTCCTAGAACACGCTTGGTCCTTAGTCGCCTTCGTTCTCTTTGCTTATGCTCTGTCCTGAGTTTTCTCTTCTACCCACTGTCTCCACTGGTCCTTCTTCAAGTTCATCTTAAAAGCCAATCCTCCATGAACACGTCTCTGAATCTTCCAATTAGATAAGCTGTCTCCCTGCTTTGAACTTTGTATCACACGGTTTGAATCTCTGGCAGTGCTTTATCATATTCTACCCTATAACAAAGTCATTCACCTCTTATTGCTCCTAAAGGTCAGGCGTTGACAGCACACGTCCTGGAAACAGACCAAAAAAAAAAAAAAATGTCCCACATCTGATTCTTGCTACCTAGTTGTCCTTGGGCAAGTCACCTAGCATCTCCAAGCCTGTTTTCTCTTCCAATGAGAGCAAGATCTTATATGTGCAGGGTTTTGTCTATATCTGGTTCATACTAAGCACCCAATAGAATGTTAGCAATTATCATTATTTATCCTCTCCACTGGATCAAAAGCAGTTTTATTTCAGGAAATTCATTTTTTACTCTAATGCAACAATGTTTGGTATATAGAAAGCATTGAATAAATATCTATTGAGTGAACTGAATAAATGGTTCATAGGACTTCAATGAAATTTTAAAGCAATTTAACCATAAGATTAGCACAATTAAATCACATGCATGAATCTAAGAACACACAAATCACCAAAAAAGAGAGAATTCAGGAAAACAGGTTTGTCTTCCAAAAACTGCTTGCTAACTCATAACTAATTTTCCAGACATTTCCTCCACACCCCATACCACCTCTCCCAACCCTGCAACACACATACACACACACAAATATACATACAATGAGTTATTTAGTTAATTATTTTCTAATTCTGATATTTTAACAGAGTAGAAATTTTTGGATTAAAAACAGTGACAAATAACAGTTTAAACTTTCTATCTGTTCAAAATCTTGTCCACAGATCATTCAGCACTCTATAAGAAATCTGATATGAGATGCTTAAAATATACAATGAACAATGCTATTCTACATTTAATATTCTCAAATAGACATCAAAAATATTTTGAGAGTTTAAAAAAAAATTGCCATCTTTTGCAGTAAATCTCATTCAAGGATCTACTTTAAGAGAAAAATGGGAGACGTGTTATAATAGAAACACAGGTGAAAATACAGGGAGATGAATTATAATAGAAACACAGGTGGGTTCAACAGTGCTTATTAGAACATTAGCAAGAACATCCTCTCTGTGTAAAATACCTGATTGTCTGCAGTACTTTAAACTATTAAAATAGTATTTAATGATAGTGGGGAATGCTCATAACATTGTAAGTGAAAAGACAAGGTATAACATAATACAAACAGAAGGTGGTTTAACCGATATTAAGGTGCTTTTTCCTTAGTAATAGTATTATTCATGGTGTTTGTCCCCTTGTATTTTTAAATAATCTGCAAGAAACAGTTAATTTAAAAATGTCCTTTATATGTTTAATAGCTTTGTGTTTGCCATGATCTGTAAGAATAACTACAGAGGGACTTCGCTGGTGGTCCAGTGGTTAAGACTCTGCACTTCCAATGCACGGGGTGTGAGTTCGATCCCTACTTGGAGAACTAAGATCCCCTGTGCCGCGTGGCGCAGCCAAAAAATAAGTAAAAATAACTACAGAATGTGTCTAACTGAAAAGAGTAAAGTCGTCCTTGAATACATTTAACTAGCTGTATTGTCATAAACTCAGAGAAGCTGCATCACACACAGAAAGGTACATCTGTAAACTGACCGACCTAGGGTTTCAGTCAGTCCAGTTCTCTACTGCGCCAAGTCGTCACCTTGAAATGTTACATATCATAGTTCTCTTTGAGGAAAGAAAACGCAGTTGTACAAAAATGACTACAGGGGTTCAGGGTGGGGGAGAACTGTAAACTTCCACTTTAAAAAAGCCTCTCTTGGTAACATCTTCAAGCCCTGGAAAACATATTCTCAAATATTTGCTTTGCACAAAAGTATTATAGTTGGTCATATTTTAAGCTTTGGCTTCCTTAAAAGCAAATGTATCCTTATATTCACCACCTTCAAATGGGAACTAGTAGTAAATCCTATTATCAGTAAATATCAGCTAAACATAAATTGCATTTCTGTTTTTATCAACATTTCCGTACAGGTTTGTGATATGGTAATCATGATCTCAAATCTTACACGGTATTTTCACTTTCAGTAGTCAAGCAAACCTAATGAACTTCCATGTAACACATTAAAAGGCACCGACGATAAAGTTTTCTCAAAATTCACATAGATGAGGAAATTTTTGTGATCTGTGACATGCATACTACAGGTGCGGATGTAGAGGCTGTCATGAGGTCAGTCCTGTATATATAGACAATGAACTCGGCACATCAGCAGCAGGGCTGGCAGGATTTGGCCCGTCAGGCCACTGGTTTTCCAGGGTGATGATGGATTTGCATTGATTTGGATGCCCTGTTTGGTCACGGTCTTCAGAGAGAGGCAGCCTGCACCTGGAGCGGGTGCGGGCCTGGAGAGCCGAGCATGCAAAGCTATCTCACCTGGTGATTGAGTGACTTCACAGCCGTGAACTTGGTCTTATTTGTTGTTCTCACCAGCTGAGCTAACTCATCTTTTAAGATAGAATTACACAGGCTAGCGCAGCTTTCCAGAGTTTTCTTTTTCACTTCCCAAGAAATACCACCATTAAATTTCTGAAATATGATGGACTCATATGAGCTCAGAGGAGCTTTACAGTAATAAGATTTCCTATGACCAAGTTATTTCAAACATATTTAAGCATACTCAGGGGTCTGAATGCCTTTTTCATCATAGGGGACTGGAATCAAACCCTTATGATTATACAGAAGTGACAAATAGATTTAAGGGATTAGATTAGATCTGATAGAGACTGTCTGAAGAACTATGGACGGAGGTTCGTGACATTGTACAGGAAGCGACGACCAAAACCATCCCACAGAAACAGAAATGCAAAAAAGGCAAAACAGTTGTCTGAGAAGGCCTTATGAATAGCTGAGAAAAGAAGAGACATGAAAGGCAAAGGAGAAAAGGAAACATATACCCATCTGAATGCAGAGTTCTAAAGAATAGCAAGGAGAGATAAGAAAGCCTTCCTTAGTGATCACAGCAAAGAAATAGAGGAAAACAATGGAATGGGGAAAACTAGAGATCTCTTCAAAAAAAATTAGAGATACCAAGGGAACATTTCATGCAAAAATGGGCACAATAAAGGACAGAAACGGTATGGACCTAACAGAAGCAGAAGATATTAAGAAGAGATGACAAGAATACATAGACAAACTATATAAAAGAGAGCTTAATGACCCAGATAACCACAATAATGTTATCACTCACATAGAACCAGATATCCTGGAGTGAGAAGTCAAGTGGGCCTTAGGAAGCATCACTATGAACAAAGCTAGTGAAGGTGATGAAACTTCAGCTCAGCTATTTCAAATCCTAAAAGATGATGCTGTTAAAGTGCTGCACTAAATATACCAGCAAATCTGGAAGACTCAGTGTGGCCACAGGGCTGGAAAAGGTCAGTTTTCATTCCAATTCCAAAGAAAGGCAATGCCAAAGATTGTTCAAACTGCCGCACAATTGCACTCATCTGTGAGGAAAGCTGAGGGCCGAAAAATTGATGCTTTTGAACTATGGTGTTGGAGAAGACTCTTGAGAGTCCCTTGGACTGCAAGGAGATCCAACCAGTCCATCCTAAAGGAGATCAGTCCTGGGTGTTCATTGGAAGGACCGATGCTGAAGCTGAAACTCCAATACTCTGGCCACCTCATTCAAAGAGCTGACTCATTGGAAAAGACCCTGATGCTGGGAGGGATTGGGGGCAGGAGGAGAAGGGGACGACAGAGGATGAGATGGCTGGATGGCATCACTGACTCGATGGACACGAGTTTTCGTAAACTCCGGGAGTTGGTGATGGACAGGGAGGCCTGGCATGCTGCGATTCATGGGGTTGCAAAGAGTCGGACACAATTGAGCGACTGAACTGAAATGAACATACTAGCAAAGTGTGCTCAAAATTCTCCAAGCTAGGCTTCAACAGATGTGAACCGAGAACTTCCAGATGTTCAGACTGGATTTAGAAAAGGCAGAGGAACCAGAGATCAAATTGCCAGCATCCTCTGGATCATAAAAAAAAGCAAGAGAATTCCAGAAAAACATCTGCTTCATTGTCCATGCTAAAGCCTTTGACTGTGTGGATCACAACAAACTGCAGAAAATTCTTCAAGAAATGGGAATACCAGACCACCTTACCTGCCTCCTAAGAAATCTGTATGCAGGTCAAGAAGCAACAGTTAGAACTGGACACGGAACAACAGACTGGTTCCAAATTGGGAAAGGGGTATGTCAAGGCTGTGTACTGTCACCCTGCTTATTTAACTTAAATGCAGAGCACATCATGCGAAATGCCAGGCTGGATGAAGCACAGGCCAGAATCAAGACTGCAGGAGAAATATCAATACTCTCGGATATGCACCCTTATGGCAGAAAGCAAAGAGGAACTAAAGAGTCTCTTGAAAGTGAAAGAGGAGAGTGAAAAAGCTGGCCTAAAACTCCACATTCAAAGAACTAAGATCATGGCATCCAGTCCCATCACTTCATGGCAAATAGATGGGGGAAAAGTAGAAGCAGTGATGAATTTTATCTTCTTGGCCTCCAAAATCGCTAAGGATGGTAACTGCTGCCATGAAATTAAAGGTGCTTGCTCCTTGGAAGGAAAGCTATGACTAGCCTAGATAGTGTGTTAAAAAGCAGAGATGTCACTTTGCCAACAAAGGCCTTATACAGCTATGAATTTTCCCGTAGTCATGTATGGATGTGAGAGTTGGACCATAAAGAAGGTTGAGCACCAAAGAATTGATGCTTTTGAACTGTGGTGTTGGAGAAGACTCTTGAGAGTCCCTTGGAGTCTCCATCCTAAAGGAAATCAACCCTGAATATTCACTGGAAAGACTGATGGTGAAGCTGAAGCTCCAATACTTTGGCCACCTGATCCAAAGAGCTGACTCATCAGTAAAGACCCTGATTCTGGAAAAGACTGAAGGCAGGAGAAGGGGACGACAGAGGAAGAGATGGTTGGATGGTATCGCTGACTCAATGGACATGAGTTTGAGCAAGTTCTGGGAGGTGGTGAAGGACAGGGAAGCCTGGCGTGCTGCAGTCCATGGGGTCGCAAAGAGTCGGACACGACTGAGTGAATGAAGAACAACAACTACAAGGGTCTGAAACTCATTTTTTTTTTAACACACTGACAGTTAAATTTGAACAAATATAGTGAATGTTTGAGTGCAAAGCAAAAACAATAAATTCCCATCAATTGCCTTTTAAAAAATTAGACATGAGGATTTCAAAGGTCTCAAGGTAGGCAATTAGCAATACCATCATGTGGTCAAAAAAGGACTGGAAGGGGAGGGTGGAACCTGAGACCTAGTCCTGGTTGTTGCTGTATAACAATAGGTCACAACTATTAGATTTTCATTTGTCGGGTAGAATGAGAATCTGGGCTTGACACATTTAAGAGCCCATCCAATTTTAAAATAGAATTCTGATTCTTGTTAAAAATACATAAATCATATATTAAATATTTTTTAAAACTAGATTTTTTTGTTTAACCCATGGCAAAGTTAGAGCTGCAAAAATGTTTTAAGGTAAGAGATGACCTCTTTTAAGGCAAGAGAAAGTAACATAGAAACTTACATTACCATATATAAAATAGATAGCCAAGGGGAATTTGTTGTATGTCTCAGGAAACTCAAACAGGGGCTTTGTGTCAACCTAGAGGAGTGGGATGGAAGCAAGGTTCAAAAGAGAGGGGATATGTGTATACCTATGGCTGATTCATGTTGAGGTTTAACAGAAAACAACAAAATTCTTAAAGCAATTATCCTTCAATAAAAAAATAAATTAAAAAAAAACAACTAAGAAAAAAAAAGGTAAAACACAACATAAAACCAGCCTGTGTTTTTAATCAAACATTTCTAGGAATGAAAAATACCTGTACAAAACACCCTCAAGGAGATGTTTTTCTCCTTCTAAAACATAGGATCACCTGGACAATACAGAATATATATATTTTTTAACTATTTCAAGCACAGCACTGCAGAATCACTGAAAGATTTAAGAAAGACATCATCGAGGTCTTTTCCATATACAATCTAGAAATCTCATTTCCTTCTTCCCTCTCCTTTACTATGAAAAATCCTTGCACAAGTGTAAAAGTGAAACTTGAATCTCATGTGAAAAATGTCTGTCTTCACTTTAGGGTGCTGCTCTCTGACGGATGGATGACTGAATGGATTTTGGAGCAGGAAGAAAGCATGGGCCAAACTGGGTTTAACCTTGCAATCCAGCACAGGTGATAGCAAAGCTTCCCAAACTAGAGCTGCAAAGCCTCTGATGTCCTCAAGTAAGTAAGCCCCATATTTGGAACACAAGTCTAAGCGGATGAGATGGCATCACCGACTCGATGGACATGAGTTTGAGCAAGCTCTGGGAGTTGGTGATAAGACAGGGAAGCCTGGTGTGCTGCAATCCATGGGGTCACAGAGTTGGACACAAATGAGCAACTGAAATGAATGACAGACAGAATCCCTAAGGAAAAATGACAGTTCATTTGGGATTTTTTTTTCCTACCCACTTTAGTTAAGACAAGAAAACAAAGCTGTAACTTATTTCTGATTATATATTGAGGTGACCATAATCCCCATTTGCTCCCAATCAAGGTAATTTTAAAGGATTTACCATTTATTTCAACCAATCTTTTCTCCACCTCTGGGGGGAAAAAATCTTATCTATTATCAGTCTATCAATTTAAGCAGCTCTTCTGTCTTTAAATTTTTTGGAAGCACATTTTTTTTAATGTGCTTCAAAGACTCCTCACTTTGTAAGAAAAATCTATCAGTTATAAGGTATAAATGTGCCTCATGAGTCACAACCCAATCACATGGGGCAGCAAAATTGATGATACATATATTAATGCTGCAAACTGAATTAGTCCATTGAAAGGGGGGAGTTACAATTCAGGGTCAAGGTGTATTAGCCTAAATTCTTGCCACTTTAAATTGAAATTTATTAGACATTTTAATAACTTTTAAATTGAGGGATTTATCAAGTGCTTACATTTTTAAGTATTTTTTTGACTTTCTTCAAATGAAACTGGTAAATAAAAAAGGGTGTTTTCTGCTGAAACCTTTGCTAAGTAACAATGTATCACCAAGCAAAATAAATTTCAAAAATGGATTACTTACAGGTCTCTAGGATCCATGATCCATGATACTAAGAAACAGTGTTTAAAACAAGTGCACTTCAATGGTGATACTGTCATTTTCTTTTTGCCTATTCCATTATCCTTATTGGACTTTTATAGCACCTATCTGCCTTCTGCCAAGGAGTTCAGAATGCCTTAGAAGCTTATGCTGTGCTGTGCTTCAGTCCTCAGTTGTGTCTGACTCTTTGCGACCCCATGAACTTGTAGCCTGCCAGGCTACTCTGTCCATGGGGTTCTCCAGGCAAGATTACTGGAGTGGGTTGCCATGCCCTCCTCCAAGGGATCTTCCCAACCCAGGGATCAAACCCAGATCCCCTGCATTGCAGGCAGGTTCTTTACCAGCTGAGCTACCAGAGAAGTCCTACAAGCTTATAGGCTTAGAGTATTATGACCATACAATAGAACTGTTTTCAAACAGTAGTTTTTTTTTTACCTTAAGAATGTATATTGCCATGTATTGGGGAATAGCAAGCAGTGATGTGATATTAAATTGGGAAGTTTATACAAAGGAAGAAGCGAGAAATCATAAACTTCAAAAAAGCCATCACTTAACAGGCTAAAAACTCAGCTTCACTGTACCACAGATTCTGCTTCAGTGAGTTGATGATGAGAAAATCTAGACTAACAAATCTACTGCTTTCCTTGATCTTAGATAAAGGTCAGTTTTTAACTTTTAGACTCTCACATGATGAAATAATTCTTCTGAACAGAGACTCTATAAATATTAGTTTGTTGTTTTGTACAGTATCAACAGACTTAGCAATGAAAGTCCATTGGCAGTTTATTCCTAAGATGGTGTGCTTTTATTTATTAGATGTTTTTGATAATTTTGGGCATCATCCTTAGGAAATAATGGCAGCTACCCAGTTTATGAATTGCTGGTGAACATTTAAAATGTTTAATGGAATATTAAGTACCATATATTTAACCTTTTCTTAGGGAATTATAGGATCTAAAGTATAACCTCAAAATAATGAATACTATTTCATAAAATGAGCCTTAGAAAACTTAATATATTTAAAATATCATGTCTAATCTAAACAAGGAACAAATTCAGATATTTTTAGCTCTATTTTGAAAACTTGAGTTTAACTCAAAGAGGGAAAATGTTTCTATTCTATTCTAAAAAAAGATTTCTACAACTAAAGTACTACCTAATCCTATTTCATTTATAAAAATATGGAAACTTAAATTTTATTTCAAATATAAAACTCTCTAAAACATAATCATTTTAAAGGGCAAGGGCCCTAAGACTTACTGATACAAATTTACCTACACTTTAAATTAAACAATAATAGCTAAATTAAGATGACTTTATATAAGAGGTTAGAGATTAATGGAATTTACTCTGAAGCTTAATTGGCAAATAATAAACTGAAAGAAAAAGAAAATCTTGCCTATCGTTGACAATACCACTTCATTAACCAATTGCTTTTATTTACCATTAAATGTGATTCATTCTTCATAAAGGTGTATATGCTAACATTGAATTTAGCTTAAATCAAAATGTCCCCAAAGTCTTAAATACTGAATTTAACATAAGAAACTGATTGAGACACTTGTTTATAATTATAGACAGTTATTCCTGGTTATTTCCTCAAATTCATATTGTACCATGACAATTTTTTAAGCACATTAGCAGGGTCTCTGATAATCAAACCATCAACCCTGTATGTTCCATTTTATGCATTTAAAAAATATATTCTCAAGAAAATCTAAGTTCCAATTTACATTATGATATTAGGAATTTTTTATTTACATTTTAAAATCTTTTATTTTAGAATATTGTCTTAAGACACTTCACTTTCATGCATTTATTTGCATTATATTTGTTTCGCACTCAGCCCTAAATCCACAGAACAATTTTCTATGGAGGGTTTTATTATGTAACTAATTTTGTTCTGTCCTAACTTAATCAGCCTAGGAAAAAACCCAAAATGTGAACTGTTTGTCTTACAGAAATCTTCCTTCTTACCAACTTTATAATGCTTTTACAAAATCGTTTAATGAACAGCATTAACTTTCACATGAATATTCAACTTCTCTATGTAAATCGTGAAAGGATCCACCATCTCAAATCTGTCTCCAAAGCCTGTCTGTATAAGACACTGCTCCTCTTTCATTCTCAGCTATAATAACTAACAGCTTAATTATCAGCAGAACCAAAACCATTCAGTATCACTGCCCCTAATCCTTTTTTCAAATAGCAAACTTGAACACAGCTGTAATTCTTTTAAGAATCTTTATTGAATTTTTTTTTAACAATTTAGTTTGTTGGCTCTCAATGCAGTTTATAAAAAAACTTCAGCATAGTTTCATATAAACTGCAATCAAAAAAGTAACTTGTCAAGAAGTTATCTGAAGTTGCAAGTTATTTTTTGAAATATGCAGAACAGTAAAATGTAAGCATGCTCTCGGATGCAGGGGCTCCGTGGACTATGGAGTTACTCTGAAGAGCTTGCTAAGGTCTGCAGGCAGTTTATGAAATGCAATCATTCTCTCCACAATTTTGGTACATGAGAATAAAACTGATATTTATGAAATAAGTCTTTTTCTCAAAAAAGTTGAGGCAGCTTTTGTTGAATGCTATCAGTGAGAATACACTTGCTACACCTTGAACTGTACTAAGAGGAAAACAGCCAGGAGGCCATGTTCATGCTGAAACTTGAAAACACCCCTCCACACATGTTGAGTTCCAAGAAGAAGGAAGAGGATAAAACACTATGCACAGTTGTTCATCGTCCCATAGTAACAGAACACACCCGGAAACTTTACAGAAGGGAGCAAATTCCCTTCGCTGCTTTCAGTCAAGGTCACTGGCGGCTATAGTGGAGGGTGGAGGTGAAGCAAGCCTAGGACGGGATAAAGCTGAAGTCTACATCTCATGCAGAGTTGTCCTCTTTCTGTCCTCGCGCTTCTCAGACATCTGAATTCGAGCTGAGGTTTGTTAACCTGGGGTCCGCATTGATTTCATATCTGTAATGATACCCTTCCATGTGATCCCTACAGGCATCTCTGATGTTATGCATCCACTTCTTTATCCCTTTGCGGTTCAAATACAAAACCAGGAGGAAGATGGCGCCTATCAGGGCTAAAACAATACCCAGGAACACGTAAGACGTCTGCAGGGACGGAGGAAGGATAGGGTCACAGTCCAGGTCGGAGCTGTTGAGTTCCAAGAGGACCCGATGCCTCATTTTCTCCGGGAACGCACAGGTGAGCCTGCCTTTGCCCTGCACTACCTCGGTCTCCTTGAGCCAGGCCACCATGTCCGGCATGTGGCAGTCACAGACCCAGGGATTGTCGTCCAGGAAGACCCGGACGTGGGGCAGGCTTTGCAGCTCGGCCAGGGTGCCGTTGCGCAGGACCTTGAGGGCGTTGCCCTCCAGGTGCAGGCTTTCGAGGTGCGTCAGGTTCCGGAAGGACACGTGCGTCAGGCTCACCAGGGAGTTGTTGCGGAGGTCCAGGTGCCGGAGGCCGGGCAGCTGGGCCAGGGCGTCGCGGGGCAGGTAGAGGAGCTGGTTGCTGGCCAGCTCCAGGCGGCGGAGCCCCCGCAGCGCGTGGCCCGCTCGCAGGGCCGCCGCCACCATCCCCTCAAAGCTCCGGTTCTGCCGCTCGGCCGCGGGGGGCTCGAGGCGGTTCAAGATGAGCTCCACCAGGGGGCTGGGGGCCGCTACGCTGGCGTTGCTGCCCGAGAAGGCGAAGGGGCTGAGGTCGATCAGTGGGTTGTGGCTGAGGTCGAGCTGGCGCAGGCCGGGCAGGTGCTCGAAGGCGCCGGCGTCCACCTCCCTCAGGCGGTTGCCGCTGAGGTTGAGCGCGGCCAGGTCAGCCAGCGGCGGCCGGCGGGCGAAGGCGCCGGCGGGCAGCACGGCCAGCTGGTTGCCCGTGAGGAAGAGGTTGCGCACGTAGGGGGGCAGGTCGGCCGGCACCTCGGTCAGGTTGCGGTTCACGCACTTGACGGTGCGCGCCGCCTCGGAGCACTCACACGGCGGCGGGCATCGGCCCGGCAGCGGGGGCTGGCCGGACGCCGCGGGAGCCGGGAGCGACGCCGAGGAGGTGGAGGAGGACGCCGACGAGGGGAGGGAGGTCGAAGAGACCCAGCCCAGGAGGACCAGCGCCAGCCGCGCCAGCCGCAGCCGCCCGTCCCCGGCGGCGGGGCCCCGGGAGCACCCCCCAGGCATCGCGGCTCGGGTCTCCCCGGAGCCGGGCTGGGACGCCGCCCGCTCCGAAGGTTCGGGAGACGGGGCTCTGGAGGGCGCGGGCCGGCCGGAAGCTTCTGGAGAAAACTTTCCTCTTGTGGGAGCAGAGGAGGGCCGCCGCCAACGCCGCCGCCGGAACTTGGCCAACCCCCTGGCCACCGGGCGTCCCCCTCCCGGGGCCGAGTCCCCCGCCCCTTCCCTCCAGAAAGTACGCACGGCCGGTCGGGACGCTCGGCTCCGCGCTCCTCCTCCCGCTCGTCTTGCGGCCGCCGCCCCCGGGTGGCACCTCCCGCCTCTTTTGTTGGCGCCTCCCGCAGGATCCACTGCGCGACCTGGGACAAGCGGGAGACAAGCGTGAGGCGTGGTGGCGCCCGCGGCTCCTCGAGGGCAGGAATCGGCCTCCGCGAGCCAAGCCGACCCCACCGGGTACCCGAGACCTCCCTCCGAAAGCTCGTCTGGGCCTCGCCTCCTCTAGCGCCACGCACATCCTTACCCAAGCAAAGGGACAGGCGACCCGAGGGGCGAAGCACAGTCTTGCTGCGTCCCGAGCCCTCACTATATATACCCTTCCCAGCTCCCGCCCTCCTCCTTTCCCCGATCAGACTCGTCCCCCGCGTCTAAACTTCTAGCTTAATCCCTAGCTCCTCCCGACTAAAACTTCTCCTTCCCAGCTCCTTCCCCCCACCTCCTCCGCGGACGACCTGCCTTCCGGGGTCTCCGCCCCCGCCCGGACCTCTCCTCCAGGTCCAGGTCAGGACGCGAGGGAAGTTTCAGGTTACAGGAGTCTTTTGATGTCTTTCAGGACCCTGCCGGATTAAGTGGAAAGCACTCGGCTGGCGCCCCCAGCTCGCGCCCCCGCCAGCCCCATCAGACCGGAGGGCGTTCAAGTCATCTCCAAAAGGGAGGCGGGGAGAAGGCCGCAAACAAAGCGGCGGTGGGACCCCCGGACCGGCGCTACTCTCCTGCGTGAGGATGGGGAGGGTCCCGGAGCCGCCCCCCGCCCCCTATCCGCTTGCTCTGCCTTCTCCGCTTGCTCCCCGGCGCTCACCTCCGCACCCGAGATAACTCCCAATCTCACCAGAGTCGCAGCGACTTGCCCGTTCCACCCTGCGGGCGCCGACTCTCCTCGCACCCCAGCCCCTGGCCCAACCTCCGCAGCTGGGAAAAACCAACCTGGGGGGCGGGGAGGGGGGGTGCGGCGGGCCAGGGCTGCCGGAGGAGCTGCTCCGGCTGCGCGGCGAGCCTGGGCTGCGCTCGGTAGGGGGATGTAAGAAAGGAGGCGAGGGGGGAATCTAGACCGCGCGCCTCCTCCTGGTGGAAATTGACAAGAATGTGCCGGAAAAGGTGAGGGAATCCCTTTTTCTCCCCCCCTTCCCTGGCATCCTTTGGTGGTTCCTCATTTTGCATACTGGGTTTTACCTTGGACTGGAGCAAAACCGTTCGTACGTCTCGTGAAATTCGCCCTAATCTGGGCATTTAAAGCGGTAACCAGGTAGATTGAGGCATAACAGAGAAGGAGCATAAAGAAATGAGCTGCAAATGTACAACGGCAGCAGGAAAACGCCCAGCTGCCAGCAAGGGAGTTTCGGAAAGGCTCCCCAGCCAAGTGATGCTTTAGACTGCCAACTTCGGGTTTAGGTGTAAATCCATCCCCACCTGTCCCGCCCCCCCCCCCGCCCCCGCACTTCTCGGAGAGTTACGGAACTTGTGAAGGGAGGGAGCCAACTTGAAGAAGAAGGGAGGGGGGGAAAGATGGGTGGAGAAGAGATTCACTCTTGATTCGTTAGTTTTCCTGCTCCCCAAATTAAAAGCAGAGGGAAGAAAACGGCCGCCAAAGCGTCCTAGAAACAAAAGGCAAATAGCGAGGACGTGAGTCACCCGGAAAGCGGACCCGCCCCCCTCCCCAGACGTGGCAGCCGTGTGTCAGTGCAAGTCAGTGAGCTGGGAGAGCTCGCAGGGTGGGGGTGGGTGGCCGCCCGGAGAACAGAAGTTTGGTAACCCAAGTCTGACGCCGCAGGATGCGCCCGGTAGGCAAGGAGCAGAGAGGCTGGGATTGGGGTAGGAGAAAGGGAATGCTTAATTACAGAGAGGATTTGTTACCCCGGAGAGGTTTGGGGGTCCTGAAAGCTCTATTCTTGTTCTCTCAATGAGTGTCTGTCTCCTTTGTCCCGAAAAAATAATTTCCCTAAACGAGTGAGAAAGTGCTGGTTATTCAAGGTTCTTCATTTTAGAGAGAAAATGACAATTCGAGAAAACAGTTGCAAAAAAGTAGGATCTGGTAATATAAAAAGGATCCAATAAGGAATGCCGAAGTTTGTGCCTATGACATGGCCTGCCTTTAGTGTGAAGGAAAGATCCCAACTCTCAAGTCGC
Organism: Cervus elaphus; assembly: GCF_910594005.1. Taxonomy (NCBI): domain Eukaryota; kingdom Metazoa; phylum Chordata; class Mammalia; order Artiodactyla; family Cervidae; genus Cervus; species Cervus elaphus. The sequence continues at coordinate 25,139,802 of NC_057842.1, read as the reverse complement.
TTCCTGATTACTTTTGTGGGAAAAAATAGACTGCACCGCCCACAGCAAGAAGGGCCCAGGTGAGACCTAGAGGGCGTGAAGACTGCAAAAGCTTTGTGCAAAAAGCCAGTTTAGTTCATTTGCATCCTCAGCACTTTTATCTAAATCTTTTTCCTGTTTTTAAAAGTGCTTTGTAATACGAATGTGAAACATTTTCAAAAAAAGAATCTCAAAAGCTGGAGTCATGTTCTGTATCCTGATGGTGGTGGTGGTTACATAAGTCTAGACATGTGTTAAAATCTACAGAACCTTGTACACTAAATCAGTTTTACTGTATGATAATTTTTAAACAAAATTAGTTACTCATGGGAAAAAAAAATACTAATGCTCTGCCTTGGTATTCTGGTTCTGCTCCTAGAAGAGTAAGAAGATTCTAAATATCTTTAGAATTTAGAAAGATATATTCTCATCTGACCTCACATCAGCTTGGCAATATAGATACCAGTAGTTATTTGTATAATTATTCTGTTTTACAAACGAAAAAACTGGGACTCTGAGCTGAGACTAATTCACACTGACAGTATCTTTTACTTGCCAAACCTCCTGCTGATCACTTTACAGAAATCATCTCATTTGTTCTTCCCATCAGTACTCAGGTAGATTCTCTCAATCCAGTTTTAAAGAGGAGAAAACTGAAGCCGAAATAAATTATATAACTTGTTCTAATGTGTGGTGGAGGTAGAGACTGGGCCCAGATTTGTCTGCTTTTCATGTGTATCTCACATTCCACCTCTAGGCAAAATTGAGGCGTTTGTGCACAGTCCTGCATTGCATCCCTTAGGCAGAACCAAAGCCTCTCCCCTGGTTCGCTTTCTCCTTATTTTCTTCTACCTGCCTGCAGCTGGCAGTTAGTTTGTTACGGCTGCTGAATCAGGACTCAGAAATTTGGGGTCATTTTTAGCTCCACCACTTACTGTGTGTCTTCAGTATACTTCTGTTTCTCAATCTGTAAAATAGGACCAGTAATAAAACATTATGACATTTCCATGAGAATTGAGATAAGATATCTAACATGCTTGGCAAAATTGCCTGTTATTATTGTGTTCTTCTTAATCTTAATTACTCTCCCACTCACCATTTGTTCTGTACCCACCAAATCACTGTAACTATGTTAGCTATAGGAGTCCAAGGATGGATAGTCTAAGGTCTCTTTCAAGTAGAATTGCCAGATTTAGCAAATAAAAATACAGGACACTCAGTTAAATTTGAATTTCAGGTATAAACAATGAATGATTTTTTAGTATGAATATGCTCCATGCAATATTTGGGATGTACTTATGCTTTAAAAAAATCCCTTTTTACCTGAAATTCTAATTTAACTGGGCATCCTATATTTGGTCTGGTAACAAAAGAGTTCATAGCCTGGTGGAAGAAACAGACAGAAATAAAAGCTTTTATTGCAGAACACTGAATGCAGTTTACTGTGAGTATCTTTCCAGTCTCTGTTTGTATATATTTTACTTTTGTTTCTAATATTTTTTATATGAATGGGATCATAGTCTGTGTATTACATTATTCATGATTTTTAAAATTTTAAAACAACTATGTATCGTTCTGTGTCCATACATACAGGTTTACTTTCTTTGTTTTAAAGATTGCAAAATGTAGTGTGGACTGTTGTACCACATTTTTAAACTGCCCTATTGAAAGACAGTAAGATCAGTAACTACTTTCTGAAGAACTCTCCTTCAAGTGAGAAAAGCTTACTCGGATGAGTTCTATTTTGATTGTCTTAAGCATTTAATTATCCGAAATTATCATACTTGCTTAACTCCTGACAGCTTGAAAATTTTTTGTGCGTGATGCTATTTACATGCTCTAAAGCAGGACAGAGAATTTCAAAGCACATTTTCCTCCATTTATTCTTCCCCTCCAAAATAAAAGAAGGATCTGAATGTCCTAATGGAGAGGAACCAATCTAGTGTATTTCATAGGTCACATTGTAGCCTCCAGGAAAATGTCTCTGCACTATTATTTATGCAGCACATTGTTTCTACAGGAACCATTTTTCTTCTAATGACCCAAAGGAAAGTCATTAGTAAATTTTTGAAATATTGCTGCTAAATTCTGGGAAGGCAAAGAACAATGTAGTATTTAAAAAAAAAAAAACAAACCGATGGATGATTATGGTTACCCCAGTGGTAACCAGAAGAGAGAAACCATGTGGTCCAGAATGGACAAACATCAAGATTATTTGAGACTAGTTAATTTTGCAAATTAGCAAAGGAACTGAAAAAGGTGAACACTCTCAAATCTAAAAAATTTCTAAAACAAAATTAAACATTGGTGAACATCAACCACGCATGTTGTAAAACCATGAATCAACACTTAAAACCATAACTATCAACTTGAGAGTCAGTCAGTTTGGGGGGAAAAAGTAACAAGTTTGTGAAAAATATTTTTTAATTATTAATGACTAAAAAGAATTGTAACTCTTCTCATGTGCTGATTTCAAATCATTTGAGAAAGAAATAAGCTTGTTATCTGAGATATATACACTAAATTAAGTAAAAATATCAACTTGGGAATGAGTTGAAAGGACATATTTGTTTCATGAGTCAATACAATGGGAGTTGAAACTGGTGAAAGAAAAATAAAGCAAAGACATTTCAGGATTTATCAGAAATTAATTACTAAAAAAAGAACAAGCTAAAAGGCTGTACTATTAGAAAGATAAAGCTGGATGGAAATATATGATTCTTTAAGAATGGGAAAACATTGAAAGGTAAATACAAATAATTACATAGCAATCTGCAGAACTTTCCAAATAACATTATAGGATTATTCAACTTTAAATATGTTTAATTTTTTAAGACCTTACTGTCTACCTCTACCTATTTGATGTTCTTAGAATACAAAGGTAGATAAGATAAAAATCTCTGCCTTCAGACATCTCACAGTCTAGTGGTGAACACGGGCTACCTACCAGTTACAAAACAGGTTGAGTGAAAAGGTCGGGGTGGACTAGGGAGATTGAAGAAGATTTCTTTGGGGACGTAATACCTGAATTGCATTTTGAATTATTAGTAGGAACTTGCCAGACAGAAGATCGCCAAGTTGGTGGAAAGACTCAGAAAACTTGTTCAGTTCTAGAGATCACATGGGGAAGAGGACAGCACAGCACACATTGGACAGAGTGGTAGGAGGTTGGGTTTGATATATGCTGGGATAGGATTACTGCCCTCTATTCTAAAAAGTTTTATTTCATCCTGTAGAGCTGGGAAGCCTCCAAAGATACTCGGCAGGAGAATGACATGATTAGGTGTGCACTTTACAAAGATCACCTTCGCGATCTATTTGAAGGATAAATTCACAGGCAGAGAGACTAGGGAGACAGAGAAATTGGGAGAGCCAAGTGATAGATATTTAAGAACGAAACCAAAGCAGTGTTGAAAGATTGACAAGGCAGGAACAGTTAGGTAGACCTGTGGTTCTCCAGGGTGACACTGCCCCTAGTGGGCATTTTGGATATTTGTTGGAAGCATTTTCTGGTGGTTATAGTCAATGGGGAGAACTACTGGCGTTTAGCCTGCAGAGGCCAGGGATGTTAGACATCCTGCAATTAAAGGGACCGTATCATACAATGAAAAATTATCCTGCTTCCCACATGACTTTCAAGTATCCATCTAGGCATTCTTTTTTTTTTTTTATACTCACTTTTTATTTTTATTTATTTATTTATTTATTTATTTTTCCCAGTGGGTTTTGTCATACATTGATATGCATCAGCCATGGATTTACATGTATTCCCAATCCCGATCCCCCCTCCCACCTCCCTCTCCACCCGATTCCTCTGGGTCTTCCCAGTGCACCAGGCCGGAGCACTTGTCTCATGCATCCCACCTGGGCTGGTGATCTGTTTCACCATAGATAGTATACATGCTGTTCTTTTGAAATATCCCACCCTCACATTCTCCCACAGAGTTCAAAAGTCTGTTCTGTATTTCTGTGTCTCTTTTTCTGTTTTGCATATAGGGTTATCGTTACCATCTTTCTAAATTCCATATATATGTGTTAGTATGCTGTAATGTTCTTTATCTTTCTGGCTTACTTCACTCTGTATAATGGGCTCCAGCTTCATCCATCTCATTAGGACTGGTTCAAATGAATTCTTTTTAATGGCTGAGTAATATTCCATGGTGTATATGTACCACAGCTTCCTTATCCATTCATCTGCTGATGGGCATCTAGGTTGCTTCCATGTCCTGGCTATTACAAACAGTGCTGCGATGAACATTGGGGTGCACGTGTCTCTTTCAGATCTGGTTTCCTCAGTGTGTATGCCCAGAAGTGGGATTGCTGGGTCTTATGGCAGTTCTATTTCCAGTGTTTTAAGAAATCTCCACACTGTTTTCCATAGCGGCTGTACTAGTTTGCATTCCCACCAACAGTGTAAGAGGGTTCCCTTTTCTCCACACCCTCTCCAGCATTTATTGCTTGTAGACTTTTGGATAGCATCCATCTAGGCATCCTTGTAGGTGAAAAACCTAAACAACCATCTTACATTTAAATTGCAAATACTTATAGAATGGTTTTAACGTACGCTGAATTTTCCAGGAAGGCAGCTACTGTGTTCATCAAAGGAAAAATATATATTGGTTTGTCTGGGATGCAACCAAAATTGTATCTCTGACAGCTGTGTTGCTCATGGTATTTGAATCACTAATACAAATCAACCATATCAGTGTGCATTTGTATTTATTGCATTTACAGTAATTCTTATTTCAAAGTGTCTAATGTAAAGACAAACTGTTTTCACTATTAATTTGAATCTTAGTCTAATTTCTCAAGTCCTAGCCTGGTTATAAGTGTGTGTGTAAGTCACTCAGTTGTGTCTGACTCTGCAACCCCATGAACTGTAGCCCACCAGGCTCCTCTGTCCATGGGATTCTCCAGGCAAGGATACTGGAGTGGGTTGCCATTACCCTCTCCAGGGGATCTTCCTGACCCAGGGATCAAAGGCAGGTCTCCTACATTGTAGGCAGATTCTTTACCTCTATGCCACCTGGGGTGCATATTAATTCTTCATTAGGTCTTATAGTATGGTCATTTATATATTTTACTACCTGTTATTTATTATTTAATTATGCTCTTATTTCTCTTTTATATTTTAGTTAGTATAATATATATTTTTAAAATTTATAAAAAATAAAATTTACGTGAAGGTATGCTTTATATAAAGACTTTATAAAATTCTTGTTTTTAAAAAGGTTGAAAATAGCCCATATAAATACTTGAGGTAGAATCTATAAATCTTGTTGATTTATTCAGCATGGAGGGAAGAATGGAGGTATTTATAATTCTAAAACATGTGACATGATAGCTAGCTTCTATATTTTAAATGATGTCCAAGAGAAATCCTAATAATTCTAGATGGAAGAGTCAAATTTACTGTAAGGAAGCTGAAAAATACCTGGAGTAAAGAATAGAAGATCTGGCTTATTTGTTTGTAATTATTGTCTTTTCAAAAGAAATTGTAATAAATATTTAATTCAGTAGTGTTACCTAATACTCTTTTTCTAATGTAAATTAATTCAACTTTGAAGTTGACATTGAAGATTTTCCATTTCTCTAGTCCTTGCCCAAACTGGGTTCTAAACCAAAACTGGAATTCAGCCCAGCAATGGGAGCAGTTGCAATTGTAGCTACCATCCAAATTTAATTAATTTCAATTAAATTTAATACAGTTCAATAAATGTTTACTAATGTGCCTTTTTGTATGGAATTCACTTTGTCTTCCAAATAGAGCCCTCTCCAAAGTCAGAAATTTTTCTTAAAAATTTTCTAATTCTGGCACATTGATAGGCAGTCTAGTGCATGTCCATGGCAGAGGTTCAGCAGATAGACTTGGGCCAAAGCTTAGATATATGACCCAGGTGTCTTTAATCTATTTTCCAAGTCATATTTGGTGAGCTAAAGGACATAGGTCAATAAGTTGCCTGTAGCACTGCTTGAGATATTCAAAGCCAAAAAGCGAATATTTATCAGATTTGGTTTCGCTCCCCTATACAAAAATCCAGAAGAGAAAACTGAAAATATTGTGTATTTTGGAATAGAAATTTATCACATTAGCTTGGCAGTGAAAAAAATGTTTAACTAGGGAAACAAAATCAAGCCAGCATCAAATCTTATGACCTGAACAATGAGTGGGTGTTATGTGTTTTCTGTAGTTAATAACACATATTTTAATTCATTTAAAATGTTAGAATAAAGGAGTTGGGTGCAAAGTGCATGTCAAAGGATACCTATTTTGAACTTGAACAAAAGCCTGCAGGAGAAATGTGTGACATAAAAAGATACTTGAACCCACTAAGTACTGGTGTGATGACATTTGCAAAGGGGTAATATTCAAAATAGTTTACAACTAGTATGGTACGGTCACTGACCACTAAGTGTTCAATAATCAGACTGGATGCCACCTATCAACAAACAATAGGGCTTTGGTGGTGCAAGCTGCCTGAATACAAGCAATTACATATAAAGGTTTCTGATTCTCTTGGCACCGTCCGCAGTACAAGTAATCACTAAAATTGTTCCGTAACTTCTAAGCTTTACCATAAGGAATTGGAAATCTTCTTTAAGAAAATAACCAGTAGTTATGAATAAATTGAGTTTATTCATTATGTGTTAGATAAGTAATTTTGAAGGGTATAAGTGCTTCTAGGCCCTGTCCTGAGAACTGGGGATGAAATGGTGAATTAAACAGACAAAAGCCCTGTTTTCATGGAAATTATTGTTTCCATCAGTTTACTAAATCAGCTCAAGTGAGAGAAATCTAGTTTCCTTTTTAAATTGAATTAAAATATTTTGTTATTAAATAGAGAAAACACATAAAAACAGAGAATTATATAACAAAAGTTTGTGTGTCAACTACTCAGCTTGACAAATCCTAACATTTGGTTTCTTCTTCAATTTTCTTTTGTAGATAGTTAAAGTGACAAATTGGTAAGTTTTGGTATATGCATACATTCTTGAAACCACCATTCAAGAAAATTAATGAATTCATCACCCTCAAAAGTTTTCTCATGACCTTTTGTGATCTCTCTATCTACATGTCACCCCCACCCCAAGCCATGCCCAGGCAACCACTGATTTGATTTCTGTCACTATAGATTAGTTTGAATTTTCTAGGATTTTATATAAATGGAATCATACAGTATGTGCTCTTTTTTCATCTGGCTTCTTTTCACTCAGCATAATTAATTTATGATTTATACATGTTATGAGTATCAGTAATTCATTTTCATTTCTTTACTAAGTAGTATTCTGTGATATGGATATAGGAAAATTTGTTTATCCCTTTACCTATCAATGGACATTTGGACTTTTTCCAGTTTGGGGCTATCACATATGAAGCTGTGATAAACATTCACATTTGAGTCTGTGGGCATCTACTTTCATTTCTCTTGGGCAAAAAGCAAGAGGTGGAATGATTAGGTCATATGGTAGATTCATTTTTAACTTTATCAGAAATGCCAAACTGAGTTTCTAAAGTGATTATACCATTTTACATTACTTCCCATTAGTGAAGAAGTGTTCACTCTACATTACTGAAGAAGAGTTCCAGTTGCTCCACATCCTTCCAACATTTGATATCATTAGACTTTTAAATCTTAGATATATTAAATTGTGTGTAGTGGTATCTAATTTTGCTTTTAATTTTTCAGTGATGTTGAGCACTTTTTAATGTGTGTATTTGTTACCTGTATTTTCTTTCATGAAGTGTCTGATCAATTCATTTGTCCATTTTTTTACTGAGTCATTTGTCTTCTTACAATTGAGTTTTAAGAGTCCTTTACATATATATTCTAGATACAAGGAAATAATAATAGAGTTCTACTCTTAGATAAACACTGTTGAAACTCCTAATTTAAGGAAATAATAAAGATTCTGCAGTTATCGAAGCAGAATTGGCCCTTGTCAAGAGAATAGAAAGTTAACTGATTTCAGATTTTTTCTGCTGTATTAGATGCTAGAAAAATTTGGAGCTCTATGAATAGACTGAGTTTTAAAAAATAACTTCTTTTTTTGAATATATAATGCATTTAAGTTGTTGAAAATTCAAAAGTGGCAGAAAGGTTATAAAGGGAAAACCTCCTTTCACTCCTGTTCCTTGACTTTCCATTTAACTTCTCCACAGACAACCAGCTTTTATCAGGTTTCTGTATGTATCTTTCCAGTTAGATCTTATGCAAGTGTATGCAAATTCCATTTCACAAATTTCCATTCACAAAGTGAGCACTGCACATTGTTCTGAACCACATTTAACTGAACCATGAGACTCAGAGATTCTACATTATTTGGGTATTAAAGAATTCTTTTATGGGCAGACAATATTCACTGGAGAGTGTAATTAGCTGCCTCACTTGCTGTGTAATAAACCACTGAAACTCATTGAGTAAAAAAAATTGAATAAATCACTGAAAACTCAGTGGCTTAAAACAATTCTTTATAAGCATAGCTTATGCATCTGTATGTTGGCTGAGGCTTAGGTGGTTTGGCTTGGACTTGGTTGGCAAACTTGGCTAAGCTGTGCTGGCTCACTCTTCTGCAAATTGATTGGTGGGCTCTATTTTAGGTTGGGCTTGACTGAAACACCTTATTTGAAGACAGTTCTGCTCCAAATGGCTGTTACGTTCTTCCCAAGACCAGTGGAATAGCAGCCGAGGCAGTAGAAGCACAAGAGCGGGCAAGCCTGATCCATGCCTTTTAAGATGCTGCGTCCATCACATCTGTCACTATGCTGTCAGCCAAGGCACAGCACATGCTAAAGCTGAGGTACCACAATTTATTTCAACAACCTCCTATTAAGAGATTATTAGCTTTTTGCTATTATAAGCAATGCAGCGATGACTAAGTACACATGTCATCTTTCGTATATACTAATATCTCTTTGAATAAATGCTGAGAAGTGAACTTTGAAATTAAAAGATGGGCTTTTGTAATGTTGATAGGTATTGGGAAGCACTGTTTAGAGATTATCGTAACTGTATATTCCCATCAACAATATTGGGGCTATGTTATTATTTTTTATTTTTACCAATCTTGCACATGAAAATGTTATTTTTGCATAGCTCTAATTTGTTTTCTTTAATTGTAAGTGAGGTTGATAATCTTCATATGTTTAAAAACAATTTATATTTCCTCCTGTTCATATCTTTTGCCCATTTAGTTCCAATGGCTTTTTTAATTTTTCTCAATTGATTAATATATCTTAAAGAAACTAATACTTATTAAATTAGGGCACTCATACCCCCCCCCAAAAAGCTCCTGTAGAACCACAGTCTAACCAGTTCACCAGGGAGTCAGTGAAAGAGAGAGCTAAGAAAAGCCCTCTTGAAGTCAAAACAAATCTTAGAGATGGCTTCAAAAACTACTCCTCCTTGCATTTAATTGTTAATTTAATGTCTTACCTCAGGCTGCCAATGCCATAAAGTCATAGTGAAATGCCATAAACTGAGTTAAACATTTTTTTCTCACAGTTCTGGAGCCTGGAAAGTCCCAAGTCTAGGTCTTGGCAGGGTGGGTTACAGTCTGGGGCCTCTTATCTTGGCTTGTAGGCAGCCACCACCTTGCCTGCTGCTCATAGAGCCTCTGTGTGTACGGCCAAGAGATGGCGCTCTGGCGTTTCCCCTTCCCCTGGTAAGAACTCTAACCCCATGGGAGCCTCCCCTTAACGACTCCATCTCAACCCAATTACCTCCAGCAGCCTCGCCTTCTAACACAAGCACTTTGCGCTTCAACATACGAGTCAGGGGGTGGGTGGATGGAGCCACACAAGAGTCAATCTATTTTAAACTTAACTTTTTCAATAAACAAAATAATTCATTCTAGTTATAAGATGGTATAAATGAATATGTCTTCTTATTTCTTTCCTTAACTAATTTAAAACACAGTTGTATATTTTGCTTGTAATTGTACTGTTGGACCAGAACATATAGAAATGTAATATATTTGACAATAACAACACCAAGAAGGTAGATGAGACCAAAGCTGTGTTGTGCTAAGGAAATGACCCCTGATGGTAACTTGAATCCTTAGAACATACATGCTGCTGCTGCTGCTAAGTCACTTCAGTCGTGTCCGACTCTGTGCGACCCCGTAGACGGCAGCCCACCAGACTCCCCAGTCCCTGGGATTCTCCAGGCAAGAACACAAATAGGGAACCAAAATCAGTAAACAGAAAGGTTACTCTAACAAACTCTATATATAAACTTGTTCCCATCTTTTCTCAGCCTGTTTAGTACATATAAAATTATATAAGATAGTACTATTGGTAGATTAATAGCATATATACATGTGACATGTATAACAGGGATAGTGGGAAAGGGGAAAGAGAGAATGACACTGCCTGGAAGTAATGTTTCTATATCACATTGTAGTTAAGTTTGTTTAAATCTGAAATAGATTCTGATAATATGTACATAGTAACCCCTAGAGCAATCACTAACAAAATAAGTTTTAAAATAGTGAAAAAGTAATCACAGTAATTAAAGTACTACTCTAGAAAATATTCACTTAATTCAAAATAGAGCAGTAGAGGGAACAGAAACAAAAAGACATTAGTTCAGTTCAGTTCAGTTCACTTGCTCAGTCATGTCCAAGTCTTAGCAACCCCATGGACTACAGCACGCCAGGCCTCCCTGTCCATCACCAACTCCCGGAGTTTACTCAAATTCATGTCCACTGAGTCAGTGATGCCATCCAACCATCTCATCCTCTGTTGTCCCTTTCTCCTCCCGCCTTCAGTCTTTCCCAGCATCAGGGTCTTTTCCAATGAGTCAGTTCTTCACGTCAGGTGGCCAAAGTATTGGAATTTCAGCTTCAACATCAGTCCTTCCAATGAATATTCAGGACTAATTTCCTTTAGGATTGACTGGTTGGATCTCCTTGCAGTCCAAGGGACTCTCAAGAGTCTTCTCCAACACCACAGTTCAAAAGCATCAATTCTTCGGTGCTCAGCTTTCTTTATAGTCCAGCTCTCACATCCATACATGACTACTGGAAAAAACATAGCCTTGACTAGATGGACGTTAGACAGTCATTACATTAGCCAGTAGAAAATAAAAATTTGAATGACAGACATAAATCCAGCTATATCAATAATAATATTAAATGCAAATGGGTTAAATAATCCAATCAATAGGCAGAAATTGTCAAATTGGATAAGAAACATGATCCAACTATTTACTGTCTACAGAAGAAGCTTCTTAGGTTCAAAGATACAAATAGATTGAAAGTAAAAGAATGGAAAAAGATAAAATCATGCAAACATCAACCAAGGAAAGCTAGAATGACTACAATAATATGAACTATAATAGACTTTAAATGAAAAGAAAATGATACTAGAGATAAAGTGGGCAATTTATAATGAAAGAGTCAAACTATCAGAATGTTATAATAACTATAGACCTATATGCCCACAACATCAGAGCTCTGAAATACATGAAATAAAAACAAAGAGAAATGTAAGGAAAAATAGACAATTTGGCAAAAACAGTTCATGAGTTCACTACCTTCCCCCATAATGGATAGAACATCAAAGTAGACAATCAACAAAGTAAATGGAAACCTTCAACATTATATGCAAAACAGTCTGATGGACATCTATAGAAAATTCCATCCAACAACATCAGGATACACATTTGTCTGAGTATATGCTCAGGGTAGACTATATGCTAGGCTGTAAAAAAATCCTCAATAAATTTAAAGGGATTGAAATTATAGAAAGTATTTCTCTGATCACAGTGGAAATTAGAAATTAATAACAGAAAGAAATTTGGGATATTCACAAATAATGAGGAATTTAACCAGTACACTACTATATAACCAATGGGTCAAAGAGGAAGTCAAAAGAAAAATTAGAAAATATTTTAGGATGAATGATTGAAAATGAAAATATAATATACTAAAATGTACGAGATGTAATTTAAGCAATTCTCATATGCATGCGTGTTAGTCACTCAGTTCTGTCAAACTCTTTGCGACCCCATGGGCTGTAGCCCACCAGGTTCCCCTGTCTGTGGAGTTCTCCAGGCAAGAATACTGGAGTGGGTTGCCATTCCCTTCTCCAAGTATCTTCCCAGCCCAGGGGTTGAACCCACGTCTGCATTGCAGGTGGATACTTTACCACCTGAGTTACCAGGGAAGCTAAGAAATTCTTAGGGAGAGATTTATAGCTGTAAACACCTACTTATGATCACATTCAGTTCAGTTCAGTCACTCAGTCGTGTCCGACTCTTTGCGACCCCATGAACCGCGGCATGCCAGGCCTCCCTGTCCATCACCAACTCCTGGACTCCACCCAGACCCATGTCCATTGAGTCGGTGATGCCATCCAACCATCTCATCCTCTGTCGTCCCCTTCTCCTCCTGCCCTCAATCTTTCCCAGCATCAGGGTCTTTTCCAATGAGTCAGCTCTTCGCATCAGGTGGCCAAAGTATTGGAGTTTCAGCTTTAGCATCAGTCCTTCCAGTGAACACCCAGGACTGATCTCCTTCAGGATGGACTGGTTGGATCTCCTTGCAGTCCAAGGGACTCTCAAGAGTCTTCTCCAACACCACAGTTCAAAAGCATCAATTCTCAAGTGCTCAGTTTTCTTTATAGTCCAATTCTCACATCCATACATGACCACTGGAAAAACCATAGCCTTGACTGGACAGACCTTTGTTGACAAAGTAATGTCTCTGCTTTTTAATATGCTATCTAGGTTGGTCATAACTTTCCTTCTAAGGAGTAAGCGTCTTTTAATTTCATGGCTGCAGTCGCCATCTGCAGTGATTTTGGAGCCCAGAAAAATAAAGTCACATTACTTCATGGCAAATAGATGGAGAAACAATGGAAACAGTGACAGATTTTATTTTCTTGGGCTCCAAAATTACTGTAGATGGTAACTGCAGCCATGAAATTAAAAGACACTTGCTCCTTGGAAGAAAAGCTATGACAAACCTAGGCAGCATATTAGAAAGCAGAGACATCACTTTAACAAAGGTCTGCATAGTCAAAGCTATGGTTCTTCCAGTAGTCATGTATGGATGAGAGTTGGACCATAAAGGTGGCTGAGCACCGAAGAAGTTATGCTTTTGAACTGTGGTGTTGGAGAAGACTCTTGAGACTCCCTTGGACTACAAGGAGATCCCACTAGTCAATCCTGAAGGAAATCAACCTTGCATATTCATTGGAAGGACTGATGACTAAGCTGAAGTTCCAATACGTTGGTCACCTGATATGAAGAGCAGATTCACTGGAAAAGACCCTGATGCTGGGAAAGATTGAGGGCAGGAGGAGAAGGGGACAACAGAGGATGAGATGGTTGGGTGGCATCACTGACTTGATGGACATGAGTTTGATCAAACTCCAGGAGATAGTGAAGGACAGGGAAGCCTGGCATGCTGCAGTTCATGGGTTCACAAAGAGTCAGATACAACTTAGCAACTGAACAGCAAACACGGGCATGGGGGAAGAAAAGGAAACAATCTCAAACAATGATTAAACATTTCACTTAAGATACTGGGAGGACTTCTGCAGTGGCCCAGTGGCTAAGACATTGTTCTCCCAATGCAGGGAGCCTAGGTTTGATCCCTGGTCAGAGAATGCCACAACTAAGACCTGGCACAGCCAATTAAATAAAAATAAATATCTTTTTAAAAGATACTGGAAAAAAAGGATCAAATTAAACCCAAAGCAAGGATAAGGAAGGAATAATAATAATTAGAACTGAAATAAATGAAATGGATAAAATAATTTAAAAAATCAACAAAAGCTAAAGTAAGTTCTTCAAGGTCAACAAAATTGTTAAAACTTTAAACTAAAAAGACTCCAATTACTAAAATCAGGATTGAAAGAGAGCACACTATCATCAGCCTTACAAAAATAAAAAGAATTATGAAAGAATGCTATGAATAAGAGTGTACCAATAAAAGTGGTAATTTAAATGAATGGAAAATTTTCTAGAAAGACACGTTACTAAAACTGCCTCAAAAAGAAATAGAAAATCTGAATAGACTTCTAACATGTAAAGAGTCTTGGTTAATAATCAAAAAACTTTTCACAAGGGAAGCCAATGACCAGGCAACATCACAGGTAATTTATACCAAACACTTAAATAAGAATTCTAATTTTTCATAAATTTTTCCAAAAATAGAAAAGAAGGTAACATTTCTTTTTTATTGAAGTGTTGTTGATTTGCAATGTTGTGTTAAGTGCACAGTAAAGTGATTCAGTTATATATATGTACACATACATACACACACACACACACACACACACACACACATACTCTTTTTTCAGATTCTTTTCCGTTATAGATTATAAGATGTTGAATATAGTTCCCTGTGCTATATAGTAGGTCCTTGCTGTTTGTTTACCTTATATTTAGTAGTATGTATTGTTAACCCTATATTCTTAATTTATCTTCCCCCTGCACCTTTCCCCTTTGGTAAGCCCAAGTTTGTTTTCTATAACTGTTAGTCTGTTTCTATTTTGAAAATAAGTTCATTTGTATCATTGTTTTTGATTCCACCTATAAGTGGTGTATGATACCTGTCTTTCTCTGTGTGACTTCACTTGGTACGGCAATCTCTAGGTCCATCCATGTTGTGGCAGATAGCATTATTTCATTATTTTTTATGGCTGAGTAATATTCTGTTATATATACCACATTATTTTTATCCATTTATCTGCTGATGGACATGGGTTGCTTCCACATCGTGACTATTGCAAATAGTGCTGCATTGAACATTGGGGTGCTTGTGTCTTTTCAAGGAAGAGTTTTCTTTAGACATATGCCCAGGATTGAGATTGCAGGATCATATGATTAGGGATTATATTTTTAAGGAACCTCCATACTATTCTCCAAAGTGGCTGCATCAAGTCACATTCCCACCAACCGTGCAGGAGGAAATCCTTATACATTGTTAGGCGGGAATGAGAATTGGTGCAGCCATTATGGAAAACAATATGGAGGTCCCTCAAAAAAATTAAAATTAAAAATTTAAAAAATTAAAATTAAAAATTAAAGTGATCCCACTATTCTGCTTTTTCATATATAGTTGAAGACAATGAAATCAGTATCTCAAAGAGATTTCTGCACTCCTATGATCATTGCAGCATTATTCACAAGTGGCCAAGATGTGAACAGTCTAACTATATAATATAAATATATAAATCAGCATATAAATAAATAGAATGTGGTATATGTACACAAGGGACTATTATTTGCCATAAAATAAAAGGAAATTCTGCCATTTGTGACAACATAGATAAACGTGGGAGAGCATATGCTAAGTGAAATAAGTGAGACAGAAAAAGACAAATACTACATGGTATTGCTTATATATGGAATAAAACAGTTTTTATTTCATAGACCCAGAGAGTAGAATGTTGGTTGCCAGGGTCTGAGAGTGGTGGAAATGAGATGCTATTCAAAGGGTACAAACTTACTGTTATAAGATGAATACATTATGAGGATCACAGCATGGTGAGTATGTGAATAGATCTTATAGAGCACACACAAAAAAAGTAATTATGTGAATTGATGGATGTGTTAATTAACTTGATTGTGGTAGTGATTTCATGACATACATATACATTCATCACATCATATACTTTAAATACATATAATTTTATACCTCAATTATATCTCAATAAAGCTAGTGGGCAAATCTACAAAACATCACTGAAGTAACTTAAGGAGATCCAAATAAGAGGATAGAAATCCCTTGCTCATAAAACTTAATAGTAAGATGACAGTATTCTACAGATTGATCTAAACATTCAAAACAGTCCTTATTAAATTCTCATTTGAGATTTTTACAAACATTGACCAGTTCAGTTCAGTCGCTCAGTGGTGTCCGACTCTTTGCGACTCCATGAATCGCAGCACGCCACGCCTCCCTGTCCATCACCAACTCCCGGAGTTTACCCAAACTCATGTCCATTGAGTCGGTGATGCCATCTAACCATTTCATCCTCTGTTGTCCTCTTCTCCTCCTGCCCTCAATCTTTCCCAGCATCAGGGTCTTTTCAAATGAGTCAGCCCTTTGCATCAGGTGGCCAAAGTATTGGAGAATGGGAAAAAACATATATAAATCATATGTCTGATAACAGATTTCTATCCAGAATATGCAAGGAACTCTTACAACTCAGCAACAAAAAGACAGACCTGCTTTTTAAATGGGCAAAATATCTGAATTGACATTCCTCCAAAGAAGGTATACGGATAGCCAATAAGACCTTGAGAAGAGGCTCAATATCATTGCCTACTAGGAAAATGCAAGATAAAACCACAGTGAGATAATGCTTCAAGCCCGCTAGGATGACTATCATCAGAAAGACAAGTAATGACAAGCGTTGGTGAGGATTTAGAGAAACCGGAGTCCTTGGACACTGCTGGTGGGAACGTTAAATGCAGCTGCTGTGGGAAACAGCTTGACAGCTCCTCAGATTGTTAGTAAAGGTTATCATGTGACTCAGCAATTGCACCCCTAGGTAAATATCCAAGAGAACGGAATACATACGTCCCCATGAAAACTCGTAAATGAATGTTCATAGCAGCGTTAGGCATATGAGCCAAAAAGTGTTTTCACACTTTGAACAATGTGTGGACATTGTTCCCAAATCTTTAACAACCGGTAAATTATAAACAAATATTGTAGTAGTGTGAAAAGTGAAATATTTCTTTATAATAATGCCAATATTTTCATGGTATATTATTTGACAATAAAAATGTCAATAAATGATATGTTATTTGACAATAACAATGAAATACTAATACATGCTATAACATGAATGAATCATAAGTATCTTGCTATGTAAAAAAGGCAGTCAGGAGGGGTCACATATTGTATGATGCCGTTTTTATGAAATATCAAGTGTAGGCAAATCTATAGAGACAGAAAGTAGATGAGTGGTTGCCCAAGGCTGGAACTGGTAGTGGGGGAAATAGGGAGTGTCTGCTAATGGATATGGATTCCTTTGGGGAAGTGATGGAAATGTTCTAAAATTGATTTGATTTTGGTGATGGCTTCATAACTCTGTGAGTATCCCAGAAAAATTAATTTTGTATTTTAAATAGATTAATTATTTAGTATGTAAATTATATCTCAAAACTGTTAAAATAATAGCAAAATGTTTTAATTAGAAAGAAACACCATTGGACAAGTAAGTTTTGGACGTAATAATGACCATAAATAAGAGAGTCCTGGGAGAAATTTGTGGAAGTGTTAAACTTCCAGTCTCACAGATTAAAGAATTCGATGTGAATATGGGTGGATCTGGAAGAACCAAAGACATTCCATATAAAGAGTAGAAATACATGTACAAAACTCAGTACTTCCAGTCTGTCTGTTTTCTAACTCGCTCTTCACTCTATCACAGGTGAGGTCTTTCTAAAGGTAAAATTCTGAGCAGTTCATTCCCTGCTCAGTGCCCTAATGGTAACTGCTTACCTCCAGAGTAAGATAATGGACCTTTAGTATAATACTGACGGCCTCTCACACCACTTGCCTGAAACTACTCCTTGTATTCCATTCTCTTGCAATACCATTCAGTTTATGGTTACCTAAACCTGTCATATTTTTTTTCTTTCTATTTTCTGAGCATTCAACACTCTACTCAGAGGACTTTCCATACATACATTTTCTATGCCTGCCTGGTAAACTCAGATTTATTCTCTCATACTTGGCTTAACACCAGCTTCTTCTTGAAACATGTTGGCCTCAAAGAGCATGTACTGACCCCTCCTCTGCAATACCCATGCAAGTTATGACTCCTCATGTATGATAATTATTTGTTTACATGGTTGACTTTAACATCAGACTATAGTCCTTCTTTCTTTGTATCTTCATTGTCAAGGAAAGCACTTATTGAAGGACTGGATGGATGGATGGATAAATTACAAACTAATTACAAGTTTTCAGTCATCTACTTTATTTTATTTTTCAATCATCTACTTTAATCTTAGTGTAGTACCTAAATGATCAAGTACCTAAATGATCAACCTGATGGCTTCCTAACTAATAGGAATTTTAGAATAATTTTTTTTAATTTTTCAGAAAAAGCTTTAGAGATTATATAACATCACTTTTCATGCAAACTGATCTTTCTCTTACTCTTTTTCCTAAAGGAAAAAAGTACTTCGTGGGGGAAAAAAATGTTAAAAAATAATAATAGACTTCCCATGATATACATTCACTATTGCAATATTCATTGTATCAAACAATAGAATTTAGCTTGATACTTCCATATTTGGGTGTTAGGAGAAGTTTTTTTTAAATAATTTTGTTTATTTATTTATTTTTGGCTGTGCTGGGTCTTCATTGCTTTGCGTGGGCTTTCTCTAGTTGCAGTGAGTGGGGGTGGCTATTCCTCCCTGCAGAGTGCAGGCTTCTCTTTGCAATGCTCCTCTTGAAGCAGAGCACAGGCTCTAGGCATGCAGGCTTCAGTAACTGTAGCTTACAGGCTCTAGGGAACAGACTCCGTATTTGTGGTACCCTGGACTTAGCTGCTTTGCAGCGTGTGGGATCTGCCCAAACCAGGGATCGAACCTATGTCCTCTGCATTGGCAGGCGGATTCTTATCCACTGCACCACCAGGGAAGTCATTTATCAGGTTCACATAAACAAAATATATAAAATTGTAATTATATATAATTAAATAAAATATAACTATGCATGAAAGTAAAAGTGTAAGTTGCTCAGTCGTGTCCAACTCTTTCTGACCTCATGGACTATAGCCCACCAGGCTCCTCTGTCCATGGAATTCTCCAGACAGGAATATACTGGACTGGGTTGCCATTCCCTTCTCTAGGGGATCTTCCTGACCCAAGGATTGAACCCGGGTCTCCTGCATTGCAGGTGGACTCCTTACCATCTGAGCCAGGATTTTCTCCCATAACCATGTATAATAATATGTAAATACTAATTTGGAGATTGTGACTGAACTGTGTTTTCAAAGAGCTGTCTAATACATGCTCTATGTGGACAATGCAAAGAATAGATGTTATCACAGGCAATTCATTATAACTTTTTTTTTCAGTCTTTGGACAGAATGAAAAGATATACTTAGTGATCACAAGTTGTACCCAATATGAAAAGTACAGAGTTCCTACTTATCTGAGCATGAAATATTTACTTTAATTCTCAATAGTTTTGCTGAACTTGGTTTTCTATTAAAATATCTGTTATAGACTCTTTCAATTGCATAATTTTACTAAAAATTGACTTTTGGTTAAGAAAAAAGACACCTAACAGTTCTATTTTATGATAAAATCTTTGTTGAGAAAGATGTTTTCGTGCTCAAGAAAACTCAACAATAGTTTTGTCAATACAAATATTGCACAATTTTTGTTTCCAGTGTTCCTTTTGTATACCTAAAAGTTTGTGGCTTAAAAGCAGACCACATGATGTTAGATTTTTTTATAATTAAGAATTAAAGAAGGGCTTTGCTTTTCCTCTTGAGAGCATTTTTAGAGACCAGTGCAGTTATCACTGAGTTAAAGGCCCATCTGGGACCCGTCTGTCTTTTCTAAGCCCATGTCTGCTTATTATTAAACTTCAACTAGCAGGCTGGCAAGTGGGGCCAGCAAGTAGGCCACATTTAATGAAATTTCCAGGACATTTGGGCTAAGCTTAGCTAGTAATATTACCATAAGAAATAATAAATTGCTTGGTGCAGAAATAATTTTTCTATCTTAGAATTTTCACAGCCCATGGTATTTTTTTTTATGGATTTTATCACTTTCCACCCTGCTTTATGGTTGCTTACATGCAATGCTCACTCCTTCTAATGTATTGTAAGCAAGAGACTGACTTTCACTCACCTTTTTATAACTCATACTACTTTTTACAGAGATTTAGCGTTTAGGAGTTACCTAATCAATGTTATTAGAATGTCAGATTATTCAATTAGTTTCTCTTAAATTCAAGTATAGAATTGTGACAATGCCAAAAATGTGTTTAGCGAAAATTTTAGTTTCACCGTGATTATAAACATCATGACATAATATTGAAACATGTCCTGTAGATCAACACACATGGAAATAAGGTATCATCGTCTTCCTCTAGTTCGTTTTCTTGAATAGTCAGCAGCTCCCTACAATACTTCTTGTAAGAGAGCTCCTTGATGTTTCAGCGCCCTCCAGAGGTCTCCAGAATATTCTGACACTTGTCCTTGGAGAGTATGCAGAAACCCACAGTTTTGCATTGGAAACACAAAGGCTGCTGGAGCCTGCAACACCTAGCAAGCTCCCACGAGATATCCAAGATGATCTTCTCAATGTGGGAAGAAAATACTGCATGTGTGCTAAGTCGCTTCAGTCGTGTCCAGCTCTCTGTGACCCCATGGACTGCAGCCTGCCAGGCTCTTCTGTCCGTGGGACTCTCCAGGCAGGAATACTAGAGTGGGTTGCCATGCCCTCCTTCAGGGAATCTTCCCAATCCAGGGATCGAACCTGCGTCTCTTTATGCCTCCTGCAGTGCAGGTGGGTTCTTTACCACTGACACCACCTGGGAAGCCCCAAAATGTTAAAGAAGTTATACTTTACTGCTAATGTTTAATACATGGATTGCCAAAATATGGTACTGAATACATCCTGAGGAAAGAAAGGAAGAAACAGTTGCTGGTGCCCTCCTTTCTTTCTTTACTTCATCAGAGTGTCTTAATCCTTTCAATTTATCAGAGTGTCCTAATCCTGACCTTAATCCTAACCTTCACCAGGTGGAGAAGGTTAGGATTCGGATTGCCCTGGTGGCTCAGATGGCAAAGCATCTGCCTACAATGCGGGAGACCTGGGTTCAATCCCTGGATCGGGAAGATCTCCTGGAGAAGGAAATGGCAACCCACTCCAATATTCTTGCCTGGGGAATCCTATGGATGGAGGAGCCCAGTCCATGGGGTCACAGAGAGTCGGACATGGCTGAGCAACTTCACTTTCACCAGGTGTAGCAGATACTGTAGATGCCACGCCCCATACCTGCCAGACCCACCTGAGTTCACCTTAGGCACAGTTGGCAGCAAGCTAAAAGCTTCCACCTCTAGCACCACCACCGTCTCTCTTCTTCCTCTTGGTTCTCCAGCACCACAGGCGTTTGCTCTGCCAAAGATTGACTTCTGCAACTCAGAAGTCAAGGAGATGGAAAGCCGCCAAGACACCCATCAACCCTCGGGGACAGGAAGCTGGTGTCTTAAGTGCCGCAGCCGTGCTGCGTCCAGGCCCAGGATTCTGAGGTGTATCTCACCTGGCTTCTCCGAAGGTCACTATTGGGGTTGAGCCCAGAGCGGCATCATTATCACACTCTGCATCATGCTTCCAAGGAAGCATGCACCCTGCTTCCGAGGGTCAGCTCCCCAGAAAATGACCTGCGCTTAGTCCTTCCCTTGAGGGAACCCAAGAAGTCAGCGAAATGAAAGTATGCACTATGTGCTCTAGTTAACTAATGCTCATATAATGGATACCCGTTTTGAAAAGATTTTTCTTTTGTATTGGATGTTATATTTTCATTGGCTGTCTGCAGTAGACTAGTTTCTATTTCTGAAAGATTCCTTTTTAATTTAGTTTTTAATTGGAGTATAATTGCTTTACAATGTTGCATTCGCGTCTGCTATACAACAATGGGGATCAGCTGTAAGTATACATATATCCCCTCTCTTGAGCCTCCCTCCCACCCCCATTCCGCTCCTGTAGGTCATCACAGATCACAGAGCTGAGCTCCCTGCGCTCTTTAGCAGCTTCCCACTTGTTGAAAAGATTTTGCAAAGAAATTTCATAATGAAAATACTGCTGATCTGTAAGAGCCAGTGAACAAGAAAATGACATTACTGACACTTTTCTGAATCTAAGAAAAAGCTCTCTGTCAGCCAAATTGCAATATAAAAATAATGATAGTCTAATCAGATCTAACAGGAAGTGGACAAAAAAATAAAAATTGTTAGTGGAAAATAATTGGGATCTCAGTCTGATACACAGAAGCAGAACAAAGGGAAACATAAGAAAGTACAATGGGCTTCCCTGGGGGCTCAGGGGTAAAGAATCCACATGCCAAGCAGGAGACATGGATTCGATCCCTGGGCTGGGAAATCCCCCAGAGTAGGAAATATGAACCCACTGGGAAATCCCGTGGACAGAGGAGCCTGGCGTCTACAGTTCATGAAGTCACAAAAGAGTCAGACATGATTTAGCAATTAAACAACAACAGGGAAGTACAATGGTTAAGAGCATGAATTTGAAGCCAGACTGATCTTATTCCAGTTCTGCCAATTATTAGCTGTATAAACTTGAGCAAGTCAGTTTCTCTGTTTCCCCATCTATAAAATGGGAATAATAATTGTACCAATTTCAGAAGAAATTTGTGAAGATTAACTAAGTTAATACAGCTAAAGCATTTAGAATTATGTCTGATGAGAGCAAGTTCTATGTAAATATTAGACAGTAGAATAATCTTCATGAAATGTTACGTGTTGAATAGATATTCATCTATCCCTGGTGGCTCAGCTGGTAAAGCATCTGCCTGCAATGTGGAAGACCCGGGTTCGATCCCTGGGTCAGGAAGATCCCCTGGAGAAGGAAATGGCATCCTACTCCAGTATTGTTACCTGGAGAATCCCATGGATGGAAGAGCATGGTGGACTATAGTCCATGGGGTCGCAAGGAGTTGGACACGACTAAGCGACTTCACTTTCACTTTTTTTCACTTTATCACTGAACAAGTGCCTGATAATCTATATCTGTGTACAAAATTGGGCTAGCTATTGCAGGGACTACTATGAAGTACAACACACACTACTTGACCTCAAAAGGGACAAGATAGGGTAAGAGTCTGAGTTAAAGCAGCAGGAATGGTAATGGACATGAATGAACAAATTTTTATGTTAAAAAATCAGAATACACAGGGTATAGTAACCAATTAAATGCAGGTGTGAAAAAGAAATAGATGTAAAAAAAGAAAACCTTTCCCCCATCCTTCAGCTTGTATGTTAGATAATCTGTGTTTTAAATGATGGAGGAAATGCAGAGGGAGAAACAGGCTTTAAAGGAAATAGACAAAGGATTAATCTCAAAAATATACAAGCAACTCCTGAAGCTCAATTCCAGAAAAATAAATGACCCAATCAAAAAATGGGCCAAAAAACTAAACAGACATTTCTCCAAAGAAGACATACAGATGGCTAACAAACACATGAAAAGGTGCTCAACATCACCCATTATCAGAGAAATGCAAATCAAAACCACAATGAGGTACCATTACACGCCAGTCAGGATGGCTGCTATCCAAAAGTCTACAAGCAATAAATGCTGGAGAGGGTGTGGAGAAAAGGGAACCCTCTTACACTGTTGGTGGGAATGCAAACTAGTACAGCCGCTATGGAGAACAGTGTGGAGATTTCTTAAAAAACTGGAAATAGAACTGCCGTATGACCCAGCAATCCCACTTCTGGGCATACACACCGAGGAAACCAGATCTGAAAGAGACACGTGCACCCCAGTGTTCATCGCAGCACTGTTTATGATAGCCAGGACATGGAAGCAACCTAGATGCCCATCCGCAGACGAATGGATAAGGAAGCTGTGGTACATATACACCATGGAATATTACTCAGCCATTAAAAAGAATTCATTTGAATCAGTCCTAATGAGATGGATGAAACTGGAGCCCATTATAGAGAGTGAAGTAAGCCAGAAAGATAAAGACCATTACAGTATACTAACACATATATATGAAATTTAGAAAGATGGTAATGATAACCCTATATGCAAAACAGAAAAAGAGACACAGATGTACAGAACAGACTTTTGGACTCTGTGGGAGAAGGCGAGGGTGGCATGTTTCGAGAGATCAGCATCGAAACATGTATATTATCTATGGTGAAACAGATCACCAGCCCAGGTTGGATGCATGAGACAAGTGCTCGGGCCTGGTGCACTGGGAAGACCCAGAGGGATCGGGTGGAGAGGGAGGTGGGAGGGGGGATCGGGATGGGGAATACATGTAAATCCATGGCTGATTCATGTCAATGTATGACAAAAACTACTACAATATTGTAAAGTAATTAGCCTCCAACTAATAAAAATAAATGAAAAAAAAAAGGAAATAGAATGAAATTTGATTTGTGTATTTCTAGTGCCTATAAGTGGAGAAGGCAATGGCACCCCACTCCAGTACTCTTGCCTGGAAAATCCCATGGACAGAGGAGCCTGGTAGGCTGCAGTCCATGAGGTCGCTAAGAGTCGGACACAGCTGGGCGACTTCACTTTCACTTTTCACTGTCATGAGCTGGAGAAGGAAATGGCAACCCACTCCAGTACTCTTGCCTGGAGAATCCCAGGGATGGCGGAGCCTGGTGGGCTACCGTCTATGGGGTTGCACAGAGTCAGACACAACTGCAGTGACTTAGCAGCAGCAGCAGTGCCTATAAGTACAGATGGACCTGGAGTTCAAGAGAAAGGGACAGTGGAATTTGAACCGAACTGATCATTGAGAACATAGGAGTCATTGACATCACCCAAGGGAGACATTGAAAAGAAGAAGGAAAGTCCAACATTTTAGAGAGAATGGGAAGACAAATCAGGAAGTCATATAGTTAGAAATGTAGAAGCAACAATTGCATATTATCATAGAAATGAAGGATGCAGAAAAGTCCAAAGTTCCAACAGTGGCAACTGCTGTGGGAAGAAAGAGTAGAATGAAGACTGACTGTAAACCCATGGATATGATGACTAGGCTATGACTGGCTGCAAGAAGTGGTTAGAGACAGTACATTGTGCATTGCAGCAGTGATATAGACAGCATCTCCAGGAGGAAACCAGACTTGCTCTGTTGCCACCCACTCACTGTTTGAGTGAGCAACACACAAACACTCTCTAAACCTCTGTGTTCTCATCTGTATCAACGGGCTGCTGATGATACTTACTGCATCGGACGCGTGGAAGACCTAAATCAGGTAATACATGGAAGCTGCACAGTGCCTGGCGCACATCATTCACTCAAGAAATATTAACTATTGTTATTATTAATGATACTATTGCAGTCAGTTAAAGAGAAAATGGGGAGTTAGGACATGAGGGCTTCTCAAGAAGTCTACCAGAAAGAGGAGAGATGTGAATCATTCACTAGAGTAGGAAATAGCGCCAAGAAGGAATTTTTTTAAATTTTAGGATGGAGAGAGGCTTGTGCATGTTTTTAGGTGGAAGAGAAAGGGCCAGTAACTGAATAAAAATACTATTGTAAGAAGCGGAGGGTTCTTTACTTAGATCAGATTGTTTCATAACGGATAAATTTCACAAAGATAATATGACAAGTTCAATAAATCAATAACAGAAAGTAATACTTGAGTTGAAACATCGATGGGTGAATATAATTTATGAAAGCACCTGCAATTTGTTGGCTGTTCTCAAGCAAAGTAACTTATTTCCTCCATGGAGCGCTTTCAGTTTTTCAATTTGTAATTCTTTACTGCTTCTGAAATGAACGTGAATTCTTAAAAGATGTGGCTGAGAGTCCGGACAGGTCTACCTGGATCACCTCCTTCCAACAGTTTTTCTAGTCATGTGAGACTTGAAAAGAGAGACAGACAAACACCTATCTATCTCAATGAATCAGGCGGTCAATCCCCAAGCACATCTCAGGTTTGGGAATCAGCATCAATAAGACCCAGTGGAAATTAGTGACTACTTTGTTATCCATAAATATTCATCAAGGAAGTCAAATAGCCCCTGGCAGTAGATGGAGACCGGTGGACCCACATGATCAAAGAAATGGGCAGAAGGGAAGACGGAGGAAAGTACAGAATACTTTCATCTCACTACACTGCTTGGTTCAAAAATAGATGCTTCCAACATTATTATGTTTTTAAAAATGTGATGAACCATTCTGCCTGCCAGATGCCATTTTGAGCTTTACCAGAATCATCAACTTGTCATGCTGAAAGTTTAGAAAAACTTAACAGCTACCTTTTCATGATCCATTTGACCCTGCACGCAAGTGAAGAAGGTCCTTGTAACCCAGTTTCCTAGACCGCTCCATTCCCGGTAGTTCCTGTTTCCAGAAGAGCTCTGGTCTCCTGGTCAGTGGAGAGAGTGATGGGGGCCGTGTACCTGGCCAGCCTTCTCTCTCTCAAGACAACAGCAATAGCACAGGACTCAGCTCACTTCAGTGAAAACGTCTTGGCTGAATTCTCACTTTCTTCTTGGCCAAATAGTGTTAGCAGGAGGAGAATCTAAAAGACCTATTTCCAGCGAGTTGCTGATTTCTGATAATGGTTTATTATGATATCCCTTCAGGCTATTTACATTTGAGCAAGAGAAAGCTTTGACTCTGAAGATAGGAATTTAAGTACTTTGGAATGCTCTAGGGGAGACCTGTAAAGACTTAGGCCTCTTCCCAGCACTTTACCAATTATATGGTATAAACAGCCTACTCTTAGCTCCATCGATTCTTGGCAGGCAACATGACTGAGGATACTAAGAATAATAACCATGTGACCAGAGTCCCAATCCTAAACCCTTTCTAGAAAGAAAAGTCTTTGTGATCTAGGAAATCAAGGTGAATTACCTCCTTCCTTTATGGGGCTCTCATCATGGATTAGCCGTGACAATTAAATGTATCTTGTACTGATTTTTTTAAATATGTTGATTAAAAATATATATCCCCAACCATTATTCTATTCTGAGAAAAGAAGAAACAGGAAGAATGAGGTTCATAGAAACTATACTCCATAAAAGTAAATCCTCAGGCTGCCTTCAGGAGATAGAGAATTGTCACTGATGAAAAGTTTAGCATACAAAAGCACTGAGTAGATACTTATAAGTCAAGTAGTAACATTTGTGGAAAGGACAGTAGGCTAACTGTTGTGGGCAAATATAAAGGCAGAGACAGTTAAGAAACTACTAAATACATGACAACAAATGTGAGACACAGATATTACCCACTGCAGCTATGTGTGTGTGTTAGTGAGAATCGAGTGTGGTTGAAGGGCATAATAAAGTTATCAAAGCAGGCGAAAACGTAGAAACTCCTGTCTTTATATGGGGCAATTTCGCTCATAGTTTTTTGGTAATTTTATTCTCATATCTACCCTAAAATATTGAAATAAATATTAAATTTTATTTTAAAAATTAAACATTAAAATACTAAAAACTCAAACAACAAGATTCTACTGTATAGCTCAGGGATATAGTCAATATCCTGTGATAAACCATAATGAAAAAGTATATATAAAAGAATGTATATATATATATATATATGTGTGTGTGTGTGTCTGTGACTATACATATAAAACTGAATCACTTTGCAGTACAGTAGAAATTAACACAATGTTGTAAATCAACTATGCAACAATTTAAAAAAAGAAAAAAAAAAAAAACACCCTGAAAATTCAAGTGCAGCAGAGATCCAGAGAAAAGAAAGGAGGCTTGTCTGAAAGGTCACACAGCAGGGGGACGGTTAGGGAGAGAGATGGGGGAGAAGTCAGGACAAAGCTATGCCATTTAGCATCATTATTGGCTTAAGCACAATTTTATTATACTGTCTGTTTGTGGAAACTTAAGGTTATTCAAGTCATAATAATTTCTTGTTCATTTACAAAACATCTTATTTCAGTTTAAGTATCCACCACTCCCGTGTGTTTATCTCAGGATAGTCTCACATTTGTTTGAAATGACATATATAATTATACACACACACACACTATAGTATATGATGTATATAGTTATATATTAATATATAGTTATTAATATTACTATACTATCATGTTCTGAAATTCACTCAGTCATGTCCTATTCTTTGCAACCCCATGAACTGTAGCCCACCAGGCTCCTCTGCTCATGGAATTCTCCAGGCAAGGAATACTGTAGGGGGTAGCCACTCCCTTCTGCGGGAGATCTTCCAGACCCAGGGATTGAACTCAGGTCTCCTGTCTTGCAGACAGATTCTTTACCATCTGAGCCACCAGGGAAGCCCTACTATACTATAGTATACTGTATATATAATATATGTTAATATGGCTGTAAGTTATAATAAGTTATGTTATATAACTATATTTTTATATATATATATAGTTATTTGCTTTGTGTTGTTTCTAATGACAAGGTTAAACAACTGAAATGTTCGTCAGCAGAGAACTGAGTAAATTAACTGTGGTCCAGGGAATTCCCTGGTGGTCAAGTGATTAGGACTTGGAGCTTTCACTGATGTGGCCTGGGTTCAGTCCCTGGTCAGGACTGAGATCCCACAAACCGTGCTGCACGGCCTAATACATGAAGTAAATGAAATTAAAAGTATATCATTGTCCAGCCATGCAGTTAAATACTATGTACCTGTCAAATAGAATGAAGCATCTCTCCATTGATTTGGAAAGATCTAGGACTGTTGGAAAAAAGAGGTACAAACCGTGTGGCTTAAAACAATGGAAATGTATTGTATCACAGTTCTGAATGCTAGAAGTCCAAAATCAAGGTGATGGCTGGGCCCTACTCCCTCTGAAACTTAGAAAATGGTGCCTTGCCTGATCTTAGCTTCCGATGATTATTTGTAGCCAAGCCCTGGCATGCCTTAGCTTGCAGCTGCATCACTCCATTGTCTGCCTCTGAGGTCAGTCATCACATCACAGTGTCACCGTGCATGTGTGTCCTCCTCCTATAAGGACAACAGTCACATTGTATTAAGGGCTAATCTACTCCACTATGACCTCGTCTTAACTTTATTTACATCTACAAAGACTTTACTTCCAAATAAGGTCACTTTCTAAGATACTGGGGGTTAGGAGTTCAGCATGTCTTTTTGGAGACCCAATTCAATCTATAAAAATATCCAAGATATAAGTTAGGTTTTTACCTGATTTTCTCAAAACAAGGTACAGAGTATGTAACACCTTTGTGTAAAAGAAATGCATACGCAGTGCTGCTCTCAGTTGCGTCCGACTCTATGACTCTGTGGGCTACAGCCTGCCAGGCTCTTCTGTCCATGGAATCTTTCAGGCAAGAATACCGGAGTGGGTTGCCATGTCTTCCTCCAGGGAATCTTCCCAACCCAGGGACCGAACCTGGGCCTCTTATGCCTCTGCCTTAGCAGGCAGGTTCTTTACTGCTAGCGTCATTTGGGAGGCCATCTCACTGTTATCCTCTATTCATTTCTTCTTTTCCCCCAATAACTCTTATCAAAGGTTCCCTGACACAGGCTTTATTTCACTCTGCATCATTTAGATCCTGTGGGAAGACAGTCTGATATTCCAGAGAGTTTCAAGGCGAAGTAATGCTGAGAGATTAAGATCTAGAATAGAGTTGGCATGGGAGGAAAATACCTCCTCCTCAGAATTAAAAGGAGGTCTTTTCCAGGTCCAAAATTAGGAAACCTACTGTTGACACATGGATGGAGAAGCCTAGCAGGCTACAATCCATGGGGTCACAAAGAATCAGACACGACTGAGCAACTTCACTTTCACTGTTGACAAAAAATGTTCTAAACTGTATTTTGATGCAATTTTCTCTGGAAGGAATAAAAGTATGCTGTCTAAATTGGGTTGGTAAGAAATAAATTTGAGAAATACTTATCATTATCCCCCTGTAAAGGATTCACAATTCATATTATCATAGTTAGGACCCTAAGGAGTCCTTATCGTAAAGAAATTTGTTGAACTTAAGAGTTTATAAAATGTTCTTGGCCCCGCATGATTTTCTTAAAGTGTTCTTGCAAATCTGAGATTCCAGTTTGGGAAAACTTACCATAAATATTTCTACATCTCATTCACCAAGAGTTTGCAGAGTCGTTTGAGAAAGGAAGTGTTTTAATAGAAGTGAAGTCATCTGAGTGGATGAGATGGACTATTTCTGGGAGCATTTATTTATTTAACAAACATTTATTGAACACCGTCTAGAAGAATAAACTAGACTAAGTATTTTTTCATAAAACATAAGGATTTTATAGATTCCTTTATTAATATGAATCACTTTGTAATTTTGTTTTAAAAAATTGTAGACATTTTCTGGTATATTCTCCTTTACAGAATATTCAGGTTAATTAATATGAGAACACACTAACTTCATTTGTTGTCTCAAAATGCACCAGATTATGAAGACATGGAAGTATTTATGTTTCAAATATACAGTACAGTGGATGTTTAGTTTTAGAATGTGTGCATGTGTGCTAAGTTGCTTGAGTTGTGTCCTACTCTTTGCAGCCCTATGGACTGTAGCCCGCTAGGCTCCTCTGTATATGGAATTCTCCAGGCAAGAATATTGGAGTGGGTTGCCATTTCCTCCTCCAGGGGCTCTTCCCAACCCAGGGATCAAACCCATGTCTCTTACATTTCCTGCATTGGCAGGCAGGTTCTTTACCACTGGCACCACCTGACTTACTTAAATGAATAAAATACAACAGTAGTGTTAATGACAAATAGAAATTATCTAGGGCCAGAATAAGACTTTTGATTAAACACAGCAAATTGAGCCTGTTTATTTCTGTACTCTCCTAAAACTCCTCATCAATGGCAGCAATGGAATAAAAAAAGGAATAAACCCACTATGACAAAAAGAACAAGGTAGGTAATAATAGCAGCCAAGAGATATCCACACGGTTCTAGAAGGTGCAAAGTACACGACTGAATGGTGAGATTTAGTTCAGCAGAGAAACGGAAGCCCAAATGCCTGCAGTGAGAGATGCCCCCCCACAAGAAGTGGACCAGCTGAACCATAAATATTGTGAAGCTCCAAGATAGGAAGATGCTGGTTATCCCTGAAGAACCAGGGTGTGGGGTGGAGCTAAAAAGTAGAGAATTAGTTGAATGACAGTAAGTGACAATAAGACTCCAGATGCCCTCTGCAGCCAGTAACATCAGGCATACCCTTCAGCGTCTGGGAGAAGGCAGGATGCAGAGCCAGCCTGATCCTGAGGCTACTAAAGCCTAGGCCTGGGGCTACCCACACCCGGGTCCCTTCCAAAGCCTTGTATGTAAATTGTGCTTCATAATCTTACATTTTTTTTGGTCTGGAACAGGGTCCTCCAAATGATGTAAGCTTGAGACCCCACAAAACTTACATCTGTTCTAGACAGGATGGAGAGATTGAACCAGAAGACACCATTTTAAAAACAAGGGCTCACTTCAGTACAGTCGCTCAGTCCTGTCCAACTCTTTGCGACCCCATGGACTGCAGCATGCCAGGCTTCCCTGTCCATCACCAGCTCCCGGAGTTTACTCAGACTCCTGTCCATTGCGTTGGTGCTGACATCCAACAGTCTCATCTTCTGTCGTCCCCTTCTCCTCCTGCATTCAGTCTTTCCCAGGATCAGGGCCTTTTCCAGTGAGTCAGTTCTTTGCATCAAGTGGCCAAAGTATTGGAGCTTCAGCTTCAGCATCAGTCCTTCCAATGAATATTCAGGATTGATTTCTTTAGGATTGACTGGTTGGATCTCCTTGCAGTCCAGGGGACTCTGAAGAGTCTTTTTCAACACCACAGTTCAAAAGCATCAATTCTTTGGTGCTCAGCTTTTTTTATAGTCCAATTCTCACATCCAAGGGGGAATCTTTTTTTTTGAACTATAGTTGATTTACAGTGTTTTAGGTGTACAACAAAGTGATTCTGTTATGCATATACATACATATTTTATTTTCTTTCAGATTCTTTTCTCTTTTAGTTTATTACAAGATATTGAGTATAGTTCCCTGTGCTACACAGTAGAGCCTTGTTGTTTATCTACTTTATAAGTAGTGTGTGTATGTTAATCTCAGACTCCCAATTTTATCCCTTCTTGCCCTTTCCCTTTTGGCAACTGTAAGCTTGTTTTCTATGTTTGTGAATTTGTTAATATTTCTGTTTTGTAAATGAGTTCATTTGTATCATTTTGTAAAATTCCACATATAAGTGATATCATGTGGTATTTGTCTTTCTCAGACTTACTTTACTTGTTATAATGATCTCTAGGTCCATCTATGTTGCTGCCAGTGGTATTATTTAATTCTTTTTATTGCAGAATAATGTTAATATTCCATTGTATATGTGTACCACATCTTCTTTAGCCACTCATCTATCAATGGATATTTAGGTTGCTTCCATGTCTTGGCTATTGTAAATAGCTTTGCAATGACTTTGGGGTGTGTGTATCTTTTCAAATTAGAGTTTTCATCTTTTCTGGGTATATTCCCAGGAGTGGGATTGCTGGATCTAGTTTTAGCTTTTTAAAGAACCTCGATATTATTTTCCATTGTAGCTGTACCAATTTACACTCCCACCAACAGTGTCAGATGGTTCTGTTTTCTCCACACCCTCTTCAGCATTTATTATCTGTAGACTTTTTGATGGCAGCCATTCTGACCAGTGTGAGGTGATACCTCTTTGTAGTTTTGATTTGCATTTCTCTGATAATTAACAATATTGAGCATCTTTTCATGTGTCTGTTGGCCAGCAGTATGTCTTCTTTGGAGAAATGTCTATTTAGGTCTACTGCCAATTTTTCAGTTGGATTGTTTGATTTTTTGATATTGAACTGTATGAGCTGTTTGTTTACTTTGGAAAGGAATCCCTTGTCAGTTGCATCATTTGCAAATATTTTTCTCCCAATCTGTAGGTTGTCTTTTTGTTTTGTTTATGGTTTCTCTTACTATGCAAAAGTTTTTAAGTTTAATTAGGTCCCATGTGTTAAAAACAAGAGGATTGTGTGAGAATCTACATGAAAAACATTTCCCTTCCATTCCTGCCACATCTTAGCTCCCAGAACACTATAGCCACACTATACTCCCAGGCAAGAGACTAGAAAACACTCCCAGCTCAAAGCCAAAGATCTACAGAAACTGACATTTACAGGGGCCCACCTGTCTCTTCAGGGGATTCAACTCTGACCCAGTCTCCCTACAGCAAAGCTCACTGGTTGACAACTCCTAGAGCTTAACAGCCTTACTTTTAGTATGAATAGACATTCAAGAATCACCAAAGAAAAGCCTTCAGCAAAATAGACAGAAAAAAAGCAGCAAGAAATTTCAACAATAAAAATAAACCTTTTAAGAAATATCTTCAGGAAGAAAAGACAAAATACTATATTCATTTAAAAACTTTATATGTGCTCAGTCACTTCAGTAGTGTCCTTACTCTTTGCAACCCTATAGACTATAGCCCGCCAAACTCCTCTGCCCTTGGGGTTCTTTAGGCATGATACTAGAACTGGTGGCTATGCCATCCTCCTGGGGATCTTCCCAACCCAGGGGTGGAATCCATGTCTCCTACACCTCCCCCATTGCAGGCAGATTTTTTTACCCACCCAGCGACCTGGAAAATTCAAAATCTTTATGTATACACACACACACACACACACACATATAAAATATACTATGCATACATATATAATACATATATGGTATACATAAGGGCAGGGCTTCCCTGGCGGCTCAGATGGTAAAGAATCTGTCTGCAATCCAGGAGACCCAGTTTCGATCTCCGGGTTGGAAAGATTCTCTGAAGTAGGGAATGGCTACCCACTCCAGTATTCTTGCCTGACAAATCCCATGGACAGAGGAGCCTAGCGGGTCACCATCCATGGGGTTGCAAAGAGTTGGACGCGACTGAATGATGAACACACACAAACACATATAGTATACATCCATGCATACTATATATACATAAATATACATATGTGTGTGTATATATATATACACACATATACATACACACATTCAAAAAATAAGACAAAAATATCGAATATTTAAAATATGATTGCAGGTGGATTGAAATAGAACATTGAGGAAATTTGATTGATAATA
Source organism: Cervus elaphus (assembly GCF_910594005.1). Lineage (NCBI taxonomy): Eukaryota > Metazoa > Chordata > Mammalia > Artiodactyla > Cervidae > Cervus > Cervus elaphus. The sequence goes on along the minus strand of NC_057842.1, from coordinate 25,106,024 downwards.
AGGACTTCAGGGAAAAAGTGTGAAGAAAGTGAAAGGAAATTATAAAAGAAATAATACAAGCAGATGTCCCAACTGTGAAAGTTTGAGTTTCCAAATTAAAATAGTCTACTAAATATCCAGTACAATAAAGAAATAAGTTAACAGTAATAACATAAGGGGAAGGGGATCAAGGAAAGCCCTGGGTGAAAGCTGTTCTGCAGGCCTGGAAAGCTCCCAGAGAGGACTGGAGAGGGAGGACCTGGCTCTCAGGAGGGGTAATGAAAGAGGAGGAGGAGGAAGAGAAACTGAGAGATTCGCTGTAGTACTGGATCATCTCGAGAGACATTTTCTAGTCCTGGCAGCATGTTTAGGAACGAATTCGTTCTCAGCACATGAAAAACTAAGTAAATGCAATAACAAGGCCCTTTCCGACTCAGAGAAAATATTTGTACAGTAAGTGAAAGTTAATCGTAGTATAATTTATGCTGCAGTGTTGAGTAATATTTAGTTATACCCATGCAAGCATCAAACGTTTTATTAGAACTCTATTGGGTGAGTGGAGGAAGGGGACATGTATTCTTTCCTCTGCTTAATTTTTTCATGTCATGGATCACTTTCTGGAATTCTCCAATTATTTGGCTACTTGTCTGCTTTTTATTTTTTCACACCAGAATGAATGTAAGTTCCTAAGGATGGGGACTTGGTCTTATCCATTGATATATCCCCAATTATTTCCAGAAAGGAAGGGAGCAAGGCATGTTTAATTGAAACAAATCCCCATCCTTCAGATAGAAAATCAACAGGCAATGTCTAAAATTGGGAAATCTTAAGAGTATAAGCATATTGTATCAAATAATACCAGTAGAAACCCATAAGATACTTGAAAACAGTTTCTTCTAGGGAGCAGCAATTGGGAACACAAAGGGGTAAAGCAGGAGAGAGCTGTGTCCATTATAAGCTTTGTAATATTTTCTGCTTCTTAAATTATTAAATATATTACTTTGATAAACAATAATTAAACCTTGAAAAGAGAAAATAAATAGATAGTATAAAAATATGTACAGTAAAGTTTCATTTTACATTTAAAACATTTTGTAGTAGTGTTTTAGAATGACTTACCTCACAACATTATGTAGAATGGATTGAGTGAGGTAAGAGATTAGAGGAGAGAGAACTAGGAGGACTTTGGGATGATTAAGATGATAGGTGATGAGACCCTGAACTAGATGGATACCTCTGAAATAGGAGTAGTGACATAGTAGAACATATTTTGGAGGTTTAAAAAGTATTTTAAAAGATATCCAGGAATGACCACATATTCCATGGCCATCATCTATAGTCCATTCTCAACTAATTTTTCAGGACTTTGGAAATAGTGAGTGCAATGCTTATAAATTAAACACTTAAAAGAAATCAAAGTTTACCCTGATTTGTAGCAATATTCCTTTCAGGACATTTTTGTGGTTCTATTGTCCATGATAAACAAAGCATTTACAATTGTTTGACACACAGGCTAACTTCCAAAGCATGAGATAGAATTGCAGTATCCATATTGTATAACTACTTACAGTTCCACAAGTTTAGGACTTGGAGAAGGCAATGGCACCCCACTCCAGTACTCTGGCCTGGAAAATCCCATGGATGGAGGAGCCTGGTAGGCTGCAGTCCATGGGGTCTCGAAGAGTCAGACGTGACTGAGTGACTTCACTTTCACTTTTCACCTTCATACCTTGGAGAAGGAAATGGCAACCCACTTGTGTTCTTGCCTGGAGAATCCCAGGGACGGGGGAGCCTGGTGGGCTGCTGTCTATGGGGTCGCACAGAGTCGGACATGACTGAAGTGACGTAGCAGCAGCTTTCAGGAATCGGCATCCTCTGATTTTAAGAAATCATCTGCCATATTCCTGACAAAGACCTCAAGTTATTTCTCAGCCCTTTGGAATACCAAAACACCCTGTTTTTCCTACTCTATAATAATTTACATTATTCTGCCTTGTATAATTTTGAATTGTTTTCATCCCTCTTATGATGAAGTCATCTGAATCAGTTTTTATACCATAGACATGCATGCACTCAATATAGATTTTTTGAGTTGAATTAAGTATTCATCATTTGTAAGTGCTTATAGAGATTTAGTTATTTAGTTTGCTGAAGTTCCAATACTTTGACCACCTGATGCGAAGAGCAGACTCATTGGAAAAGACCTTGATGTTGGGAAAGATTGAAGGCAAAAGGAGAAGAGGATGGCAGAGAATGAGATGGTTAGATAGCATCACCGACTCAATGGACATCAGTTTGAGCAACCTCCAAGAGATAGTGGAGGACAGAGGAGCCTGGCATGCTACAGTCTATGGGGTCACAAAGAGTAGGACATGACTTAGCAGCTAAACGAGAGGAACTTGGTTTCCTCACTAAATAAGGAATTAAACTAGATTAGTTGTTTTTACCCTTCTTGCACATTTAGAAACATCTTGAGACTTAGAAAAATTCTGATATGCAAGTCCAAAAAAAAATCTGGGTAATTTTCTTAATTCCCCTGTTGCTTCTAACAGAGATTGAGAACTCCTGAGTTCAATTACGAAAGCTGAGTTTGATTCCCAAACCTGGTTAGGTATCAGAATCACTAAGAAGCACTTCTAAAAGTGCTTCCCTTCCAGCTCCAAACTCTGATTATGACCAAGGGGCGCTCAGACCACTGCTGTTGATTTTTCTCATACAATGAATTTGATTTAACAAGTTACAGAAGCAAAGAGCTTGCAGTGGGTGATCCACTTAGAGAAAAATGTTAAGTTTGGGCTTGTGTACAAGGAATTGGGGTTTCCCTGGTGGCTCAGTGATAAAGAATTCTCCTGCATGCAGGAGACACAGATTCGATCCCTGGGTCGGGAAGATCCCCTGGAGAAGGAAATGGCAGCCCACTCCAGTATTCTTGCCTGGAGAATCCATGGACAGAGGAGCCTGGTGGGCTACAGTCCATGGGGTCACAAAGAGTCAAACACAACTTACCGATTAAACAAGAAGAAGAAGGAATTACAAAGTTGTAGGGAGAGTGTAACTCTCTTAATCTCTACCCTCCCCTGTAACATTCTTCTCTGTCAATACTGGGCTTAATTCCTGCCTGGAATGGAGATTTGGGATTTGCGCCAGTCGATACCTACAAGCTAGTTCCAAACCCCTAGGGAAACATGGAATAACAGTAATATATAACAAAAACAATAATATAACAACAATAACAGTAACTGTCATGCTTTTCTTTTTTAAATTCCCTTAATTGATCGATGGCTCTGCTGGGTCTTTGCTGTCGTGCATGGGCTTTCTCTAGTTGAGGTGAGGGCTGCTCTGTAGTTGAGGTTTGCGGGCTACTCACTGGGGCGGCTTTTCTTGTTGCGGACCCCAGGGCATGGGCTTCAGTAGTTGTGGTGCTTGGGCTTAGTTGCTCTGCCGCATGTGGGATCTTCCTGGACCACGGATCATGTCTCCTGCATTGGCAGGAGGGTTCTTGGCCACTGGACCACTCAGGAAGTCCCACTGTCATGCTTTATGCAGTGCTATGCTTGCAAAAGATGGCATTGGTCTTATTGAATGGTAAGCATCGTCACAGTTTCCTCCTTACACCACATGTTGTACTTAATACTACTTTCACTATGAGTAAAAGTATGAGTTACTAAATAACAATGTTTCTTTAATCGTACAATATAAACTCATGGAAGCTTCATGACAGCCAGATAGGCTGGGAAAGCCTGACTTGGCACTTGAGCAAACTGAAATTAAAACTTGTAATAGCCGAGCCATGGTCTTTCTGTCACCTGGACCCAAAACCAGTGTTCCTTCTGTTCTAGTATATCCCACTGTCTCTTTTGTGGAGAGAGTGGAAACTTTTCTTCCTTCAAGAACGTCAGATTTGTGGGGCTTCCCTGGTGGTCCAGTGGTTAAGAATATGCCTGTCAGTGCAGGAGACACAGGTTCGATCCCTGGTCCGGGAAGACTCCATGTGCCGCGGGGCAGCTAAGCCCATGTGCCACAACTACTAAAGCCGGAGTGATGCGCGGCAGCGAAGACCAGTGCACCTGAAATGAATTAACTATTTAATTTTAAAAATGAACAATGAAAAACAAAAGTCAGATTTCAAGTTCTGAATGTGCAGTTTACTTCCTGATGAACCCTTGTCCTTGAAGAAGAATGTCTGGGGTGCTAGATATTCCAAGCAACCGAGGCGATGCAATTTGTATAATAAATTTATATGTTACTTGGGCTTGTCTTTTTTCCACGTGGAAATCACTTTGTTTAAAAACTACGAATTTCCTATCAAACTGCTTAACAGCACCACTGTGAGTTTGATTTTTATTTTATCAACATGGAGAAGCGTTTGACAGGCTAGAGTCAAAGGTTTGTTTTTCCATCCAGGTGTCACTGGTGCTTAATACCTGGTTCTTGAAAAGAATGATGTCATCTGTGTTAGCAGTCACAACACATACACCACGCTCATCCTGTGTACAATTTGACCTTGCGGAGCTGAAAAAACAGAAAGATTGTATGTGGGAAAAAACAAAAGGAGACTGAGATGATTGTACAGAGGGGTCTAATTACAGGTATTTGAAGCATAAAATCGTTGTTTAGAATCTCTTTGCAGAGAAAAGCTTGTCCTCTACCAGCTGTATTTTTTCTGTGCTCTTTTCTGCTGTTGTGGAAGTCAGCTTCTTTGTTAGCCTTCCAGTGTTTAAATAGACTGGAGCTATATTTTGAGAGACAATTAGAAAAACTCTAGAGTGCTACCAAAGGTTGCAAAAGACAAAAGAACTTTTCTAACTCATCCTCCTAGTTTTACTTCATTTTATTTTTTTTATTGGAATATTGTTGCTTTACACTGCTGTCAGTTTCCGCTGTGAAGCTAAGTGAATTTGCCATACATATGCCTATGTTTGGATTTCCTTCCCATTTAGGTCCCTGTGCTATAGGGAAGGCTCTCGTTAGTTATCTATTTAATACAGTAGTAATTTTACTTCATTTTAGAATGCAAGATGGAAGAAGAGAAGACCTGAATGGGGAATGGTGACCCTATTTCTAGCCCCGATTCTGCCACAAATGTGATGTAAACCCTTGGGCGCATCACCTAACTTCCCAGAGCATGTATCTCCTCTGTGTGAAATGAAGGCATGAGACCAGACTTGTTCTTCTTTCCCAGCCCGCATAGCCCATAATGCTGTGTCTCTACAGGTCTCAGGTTTTATCTTCTTTCCACACTGAACATGTCTGAAATCTCAAATTCTATGTGGATCCTCGCCTGAGACATCATTTTGCTGCCACTAACACCGTTTTTTAAAATTGTGGTCCTCAAGCTTCCTTCTAACAGAATCATCTGGAATGCTTATTTAAAATGCAGAATCTTGGGAATACCCTGACGTTCCAGTGGCTAGGACTCAGCACTCTTACTGCCAGGGCCCAGGTTCAATTCCTGGTTGTGGAACTAAGATCCTGCAAGCTGAGCAGCAAAACAAACAAACAGCGAAACCAGAATCTTGAGCCTTGACCCAAGCCTCTTAAATCTTTAGGATGGGAACTTTAGGATAGGAGCTAATGTATAGGTGACCGTAGTTAACAGTATTGTAAAGTTCTCACCAGACACAGATATGTATACACACACACACACACACACACACACAATGATAGTACTGTGAGGTGTTAACTACCTGATTACAATAATCATTTTACAAGATACATATATATATAATCATTACCTTGTACGCCTTAAACTTACACAATGTTATATGTCGATTATATATTAATAAAGCTGGGGAAAATAATAGTCCGAAAAAAGTCTGTAGGATGGGAGGAGGGATTCAGGACTGTGTCTAGTGGGCTCTGAGGAGATCCCTATTTCCTCTCAAGTTTGAGAATGACTGTGAATCCAGGCATAAACTTTCAAAGAGGGGAGGGAAGGCTGACAGTAGAAACTGGTCATCACTACCTAGCTTTGGATGCGGCGGAAACAGGTGGGGAGGGAAGAAGGGTGCAGTCTGGGTGGTGAGGATGCCCCTGGAGAATGCATCTCTCTGCTGTCATTGTCACCCTGTTTTCATGCTTGAATGGACTGAAGTCAAGCACTGGCTATGAGAAGTGTTACGTAAAACTACCCCACAGCTACAGCATCACCGTGGGTACAGTGGGACCCTAGCTTACGTTTTCCATAATACTCAAAACCAGACGAGTAGGTTGAGGTTCCATTTTATGAATGAAGAAATGCCCTTCCTCAAGAAGCCGAGAGAAAGCAGGTAAATGGTGACCATTTCAGATCTCTGAAGATTTTTTTTTCATGAGTGGAAATAAACCCTTTGGTGAATCAAAATATATTCTTTTCATGCTGGGGATTTTGCTCAGATTTTCTTTACCCTGGTTTGGGGACTATTATTCAGAGCATGTAGGTGAGATTATTTGTGAGACTACATGGAAAACCCATACTTGGTCAGCGTGATTTCCTACCATGGGTGGATAGTTCTGTAATGATTATCTCTGTAGGTTCTGTGACAACGCTGTCTTTATAGCACAAATACATACAAAATAGAAAGACAAGGGAAAATTTCATCACTCAATGTCTTAACTTCAGACAAGTTTGAGATCAAGCCTCAGGAAATCCAACTCATCTCTTGATAAACCGGGTATCCCATGTTTGAGGAACCCTGACATGCCTAGCATTGGGTGAAGTTCAAAATTCCGTATCTCTTGAGTGAAAAGTTGATCAAAGAGAGGAGCTTCTCTGGCTTAGCAGGATCTTTCAGGAACTACAGACATGTGAATAACCCCAGCACAGGGTAACATTGCAGGGGAAAGCCAAGCAACCTCAAAGGACCTAAAGAAGGCTTTTGATGAGGAGTGGCCACAACACAATAGCAGCACTCTGGCTTTGCACTGGTTGAGGAGTGAATCTCTACACTTGTGGTAAGCAGGCTCCTGGGGCAAACTTGTTCCCACCCAAGTTCAAGTGGCGTCTTGGTGGAAAAGAGAATAGAAGTATAGGGGAGGGAACCTTCCTGGTGGCCCAGTGGTTCAGAATCTTCCTTGCAATGCAGGGGACTCAGGTTTGAACCCTGGTCAGGAAACTAAGATCCCACATGCCGGGGGAAACTTAGCCCACATGCTGAAACTGGAGAGAAGCCTGCTCACCAAAATGAAGAGCCCACAGCCACAGCGAAAGATCCCACATGCTGCAACTAGAGAGAAGCCTGCTCACCAAAATGAGGAGCCCACAGCCACAGCGAAAGATCCCACATGCTGCAATGAAGACCCCGTGAGCTGCAACTGAGACCAGAACACAGCCAAATTTGTTCAGTTACTCAGTTGTGTCCGACTCTTTGTGACCCCATGGACTGCAGCATACCAGGCTTCCCTGTCCATCACTATTTCCTGGAATTTGCTCAAACTTGTGTCCATCAAGTCAGTGATGTTATCCAACCATCTCATCCTCTGTCTCCCCCTTCTCCTCCTGCCTTCAGTCTTTCCCAGCATCAGGGTCTTTTCCAATGAATCGACTTTTCATATCACGTGGCCAAAGTATTGAAGCTTCAACTTCACCTCAGTCTTTCCAATGAATATTCAGGGTTGATTTCCTTTAGAATTGACTGGTTGGGTCTCCTTGCAGTCCAAGGGACTCTCAAGAGTCTTTGCCAGCACCACAGTTTGAAAGCATCAGTTCATCAGTGCTCAGCCTTCTTTATGGCCCAAGTATCATATCCATACATGATTACTGGAAAAACCATAGCTTTGACTAGACAGATGTTTGTTGGCAAAGTGGTATCTCTGCTTTTTAATACACTTTCTAGGTTCGTCATAGCTTTTCTTCCAAGGAGCAAGCATCTTTTAATTTCATGGCTGCAGTCACCATCTGCAGTGACTTTGGAGCCCAAGAAAATAAAATGCGTCCCTGTTTCCTTTTTCACCTCATCTATTTGCCATGAAATGATGGGATCGAATGCCATGATCTTTGTTTTTTGAATGTTGAGTTTTAAGCCAGCTTTTTCATTCTGTTCTTTCACCTTCATCAAGAGGCTGTTTAATTCCTCTTCATTTTCTGCCATAAGGGTGATGTCATCTGCATATCTGAGATTATTGATATTTCTCCCAGCAATCTTGATTCAAGCTTGTGCTTCATACAGCCTAGTATTTTGATGATGTCCTCTGCATATAAGATAAATAAGCAGGGTGACAATATACAGCCTTTACATACTCCTTAAATAAATATTTTTTAAAAGGGGGAAGGCACACAGATTTCCTTTCCTTCCACATAGCCTCCTGAACAAAGATCTCTTGTGGAGGTTTTCCCTGTTTCTATTCATCCTTCTCCACTTTGATTTTCTTCATAGTATTGATGCTTATTTTGTTTCTCACCTGTGTCCACTTTGCTATTAATAGAATCTACTCACCATGAAGGATGGATTCCTGTCTGTATGTTCACAGCTATTGCCCTACTGCCTAGAAGAGTTTCTGGTACTTAGTAGATGCTTACTAAGTACCTGTAGAAAGAATGATTAAATCCCTACTAGATTGTGATAACCTATATAAGAAAAGAATCTAAAAAAGAATGACCATATGTGTATGTATAACTGAATCACTTTACATACACCTGAAGCTAACATGACATTGTAAATAAACCATACTCCAATAAAATTAAAAATTTAAACACCCCTAATAGATGATATCCTTCCCACATTCAGTGATAAAAAGTTACTATATTTTATGCACTTTTAGAATTGTGCCCCCAAAAACGACAATAAAATATTTAGGGAGTTGGACCAAGGTGGGATGTTTACCTGACTGGTTATTTCTGGGTTTCAGGTTAGGTAATTTAGTCATTGAGGGCTTCAGCTCTGGAATCAAACTATCTTGGTTTGAATCCTAGTGCTGGTGCTTACTAGTTGTGAAACCTCCAACCAGTTGATTAACTTATTTGTGCTGCAGTTTCCTCCTGTGTGAAATGGGATGATAAGAGGAAGTAGCTCTAAGTATCAGATGTATCTAAAGTGTTTGAAAGGCAGTCCTGCACAGAGCAGACAAGAATAACACTTATTGTGGCTGCTTTCCTGTAAATGTCATGTTATCTCTTCCATCAACAGTGCTTTTAATTGACCGTAAACACACAGTTACATTCGTTTTCTTGAGTTAAATCTGAATTTATTAAAATATGTAGCAGCATGACCATTATGAGAATCAGAAGGTACAATTTATGTGCAGAAAACAAAAAGGGAACAAGGAGACCCAGGTCATAACTATAGCAACAATGAAATAAGAGCTATTATTTGTTTAATATTTTATTTTACGTCTATCCACCCTTCTAACTGTCCACCCATCCATCTATCTACTCATCTCTCTCTCTCTCTCTATCCTACTGTAATTGTATGGTCCTATCCAACTAAGAAGCTAGTTGTTAATGGAAGTTTCTCATCTGAAACAATAAAACACCAAACACACATACAGTAATTACTTTGTGCCAGGTACCATTCTAAACGTTGAGAGAAAATTTCCCATTTATCAGTGTAAATACCCAAGCATTCACTTGCAACTTTAGAAATCCTATGTAAAAGTTTCATACTCAGAAACACACTTTCAGGGATGGTTAATCTTAATGTTATTGTCATTATTTTTCTCAGTGATTCATGTAAGTGTCCTATGACCATATGCACATAACTCCTGCCTTCTGGAGTTATGGCTTCCCTGGTGGCTCAGTGGTAAAGAATCTGCCTTCAATGGGGGAGATGTGGGTTCAATCCCTGGGTCAGGAAGATCCCCTGGAGAAGAAAATGGCTACCCACTCCAGTACTCTCGCCTGGAGAATTCCATGGACAGACGAGCCTCATAGGATCTTGTGTCCATGGGGTCACAAAAAGTCAGATATGACTGAGTGACTAATACTTTCCTGCCTTCTGGAGTTAACAGCCAATGGAGTTAACAGCTATAGTATTAATTAAATAATAGTACACATGCAAATGCAGCCCAGATTCTCTAGTCAAGATATCTTTAAACTCTCCAACCTTCTGGGGCTATTTCATTGTGTATCATTTTATATCCAAGATGAAAGAAGTCCTATCTATACTCCTCAGCATCTCTGAGAAGTTTTTAAGACTCACAGCTCTCCTTAGGGTTCCTAGTTGGCTGTTTCTCCACACCTCCTTCCCTCTCACGTGCCTCTCAGTGTGAACAAGGCTCCATTTTCTCTGAGGAGGTCCACCTGGGTCTCATTGGAAAAGACCCTGATGCTGGGAAAAATTGAGGGCAGGAGGAGAAGGAGTTGACAGAGGATGAGAAGGTGGGTTGGCATCATCAACTCAATGGACATGAGTTTGTGCAAACTCAGAGAGATGGTAAAGGACAGAGAAGCCTGGCATGCTGCAGTCCATGGGGTCACAAAGAGTCAGACACTACTGGGCAACTGAACAAACACAATCTGGTACCTCCACTCTCTTTTTCATGCCCCTGGAGCATTAATTTCACTGTTACTGGTAGCTAACTTGTGTTGATCTTCTGAGGAAGGGATGGTGTGGTGGGAGAAGATAGGGTAAAGAGAACACAATAGAAGTCATTTCAACCCAGAACACAAAGCAACCTTAATTTCAGGCATCATTCTCCCTGGCACTTCTGAGCCATTTCGCACAACTGAGAATTTCTCACTGCCTCTTTCCTGCCAGATATCAAGTTTCCTCTCTTTTGTGACCCTTCTTGCTTCTCTTTCTCCCTGTTTCTCAGGCTCTTTACTCATGTATTCACTCCCTTCTTTAAGGTTTCCCCCAGAAATACCAATAAGTTCTCCCCCTCCCGCCAGGCAAATGACAAGGGGACCTTCCTCAACCAAGATAACCATCTTATTATGATGTTTTCATAAAAAGAACTTGGATGGGGAAGATCTTCTGGAGGAGGGCACAGCAACCCACTCATATTCTTGCCTGAAGAATCCCATGGACAGAGGAGCCTGGAGGACTACAGTCCATGGGATCATAAAGAGTTGGACATGACTGAGTGACTAACACTTACATGACTGAGCAACTAATACTTCCATTCCACCCCCCAGATGGACATATGACATTACTCATGGGAGTTCCAGAAGTTCTGTGTAGCAGGAGCTCTGTAGATTTAGTCTAATTGAAAGGAAATTGAGAAAATCTGATTTGAAATTGTGCTTGCATAGCAAACAAACTCTTCTTGACTTAATTGCATATCAGTCAAAGTCCTGCAGAAATCAAAGTTCCACTCAAAGGGCTTAAAAGGAAGAGAATTTAATTAAGGGACTGTCTCTAGAGGTGTGGGCAAGTTAGAGAAGCCAGCAAGGATCCTTGAGGCTCCCGGGACGGGGGAGTGTGGCACCATCTCACCCCCAGGGCTGAAGAAACAAGAGGAGGAAGTGGCGTCTCTGTGCTCCTGATGGCTGGGAAGAGTCAGGAAGAGCTATTGTTTCAGGGGTTACAGGTCCCAAAGATGTACCCTGATCTCTCCTTCCCCTTGCCCTCCGAACTCCTGCAGATGTTTCCCAGGGGCTGAACCCAACCAGAAGTCAGAGGGCAGGAGAGACTCCCAGGCGAAGGAGTCTGCAGGCCCTGAACAGGTCAGGTGGGATTGGGTGATGGTGAATCACCAAAACAGATTGGGTGTTTATTTGGTATAACGTTGAAAACAGAATCTTAGCAAGGTGAAGGATGGCCGGACCACTGCTAGCCACTTTCTAGAAGGCAGAAGTAACTGGAGTCAAGCTTTGTTTCACCCTGACATTTTCCCCTCCTAACACCCTAGTAGCTGTTGTGGAGACAGAGGTTAGGCCTCCCCTCCCTCCCCATTCCTGGGGAAAGGTCTGAGTTCTGGGCAGAGCATGGTGTAAGGGAAGTATTTGAGTGGTATCTACCTTGGTCTTGTGGCCAAGATTCCTATCTCCTTTGCACCACGGATCAGCTCCAAACTCTCTGTATCATAAGAAATAAAGCAATTTTTGAAGCAGAAAACTAAGCTGCAACAGCCAATCCAGAAGTCAAGTTAAGCATTGGGAGAAGTCAGACACGATCAAGGATGTACACTTTTGAACTCTAAATTCTTTTTTATTGCCTCTAAAGTCAAGGTCTCGACCAACCATGACAAGAGTTTACATTCCTCTTGGAAATCAGTGAGGCAAAAACAGATTACCAAAAGCTGGAGAGAAGGATGCAGTGTTGATTCTTTCCTAAGGGCTGAATACTAATTTGAGGGGATGGCTCTGGATCTTTGCAGAGAATGGACTGCAGTATCCGCCCCTGAGGACTGCCAGCCAACCTGGCCCGCTGCCTGGTGCTCCTTCGTCTGGTTGTGTCTGCAACTGCCAAGAGAGTGATGGAAGAATTTCTGCAAGAGGCTTTGTTTCAACCCAACTCCCTAACTGGGTCAAAGACCACCTCGACTCCAGAAGCAATCATAGCATGAGGATATGGCCCTGACCAGCAAGTCTTCAGGGTTTACTGTGGAGTCAGGGAGTGACATGAAATGTGTAAGAGGAGAATACTGTCCTCTGTGAAGTTAACTTTGACATGACCTGAGAAGTGAAAGAGAAAGGTACCCTTGGATGTATTGGGTTGGCCAAAAATTTCCTTTGGATTTTTCCATGGATGGCATGGCAAAACCCAAAGGGAGTTTTTGGCCAACACAATACATGTTGCCCAAGCTCCCCTTCACTTTTTTTTTTTTTTTTTTTTGCTGTCTAGGATAGCCTGCAAAAGAGGTCCTGAGCTGAGTGCTTTAAATTATACACCTCAAACTAAATGTGGAAGATGCATGCTTAAATATCTCTATTTTAAACTAAAAATTTTTTAAATCTCTATTTTACAGAGAGAGAAGATTTGAGGAAACCACTGATTTGCTCAAAGACATACAGCTTGTACATGGTAGAGCTGAAAACCCAGTTTTGTCTGTGTTCAGCACCTTTGCACCTAACAACCACACGACAGAGAATGAGTGTGCCAGGGAGTTTAGAAGGAGGATAGTGAGATGGTATAAAGCATGGATGGTTAAAGTTGTTTCCAGAGTTCTGAATCTGTGATATTATGATTGCTAAGAAATAGATATTTGGTCATTCAGATGACTGAAATTATTTCTCATTACATTTGGCCTTCATCCATAGTTCGTGGTTTACAGTTCCCCAAGACCTCTGTCCTAAGTGCTGAAAGTCATAAAGGTGTCTTTTGTTGTGAAAATGAGCTGGCTTTTGGAAAGCATCTGAGGTCAGGGGCTGGTTGCCAGGAGAACCAACAACATGATTAGAGGATAGGAACTTTGAGTCCCACTTCCTGGAGTTTCAATCAGTTGTCAGTGGCCAGTGATTTAGTCAGACTGTCTGTGTGAGAAAGCCTCCATAAAAAATCCAGAAGGACAGGGTTTGGAGAGCTTCTGGATTGGTGCTGGGAGAATGTGCTTCTGACAGGGCCCGGGAAGCCCAGTGCCCTGTCCCCGTACTTGCTTTTTGCATTGGGCTTTCCAGGTGGCGCTAGTGGTAAAGAAAAGTGAAAGTCGCTCAACTGTGTCTGAATCTTTGAGACCCCCATGGATAGTCCATGGAATTCTCCAGGCCAGAATGACTGGAGTGGGTAGCCTTTCCCTTCTCCAGGAGATCTTCCCAACCCAGGGATTGAACCCAGGTCTCCCGCATTGCGGGCAGATTTTTACCAATTGAGCTATCAGCAAAGCCCTGGTGGTAAAGAATCCACCTGCCAATACAGGAGACCTAAGAGACTCCAGTTTGATCCCTGGGTTCAGTAAGTAAATGTAAGTAATCTAGTAAGTAAAATGTTTCTCTGAGTTCTATGAGCCACTCTAGCAAATTAATTGAACCTGAGGAGGGGAGTCTTAGGAACCTGTGACCTATGGCCAGTCAGTCAGAAATACCAGTATCAGCCTGCGCTTGTGACTGGCATCTGGAACGCGTGTGTCTGTGTGTGGATTTTCCTTTTTGGGGTGGGGGAGGGGGTATGGGGGTCGGAGAAGTCTGGTAGGACAGAACCCTTGCCCTGTGGAATCTGATGCTGTCTCCAGGTAAATAGAGACTAGAATTGTGTTGAATTCTCAGCCCACCAGCTGGTATATAAGGATTACTTGGTGTTGTGTGGGAAGTCTCCCAGTCCCTCCCCTTGGAATTGGGTCCAGGATCCCCAAAAGAGAACTATATACAAGGGTAAATTTGATTAGCCACAACTCTCAGTTGGAAGTGACAGAAACCCAATTCAATTTCTAGCTTAAGCCGGGGATGGGGGGGGGCGGGGAACTGACTTAATTAACCTAAAAGTTCAAGGACTGGTGACTGCCAGCATAGAACCACTTAAATGAAGTTTCCAGGAATCATTCATTTACCAATCACCCCCCCCCCGCCCCCACCCCAAGGGCAGGGAGGTGTTGGCTTTAACTTGCAGGCTGGTTGTGTCTATGTAATAGAGAAGATGAGTCTTGACAGAATCAGATTTACATAATCCTATGGCTCACAACCTCAAACAAATAAATAAGTCTGTCTCCCTGACCATCCATGTGGATCAGTGAAAGACCTGCGGCTCAGCTTGGATCACGTGCCCATCCTGAACCAATCACAGTGTTTGAGGCAAATACAATGTTCTCATTGACCAGCCTAAGTCAGAGGCTCACTCCTAGTAAGCCAGGTAAGATCATACCATCAGCAGCCCCAACTGTTCCCCAAAGAGTTTCCAAAACAGAAGGAGGCTGGGCAGATTTTTTTTTTAAGTAAGCAAATAAAAACAGTGACAAAAATTACTAACTTGTTAACTAAATAAACAGGACAACCGCTAGTTGTGGGAGGCTACATGAACAGGATAAGTTTATGAGAAAAGCTTACTTCATTAAGCAAGAGATGCGTTGTGTTAAAAATAGCTCCCTCGAGCAGAGCTCACTTCTTGAACAAAATAGATGTTTTCCTTATACTCAATAGGTAGACCTATACTATGGAATAATGATAATTTCCTTCCCTGAAGCATTTTTCTTTTTTTCCTAGCAGGGAAATCAGGAATCTCCATAGTTATTACTCTGAAACAACAGTCAGTTTAGGAGTTAGAACCATTACAACTCTTTTATAGGAGAAAGAGAGAGAGAAAATGTCTTTATCCAGAGTCAATGCCTGGTAGACTCAATGTAGGCTATCTTTAAATCAGAAACTCTTCCTGACTGAAAAGCATATGATATTTACCTCTGGACTATCTCAAGCTCAACATCCCTCCAGGACTGCTTTTCAAGGAGATCATCTTTCTCTGGCTGGTCAGAGCTCAAGGAATCTTGGAGTAAGAACTTGAGGTTAGTGGATGAACTAGACCAAGGGTCTTTTCCCTTCTCTGTTCTCCTCCCCTCCTCCCTCCAGTCACCTCCAAAATTCAACTTCTAGACTGCTCAAGCAGCATCTCTTTTGTGCTTTCCTCCACTAAAGAATTCTTCTTAGTTTATTGTCCCATTTGTTTATATATGCATTTTTCCCCATTTTTTTCCAGCCCCACTCCCCATCATGGATTGGGGCTTCCCAGGTAGCTAAAAAAAAACAAAACAAAACAAAAAAAAAAACAAAAAAAAAACACTTGCCAATGTAGGAGACATAAGAGATGCAGATTCGATCCCCAGGTTGGGAAGAGTCCCTGAAGGAGAGCATGGCAACCCACTCCAGTATTCTTGCCTGGAGAATCCCATGGACAGGGGAGCCTGGCAGACTACCATCCCTAGGGTCGCAGAGATGGTGAGGTGACTTAGCATGCACATAATTGACTAGAAGATGAGGCTCATACTTATTTTTGTATCTACTGCAGTTTCTACACTGCCTGGCATATACTAGGCACTCAGTAAATGTGGCTGAGTGAATGAGAGCTTGACTGTTAACTTATAAAGTAGTGATCTTCTGGTTTGTTAAGGGATGGTGAGTATATACTACACTGAATCTCATACTAGAGTGTGGAAAAGTAGTAACAGTATCAAATGTTTAAGGAACATAGTGAGATGTATAGCTTAAGATGAGTGTTAGGGTCCAGCAGACCTGGGTTCTACTACTGGCTCTTCTGGTTATTATTTCTGCATAAGAGTCACCCCAACTCTAACCTAGCAGCCAGTAGTTCTCACTCGGAGTCTCATATATTTGCAGTCGATCTTGAGCTGCAGGTAACTGAAGGTTTTGCTGTGCTGGAAATTTATGTTTTTACTGAAGTATAGTTAATTTACAATGTTGTGTTAGTTTCAAGTATATAGCAAAGTGATTCAGTCATATATATGTGTGTATATGCATGTATTCTTTTTCAGATTTCCATTATAGATTATTATAAGATGTTCAGTAGCAGTAGGCCCTTGTTGGTTTTCTGTGTTATGTTAGTAGTGTGTATATATTGGACAAGGAAATGGCAACCTACTCAAGTATTCTTGCCTAGGAAATCCCACAGACAGAAGAGCCTAGCAGGCTATAGTCCATGGGGTCTCAGAAGAGTTGGACACGGCTTAGCAACTCAACAACAACAACAAATGTGTATATATAAATTTCAAACTGCTAATTTATCTCTAATCCTCCCCACACCCCCTTTGGTAACCATAAGTTTGTTTCTATGTCTTTTGGATCTGTGAGTTTATTTGTTTTGTAAAGAAGTTTATTTGTATCATTTTTTAAGATTCCACATATAAGTGATATATATTTGTCTTTCTCTGTCTTTTGTCCATCCATGTTGCTGCAAATGGCATTATTTCATTCTTTTTATGGCTGAGTAATATTTCATTGACCACCTGACCTGCCTCTTGAGAAATCTGTATGCAGGTCAGGAAGCAACAGATAGAACTGGACATGGAACAACAGACTGGTTCCAAATAGGAAAATGAGTACGTCAAGGCTGTATATTGTCACCCTGATTATTTAACTTATATGCAGAGTCCATCATGAGAAACGCTGGGCTGGAAGAAGCACAAGCTGGAATCAAGATTGCCGGGAGAAATATCAACAACATCAGATATGCAGATGACACCACCCTTATGGCAGAAAGTGAAGAGGAACTAAAAAGCCTCTTGATGAAAGTGAAAGAGGAGAGTAAAAAAGTTGGCTTAAAGCTTAACATTCAGAAAACTAAGATCATGGCATCTGGTCCCATCACTTCATGGGAAATAGATGGGGAGACAATGGGAACAGTGTCAGACTTTATTTTTTTGGGCTCCAAAATCACTGCAGATGGTGACTGCAGCCATGAAATTAAAAGATGCTTACTCCTTGGAAGGAAAGTTATGACCAACCTAGATAGCATATTAAAAAGCAGAGACATTACTTTGCCAACAAAAGTCCGTCTGGTCAAGGCTATAGTTTTTCCAGTGGTCATGTATGGATATGAGAGTTAGACTGTGAAGAATGCTGAGTGCCGAAGAATTGATGCTTTTGAACTGCAGTGTTGGAGAAGACTCTTGAGAGTCCCTTGGACTGCAAGGAGATCCAACCAGCCCATCCTAAAGATAAGTCCTGGGTGTTCATTGGAAGGAGTGATGCTGAAGCTGAAACTCCAGTACTTTGGCCACCTCATGCGAAAAGTTGACTCATTGGAAAAGACCCTGATCCTGCGATGGATTGTGGGCAGGAGGAGAAGGGAATGACACAGGATGAGATGGTTGGATGGTATCATCGACTTGTTGGACATGGGTTTGAGTAAACTCTGAGAGTTGGTGATAGACAGGGAGGCCTGGCGTGCTGTGATTCATGGGGTCGCAAAGAGTCGGACATGACTGAGTGACTGAACTGAACTGAACTGAATATTTCATTGTGTGTATATATATATATATATACATATATATATATATATATATGGACAGGCACCACAAAAAGAGCCAGGCAGAAGCTGTGTGACCTGTTCTGACCCAGCCTCAGAAGTTACACAGTGTCACTTCCATGGATTCTGTTTCTTAAAAGTGAGTCACTAAGGCCAGCCCAGTTTCCAGGGAAGGAGACCTACCTCTCAATGAGAGAAATGTGAAAAAACTTGTGCACAGGTTTAAATCCACTAACCTAGCTTTTCCACTTATTGGAGTAGCCTGGAGGGAAATTAGTCATTTGGGTTTCTCCATCTATAAAATAAGATCCTTGTGAAGATTTAAATAAGATGATGTATTCAAAACACTTATCTCACAGCTCTCAAATGTTCCTGTATTATTGAGAGAGACTATATGGAGGAAGCCCTTTAAAGTCAAGAAAACAGTATCCAATAATTACATTACCCTGAAACTTGGAGAAAGGTTATTACTCTTATGTTTTTCTGTAAGAGTTCCTTGTGGGACACCAAGACCTCATGGGACAATAATTTTAAAAACATTAAATTCTAACATTTTTATACATACAGTCATTCCAGGTTCCAATCAAATGACTAAAGTTCCACATGTGAACTTTATTTGTTTATAAATGAAAAGTGGTTTCCACATGTGTGCATGTATATCCATTTATTATGCTAAGAATATGCAACTTTGTGTTCTGAAGAGATACAAGAAAAAAAGCAGAAAAAAAAGGCCTATCATCAAATGATATGACTTTACGTTACGCAAAATAGCAGAAAGAGACTGATGGTTGATCTTGCTTTGGCATGAAAGCAAGAACTTTAAAGACTAACAGAGCCTTTCTCGAACACACTGATTTAGTTTCCTCTTGGCTTTGAGCCTGTAGGATCGTCATCTCTTCTGTCTAGAAGGCCTCATTCCATTTCTCTGGCTGTAATCTATTCATTTATCACCTTCTTGGAAGCCAGTGAACAAAAGAAACAGTTGCCTGTGGAAGCTGGGGAGAGAAAATCTCTCTTTGCTGTTGCTAAGGGAGAGATCTTTGCTAATGATCATTACCTTGTTTCTCTGTTAGATCATTCTCATCTTTCTCATCTTGGGCAGGGGGGAATGTGCCCTCCACCCTGGGTCTTCTAGCCTCCTTACTATCTTTCTCATTCTCCTACTGCTCCCTTGTAACACAATCCTGCATGACAGTCTCATTCGGTGCGATGTCCTGGGCATGCAAAGATAGGAGGGAAAAACCCAGCTCCAAAAGTAACGACCTGGCATTTGTAAAGAAAGAAGGTAATACCATCCAGTCAGTGCTGACTGTTAATGAGGCTTAAATTAATTGACCAACAACCAGACTCTATTTTCAGCTCTCCTGGAAACATTCCTTGTCTTTGCCATCTTCCCTGAATCCCCAAGTATTGTTTTCTCTTCCAGGAACACTGTTTCTTCCCTGGCCTAATGTTCCTCTTGGTGGACTGAAAAGCCACTCAATTATTTGAGAGGCAAAACACTCTTCCTTCCTGCCCCTACTTCCTAACAAAAAATTTCCTTCCATAGGACATTTCCTTCTCAGATATAGTTTGATTATCTGAGGGTATCCTGATGGATACATCTGTATTCAGTTCAGTTCAGTTCAGTCACTCAGTCGTGTCCAACTCTTTGCAACCCCATGGACTGCAGCACGCCAGGCTTCCCTGTCCATCACCAACTCGCAGAGTGTACCCAAACTCATGTCCATTGAGTCAATGATGCCATTGAACCATCTCATCCTCTGTCGTCCCCTTGTCCTGCCTTCAATCTTTCCCTGCATCAGGGTCTTTTCCAATGAGTCAGCTCTTCGCATGAGGTGGCCAAAGTATTGGAGTTTCAGCTTCAGCATCAGTCCTTCCAATGAATATTCAGGACTGATTGCCTTTAGGATGGACTGGTGCGATCTCCTTGCAATCCAAGGGACTCTCAAGAGTCTTCTCCAACACCACAATTGAAAAGCATCAATTCTTTGGTACTCAGTTTTCTTTATAGTCCCAACTCTCACATCCACACATGACTACTGGAAAAACCATAGCCTTGACTAGGTGGACCTATGTTGGCAAAGTAATGTCTCTGCTTTTTCATATGCTGTCTAGGTTGGTCATAACTTTCCTTCCAAGGAGTAAGCGTCTTTTAATTTCATGGCTGCAGTCACCATCTGCAGTGATTGTGGAGCCCCTCAAAATAAAGTCAGCCACTGTTTCCACTGTTTCCCCATCTGTTTGCCGTGAATCGATGGGACCAGGTGGCATGATCTTAGTTTTCTGAATGTTGAGCTTTAAGCCAACTTTTTCACTCTCCTCTTTCACTTTCATCAAGAGGCTCCTTAGGTCTTCACTTTCTGCCATAAGGGTGGTGTCATCTGCATATCTGAGGTTATTGATATTTTTCCTGGCAATCTTGATTCCAGCTTGTGCTTCCTCCAGCCCAGCATTTCTCATGATGTACTCTGCATATAAGTTAAATAAGCAGGGTGACAATATACAGCCTTGATATACTCCTTTTCCTATTTGGAACCGGTCTGTTGTTCCATATCTGGTTCTAACTGTTGCTTCCTGACCTGCATACAGTTTTCTCAAGAGGCAGGTCAGGTGGTCTGGAATTCCCAACTCTTTCAGAATTTCCCACAGTTTGTTGCGATCCACACCAAAGGCTTTGGCATAGCCAATCTGTATATCTCTGGCTTAAGGGACTCGGTAGTACTGCTTTAGTGAGATGGTATGTTAACATGATTGGTTTATCTGATAAATCTGAGACTCATTATTTGCAAAGTTGTCAGATAATGGACTCAGAAGAATCAAGACTCTAAATAGTACTACAGGATAGGACTGGAGATTGTGGACACTGATGACTTTAGAAAGAGGTTCTGCAAAGAGATAAGGGATCACCATGCACAATTTGGGATATTGCAAGAGAACATCAGCGCAGGAATAGATCTTAGAAATCATAGAAGGAAAGTGTTGATATATGCCTTTCCGCTAGCCAGTGTCTCCAGTGTGTTTGCTTCTTTAATTGTGGTATATATATCTCACAAAATTCACCACCTTAACCATTTTTAACTGTACAGTTTAGTCATATCAACTATATTTACATTGCTATGCAACAGTTTTCTAGAACGTCTCTGTGCAACAGATTTCCAGAACATCTCATCCTAAAAACCTGAAACTCTGTATCTATTAGACAACTGCCAGATCCACCACCACCCCATTCCCAAATATTGCCTGGTAACCACCCTTCTACTTTCTATTTCTATGAATTTGTCTACTCTAAGTGGAATCATACAGTATTTGTCATTATGTGACTGGCTTATTTCACTTCACGTAAGGTCTTCAAGATTCACCCATGCTGTAGCATTTCTTGTGACAAGATTTCTTTCCTTTTTAAGACTAAACAATATTCCATTGCATGTATATGCCACATTTTGTTTATCTGTTCATCCATTAATGGGTGTTGGTACTGCTTCTACTTCTTGGCTATTGTGAACAGAGCTGATACGTGCATGGATGTGCAAACATCTCTTTGAGACCCTGCTTTCAATTCTTTTGGAATTCTTTTGGATTTGTACCTAGATTGCTGAAGCATATAATAGTTCTATGCTAAATGTTTTAAGGAACCACTACTGTTTACCAGCCGCACAATTCTACAATCCCACCAACTGTGTACAAGTGTTCCAACCTCTGCACATCTTCACCAACACTTTCTATTTCTGTTTTTCAGTTGTAGCCATCCTAATATGTGTGAGGTGATATTTCATTGTAGTTTTGATTTGCGTTTCTCTAATGATTAGTGATATTGAGCATCTTTTATATGCTTGTTGGTCATTTGTATATTATCTTTGTAAAAATGTCTCTTTAAGTCCTTTATTTTTTAAAGAGTTATTTGTTGTTGTTATTGTTGTCGTTGAGTTATAAGAGTTCTTTATATTAACTCCTTATTAGATGTATTATTTGCAAATATTTTCTCCCATTCTCTAGATTGCCTTTTTAACTGTATCCTTTGATGCACAGGAGTTTTAAAGTTTGATGTAGTCCCATTTGTCTGTTTTTTATTTTGTTGCTTGTGTTTTTGATATCACATCCAAGAAATCATTGCCAAATACATTGTTAGGAAGACTTTCCCCTATATTCCCAAATTCTTCTGGGAGTTTTATAGTTTGGGGTAATACATTTATTTTTTATTTATTTATTTGGCTGTCAGGTCTTAGTTGCAGCAGGCAGGACCTTCGTTGCATCATGCGGGATCTTTCTTCGCAGCTCTTGGACTCTCTAGTTATGGCATGCGGGCTCAGTAGTTACAGCACAAAGGCTCTCTAGTTGTGGCACATGGGTTCAGCTGCCCCATGGCATGTGGGATCTTAGTTCCCCAACTAGGAATCGAACCTGCATCCCCTGTGTTGCAAGGCGGATTCTTAACCACTAGACCACCAGGGGAGTCCCTAGGATATTACATTTAGGTCTTTAATCCATTTTGAATTTACTTTTGTATATGGTATAAGATGATGCTTCAACATCATTCTTTTGTGTGTGGATATCCAGTTTTCCCAGCATCATTTGTTGAAGAGACAGTTTCTCATTGAGGGTTCTTGATATCTTTGTCAAAGATCATTTGACCATATGCAAGGACTTATTCCTGCCCTAGAGTTCATTTTTTTAATTCACTGAGGTGTCTACCCTGATTATGTGACTTCGTTGCTCAGTTCAGTCACTCAGTTGTGTCCGACTTTTTGTGATCTCATGGACTGCAGCACACCAGACTTCCCTGTCCATCACCAACTCCTGGAGCTTGCTCAAACTCACGTCCATTGAATCAGTGTTGCCATCCAACCATCTCATCTTCTGTCATCCCCTTCTCCTCCTGCCTTCATTTTTGCATAGACTTCTTTGTATAGAGACTAAATAGATGCATGGCCTCTTGTATCAGTCTACCCTGAGTATAAGTACTCTATTATTTACTAAGTGTGTGATGCTAGACAATTTACCTTTCTGTGCCTCACGTCTTTATCTGTAAAATAGAGATAATGGTAGTACCCCCCTCAGGATGGGATTGTGAAAATTAAATAAAATAAAGCCTGCAAGAAAATGCCTGATACATAGAAACTACTCAATAAATCTTAGCTATTATTATCTCTTACATTTGCTTCTCTCATAGTTTTACTAGAACACATTCAACACAGTTATAGTTTCCTAAGGATCTTCAGATCATAGCAATGCCCTCAATTCTAGATCCAATACTATTCATGCCTACTGTGCATTTTCATGATACACCAACAGGGGCTTTTTTTTTTTTTTGGCTCACTGTGTGGCATGTGGAATCTAATTCCCCAACCGGGGATCAAACACATGCTCCCCTGCAGTGGAAGCGTGGAGTCTTAACCACTGGATACCCAAGGAAGTCCCTTTCTTTCTTGTATTATTTTTTATTTTTTGGTGTGCCACACAACATGTGGGATCTTAGTTCCCCAACCAAAGATCAAACCCACACCCCCCTGCATTGAAAGCCTGAAGTCTTAACCACTGGACTACCAGGGAAGTCTCTATTTTTGTTTTTTGTGAATTCCACAGGACCACTTTTCTTGCAGCCTTCTACCTGTCCCATACTTGCCCTGAATATAGGAAATAAAGAATGATCAATATTGGAAAAATATAAAAGAAGGTAAAGGTCTCTGTAGCTTCTTAAAGTTGGTGTTCAGTATGTATTGATCCATGTGCCTAAAATAGATCTGAGAAGGATCAGAGACTTTTCTTCCTATTCTGTGTCCACTGTGAAGTGACGGAGGTGAGGTCGCAGGTGGGAGGGGTAGAGGGGAACCGAAGCCCTTTGGTACAGCTGAGCTTGAGATTGGCAGGAAGCTGCTACAGAAGTCTGCCTGGTTGTTAGAAAGCTGCACTGGCCTCCTTACCTCACCGATGACTGCTGCGTGCGTATGGATGGAGCGAACTTAGGTTAAATGAACGTACTAACCGTGCTAGCAGCAAAACAAGTCAGAGCAGCCAGGGATGTCGCGTAAACCTAAGCAAAGGTGACAGTTAACGCTGGTTCGGTCCCATGTGGTTTGGCACAGCTGGAGTTAACTGAGTCTCTGTACCTTCCGTTCTTTTCAGATTAATTCTTTCTGTTAGAACCAATGTGCTTTCCATTATCTTTTGATCTCGTTCCCTTTCCATATTGAAAGATCTCTGAAAAGCGAGAGGTATAAATGTTGTTTATAAAAATTTTTCTTGTCCCAATATCAATGTACATTAACCAGCTCTGCTTTTGATATCACTGTCAACTAATCTCAATATTAGAAAACTCAGTTTTAATTAAATTGATAGCTATCTTTGATTTACATTATTTCATCCTACAAGTCAAAGTGTCAAAAGTAGATATTAAACATTAAGAAAAACTCTTTTTCTTATTATACTTATTACAATACATATCAGTATGTGATTATCAAATATATTAGAAGGTTAATAGTTTTTTAAATGGAGGCGGAAATGGAAGCCCACTCCTGTATTCTTGCCTGGAGAATTCCATGGACAGGGCAGCCTGGCAGGCTACAGTCCATGGGGTTGCAAAGAGTCAGACATGACTGAGCACACAGGACAGGACTTTTTTTACAACCTTGGAACGTAATGATTGCGTTGTCAGAGAAAACTTTCATGGGTATTTTAAAAGGCTCTAACTATAATTGAATATTGTTTTTGAAATGGGTAAAACTTCCAGATTATTCTAGAGACTAGCAAGATAAGATGTTTTCTTCACTTTTCAAAAGTTTTTCTTATAGAAATTAAGAATGTATATCCTTTATGAGAACTTTGAGAAAGTCATGTTTAATATCTCATTTAAAGGGAGCCTTGGAACTGGTTGGTTCCACAGATTTTTTTTTTTTTTAATATTTGTTTATTTATTTGGTTCCACTGGGTCTGAGTTTCGACATGCAAATTCTTAGTTGCAGTATGTGGGATCTAGTTCCCTGACCAGGGATCGAACCTGTACCCACTGCCTTGGCAGTGTGGAGTCTTAGCCTCTGGACCACCAGGGAAGTCCCCACAAATTCTTTTAGTCATAATGTATACCCTTCTCAGCATATCCCCATCCTTCATCACTAATATATACTGGAGGTAGTTTTTCAAACTCCTGCTTTTTTTGTCCGCATCAAAAGCCTCTGTCCCCAGATAAAAGCCGGTGAGATGAAATGGAATGTGAAACCAGCTTGAACTGTGCCTCTCATGAACTCTGTGACTTTGGACAATTACTTCATCTCTCTGACCTTTTATTTCCTCCTTCGTGGGATGACTCAAACTTTGTGAAGTTTGTTGTGAGGATTAAATAAAATAATACAGAGTGCTTACTAAGTCTATGTTCTTATTATGAGCATCTCCTCATTAAATTCAGTGCCTCTGATGTCTATGTCAGTCTGATGAAAGGCTTGTGAATGCATTCCTCTGTATTTTCAACATTTTCTTTTGCTCCTTTATTGCTCACCTACTATGGACCAGATACAATGATAGCTTCTGGTGATCCATGAATGAATAAGAGACAGACAATTCAAGATGCCCTTAGAGCAATAAATTAGGAGTTTGGGATTAACATATATGTACTACTATGTATGAAATAGGTAAACAACAAGGATTGTACAGCACAGGGAACTACACTCAATATCTTGTAATAACCTATAATGGAAAGGAATCTGAAAAAGTATAATATATACACATATATATATACACACACACACACATGCACACACATAACTGAATCACTTTGCTGTACACTTGAAACTGACACAAAATTGTATATTAACTGTACCTCAATTTTAAAAAAGTGCCCTCAGAGCCTCCCAGCTGGTGCTAGTAGTAAAGAACCTGCCTGCCAATGAAGGAGTCATGAGACGTGTGTTTGATCTCTTGGAGGATCTTCCCAACCCACTCCAGTATTCTTGCCTGAAGAATCCCATGGACCGAGGAGCCTGGAGGGCTACAGTCCATAGGGTCGCAAAGAGTCAGACACGACTGAAGCAATTTAGCACACACATACCCTCAGAGCAGTAGAGGAGACAAATAAGTGCTATAAAAGCCCCAGAATGGAAAGCCAGAGGGTGAAAGAATTTTTTTTTAAAAGAGAAAATGCTTGAGCTGCACATAAAGGGGAGAGATTGGGCAGCTCATGGTGTCTCCTTGGGCCTCTTCCTTATGAAGAGAGTGCCCAAGTTATCCAGGAATTTCTGGGCTGCAGTTGAAACCCTGCCTTATTCTGGTGGCCCCCTTTCTCTGAAAACCTTCTGTAAGGTTGCTCAGCGGTAAAGAATCTGCCGGCAGTGCAGAAGACCTGGGTTTGATCCCTGAATTGGGAAGATCCCCTGGAGAAGGGCATGGCAACCCACTCCAGTATTCTTGCCTGGAGAATCCCATGGACAGAGGAGCCTGGTGGGCTACAGTCCATGGGGTCACAAAGAGTTGGACGTGACTGAGCATGAGCACCTCTGTAATAGGACTGCAACACAGAAAGGAGAAGTTTCTCCCCTTCATGGGGAAATAAAGAAAACTTGTCATTCTCTCCATACATTTCTCCATTCGTTTAAGTGTGAAACAAACATTCATGTCAATGAAGTACTAGGCCCTGTGCTAGATGCTGGGAATTTAAAGAGACAAGAAACTCAGTCTAGAGAGAGAGAGAAGTGAGGTTGTTGCTCATCGTGTGCAACTCTTTGCAATCCTGTGGACTGTAGCTTCCCAGGCTCCTCTGTCCATGGAATTTTCCTGGCAAGAGTACTGGAGTGGCTTGCCATTTCCTTCTCCAGGGAATCTTCCCGACCTGGGATTCAAATCTGGGTCTCCCACATCTCAGGCAGACGCTTTACCCTCTGAGCCAGAGAGAGAGAGAAAGTCAAAACGTTAGTCTGTTTATAAGAGCTCTATTGGAAGTGTACTCGGGGGCAGGGGGAGCAGTGCTGGTGTGACCAGTTTTCCCAGTTTATCTGCTACTGTCCCCATTTTGGCACTAAAAGTCCCACATCCTAAGAAACTGCTCAATCCTGGACAAACTGGGACAATTGGTCAACCAAACTCCTAGCCACAGAATAGGGCCCCCTGATGCAGCCTGGGGTAGGGCTGGGAGTATAGTCGTGTTAGAATTTGATGTTCAAGCATAAACTTAATGAAATACTAGATGAACGAGAACAGGGAACATTTGTGAAGGGAATGAATTTAGCACGTGGGAACCAGATGATGCTGAATTATGCTTAGGAAAATCCCGGCAATGTGCCCGGAGTTCATGTGAAACCATCCCCAGCATGTTTACTAACCACAGAGTTTATTTTTTAAGCTGAATCTGATAGCAAAATCTAAGTTTCCTGATTTCTTTTTTCCAGTTGCTCGTGTCCTGTGAGTGCCAAGTCAGTTCAGTCCTATTCAACTCTTTGTGAGCCCATGGACTGTAGCCCTCCAGACTCCTCTGTCCATGGGACTCTCCAGGCAAGAACACTGGGACTGGGTTGCCATGCCCTCCTCCAGGGGTCTTCCTGACCCAGGGATCGAACCTGCATCTCCTGCGGCTCCTGCATCAGGCAGATTCTTCACCGCTGAGCCACTGGGGGCAGAACTTCATAAATTCAAGCCCGCTGTTTGTTCATCCCTGTGCCTCTCTCTGCTCCCCTCATCCAATTTGTGCTCCCATAAAACGCAATGTTCACATCTCACTTCTCAGCAAAAATATGAGATGTGTTGAGTGAATTCACATTAATAATATTTTAGCTAACAACACTTCGAAGAGCTCTACAGACCATTTACCAAGGAAACTAAATTATTTCGAATGCTTGTGTCAAAATAAATGAACCAAGGCTTTTCTGATGTAGCAGCCTAACATTTTATTGTGGGTATAAACACAGCTCCCCCCTCTCCAAAATTCAGCAATCCTTTATTAGGTTCTTTCTTCATTAGGGTGAATAAAACATGTCCTCCTATGGATTTTTCCATAACTTCTAGTGGTGGAATAGGGCATCTGTTTCCTAAAGTAATTTAAACTAACATGAAACGCTTTTCTAATAATAAAAAAGTGTCTTAAGAATAACTTAGAATTATTGCAGATGATAAGCAGAATTTATTAAGGTTATAAGTCAAAGAGAAATGTTGTGTTGTTGTTATAATTAGAGAAAAAACCTTTAGAGGTTAATCTTTTCCCCCATATTTTGGCTTAGCAATTGAGTTCAGGTTTTTTTTTTCCTCTCCTAATAGGTTCTCTTTGGTTCCAAGGTATTCCCAGCTGCTGAGAGTCACAAATTCTGCCTGAATAGCAGGGTGACCTTTTCAGAGAGCAGCCAATGTTTGTAAGCTCAAGTACAAAGAAAATCAAGTTTACTGACTCTATGCTAGAGGAAGAAGAAAGCTCATTCAAACCAGCCCTCTCTCACCCACTACTCCCATCCC
Source organism: Cervus elaphus (assembly GCF_910594005.1). Taxonomy (NCBI): domain Eukaryota; kingdom Metazoa; phylum Chordata; class Mammalia; order Artiodactyla; family Cervidae; genus Cervus; species Cervus elaphus. Next base: position 25,077,855 of record NC_057842.1, on the reverse strand, counting down.
TACCAGAGTCCCCCAACTCCTTCCTCTTCATCCTGCCTGACCTTACTGGACCAGTAGAGTGGCCAGCTACAGGGATGCCATAATTCACTCAGGCTCTTTGATGTCTTTAAAATTCTGTCTCAGTTTCCGCTTGTCTTTTTCGGGCAAAGAAGCAGCATCTGGCCTCTCCACTCTATGGGATGTGGCTGTCTGCTCCTGGGAAGGAGGATCAAGAGGTAGCCATCCTCGGTTAGGAAGGCAGGTGACCTGGGTTATGCCTACCTACTGCCAGCCTCCCAGGTTACTTTTGGTCTGTATCTGACCAGATGTCCTCAATTCCCTAGGCCTGAATACACTTAACCTTGCTTCTCCAAACTGCTTTGCATTCCTCACCCACCCCCAGATCCTCTCCATTCTCAGCTCTTAAAAAATAAAAAGAAAAAGAAATCACAGACACTGCAGTTATCACACATCTTCTGACTGTTCATCACAGCTTTGCATGCTCCTTTCAAATCGTCTCTTCCTTTCTTCCCCTTCTTTTTAACCTCCCAATTCTGCTTTTTGGCAAACAACCAAAGAAGATTTCTCTGTGCAACTTAAAAGAAATATTACAAGACAAACCTTCTCCTGGTAGAGAGCAATGGAATGATTTGCATATATAATCTCTTCCTGTGTCTCCTGCTAGCTAGCACGGGCCTTTTCGTCTCCAATCCTCATGGTCTAACAAAAGAATAAATTACAGCACTACTGATGGAACATTAAACCGACAGTCTTCTGAGGCACTGGGAGTTTTAATGGAAACCAAAGAAAAGTCAAGATTAGACAATTTCTTTTAAATGTATTTCTTTTTTCCTATATGCCCTCTCACGTATTATCAATTTTCTGACCTTCTTATTATTCAGTTTCCTAGCTGCCAAATAACACATCTAAAGCTGCTTTTGAGCCAATCTCTCATCAATGGAACTGTACTTGTTGTTAGAGAATTAAGGTATTGGCAAATTGGTTACAAGGTGTTTAGGCTTATAATTTAAAGGTTTAGTTAAATTAATAAATGATAGCAATTTCAAGGACTGAATGGATTCCCTTACTTAATATTTTGCCTCCTTCCGATTTCGTTGAGATGGGAAAACTGAAAATAAAGGTGTCTATATAGTGCCATCTAGTGGCAGAGATGTTTAAAAGCTGTGGAGAAGGAAATGGCAACCCACTCCAGTTTTCTTGCCTGGAGAATTCCATGGACCTAGGAGCCTGGAGTTGGTGATGGACAGGGAGGCCTGGCGTGCTGCGATTCATGGGGTCGCAAAGAGTCGGACACGACTGAGCAACTAACACACACTTTCACTGAGGGACTGATTAAATGAACCTAGAAAACTGCTGCTATTAATATTAGGGTCTGATTTTTAGAATCTCCAGGCTTGATTCTAGTTTTGTTTTACCTTCTATCAGTCAGTTCAGTTCAGTTGCTCAGTCGTGTCCGACTCTTTGCGATTCCGTGAATCGCAGCACGCCAGGCCTCCCTGTCCATCACCAACTCCTAGAGTTTACTCAAACTCATGTCCATCAAGTTGGTGATGCCATCCAGCCATCTCATCCTCTGTCGTCCCCTCCTCCTCCTGCCCCCAATCCCTCCCAGCATCAGGGTCTTTTCCAATGAGACAGCTCTTCACATGAGGTGGCCAAAGTATTGGAGTTTCAGCTTCAGCATCAGTCCTTCCAATGAACACCCAGGACTGATCTCCTTTAGGATGGACTGGTTGGATCTCCTTGCAGTCCAAGGGACTCTCAAGAGTCTTCTTCAACACCACAGTTCAAAAGCATCAATTTTTCGGTGCTCAGCTTTCTTCACAGTCCAACTCTCACATCCATACATGACCACTGGAAAAACCATAGCCTTGACCAGACGGACCTTTGTTTGCAAAGTAATGTCTCTGCTTTTTAATATGCTATCTAGGTTGGTCATAACTTTCCTTCCAAGGAGTAAGCGTCTTTTAATTTCATGGCTGCAGTCACCCTCTGCAGTGATTTTGGAGCCCCCATAAATAAAGTCTGACACTGTTTCCACTGTTTCCCCATCTATCTGCCATGAAGTGATGGGACCAGATGCCATCATCTTAGTTTTCTGAATGTTGAGTTTTAAGCCAACTTTTTCACTCTCTTCTTTCACTTTCATCAAGAGGCTCTTTAGTTCCTCTTCACTTTCTGCCATAAGGATGGTGTCATCTGCATATCTGAGGCTGTTGATATTTCTCCCGGCAATCTTGATTCCAGCTTGTGCTTCTTCCAGCCCAGCGTTTCTCATGATGTACTCTGCATATAAGTTAAATAAGCAGGGTGACAATATACAGCCTTGACATACTCCTTTTCCTATTTGGAACCAGTCTGTTGTTCCATGTCCAGTTCTAACTGTTGCTTCCTGACCTGCATACAGATTTCTCAAGAGGCAGGTCAGGTGGCCTGGTATTCCCATCTCCTTCAGAATTTTCCACAGTTTATTGTGATCCACACAGTCAAAGGCTTTGGCATAATCAATAAAGCAGAAATAGATGTTTTTCTGGAACTCTCTTGCTTTTTTGATGATCCAGCGGATATTGGCAATTTGATCTCTGGTTCCTCTGCCTTTTCTAAAACCAGCTTGAACATCTGGAAATTCACGGTTCACGTATTACCTTCTATGGGGATATCCAATCATGGGGACCCTTTTTGGTGTCATTGAGAAAGTTTTAATCTGCTTAGTGGAGAGCCAGAAAAACTGTGAAAATCCTGAAGAATTGCTGCTGCATTGCTGTTTTAAATTTAAACTTTATTGCCACTTCACTTCTGATTGTAAAACAAATTCTGCTGAAAAGAGAAAAATGTTAATAATCTAAGAAAACAGCAATGATCATACCACTGAAAATACAAAGATGCTCTCCTGTTCCAACTCTTCTCACTTAAATCTATTGTTCTTAAATGCTAACTATGTGAATGTGTACAAAGGTTTAATCAGTTATATTTATGAAAGAGATATGCTTTTACGCAGACAAGACCAGAGTTTGAGAAGCTGGCCCCTGCTAGCAAAGTTCAGAATCAATAAACAACCCTCCCTGCACCCCTCCACACACATATAGAAAGAAAGAAAAAATTAGAAAAAATGAAGCCAAATCAGAAACTATGGTCTAATTTATTTGTGTTTCCAAGGCTCTGCATGCCCTTTTGAAGACTGATCTTGCATTTGGAACTGAGGTGGGCTTTGCTTTGTGGGCTTCTTCCAAGACCAGAATTCTATGTTGCCCCGAAGTCCTTCTGGCTTTCTCAGAGGGCTCTCTTCTGGTAGCAGCACTGAGAAGCTGATCAGATCTGCATGCGTCAGTCATCACGTGCTTCCTAGCCGCTGACAGAGGTTGCTCCTTACCATGCTGACCTCAGAGACCTCAGGTGTGTTTCTCAGGCCCCCTTCCTGCTGGACTTGCTTGCTTTCTGTCTTGGTCTTGTGGATAAACTGACAAACACGAATGTCAACTGAAATATAAGACAAGCTGTGCAAGTCTAAAATGTTTTGAATAGGAGGTGCTTGAATGAATGAATGACTCAGCCCTCATAGAATGTCTGCTGAGCTACATATCTGTTGAATCGGGGTCAAGATCCCTAATTTCTCTAAATATCTCATCATCAGGGCATTTCTTCTTTTTTTTTTTTTTGCAATTTATTTTTATTAGTTGGAGGCTAATTACTTTACAATATTGTAGTGGTTTTTGCCATACATTGACATGAATCAGCCATGGATTTACATGTGTTCCCCATGGGAAGACCCAGAGGCGCATTTCTTCTTAAAGAAGTTTGGTCTTCCTCTCATGGTTCCCTGACATTTACAAAAGGACATCTTTGGTCTTAATCTTTTCTTTTTTTATTAATTTATTTTTAACTGGAGGATAATTGCTTGACAATGTTGTGTTGGTTTCTGCCATACATCAACATGAATCAGCCAGTGTTTATACATATGTTCCTTCTCTCCTGAACCCCCCTCCCACCTCCCCCTTAATCTTTTCTTCACTGAGGTACTGTTAACTGTGAAAATGAATACGATGAAAATGAATGTTTCAGGGTAGAGGCTTTTAGAACACGGATTTTACTGTCATTTTGCCATGTTAATTAGAAAGAGAGTAACTGAATGAGGTACACCTGTCTAAAGCAGTTTTCAGTTAAAGAGGACTCAAAACCTCTGTTCTGAATTTTGGCTAAACTACTATAGAATTTGCCTTTTCAGAAACAGGATGCTAGTCTCTTGATCTCTGTGGTTTTAGAATCCCTCTACTGCCCTAATTCAAAGGCTTCCATTTTGCTGATGGCATTAGCAGTAGTCTCATAATTGCTGGTTAGAATTGACATGCGGTGAAGTTGAAGTGGTTGTTGGGCAAGTTGTTGTTAAAGAGTTTTAAATTAAATACCAGTTTGGTATCTGGTGTTCTTTGAAAGGGCCAACCTTCCATAGCAGGAATTTTAGTGGAAGAATGCCAAGCCGTGCTCACTTTTTGTCTCCCTTCCAACCCTCTCCAGTGGTGCCAAGTTTATTACGGGTTAGAAACTGAGCAGGATCAAGGGCTTCATTTCTAAAATGTAATCATTTAATGTTCATATAATTTTATGAGGGCAGTTTAATTGTTTCATAATTACATAACCAGAACACAGCAACGATGCAAAGTTGTGATGAATGCCCTGTCTTACAACCCTAACTATACCTCCCCATCCTCCACCCCCCCCCCCCCCCCCTTCAGAAGTCTTAATCAAATCACATATGGAGATTCAATTAAACTAATACCTAGTCTGTGTTGGCATCTCTTTCTCTTCTCTCTGTGTGGGCGTTAACTCAGAGTTTTCCTGGGCATATAGTAAGAAAAGCCTTCCTCCTATGTCCTTCTGGTTTCTCTTAGTGCTTGAACTTTCTGGTAACCTGTTAGACACTATTTTATGCTGCTCTTAAAAGTAGAACCATGAGGGACTTCCCCGATGGTCCAGTGGTTAAAACTTTGCCTGTCAATGCAGAGGGTGTGGGTTCAATCTCTGGTCAGGGAACTAAGATCCCATATGCCGAGGGATACAGCCAAAGGGCTGGGGGAAAAAAAAAAAAAGTAAAATCATGAGACTCAGTAGTAAGATGCTCCCCTAGGAATCTCTCTCTCTCTGCAACTAGAGGACACATAGATGCTAAGCAATGGGCTTCATGCCCTCCCTTCCAAATAACTTTTTTCACATCCCACTCATCATGGAAAGGTGTTTGGAACACAGAACTGGGGCACTGATCCATTTCTGGCACATCATTTTATTAATGAACAAAATAGCACCTAAAACAAATTCTTGCCTACAGTAGAAGATATCTCCTGAAGAGAGTGGACTAGTTTAACCAGGAACTAGAGCCATTCTCATTACAAGGAACTTAGGACTGGCAGGAACTATAAGGTTGTTCCAGTTTTGTAAAACTAGAACAAGTTGTGTTAGTTGCTCAGTCCTGTCTGACTCTTTGCAATCCCATGGACTGTTGCTCACCAGGCTCCACTGTCCTGGGATTCTCCAGGCAAGAATACTGGAGTGGGTTGCCAAGCCCTTCTCCAGGGGATCTTCCCAACCCAGGGATCAAACCTGGGTCTCGCACATGGCAGGCAGATTCTTTACCATCTAAGCCACCAGGGATCAGTTCGGTTCAGTCTCTCAGTCATGTCTGACTCTTTGCAACCCCACAGACTGCAGCACGCCAGGCATCCCTGTCCATCACCAACTCCCGCAGTTTACTCAAACTCATGTTCACTGAGTCTATGATACCATCCAACCATCTCATGCTTTGTCGTCCCCTTCTCCTCCTGCCTTCAATCTTTCCCAGCATCAGGGTCTTTTCAAATCAGTCAGTTCTTCACATCAGGTGGTCAAAGTATTAGAGTTTCAGCTTCAGTGTCAGTCCTTCCAGTGAATATTCAGGACTGATTTCCTTTAAGATGGACTGGTTGGATCTCCTTGCAGTCCAAGGGACTCTCAAGAGTCTTCTCCAACACCATGGTTCAAAAGCATCAATTCTTCAGCACTCAGCTTTCTTCACAGTCTAACTCTCACATCCATACATGACTACTGGAAAAACCATAGCTTTGACTAGACGGACCTTTGTTGGCAAAGTAACGTCTCTGCTTTTTAATATGCTGTCTAGGTTTGTTATAGCTTTTCTTCCAAGGAGCAAACGTCTTTTAATTTCATGGCTGTGGTCACCATCTGCAGTGATTTTGGAGCCCCCGCAAAAATACAGTCTGTCACTGTTTCCATTGCTTCTCCATCTATTTGCCAGGAAGTGATGGGACCAGATGTTATGATCTTAGTTTTTTGAATATTGATTTTTAAGCCAACTTTTTCACTCTCCTCTTTCCCTTTCACCAAGAGATTCTTTAGTTCTTCTTTGTTTTCTGCCATAAGGGTGGTGTCATCTGCATATCTGAGGTTACTGATATTTCTCTCTGCAATCTTGATTCCAGCTTGTGCTTCTTCCAGCTCTGCATTTCTCATGATGTGCTCTGCATATAAGTTAAATAATCAGGGTGACAATATACAGTCTTGATGTACTCCTTTCCCGATTTGGAACCAGTCTGTTGTTCCATGTCCAGTTCTAACTGTTGCTTCCTGACCTGCATACAGATTTCTCAGGAGGCACGTCAGGTGGTCTGGTATTCCCATCTCTTTCAGAATTTTCCACAGTTCGCTGTGATCCACACAAGTCAAAGGCTTTGGCATAGTCAATAAAGAAGAAATAGATGTTTTTCTGGAACTCTCTTGCTTTTTCAATGATCCAGTGGATGTTGGCAATTTGATCTCTGGTTCCTCTGCCTTTTCTAAATCCAGCTTGAACATCTGGAATTTCATGGTTCATGTACTGTTGAAGCCTGGCTTGGAAAATTTTGAGCATTACTTTGCTAGTGCGTGAGATGAGTGCAATTGTGCAGTAGTTGGAACATTCTTTGGCATTGCCTTTCTTTGGGATTGGAATGAAAACTGACCTTTTCCAGTCCTGTGGCCACTGTTGAGTTTTCCAAATTTGCTGGCATATTGAGTGCAGCACTTTTAACAGCATCATCTTTTAGGATTTGAAAGAGCTCAACTGAAATTCCATCACATCCACTAGCTTTGTTTGTAGTAATGCTTCCTAAGGCCCATTTGACTTCCAGGGATAGTAATGGTTTATTATTTACTTGTTTGTTTGTTTTTGGCTTTGCTGGGCCTTCATTCCTGTGCATAGACTTTCTCTAGTTACAGTGAGCAGGGTCTACTCTAGTTGTGGTGTGAGGGCTTCTCATTGCACTGGCTTCTCCTGTTGCAAAGCACAGGCTCTAGAGCTCTCTGGCTCAGTAGTTGTGGTGCTCAGGCTTAGTTGCCCAGTGGCACGTGGGACCTTCCTGGACCAGGAATCAAACCCGTGTCCCCTGTGTTGGCAGGCAGAGTCTTATCCACTGGACCACCAAGGAAGTCTTATTAAGCATGTCCGTGATTCCAAAAATATATTTCTAGAATATCTAGGTTTCTTATAAAAATTTCTTGGGTTTTATGGACATAATTAGGAAATAAAAGGACATTTCATCTTATGAGACAGCTTCCTACTCTGAGAGCTCTAAGGGACCCACGACCCCTCTAAGAAACCCACAACAGTTCTCATCCACAGAGGAAATTTTATGCTTCAGGTCCTAAAGAGAGGACTTCCCTGGTGGCTCATTGGTAAAGAATCTGCTTGCCAATGAAGGAGATGAGGATTTGATCCTTGCGTCAGGAAGATGCCCTGGAGAAGAAACTGGCAACCCACTCTAATATTCTTGCCTGGAAAATCCCGTGAACAAAGGAACGTGGCAGGCCACAGTCCATGGGGTCGCAAAGAGACAGACATGACTTAGTGATTAAAACTACAACTAAAGAGAAGGTGATGGATGGATAGGGATGAACATAAACAGATATTTGTATCTTCACAGCACTGGACTAGAACCCAGGTTGTATTGTCTTAAGAAACGATTTAGCTTTGTATTTTTAAAAAGGGTGGGGGGGGACAGAGTGATTTCTGTGTGTTGGGGATAGGAGTGAGGCAGATGTGTGGGCAGAAACTGAGAAGGAAGGACAGATATTATGGGCTTCACTGGGAAAGCCATCCAAGCCTGCTTTAGACATCAGTCTCTGCAAGACGAGACCTCGGTGCGAGGCAGTATAAATGCTGCTGACAACCCGGGTCTGAGGACTGGGGCACCAGGAGTCTCCATGAGGTGCCTGCACTGACTGTACTTAATGCTGGGGAACTAGACAGTCTGCAGATAGATCCACCTGTCTGGGAACAGGAGTTCTCTGAGGCCTTGTCTCATCTGTGTACAAATTACAGTGCTGTAAAATAGTTCACAGACACTGAAAGGCCCAGGGACCCAGTCATATCAGCTAATTCACCTAGTTTCCCATTAGTGTCACCCAGATCTTTTTGGTCCATTTCAATGTCTTTCCACAATTTTTTCCTACATTGGCAATCATGGAAATAAGAGATTGTTTTCTGAGGCTCCCCTGAAGCCTATTCATCCTTCAATTCGTTTACAAATAACTCAATTTAAAAGTTTATTCTGAGAGGGATCGGGTGGAGAGAGGGGTGGGAGGGGGGATCGGGATGGGGAATACGTGTAAATCCATGGCTGATTCATGTCAACGTATGGCAAAAATCACTACAATATTGTAAAGTAATTAGCCACCAACTAATAAAAATAAATGGAAAAAAAATAAATAAAATAGTCAAACTCAAAGAAGAAAAGAGTAGAATGGTGGTTGCTTGGGGTTGTTGAGGGGTAGGTAACAGGGAGATATTAGTCAAAGTGTATAAGAATGGTTATAAGATGAACAAATTCAATGTACAGCATGATAACTGTAGTTAATAATACTGTACAGTATACTTGAAATTTGCTATGAGAATAGATCTGTGTTCTCACCAAGAAAAAAGTGTGTGAGATAATGAACATGTTAACTTGATTCTGGTAATGATTTCATAATATTTACATAATGAACATTAGCTTGATTCTGGTAATTATTGCATAATATTTACATATATAAAATCATCATATTGTACATTTAAATAGGTAAGATTTTTATGTGTCAATTATATCTCAATAAAGTTAGGAAAAATTAAAAAAAAAATAAAGTTTATTCTGATCTTCTCAACTGATTGTAGCTCTCTCTTATATTAATAGCTCCATAATTCCCTTGTCTCTCTCTCTCTCTGTTTTTCTTAAATATATATTTAAAAATTTTTTTATTTGGCTGCACTGGCTCTTAGCTGTGGTGCTCAGAATCTTTAGTTGCAGAATGTGAGATCCTAGTTGCGGCATGTGGGGGTCTAGTTCCCAGAGCAGGGATCAAACCTAGGGCCCCCTGCATGCCTTGGGAGGTGGCAGAGTCTTAGCCATTGGACCACCTCCCTTATGTCTCTTTTATGGCAATATTTCATTTTACTACCAGTAAATAAAAAAAATTAAACCTTTGGAGTGTGGGCTTTATAATGATTTAAATGAACAGAAGTCCTTCATGGTCATCCTTATGAGAAGATTTTACTATGATTTCCTCCAGTGAAATTAGAAGTTTAGAAAAGTTTTCCCATAAAAAATGTGAATAAAAGTTTTTTTTAAAGATTTTTTAAGAATGCCTTTTATTTTTTGAAGTTCAGGTTAGATCCTGATCACCAGTTAATCATTTATGGATTGGTATTACCTCGAAATCATTTTTAGGTCATTCGGTATGTAAACAGAGTTTATTTTTATTTTTTTATTTTTTTATTAGTTGGAGGCTAATTACTTCACAACATTTCAGTGGGTTTTGTCATACATTGATATGAATCAGCCATAGATTTACACGTATTCCCCATCCCGATCCCCCCTCCCACCTCCCTCTCCACCCGATTCCTCTGGGTCTTCCCAGTGCACCAGGCCCGAGCACTTGTCTCATGCATCCCACCTGGGCTGGTGACCTGTTTCACCATAGATAGTATACATGCTGTTCTTTTGAAACATCCCACCCTCACCTTCTCCCACAGAGTTCAAAAGTCTGTTCTGTACATCTGTGTCTCTTTTTCTGTTTTGCATATAGGGTTATCATTACCATCTTTCTAAATTCCATATATATGTGTTAGTATGCTGTAATGTTCTTTATCTTTCTGGCTTACTTCACTCTGTATAATGGGCTCCAGTTTCATCCATCTCATTAGGACTGATTCAAATGAATTCTTTTTAACGGCTGAGTAATATTCCATGGTGTATATATACCACAGCTTCCTTATCCATTCATCTGCTGATGGGCCTCTAGGTTGCTTCCATATCCTGGCTATTATAAACAGTGCTGCGATGAACATTGGGGTGCACGTGTCTCTTTCAGATCTGGTTTCCTCAGTGTGTCTGCCCAGAAGTGGGATTTCTGGGTCATATGGCAGTTCTATTTCCAGTTTTTTAAGAAATCTCCACACTGTTTTCCATAGCGACTGTACTAGCTTGCATTCCCACCAACAGTGTAAGAGGGTTCCCTTTTCTCCACACCCTCTCCAGCATTTATTGCTTGTAGACTTTTGGATAGCAGCCATCCTGACTGGCGTGTAATGGTACCTCATTGTGGTTTTGATTTGCATTTCTCTAATAATGAGTGATGTTGAGCATCTTTTCATGTGTTTGTTAGCCATCTGTATGTCTTCTTTGGAGAAATGTCTGTTTAGTTCTTTGGCCCATTTTTTGATTGGGTCATTTATTTTTCTGGAATTGAGCTTCAGGAGTTGCTTGTATATTTTTGAGATTAATCCTTTGTCTGTTTCTTCATTTGCTATTATTTTCTCCCAATCTGAGGGCTGTCTTTTCACCTTACTTATAGTTTCCTTTGTAGTGCAAAAGCTTTTAAGTTTCATTAGGTCCCATTTGTTTAGTTTTGCTTTTATTTCCAATATTCTGGGAGGTGGGTCATAGAGGATCTTGCTGTGATTTATGTCGGAGAGTGTTTTACCTATGTTCTCCTCTAGGAATTTTATAGTTTCTGGTCTTACATTTAGATCTTTAATCCATTTTGAGTTTATTTTTGTGTATGGTATTAGAAAGTGTTCTAGTTTCATTCTTTTACAAGTGGTTGACCAGTTTTCCCAGCACCACTTGTTAAAGAGGTTGTCTTTTTTCCATTGTATATCCTTGCCTCCTTTGTCAAAGATAAGGTGTCCATAGGTTCGTGGATTTATCTCTGAGCTTTCTATTCTGTTCCATTGATCTATATTTCTGTCTTTGTGCCAGTACCATACTGTCTTGATGACTGTGGCTTTGTAGTATAGTCTGAAGTCAGGCAGGTTGATTCCTCCAGTTCCATCCTTCTTTCTCAAGATTACTTTGGCTATTTGAGTTTTTTTTTTTGTATTTCCATACAAATTGTGAAATTCTTTGGTCTAGTTCTGTGAAAAATACCGTTGGTAGCTTGATAGGGATTGCATTGAATCTATAGATTGCTTTGGGTAGAATAGCCATTTTGACAATATTGATTCTTCCAATCCATGAACACGGTATGTTTCTCCATCTGTTTGTGTCCTCTTTGATTTCTTTCATCAGTGTTTTATAGTTTTCTATGTATAGGTCCTTTGTTTCTTTAGGTAGATATACTCCTAAGTATTTTATTCTTTTTGTTGCAATGGTGAATGGTATTGTTTCCTTAATTTCTCTTTCTGTTTTTTCATTGTTAGTATATAGGAATGCAAGGGATTTCTGTGTGTTAATTTTATATCCTGCAACTTTACTATATTCATTGATTAGCTCTAGTAATTTTCTGGAAGAGTCTTTAGGGTTTTCTATGTAGAGGATCATGTCATCTGCAAACAGTGAGAGTTTAAAACACTGCCTTCAAAACTAGAAACAATTGCACTGGGACCCAGAAGGAGTTGGCATCCTTGCATAAAAGACACTGGGTAGCAATCATTTATTCACTAAAGGGGTCTAGAATCCCAGATTAAATCACTCACAGTTTTGATTCAATTAGCTTTTGATTCAGTACCTGTGTCTTTAATGACAAAGTTATTCCAGAAAAAGTTGAGCCCTGGAAAAGTTTTACCTAGCTGAGATTCCCCTCAAGGGAGGATGTGAGTCACACAGTACTTACACTGGCAAATAAAACCACAGTGCATGTCTGCTCCCTGCAGATTTTAATTTGCAGCAACAATAAGCTGCAAGTAATGGGCCTTAGGTTAAATGGTTGAATATAAAGTTCAAATCAGAATTAAAACATCTTGTCTTGAAGACGATGAGGTAAATGTCAGAGGCCAAATGTTCTGAGAAGCCTTACAAAAATGACCACCCCCACCCCCCACCCCCACGACAATCTAGATAGGGGCTTCCCAGGTGGCTCAGTGATAAAGAATCTGCCTGCCAATGCAGAAGATGCAGGTTCGATCCCTGGGTCAGTAAGATCCCCTGGAGAAGGAAATAGCAACCCACTCCAGTATTCTTGCCTGGAAAATTCCATAGCCACAGGAGCCTTGTGGGCTACAGTCCATGGGGTTGCAAAAAGTGGGACACAACTGAGCGACTGAACACCAGCACTTTCTAGATAGCCTGGGTTTATCTCCCCGCACAGATACCTTCGAGTGAATCTTTTCACTTGAATTTGTTATTTCAATCCAGTTTGTACCTTGCACTCACAATCCCAGGGGGCAGGGACAGCAAATACGACCAGGAGAAAAAATTAAGTTGTCAAAGCATGAATTTGCCAATTGATTTCTCCCCTTGGAGTACACTTGCATCTCTAATACAGTGCTCCCTGCCTTTCCCCCTCTTAATTTATTCTTTCATGCTTATGTTGTTGTACTTATTCATTCATGTTTATTTAGTCATTCCTTCAACCAACGAATACCTGTTGTTGAGTCAAGGTATAGAATAGAATCTCGGCTATTTCTTACTGGAGATGCTATTGGCATTTTGAGAGAGAAAGATCTTTTTATTTATTTGGCTGTACTGTTTCTTTGTTATGGCACGCAGGATCTTTAGTTAGAGGGTCTAGTTCCCTGACCAGGGATTGAACCCGGGCCCCTGCAGTAGGCACTCAGAGTCTTAACCACTGGACTGCCAGTGGGAGATAAATCTTTGAGATATTCTTGTGCTGGATGGTCCCATAGACTGCAAAACATTTGTCATCTCTAGGCTCCATCCACAAAGCAGTTTGTTCTTACTCCCTGAGTATCCTAACCCCACTCCCCACTTCCATTTCCAAACATTGCAGAAGAACCTGGGTATGATGTCTCATGGGAGGGTATCAGGATGAATAAAACAAGGTTGTGGGCCTCGAGAAGTTGGCAACCTCAGAGAAAAGCAGATGAGTAAATACAGTACAGCTTGACACGTGATATGAGGAAAATAAACACAAACTAATGACTCCCAGAGGTATTCAAGAAGGCTTCTCAGAAGACAAAATGTTTGAGCCATGTCTTGAGACCAAATAAAATGCTTGAGAACAAATAAAAATGAGCTAGATGAGGATTTCTAGGCATCACAAGAGGCCCAAGGGTCATGCCAGAGTTCAGAAAAGTGCTTTGAAAGAGCTACTCACAAATTCATCATGACTGGTGCATGGAATTGGAGTTGGAGGGAGCGTGACTAATAAGCTAGGAGGTGTGATTGTGAGGAGGCTGTCACAAGCTAGGCTCCAATACTTAGACTTTATCATGGAAGTGACATCATTAGGTCTGAATTTCAGAAAGGTCACCCTGGAAAGGTCTCTGGGATGTAGATTAGAGGAAATAAGACTAGAAACAAGGAAAATCATTTTATGAGACTGCTGGAGTAATTCAGGAGAGAAATGAAAAGTACTTAATGGATTTCAGTGAATAATACATCAATGGATACAGTAAGGACTGCCAACACCCTCCAGTCAAAGACCACCAGATACATATGTTTAGTTGAACAAGTTGATTTTATTACTCACTGCAAAGGAATGTGAACACTCACCATGAGGAACCAAGGGGTGTTTATATAAGAGGGTGTAGAAGGAAACTATTTATTGGATTTGAGCTTTATTGGATTAGTTGGGTAATTTGAGGAAAAGTGTAAGGAAATGAGGGGTTTACTCACTACCAAAAAGTGGGGGCAATTCTATGCTTGGATGTCTCAATAAATTATATCTATTGGGAGGGCAGACTAGAGGGAAGATTGTAAGGAGGTAGTAGTCACTCTTCTTAGCTGGAGGAGGGTGATGATTGATATCATGTGTATTGCAGGGACCTTACTTTTGTCTCACTTTATTATGGTTTCCACTGTGTGAAGACATCAAATGTTTAGTTGTGTTCAGTGGCATGAATTGGGGTGAGTTTTGTTTGTTTTTTGAAGAAAGATATTTGACCAATAAGCCAAGGAGAAGTGCTCAGTAGAGAGTGAACTGTGAAGGAGGGAGAATAATGCAATGAGAATCCAGCAGACAGTAGAGATCAACATTTTCATTTGTGAATTACACATAATTGTTTAATTTCTTCTAGTAACACCCATCAGTCAAGATAAAGGGCAGTGGAGGACACTGTTAGTTATTTCTTTAGTGTGTTATTTCCCTCTTTCTAGTAGATACTGATTTCTATTTGGGATCCATGAGATTCTAGGGAAACTAATTCCCTTTCTAGCACCAATATGGGAACACAGAACAGAATTGAAGATTATCAGTTTATCTGAATTACCTGGCCAGAGTGACTGGCTCAGTGGTGGGCACACAACCTAGGACTTTTACCATGAATGCTGGGACACATATTTGTTTTTTCCCTGCTGGATATGATGGGAAAAAAATATTACTTCAAAATTTTAGAACCCTAAGGCTTCCAATGGCTTCCCAGGTGGCACAGTGGTAAAGAATCTGCCTGCTGATGCAGGAGACGCAACAGACATGGGTTTGGTCCCTGGGTCAGGAAGATTCCCCAAGAGTAGGAAATGGCAACCCACTCCAGTATTCTTGCCAGGAGGATCCCACGGACAGAGGAGCCTGGTGGGCTGCAGTTGGTGGAGTCACAAAGAATCGGACACGACTGAACAACTGAACATGTACAAGGCTTCCAGTGGGATAAAGTAGATCACATACCAAGGAGCAGGAACAAGCATGACATCAGAATTGTCAGGAGCACTGCTGCTCACCAGAAGGCGCCTGGCCTGACAACAAAGCCAGCCCCAAGGAAGGCCACATGAAATGACAAAGGGAAGCTTGGTGTTGCTCACATCATTTGAGCTCTAAGATGAAGCCGTGTTGGAAGGCAGTTTTACCTTCGGTCTTCTCAGTTCAGATGCCCTTCATTATTTACACAAGTGTGTGTTCATCTTCCCGTTAGTTGTTATCTTGTCTCCAGCATAACTAAGGTAAGGAGTGAAGAAGGCTGAGCTGTAGGTTGACCCAGGATTACCACTGAGTTTGAGGCAGGCATGTGCCCCAAGAATTCAGGGAATTAAAAGTCATCACAAAGGACTTCCTTGGTGGTCCATTGGTTAAGAATCTGCCTTGCAATGCTGGGGATACTGGTCAAAAGATCCCCAAGTGCTGCAACTAAGACCCGACACAACCAGATAAATAAATACTAAAAGAAAAAAAAATTTTAAGACTGAAAGAAAATGAAAAACATTTTCTTAAATGAAAATATTTAAGAAAGAATGATAAATGAATGTAGACTCCATAGGCTTAAAAATATCTGGTCTTCCTCCACTAAAATTTTCCTTTTCTCTGTCTTGTCTTATTAGGGCCAGAGTCCATATTTTTCATGCTATTATCTAATTTGATTAAAGTCAAATAAAAACTATTTATAAGTATTGCAGCGTTAAATTTTGTGAGAATACAGAAGTCTAGGTTCCTGTTTCTAGTCCTTCTGCTATATATAATAAGGGTGTTAACATACACACAGGGGCTTCCCAGCTGGCCCTAGTGGTAAAGAACCCACCTGCCTCGGCAGGGGACGTAAAAGGCGCAGGTTCGATCTCTGGGTCCGGAGGCTCGCCTGGAGGAGGGCATGGCAACCCACTCCAGTATTCTTGCCTGGGAAATCCCACAGACAGAGTAGCCTGGAGGGCTACAGTCCATGGGGTCGAAAAGAGTCAGATGTGACTGAAGCGACTAAGTACAAACACACTCACACACACACACACAGCATTCACCCATTCACTTATTCAACTCTTAAAAAGCAAGACAAGGCAAAATGTGAGAACGGCCTCAAGTGAATTTTACAGATGGCAAGTGCAATGGGATTTGAGAGGACGTAGAAGGCAATCTGTGCAGTTCAGCTAATGTGGGGTGATTAGAGGAAATTCCCCGGGGCTCCCTTTTCTCTCATGTAATCTGTTAGCGTGACAGGGGGCAGCAGGCTCAGTCTGTTTCTGATGTGATGGATGAGGAATCTTTTACTGGCTCTGTGACCTTGAGCAAGTCACTTAACCCCTTACAGCATCATCTTTTTTATGATAAACCTTTTGATTGTAAGTCCCTACTTCTTGCTCAGGATTTATTGCTGAGAAGCAAAATCATAATTGGAAACAAAGGATGTTAAAGTAACTTCCAAACTGGAAAACACCAAAGAAAAGTAGGCAATGATGGTGATAACGAATGGTGGACCTCAGCTGGTCTAGAGGTACCGTGACTATGATACTATTTACTATGTTTTGCTTTGTTTTTGTCTTTGGTCAAAAATCTAAGTATCTAATGGTGGCAGCTTTAGAAGACTTGAAAAGAACAAAGCTGTGAAGAAGAAATTGCCACACAAGTCGTACCATGTACCTCTCTGTCATCTCCATTTGGGGGCAGGTCCATTGGGCAATGATGTAAATTTTTAGGAAGTGTTTATTCAGCTGCATTTTATCCACAAACCTAAAACTGGAATCAGGAAACAGATGTGCATGAACAATGACCTTTTCTATATGGGACCAAAGAAAGCTTCCATTCAAATGAGGTTATTCACGTGGCTCTGCTTTTATAAACTTCGTAAGTTAACTTCTTCACATTAAAGGCTGAGCAAATTAGGAGCAAATTGCCAACACCAGCAGGGATCCAAATCCACATACACATTGAAGGCAAAGCAGTCCTAAGGGTTATGGGGAAATGAGGTCCTTAAGATCTGGGCTGTCTTCCTCCTCCTTTAACTTAGGCCAAGATCATTTCTCTGAGTCTTACTTCGTTTTTCTGAACTGTGTGTTTCAGTCTGTTCTCTTGCTTTCTCCTCTGGTCCTGTGCTGGTCTTCTTGTCCGCTCCTGATCTGCTTACAGTAGAGGGCAATTGTGCAGCTCCCTGTAGTATCCCCCTTTCAGAGCCCTCACTTAACGTTGTGCTTAAAAGCAGGGAGGAGCTTCCCAGGTGGCGCTAGTGTTTAAGAGTCCACCTGCCAATGCAAGAGTTGTGGGTTCGTTCCCTGGGTCTGGAACATCCCCTAGAGTAGGACGTGGTAACCCACTCCAGTATTCTTGCCTGGAGATTCCCATGGACAGAGGAGCCTGATGGGCTACAGTCCATGGGGTTGCAAAGAGTCAGACGCAACTGAGCAACTGAGCACAAAAGCAGAAAGTTTTCCGAGGCTTAGTTTTCCTTCCATCTGAGAACCAGGATGGGTCACTCAGGGGGTTTAGGGAGGGCTGTGCTGCATAGCGTGAGTGAGCTATAGAAGAAAAACCCACATTCTGGACATGGAAGACATGCCAGAATTCTGGTTTCTTTGGGATTTCAGAATAACAAAAAACCTCAGAAAGGGAGGGCCACCGACTATTGCAAGTTCCAGTTCTCTCTGCTTCTAGAGGTAACCAAGCAGCTACATTCAGGCTCAAAACAAAGAAATTCTTGAGGGATATTGTGTAACCTTATTACATTCTAGCCTGATATCAATTTCTCAGTGGTTTCAGTGGGTAGAGATATGCTTTAGGCTTTGTTGATCACCCTTTTAAGTCTCTCAGAAAATTAAGATATGCAATTGAAACCCTTGAAATAAGAACTAGCCAGCATTCAAAAGTGCAAACAACAGAGCCTGCATTGTTTAGTTTAAGCCTAAAAGGAATGTATTAAGATGTTGGGCGCCTTATAATTTCTGAGAGAACCTTTATAATTGGGTTTATAGGCTACAGGGCCTGTAATAATTGGCTACTGGGTTATCCAGTGAAGACTGTATCTCTCTTGCTTCTGGACAGAGGAAAGGAAGCTTGTTCTTTTGCAGTGTCAACAATGAATATGCAACTCAAGTTCTAGGACCTTCACCCTAATTACCTTTGAAATCTGAATGCTTTTTCTTTTTAAACTTTCTTTCCATTTCTTTACTTTTTAGAAAATATATTTATTTTTTATTTTGCAGTAATTATAGATTCCCAGGAAGCTGCAAAAATAGCTCAGGGAAGTCCCTTATACCCTTCACCCAGTTCCGCACCCCCCCCAATAATTACATTTTATAGAACTATGCTGTGCTGTGCTTAGTCACTCAGTCATGTCTGACTCTGTGACCCCATGGACTATAGCCCACCAGGCTCCTCTGTCCATAGGGATTCTCCAGGCAAGAATACTGGAGTGGGTTGCCATGCCCTCCTCCAGGGAATCTTCCCAACCCAGGGATCGAACCCAGGTCTCCCTCATTGCAAGTGGATTCTTTACTAGCTGAGCTACCAGAAAAGCCCTTATATAGCTATAAACCTGTGTACAGGTCTGTGCAAATGTATAGATTTTTTACCGTCTGAGCCACCAGGGAAGTCCAAGAATATTGGAGTGGGTAGCCTAACCCTTCTCCAGGGGATCTTCCTGACTCAGGAGTTGAACCAGGGTCTCCCTCATTGCAGGTGGATTCTTTACTAACTGAGCTACCAGGAAAGCCCTTATATAACTATAGCACAAATCAAATAAGGAAACTCACTTGGTACCATCCATGGCCCTTATTCAGATTTTGTCACTTTTACATGTGAATTCATTTATGTGTCTGTGTGTAAATGTGTCTGTGTGTACTGGTCTGTGCAAATGTATAGATTTGTATAACCATCCCCGGAATCAAGGTACAAAACTGATCCATCACCATAAACATTTTCTTTGTGCTGTCCTTTCATAGTTATACCTACTTCTTCCTGTTGCTAACCCCGGCAACTATTAATCTGTCTTCGTCTCTGTGTTTTTGTCATTTCAAGAATGTTAAGTAAATGCAGTCATGTATGATATTTTAAGATTGACTTTTTTTCCCACTCTTTTCACTCAGCTTATTGCCCTTCAGATCCATTTAAATTATTGTGTAGTTAAGAATGAACAGTTAGTTCCTTTTCATTATTGAGTAGTATACCAAGGTATAGATATACCATAGCTTATTGAACAATTCACCCACTGAAAGACATTGTGGTTGTTTCTGGTTTGGAACTTTTACAAACAAACTTGCTTTGAGTATTCACGTAGTTTCCCTGATCCACTTTTAAACCAAGGTCTTCATCACATTGACCCACTGACCCATTGGAGGTAGATCTGCTTGATAGAACTCAGACCAGAGTGTGTGCCCAAGGTTCCTGACAGACCTCCCTTATCGTTATTAATCCCTATTGGTCATTTAGTATGATTAGTACAATTTCAAACATATACAAAGTATATATAATTTTCTCCCAATTATTTTTATTAGTTGGAGGCTAATTACTTTACAATATTGTAATGGAAAGTATATATAATTATATATATATATGATTTTAACATATACAAACTAGAAATATATAGAGATTTTACCATACACAATAATTATGTACATATACAATTTCTAACATATACAAAGTAGACAGAAATGTAAAATGAATACCCATGAGCATCACTGAACTTCAACAGTATTGTGATTCTGCCAAGTCTTTCACTCATATCTCCACCTGCTCTCCCTACAAACACTTGATTATTTTGAAACAAATCCCCAAGCTATAATTTTATCTGTGAATATTTCAGTATGTATCTCCAAAAATGAAGAACTTAAAAAAAACATAACTAAAATGTCATTATCCCAATGTCATACTCTGGGTTCTTCCAGAAACTCGTAATATAACAAAGACTTGAATGCAAATAGTCTGTTTGAGAGAAGGAGCCCCATTAGGGAAAAGGAGGAAGTGTGACGAAAAAGGGAAGGCTGTAAGTTAAACATGGGTAGAAAGCTGCTCTGGTAAGCATTAACTCCTCAGCACTTGCAGATAAACAAGGGCTGACCAAGACTTCGGCTGACAGAGAAAGCTCTCAGGGAAGAAATGCAGATGCAGACAGCAAAATTCTGGATAGCATGCACCTTACTAGTAAGGGTGAGTGACTATGGGACCTGGGAACTTACTCTACACAGGCATAAAAACACTTTAACAAGTAATCAGCCAGTGTTCAGATTTCCCCTAGTGTCTCATCATTTTTAGCATCTTACGTGTCCAAATTATGATCCAAATCAAGGCCATACATTGTAATTGATTTATACAATTTGTTTGAAAATTCAGACTAATTATTTATTTAAAAGATTTATTTATTTTTGGCTGTGTTGGATTTTTGTTGCTGCGTGTGGGCTTTCTCTAGTTGCGGTGAGCAGGGGCTACTCTTCATTGCAGTGTATGGGCTTCTCACTGCAGTGGCGTCTCTTGCTGCAGAGCACAGGCTCTAGGATACTTGGGCTTCACTGTTGCTGCTCTTGGCCTCTAGAGCTCTGGCTCAGGAGTTGTGGCACATGAGATTAGTTGCTCCGCAGCATGTGGGGTCTTCCCAGATCGGGGATGGAACCTGTGTCCCTGTGTTGCTAGGCAAACTCTTAATCACCTACACCACCGGGGGAGCCCCTGAGTTATACAATTTTTAAGTCAATTTTCCTCTTTTTATTTTGAAAACTTTAAACATGCAACAAATTTGGAGGAGTTTTACTGTGAACTACAGTAAACATTTTTAATATACTTCCCTTATCACATATCTATCATCATTTATCTTTATCTCCAAATTATATTTCTTGATACATAGTAAATAGCAGGCATTAATTTACACTTAAATATTTTGGCATAAAATCATTGCTAAAGTTCATATTATTTACTATTTTTTTCCTCTTGAAGTAACATTTAAACAATGAAATGCACAAATTTTAAGTGCATATCTGTTGTCTTGACAATGCATACAGTTTTGTAATCCACACCCCTGTAAAGATACAAATTTTTTTTTTTTTAACCAACTTGGAAAGTTTTCTTGTACACTTTCCCAGACAATATCTATCCCTAATTCTTCAAGGCAGACCATCTAACCCAATGTTGTTTATAATGTTTTCTAATTTTCCTTCTAATGTCTGTAGGATCTAGAGTGATGACTTCACTTTCATTCCTGATACTGGTAATTGGGGTTCTTATTGAGAGATAATTACCCATGGGTCTCTGTTACCTGAAAACTAGGTTTACCTCTTGATGGATATTGAGTCAAAACACACAACCAGGCCAAAGAGCGGGAGAAAGAATCTATTACTTGCAGCAAGTAAGAAGAATACCAGGAATTTTCCCCAAAGCACCATCTCCCTAAATAGCAAAATTGCCAAGGGTACATGTATATTCAATGAAGGGATTGGGATGGCATATTCATATTCCTGAAGGGGCTTGAGCAGAGGAGAATTCAGCACAGAACTGGGGCAGCGGTTAAGAGAGTCCAAGTTTGGTTGGCTGAAGCAGTCAGGAGGATCAGAAAAGGTCAGCCTTTGTCATTCCTTAGGTTCCAGTTGATCTGGTGGTTGAAGGCTGGAGGGAGCTTGAATTCTGCAAAGGAGCTCAAGCATGCCTCAGGCTAGTCATTACCATTAACTGGTAGTCTTTACAACTGATTTATTATCTCTGCTATTTTCACTTCTCTTGCCTGATATTAGTAATTTATTCCTGCATTCTTTTGTTCCTTAAAATTATAATCTCTGAGCCCTGTTGAAGGACAAGCACTGTGCAGGCTTAGGTCACAGAATGGCTTAGGCCCAAAATGGCTTCTCTTGTGTAAGAAACGCCTTACCTGGTTCTCTGTCTCCAGGAACCCCCACCTTATCTACTTATATGTCTTCATGTTTCTGCACATCTTGTGAGGAGGACACTGACAGCCTTTGTCCTCCACTGTCTTCTCAAGGTCATTTGTGTTGGTATAGCAAACAGCCTTGGTAAATAGCAATAGTGGCTTTCTCTGGAGCAGAGGACATGTTTGTTTACTATTTAGTATAATAAAGGCAATTTCTGCTTCAGGGATAAAAACAGGTCTACTTGCAATACATTTTAAAATACTGTTTCCCTCAGCTTGGCGTTCCTTAACTGGGATGCTGACTCACTAACATTTGTAGCATCTACCTGGGCCACTCTGTCATTCCTGATGGATTTGGGGACCAAAAGTGAAACTGTGTACCTCTGATTTGGAGTTGAAGCCACTCACCAGGACTTGAACCCAGCCGAAACCCAGACTGACACTTGAATCCACAGTCTTTTAATTGAGTTCACACCAGGTCTCAGGACTAAATGAAGCTCAGGTTCTTGATGTCTCATTGCAAAAAGAATTCAGTGAGAGACAAAGTGATAGGGTAAGAAGTGGATTTATTTAGAGATAGACACACTATTCAAACTGAGTGTAGGCCATCTCAGAAGGCAAGAGTGGCCCTGAAATATGGCATGGTTAATTTGTATGGGGGCTTCCCTGGTAGCTCAGACAGTAAAGAATCCACCTACAATGCAGGAGACCTGGGTTCAATCCCTGTGTTGGGAAGATCCCCCGGAGGAGGGCACGGCAACCCACTCCAGTATTCTTGCCTGGAGAATTCCATGGACAGAGAACCCTGGCAGGCTACAGTCCATGAGGCTGCAAAGAGTTGGATACAACTGAAGTGACTTAGCATGGTCACAATCCTCCTACTTATCAGCCTATGAAATTACCCAGCCTATAAAAACGTGCTGTAGGCTGTGCTTAGTCACTCGGTTGTGTCCAACTCTTTGCAACCTCATGTACCATAGCCCGCGAGGCTCCTCTGTCCATGGACTTCTCCAAGCAAGAATACTGGAGTGGATTGCCATGCCCTCCTCCAGGGGATCTGGACGTGATGCAAACATAACGCTCATTCCGTTTGCCATGCCACCCCACCCTCTAGATGGTTATAGAGCAGCGGCATGAGCTCCCTGGTTATACAGCAACTTCCCTCTAGCTAGCTGCTTCACACGTGGAAATGCATATGTTTCAATGCCACTCTCTCAATTTGTCCCACCCTCTCCTTCCCCTGCTGTCTCCAGAAGTCTGTTCTCTAGCTGACTGATTTTTGGTTGCTCTTCTTTACTAACATAAGTATTGAAAGTTATGAATTTCTGTATATGAGCACTACTTGAGTTGCAGCATACAAATGATATGTTGTATTTTTATTTTTGTTGTTGTTTCGTTACTAAGTTGTATCTGACTCTTTTGCCACTCCATGGACTATAACTCATCAGTCTCCTCTGTCCATGGGATTCTCCAGGCAAGAATACTGGAGTGGGTTGCCGTTTCCTTCTCCAGGGGATCTTTCCAACCCAGTGATCAAAACCAGGTCTCCTGCATTATAAGCAGATTCCTTTTTTATGGCTGAGTAATATTCCACTCAGTATATATGTTCCACATGTTTTTATCTATTCATCTGTCAATGGACATCTAGGTTGTGTCCATGTCCTAGATATTGTAAATAGTGCTGCTATGAACATTGGGGTACATGTGTCTTTTTCAATTATAGTTTTCTCAGGGTATATCCCAGTAATGGGATTTCTGGGTCATGTTGTAGTTTTATTCCTAGTTTTTTAAGGGGTCTCCATACTCTTCTCCATAGTTGCTTTTTCAATTTACATTCCTGTCAATAGTGCAAGAGAGTTCTCTTTTCTCCACATCCTCTCCAGCATTTATTGTTTGTAAATTGTTTGATGATGGCCATTCTGACTGGTACGAGGTGATACCTCATTGTAGTTTTGATTTTCATTTCTCTAATAATTAGTGATATTGAACATCTTTTTATCTGCTTATTGGCCATCTATATATCTTCTTTGGAGAAATATCTGTTTAGGTCTTCTTCCCATTTTTTAATTGGACTGTTTCTTTTTCTGATATTGGATCATATGAGCTATTTATATATTTTGGAGATTAATCCTTTGTCAGTTGCTTCATTTGCAATTATTTTCTCCCATTCTGAAGAATCAATATTGTGAAAATGACTATACTACCCAAAGCAATCTACAGATTCAGTGCAATCTCTGCCAAACTACCAATGGTATTTTTCATGGAACTAGAACAATAACAAAAAAAATCACAGTTTGTATGGAAACAAAAAAAACCCTGAATAGCCAATGCAATCGTGACAAAGAAAAATGGATCTGGAAGAATCAACCTTTCTGACTTCAGACTATACAACAAAGCTACAGTCATCAAGACAATATGATACTGGCACAAAAACAGAAATACAAACCAATCGAACAAGATAGAAAGTCCAGCAATAAATCCCAAAACCTATGGCAACTGTATCTTTGACAAAAGAGGCAAGAATATACAATGGAGAAAAGACAGCCTCTTCAATAAGTGGTGCTGGGAAAACTGAACAGCTACTTGTAAAAGTATGAAACTAGAACACTTCCTAAGACCATACACGAAAATAAACTCAAAATGGATTAAAGACTTAAATTTAAAGCCCCAAACTACAAAACTCTTAGAGGAAAACATAGGCAGTACACTCTGACATAAATCAAAGCAAAAGCCTCTTTGACACCTCCTGGAGTAAGGGGAATACAAACAAAAAATAAACAAATGGGACCTAATGAAACTTAAAAGCTTTTGCACAGCAAAGGAAATGATAAACAAGATTTAACTGATTTTTTTTTTTTTAAAACATTGAACTGACGGCCATTATAATTCATTCTTGAACAAAGTTAATCTAACACATGTATTTTCTCCTCAAAGCATCTTACAGACTTCTTGGGCTTTGGAACACTTCAGCACTCCATATTGGGGGGGCCACTTTAAAGAAAAAAAATCATCCATAAAAAGCACAAAAATGCAAATAACATGGCAATATATAATGACACCTATTTGCATCTTGAGAGCTAAAACAGGAAGGCAGAGCGTTGTCTTGTTTGAGCCCATCTGGAATGTGCTGAGAACACCTGGAATAGGTGACTCAGAGTTTCCGCTGCCCTGAATCCCTGAATGACTGGGAAAGCTCTGAGTACTGATTTAGGGGTTACACATAAATTTTAGCCCACTGGTAAATTCACAAACACAGAATCTGTGAAAACTGAGAGTTGACTATATTTCCTTGAACATTTTCCCTTCCTTCCTGAAATTTTGAGTTTCCAAGTGGCAGCATTCCCATTGAAGATCTGTAGCATTTCTTGTGGGCCAGTTCTGATGGCAGTCACTTCTCTTAGTTTTTGTTTCTCTAAAAATACCTTCATTTGCCTTCATTATTGAGGGACAATGTCTGGGTTGACAGTTTTCTTTCTTCTGCTCTTTAAAGATACTGACTTACTGTCATTTTCATAGGTGGCACTGTGGTAAAGAACCTGCCTGCCAACGCAGGAGACATGAGAGATGCTGGTTCGATCCTTGGGTCAGAAAGATCTCCTGGAGAAGGGAATGGTAACCCACTCCAGTATTCCTGCCTGGGAAATTCCATGGACAGAGGAGCTGGTCGGGCTACAGTCCATAGGGTCACAAAGAGTCAAACACAGCTGAAGCGACTTAGGACACACGCACATCATCTTCATGATTTATGATGTGAAATCCATGGTGATTCAAGTTATTCTTCCTTTTATATAATACTACATCTTTCTCGGAGTGCTTTCTGATTTCGCTTCCTCTTTGGTTTTCAGCAGTTGGGCTATAATGTTTCTGGGCATAGGTGTTTTTGAATTTATTCTGCCTAGGTTCTGCTGAGCTTCTTTGGATGTGTAAATGCATATTTCTCACAATGTTAGTTTCCCTTAAATATTTGCTGATTCTTAATTTTGTGCTCATCTGTGCACAAAAGAGATTAGAACACTATTGTTTGTGGAGGAGGCTGTGTCTGTGGTGGGGAGGAATAAGACCTGTAGCCACACCTGAATACCTGTCTTGCTTTAGGGGTATGAGGAAGGGGTGGGTCATGTTGCTGAACAGGAAGAGCTAGTAGCTAGTGTTGAGGTATAAGAGTTTCCTGATTACTCCAGGTTTCACCTTCCACATGACCACTGTCCTGTCTTTTAAACTGAAGGTCCAATATTCTATCTGGAGGCAGATATCCCAACTGTGCTCCTTGAAGAGGGAGGCTAAGGAAGATTCAATTAGCTTATCTGCTCCTGCTGTGATAGTCCAGTTAATCACTTGGTGGCTTAGTATGAATTCCTTTCTGCTCCGGATAGCCACCCTGGCTGTGGAACACTTTCGCACTGCTGTTGTCTTTTGTAGCAGTCCTGTCTTGTTGTTTTGGGGCTGTTACTACTTTCTACTGTCCAATCCAGCCTCCTATTCATCTCTCAGAGACTCCTCCTAAGTTCTGGACCATTAATAGCCAACGTTCTTATTTTCCAATGCACTCATTTATGAATTTTAAAATTCAATTTTAAAGATGCTTTTCCTGCCAGGTCTAGAGATTTGTGGCATGCAGTATGTGCCCAGCCTGCCATTTTAAATCCAACTTGCTTTTCTTCTCCTCCTCCCCAATCCCCTTGCCTCCTCTTCTTTCTCCTGCCACTCCCTCTTCTTAAAGAAGAAGTGGTGATAATCTGATTTAATTACATAGTTAGGCAAAGAAGGAACACAAGAAAATCTAAGTTATTTCTGTCTTTGTGCCAGTACCACACTGTCTTGATGACTGTGGCTTTGTAGTAGAGTCTGAAGTCAGGCAGGTTGATTCCTCCAGTTCCATTCTTCTTTTTCAAGATTACTTTGGCTATTCGAGGTTTTTTGTATTTCCATACAAATTGTGAAATTCTTTGGTCTAGTTCTGTGAAAAATACCGTTGGTAGCTTGATAGGGATTGCATTGAATCTATAGATTGCTTTGGGTAGAATAGCCATTTTGACAATATTGATTCTTCCAATCCATGAACACGGTATGTTTCTCCATCTGTTTGTGTCCTCTTTGATTTCTTTCATCAGTGTTTTATAGTTTTCTATGTATAGGTCTTTTGTTTCTTTAGGTAGATATACTCCTAAGTATTTTATTCTTTTTGTTGCAATGGTGAATGGTATTGTTTCCTTAATTTCTCTTTCTGTTTTTTCATTGTTAGTATATAGGAATGCAAGGGATTTCTGTGTGTTGATTTTATATCCTGCAACTTTACTATATTCATTGATTAGTTCTAGTAATTTTCTGGTAGAGTCTTTAGGGTTTTCTATATAGAGGATCATGTCATCTGCAAACAGTGAGAGTGGTGCTCAACATCACTCATTATTAGAGAAATGCAAATCAAAACCACAATGAGGTACCATTACACACCAGTCAGGATGGCTGCTATCCAAAAGTCTACAAGCAATAAATGCTGGAGAGGGTGTGGAGAAAAGGGGACCCTCTTACACTGTTGGTGGGAATGCAAACTAGTACAGCCACTATGGAAAACAGTGTGGAGATTCCTTAAAAAACTGGAAATAGAACTGCCATATGACCCAGCAATCCCACTTCTGGGCAGACACACTGAGGAAACCAGATCTGAAAGAGACACATGCACCCCAATGTTCATCGCAGCACTGTTTATAATAGCCAGGACATGGAAGCAACCTAGAGGCCCATCAGCAGATGAATGGATAAGGAAGCTGTGGTACATATACACCATGGAATTTTACTCAGCCGTCAAAAAGAATTCATTTGAACCAGTCCTAATGAGATGGATGAAGCTGGAGCCCCTTATACAGAGTGAAGTAAGCCAGAAAGATAAAGAACATTACAGCATACTAACACATATATATGGAATTTAGAAAGATGGTAACGATAACCCTATATGCAAAACGGAAAAAGAGACACAGAAATACAGAACAGACTTTTGAACTCTGTGGGAGAAGGTGAGGGTGGGATGTTTCAAAAGAACAGCATGTATACTATCTATGGTGAAACAGATCACCAGCCCAGGTGGGATGCATGAGACAAGTGCTCCAGCCTGGTGCACTGGGAAGACCCAGAGGAATCAGGTGGAGAGGGAGATGGGAGGGGGGATCGGGATGGGGAATAAGTGTAAATCTATGGCTGATTCATATCAATGTATGACAAAACCCACTGAAATGTTGTGAAGTAATTAGCCTCCAACTAATAAAAAAATTAAAAAAAAAAAAAAAAAAAAGAAAATCTAAGTTAAGTTGGGCTAAGAAACGAGCACTACAAATTCTCGTAGTAAAGGGGGAATAGTTTGTCCTGATTATAAAAGAATGCTAAGCTTCCCAAATCCATAGATTTGATTTCTCACAACTTTAGTTTGCCTCATGTAGGCTTTGAAATGGTCTTGAATTTCTCCAGTATTTGCCTTGAATTTTTGGATTTATTGGTGAACTCTGCTTTGAAGCTTATATATTTCTGAAGTTATATCCAAACATTGCCATCTTGTGGGTCATTTCTTGGGTCTCCCAATCCCACCCCTCAAACTCACTCATGCAAACATATTCATCCAGATTATTTCAGGGATATCAACGTTTATTAGGCACACTAACAGCATACTGAGATTTGTATCAAATCATTAAACTTCATAAGGCCTTTATGAAGGAGGTACTGTTAATCCCCTGTCAGAGGTGAGGAGATTGAGGCCTAGAGTGGTTGTACAATTTGCCTTAGGTCTCACAGCTAGTAATAATAAAAGGAAATTTTTATATTCAGACAGTTTGCCTTCAGGACCTTTGCTTGTACTGCACCCACATATAAAACTAATAAATTTAAAAACAACCCAGTGTGACACAGTAATATGAATAAGCTATAGAACTAGTAGAGAAGAGAGGATAACTGTTAGGAAAGGACATCAGGGAAGGCGTCACAGATTTGTGAGGAGGTTGCCTCCTCTAAGTGAGAATTAGAAGGATAATTTTCCCATTGGAAGCATGCAGTGGAGACCATAACCCCTGGATCTAAAAGCACAGAAACACCCTAGAGTTATATAATTTTATCTGCCGTTGTACCCTGTCTTCTTTTGGGGAACTACTTGTCATTCTGCTTCAATTATTTGTTTAGTTGCTAAGTCATATCTGACTCTTTGCGACCCCATGGACTGTAGCTAGCCCAGGTTCCTCTGTCCATGGAATTTCCCAGGCAGGAATACTGGAGTGGATTGTCATTTCCTTCTCCAGGGGATCTTCCAGACTCAGGGACTGAACCTATGTCTCCTTCATTGGCAGGTAGATTCTTTAACACTGAGTCACTATAGAACTCTAATAAAGGCTGTTAGTCATGATGCCCTTACGCTTCACCTAATTTCAGACAGTTTCAGGGTACATCAGGGGCCCTGAGATTTTTGTGTTTGAGGCAGAGGGCTCAGTGCTGTCTTCCCTAGTGGCAAAGCCGAGGTGGGTGTCAGCAAGCTGCTTCCAGCCAAGTGTTCTTACCTGGAAGGCAATTTGGAGTAAAAGAAAATCAGGTCAGACAATAAAGTTCTCATCATCTGTCTCGCCAGCTGCATTGCTGATCTTCCAGTAGTGATAACCACTCTTGCAAAACCTGAGCAGGTCTGGGTTTTGGTTCAATTGCAACCATACAAATTCTGATATTCTTTCTTCTGTCACCAGCTGAATTTGGGGCAGTACTGCATTCCTTGTCACTGTACAACTTCAATGGTAGCACAATATACTCTGATTATGAAGGATAGCACAATTAACATGGGGAAAGTGGCATTTATGGAGTTTATTGGAAATGGTGTGGTTTAAACATCTCTGTGATGCTCTGTCTTGGCCTCATCTCAAGCTCCATTCCTGATGCCTGGATTATTTTCCTACTTCTCTGCCTCTAAATCACTGTAATCTTCTAAAGCCATGCTTAGATTTCTTGCTTTAAGCCTAATTTAATTTAAAAAAAATTGTTTATTTTTTGGCCATACCATATGGGTTCTGGGTTCTTAGTTCTCTGACTAGGAATTGAAACCAGGCCCTTGGCAGAGAAAGCACAGAGTCCTAACCACTGGACAACCGGGGAATTTCCTAAGCCTACTTTGGAGATTCCAGTCATTTTATGCCACTTGTTTTTTTAACTTAATGAAGTAACTTTAATTATTGCAAATAAAAATGACAAATTCAACATGATAGAAATTAAGAGTCACCAATAACCCACCACACATAATTGCTACTGGTATAGTTCTCTCTCTTCTTCTATGTGTCAGCACAAAGAGCATTTTTTTTTAAATGGCTAATTTTGATCTCTTCCTTCACTAACCACATCGCCAATGCGTTTTTCATTTCATGTTCCTTTATTTGTACTATTTCCTAATCATTGCAGTATTCCATCCTGCAAATTACCAGTATCTTTGAAGACATCTAATCTTCCAGGGAAATGGGGAGCAATCTCACATCCCTTGGCTTACTGTGTTCTTTCTCACCTGCTTCATCTTGTTATCATATACTCATTCTTCCAATCTTAGTTCAAGTGTCACTTCTTTGGGAGCTTCAATTTATCATAGTATTATTTGCAGTTTTTGTACAAGTTGCAAACAATTCTTATATGTGGGATTATCTGGGTCTATACAAGTGTTTTGTTCACTAATTGGATCCCTATTGTTTACAAGTGCCTGACACCGGCTATTGTTAAAATGAATGGAATAATTGCAATGGAACTAGAATAATTCCACTGCTGAGGAAATACTTCTTATTTATAAAAAGTAACATCTACCATTTAGGAAGTGTTATTGTGTTTCAGGCAGTCTGCTAAGTGCAATATGTCTCTATATAATTACATTTTCACAACGGTAATATGCAGTGTTGCTCCTATTTTACAAATGAGGAAACAGAGGCTTCCAAAAAGCCAATTAACTTGTCCAGAGACTGATAAAATATTTCATCATTGGTCAGTGCATTTATTTACATTATTTTACTTGGCATTGCTAGCTTCTTTGTGCATGAATATAAAAGTCGTCATACATAGCTTATTTTCAAAATCACTTCAATGTTTACATTATAAACTAGTTTTTGTTACCTGTCAAAGAAGGGCACCTAGAATAAGGGGCAAAGAGACAGAACGGAGCTAGTTATTCTCTTCACTAACCAACTGGGTGTCTTTGGGCTTCCACAAGGCAGGCTCCAGAAAGAGTACCGCTGAATGGGCTGTCCCGAAGAAGACATTTAGTTTAGTCCAACTCTGTCGTTTTACAGATGAGAGAGACTCAATGGCTTGTATAACTGACCACGTGGCAGAGCCGCACAGCTACCTCCTGACTCCTCGTGTTGTTTGTTCTGAGTCACCCAGCCCTCCCCGAACAAACACTGACCGGGCGCCTACTGTATTAGGCATTCCCAGGCAGGGTGTTTCTTTTTCGCTACCCTAGTATCGATTATTGGCTGCTTGCTTTTCCTCCCTCATTTTTCACGCGACCATTTTAAAAAACTGCCCTTCCGTGCGGAGTTAAAGGGGGGGGGGGGGGGGTGGATAGTGCCAGCCTGGCGTCAGGCAGAGTGGCGTGAGATGGTGACTGGCGGGCCCCGGGTCGGCGGCTGGACCCGCACAGCGATGATCTAGGAAGTCCATGACGCCTTCTGACCCAGGGAGTGACCCCCCGGATCATCTGGGTGTGGGAGGGGCGAGGCTGTCTCTCTGCCAGACCGCGCCCTGAGCTTTTCAGTGACCCCGCTGGTAGGGCGTCGGGAAGGAAACTCAGGTGCCAGATGCCTACGTCTTTGCTTTCTGTTGCGAGGTGACCCAGGCATCCGTCCAGGTTCCCCAAGTTCAGTCTCTCCACCAGGGTTTATCGTGAACTGCCAAGTTTCCAGCTGTGGGGGCGAACACGGTTTCTCCTTGGGCGACAGCTGACCGCGGGACGGACATTTCCACCACCCCCCGTTGGCTTAAGAGTCCCCGACCGCGGCCTTCCCCCACCCCGTCCCCCTCGGCACCCTCCCACCCGCCAGCGCTGGCAGTCCCAAGGCCGGCGGGGTCAAGTTCCTCTAGGGCGCCAGGGAAAGGCCACAGTTTCGGTGCTGCCACGCGAGGCCTTCTGGGCAGACATTAGCCAATCCTCAAGAGGCATACACGAGCCCCAGCCAATCACCACCCGTCTTATTCCTAGGTCCCGCCCGCGCCGGCCTTTCCTCCCAGACCCACCTCCCCACCCCACTTCCAGTCGCCCGTAGACGCGGCTGTAGTTGCAGCCGCCTCCAAAGCTGACCCGGGCCTGGGGACCGGCCTCCACTGGCGCCCTTCGCTTTCTCCTGCTGCCTTCACTGAGGATGAGTCCCTGCGCGGCCGTGCGCCCACCCCGCGGAGACCACTGGCGCATTTTCATCTAGCGACTGGTGAGGGAGGCTTCGGCCGCGCACGGCCGTACGGAGCCGGGCAGAGGCGACGGGACGGTGTGATCTTCCCGCAGGGTGCGGGGGACAGCGGGCCGGGCTCCGCGCGAGGCGGCGCGAGGCCGGCCGTGTGGCCCGGGTCCCAGCGGCCACCTCCCCGCGTCCTCCCCGAGCTAATGAATGGTGTGTGCGGGCAGAGCGCTACGTTGCGGTTCTCCTGCCACGCCCTCCAGCGACGTCGCGCTGCTTGTTTCTGGTGGTTGTCTCCTGTCACTGTCCCTCGAGCCTTGACTGAGAAGTCATTCCTCGAGGCGCCCGTATTCCTCAGCCCCTTCGTCGCGTCACAGAAGTTTTCGTTCACTCTGGGGATGCTAACGATGAAGTGCAGAGTGAATCGACTGTTCTGTGAAAGGGACCCGTTCTTTTCTTGGGGGATGGAGGGGAGAGGATAGAGGGCTTCTGTTCTTGTATCATGTTGCGGATTTCTTAAAAAAGAAAAAAAAAGTTTTAGTTCAGCAGCGAGATAAGTAACCCAGGATATCCGTGATTCCGGATTTCCAGCGTAGGTAATAAAACGTAAAGGGTGTTCACCAAACAGGTCAGAAGTAGAAATTGATGTGACACCTTTTTTTTTTGCCCATGCATGAAAGATAGGGGGTTTGAAAGTCGAAATTTATCAGAAATGATAAAAGAACCAGTGTTTCTATGCCCGTGATGTCCAAATTCACATCCTGCCATAGATCCTTGATCTTTTCACTGCCACCCCCCATTTTTTTAAACTTTTTAATTTTAATTTTTATTTATTTATTTGGCTGCACCTGGGATCTAGCTCCCTGCCCAGGGATGAAACCTGGACTCCCTGCACTGGGAGCCCAGCGTCCTAGCCACTGGACCACCGGGGGAGTCCCTGCCTTTTCTAATTTGAATTCCTTGATTTTTATGGATTTCAGAAATTAATATAGGGCAGAAAGAGCTGCTTTCTACAAAGAATTATAGTATAGATACTGGCAGAAAGTACAGATATTTAGTCAAAGCAGCTTCTTTCAAGGAATTTTAAAAAATGGCTCTTCTGTTATTTAAAAATTTTAAAAACTTGTGTCCACGGCTTTCATTATGCTAAATTGTACCTTATGCTTCAAGACCATAAAGTTCAATAGACCATATTACATAAGGAGCTCAGTGTTACTTGGTTAATTATTATAAATGATTTCAAAGTCAGCTTATTATTATTATTTTTTAAAATCTTTTGGTCATGTCCTGTGTTATGTGGGATCTTAGTTCCCCAACTATGACCCGGGATCAAACCTGTAACCCCTGCAGTGGAGGACAGACTCTTAACCACTGGAGGGATCCCTAAGAAAAATCCCTTTATTATCATGCTGCTGCTGCTACTGCTACTGCTAAGTCACTTCAGTCGTGTCCGACTCTGTGCGACCCCATCCCTGGGATTCTCCAGGCAATAGGGTGATAATTCTTTGCCACCTCCAGAGATGTGCTTGCCCCCTAAAATTTGGGGAATTGTTAAATTGTGAAATTGGGTTTTGTGCTAATAAAATGTTGAATTTTCTATCTCTTGTACCCAGAGAATAATTGAGAAAACATTAGAATGAAATACAGTATTGATAAAGCTAAATTATTTCCTAAAGTAGTAAGTCTTGATGTTTTAAAATTAGGTGAAATATTTTCAGGACTTACAGAAGGAATTTAAAATTTTTAAAATTCTTTGATTATAAGTCACCATAATTTGTAGCTTTGTAACAGTTAACATAGATACAAGGCTTTAGGGAAGATATTTTGATTTTAGAGAGCTCTTCAAAAAAAATAAACCTACTGGTTGAATATATATTATATTTTGTGAGAAATACAAGTTAGTAAGGCATTCCCTTCCCTCCCTTCAGGAGCTTAAAATCTTTGTAGGCAAGGTCTCCACTCATAAGGCAAGTTGTTGTCATTTTGCAGATGAAGAAATTTGGATTAGGGAGATTAAGCTACTTGACCAGGGTTTTAGATGGTAGGAATCCAATTCTTTCTTTCTGTCTTTTTTTTTTTTTTTTTTTAAGTGAAACATGTATTTATTAGGCAGAAAAGAATTGCACCCTCATGGTAGTTTGAATTACTTTTTAGGAGCTATTTCTTCCGGGTTTCGTTTGACCAGTCATTTTGATTTGCCTGGTTCTGAGTCTGTATTCAGTATAGCTTAGGAACTTCCCATGTGTGCCTGCTCATCTTTTAGCCAAGATGGATTCTAGTGCAGAGGCTTATGGGTAGTTGACATCACTTACTGTGAGGTGATGCCTCCTCCCTTTTTGACCTCTAAGGAGCCTTTCATGTGTAGTCCGCAAGGTCTCCTTGACTTCAAGAATGAGGAATAAGTGATCTTTTATATCACACCTGGGCAGGGGCCCAGACTCTTCCATTGTCCTGCTTTTATGGAGTTTCTGGTATTTATAGAGTTTCTGTCCACTGGGGAGAGGAACTGTTCAGTTCAGTCACTCAGCTCTGTCCGACTCTTTGCGACCCCATGAACCACAGCACGCCAGGCCTCCCTGTCCATCACCAACTCCCGGAGTCCACCCAAACCCATGTCCGTTGAGTTGGTGATGCCATCCAACCATCTTATCCTCTGTTGTCCCCTTCTCTTCCTGCCCTCAATCTTTCCCAGCATCAGGGTCTTTTCCAGTGAGTCAGCTCTTTGCATCAGGTGGCCAAAGTATCGGAGTCTTTGCAGTCCAAGAGACTCTTAAGAGTCTTCTCCAACACCACAGTTCAAAAGCATCAATTCTTTGGTGCTCAGCTTTCTTTATAGTCCCAACTGACCACTGGTAAAACCATAGCCTTGACTAAATGGACCTTTGTTGACAAAATAATGTCTGCCTCAAATCCCCCCTGAGAGAGATGAACCCCAAGAAATCTTTATTGGGAGGATGAAGGGCAAAGGTCTGTCTTCTCTAGCTTCTTTAGACTGACATGGAGCTCATACACTCTACCTAGTTGGGGTCACAGAGCTCTTGTTCTGTCTCACCAAGGGACCCGGGGTGACTTGTTATTTTGGCAGGGTCTATTCTGAGGAGTGGCTGGTATCTCTTCATCCCTGTCATCTTGATGCAAAACTGTTATAATTTGGAAGAGACAAACTTAATAATCTAGATTGAAAAAATCAGGGGCCAAATATCAATAAAATAATTTTTTGTAACCGGGAGCCCAAGCAGGAGTAAGAACCAGGTTACATTTCATAGCAGTTTTGATCCTGGTCTAGATAGAGTCAGAGCTTGGGTTACCCTGTCCAGAGGAATGAAGCTATTTGGTGTGGTCATACACATTTTCTTTGTCCTGTTAGCCCAGTGTGATTGATGTAGGTGTCACAGACCCAGTTAGAAGTAGTTGGACAAGTGACAATGTGAATGTTAATAGACAAAATTGGTCACATTTCTTTTCAGGAGAGTAAGTCAGAAACCCAGTGTGGCCCTGGTGCTTTGGGGAGACTTGTAGCCAGGTAGCCATTTGTCTCGTTTTATCTAGGTAGGTTTTAACTCTTAATGTGGTATTAACATATACATAACGAGTTTTATTGGTCCCTGCACATGTGTTTTCTCATCTTGTTAACATATGATTTAAAGCAAATTCATTGTCTAAAAATATAATAATTATAAGAGGAGGCCTTTAAAAAGTAGGGTCGTGGTCACCAGCTGCTAGCAGACATTCTCCTGAGACTGGTTGGTGGCATCCCAAGTTTGACACAGTTCAGAAAACTTAAGTTCTTAGTAATACAAGGACTTGTCTGAAATCACCTCCATAGTAGGAGCCCAATTCTTACGACTACAAGTAAGGGTAATTCTTTTCTGCCACACTATTCTAGTTCTTATTGAAGATTTCCTAACTGCATTTTGAAAGAGCAGTTTGGGTAGAGAGAATACGTAGAATTCACACTGTTTTCTATCTGTGTGATTTTTAGATAGGCTATTCAAGCTTTTACATCAATTTCCTCTTTGTAAAATAAAGGTAATAATATATACAGGGCAATACAGGCTGGAAAGAAGATTAAGTTAGTTCATTTATGTAAAGCACTATGCTTGTCCATACGAAAGTTCAAAAGATGGTAGACGTAACGTTTGTAAGCCGTGGACAAGTTGGCAGCCTTGTAGAGGTTTGAGTAAAAATGTTCCAAGCAGGAGGGACTTTAATATAGTTACTCTATTTTCTGATCTCTATATATCGCTATGTTCCTTTTTCCTTCATAACATTTCTTGGGTACTTACATGTGCATGAATTGTCTCACTGATTTTTCAGGACAACTCAGGAGATAAATAGTTATTCACTTTTTACAGGAGAGAGTTGAAGCTTAGGCAATGGGTGATGTGCCCAGGGTAATTTATAATTTAATTAGTTGTGTATCTGAGTTACTAGCTCGGTGTTCTGAATTCATAGTCTGAACTTTATGTGCTACATAATCTCCAAGTCTAACTGGCATCCTCTTTCTGAGGTCACAAGGCATTAAATATATTGTTTCATTTTGGTCTTAAATATTTCAGAGACTAGCATGATCAGATTTGTGTTTTGGGAATATAACTGAACTCTTAACCAAGGGTATAAATAGGATTATGAGCCATTGTTGAGGGCTCAACCTCTCCTGATTGGCACTTTGTAGTGAACCAGTCTTCAAGGTTAACAATTGCCTGTAGCTAGCTATACTTCTCCACTCAATTTCTCATTAACACTTTTTCACATGTAAAACAAATTTTCACCTTTAATTTCTGTTTGTTCCTTTTAAGTTTGTTTTCTCTGATTTTTAAAGTATTTACCCTCTACTTTTCTTCCTGGCTGCCCAAGCCAGAAACCTAGGAGTTATCACCATATCTAATCAACTCAGGGTCCTAAATATGTTTTTGATTGCTCACTTTCTTTATTCCTAAAGAAAGGCATGTAAGACTGTCTATAATCTAGTGCATCCAGTATATATATATATATATTAGGCATTATGCATTTCTGTTTTCTGAACTTCTTGGAGTTTTCAGAATGGACCAAGATGATTTTAGTGTTTTTATATTTACTCTTCTGCCTCAAATGCCCACTAACCCAAGGCTGACACGTGCTCATCTTAAGTCTTCGTTTATACATATCCTTTGGGAAATCTCTCTATCCCTCTTATTGACTCTACATTCCTATGAGTCACTTGTTATATCTTTACCATAGATTTTTACTCATGATTTTTTTAGTACTTGCTTAAATTCATCCCTTTTTACTAAGTAGTTCATTCCCCTGTGCTAAACTGACCCACTGATGGTAGACTATGTACTAGATAGTAAATCTTGTTCAGTCAATACAATGTGAAATGAACTGTATTTTCATTCAAGTATTATTCATGAATATCGAGAATAGAATTTTTCAAATTATCTAGAGCAACAGTGAAAACTGTCAGTCGCTTAGTTGTGTCTGACTCTGCAGTCCCACGACTGTAGCCCTCTCTAGGCTCCTCTGTCCATGGGATTTCTTAGGCAAGAATACTGGAGTGTGTAGCCATTCCCTTCTCCAGGGGATCTTCCCAACCTAGGGATTGAACCCGGGTCTCCTGCATTTTGGGCAGATTCTTTACTGTCTGAGCCACCAGGGAAGCCCTTAAGCTCTACGTATTTTTGTTTTTGCAGTACCTTGTGACCTGTAGATGCACTGAGGAGGCAGCATAGTGTTGTAGAAATAGCTTGGACTTTACTGTGAAATAGATCTGTTTGAATCCTGAATCCTAACTCTTTTGCTGATAGTGTGATTTGGGTGGCCTACTTAACCTCTCTGATGTAAAATATCACATCATGAGTACTTCCTTTGCTCTCTTTGCCATCAATAAGTATTGTTTAAAGCATAAATAAGATTAACAGTAGGCAATGGGCCAGGAATTTAGGGGAAACATGAGGGCAGGAGACAGGTTTAAGGATTATGAGCACATAGGTTAAAATAACATGAAGAGATTGAAACTATCCAAGGAGAGTATGAATTAGGAAAGGAAAACTCAGTGGAACACTGAGAGAAGCCCAACATTTGAATGTCAGGAGAAGGGACAATGCCTTTGGAAGAAGTGATAGGAGAGAGAGCCCATGCTTAAATGCTTCAGTGGTTCCCTGTCCTTTCACTACTGCTTGGAGATATGAATGTGGTGGTAATGATTCAACAGCAGGGAAGTCAAGTAACATTATCCTCAAGTAATATTTGGTAATTTGGATGTCGTTGGTAACCTTAGTATGTATGGTTTCATTGGAGGAGAGTGCTCGGAAACCAGTGACAGCGGTACTGAAGACCAAACATGAGCTCTGGGATAAAAGTTTTATCTTTTTGTTACTGAAGAAATGGTAGTAATAAAAGCTACTATTTGTGGAATATACATTTGGTGGCAGATGCCATGCTGAGCAGCTTCATTTGTCATTATAGTAACTCTGTGAGGTGGGTGGCATTGTCTCTGTTTTCAGGTGAAGAAATGAAGGCTTGGAGAGATGATTGTGCTTTGCAGTTACATAGTTGGTAACAGCTGGCATTGCTAGATTTGAATTCAAATATGTAGGATTCAGAGAAGTGCTAGCTCTTAGTCACTTCCATATTTATGTTCATAGTACTCTGTATGTGCCTCTCTTGTTACATATTATATAGTATCACTTTTATTTAGATTTAATATTCTTTTTTCCCTTTAAGTGTTTGAATTATGTATCATAACAAATTAGGGAATTCTTTTCTCTTGTACCTTAATTATTGCATGTAGGGTTTGAGTGACTGATGTAAGTGGTTCTTTTCAGGTATTAGGAAGACACTGAAAAATTTTAGAGCCTCAAAGGAATTAAGTACTTGTGACTATTTTTGCCACCTATCATGTTTTCCAGTTTAACATTTTAAACTACTTGAGGCTTTGGTACTTTGTCTTCATGTCAACTAACTACCGAACACTTTGTTAGCTTGTTTACATGTAGCCTAGTGGAAACAGAACTGGAGCTAGAAAGAACTAGGAGTTCTCTAGGTCTCTGCTATCATTTCCAAATGGGGAAATCATAATAGTTAGGAACCAGTTAGATTTAGAATTTCTGACTTAGTGTGATTTGAATTGGGAGTGGAAAATATGGATTTGGAATGTTTATGTCTGCTACACAGAAGTTTTTCCTGTACATACACGTAAACTCACTTATGTCCCTCTAAATAGTCATATAACTGTTTTTCCTCTGTCATTCATATAAATACAGAAGTCTCTTGGTATCAGTCAGGTATTGGTTCTAGGATCCCAATGGTATACCAGAATCCACAGATGCTTAGGTCCTGTATGTAAAATGACTTAATATTTGCATACAAGTATACTTTAAATCATCTTTAGATTATTTCCAATATCTAAATACAATGTCAATGCTATGTAAATATGGTTAAACCTTGAACAACATGGATTTGAAGTGCATAGGTTGACTTATACTTGGATTTTTGTTAATAAATGTGTACTGCAGTACCATCAAGATCTGCCTTTGGTTGAAATTGCAGATATGGAACTGTGACTAGGAGGAACCTAGCATAGGGAAAGCTGGCTGTGAGAGGGTCATTGTGTTGTTCAAGGGTCAACTGTAGTTGAAAATGCTGTGTAAATATAGTTGGTCAGCATGAGGCAAAATCAAGCTTTTGTTTTTGGAACTTTCTGGAAGTTTTAAATACTTTCAATCCAAGCTTGGTTTGATTAACAGATGTGAAACTTGCAGATATGAAGGGCTGACTACATACTTAAAAAAAGTATTTTGGGAACTTAATTTGATACCTTGAAAAGGGTAATTTATGTAGAATTTCTGTTATAAAAGCTTTAAGATCTAGGCGTTATAGATGGATTGACTGCTCATTTAAAATCCAGAAGACAAAAGTACTGAAAGGAGAAGATAATTAGGAGATGATAAATAAAAGGTGATGGAGAAATGCTTAATGTGAAGTAGTCCACTCTAGATAAAAAATTTCTAGTATATTGGTGTTTAGTTTTCTAACAGTGAAGAAACTGAAGATAAGTAGTTTATCAAGCGGTTGACAAATAATGTTTGTTTCTCCAGATCTGAAAAGGCAAAACAAGAAAATTAGCATATTGGAAAAAGACTAGAGGCTCATGTATGGTGGTTGAGTTTTCTTGACTTGCCTGTGGCCTCTCTAATCAACACATTAGCATTTATGTGTGTTTTTAAGGTGTATGTTTATTTTAAAATGGTACATGCGCTTGGTAAAGCATTCAGAAGAGGTTTGTAGTAAAAAGTAAGTCTGCCTTCCATTTCTGTCTCCAGCCGTGTGCTCTTCCCTGGAGCAACCGTTATTAACCATTTTCTTGTATGTTCTTTCTAAACATCTTTCATGCATATTTAAGCATAAACATGTGCTTACATATACATTTTCTCATAAGTGGCATTACACATGCATCTAGTTTTAAGAGACATTTTAGAATTTATCTTGCAGGCTATTTCATATTAGAAAATATGTAGCTGCCTTTTTTTTTTTTTAATACATGAACAATCTTTTGCATGGACACACCGTAACTATCTTTTAACTATGAAGATTTTTTTTATGCATTGATGCAGTGACTGTTCTTGTACCTATGCCATTTCACACATGGATATATTTTTACAGGATAAACTCTTAGGAGTAAAATTGCTTGAGTCAGAAGGAATGCATTTTACATTTTGGCAAATATTACTGAATTGCTGTCTATAATAACTGTACTGGTGTACATTCACCAACAGTGGAGTAGAGTTTCTATTTCTCCATACCCTTGTCTATACATAGTGATATCAACCTTTTTGATCTTTGTCTTTCTGATAAAATTAGTGTCTCATTGTAGTTTTAATTTACATTTCTTTTCTTTTGAATGAGATGAGTTTCTTTTTAAAAATCCATTTAAATATACCCCACCTCCCCTTTTTGTGTGAGAAAATTGGTCATATTCTTTGATTTTTATTTTATTTTTTTTGATATTTATTCTATTTTTACTACTTTGTATAGATGATATATTAAAGGAAAAATTTTCTCCTTTTTTGTCTTTAAATTTTTTTATGTATGTTTTAAACTGATGGAATTTATTGGAGTTTTATAGCTTTTGGATTTTAGATCATATTT
The DNA here is from genome assembly GCF_910594005.1 of Cervus elaphus. NCBI lineage: Eukaryota > Metazoa > Chordata > Mammalia > Artiodactyla > Cervidae > Cervus > Cervus elaphus. The sequence continues at coordinate 25,036,398 of NC_057842.1, read as the reverse complement.
AGAGAGACTTTTTCTGCTTTGAGATTATAAAAAAGAGTCTCTTTGTTTTTCTTCTAGTATTTTTATGGTGTTATATCTTATGTTTGACCCATCTGGAATTTATATTGGCGTAAGGTATGAAATAAGTATTTATAGTTTTTTCCCCCCAGATAGCTATCCAGTTATTTTGATACTTGTTGTTTGGCATATTTTTAAAAACACTTATTTCTTTGGCAGCACTGGGTTCTAGTTAGGGCACGGAGGATCTTTTTGTTGTGGCATGCAGGGTCTTTAGTTACAAGATCAAGTTTCTTGACCAAGGGTTGAACCTGGGCCCCCTGAGTTGGGAGCATGGAGTCTTAGCCACTGCTACTGCTACTGCTAAGTCACTTCAGTCGTGTACCAGGAAGTTCCAATACCTGATGTTTAGTTAACATCTCCCTCTGTGGTGAAGAGCCTTCCAGGCAGAGAAAACAGTGTTGGCACGGTGCCTGGCACTTAGTAAATACTAACTGATAAGAGTGTTGGTGGTGTTCGTGGTGGTGGAGGTGTTGGTGATAATGATTACTTACATTTTTTTTTAATTGGCTGCTCTGGGTCTTCACTGGTGCACGAGGGCTTTCTCTAGCTGCAGCCAGCGGGGGCTGCTCTCTAGGGCACGTGGGCTTCAGTAGTTGTGGCTCATGGACTCAACTGTGGCGGGAGGGCTTCAGAGCGCGGGCCCGGAGTTGTGGCGCACCAGCTTAGCTGCTTGAGGCTTGTGGGATCTTCCTGGAGCAGGAGTTAAACCCTTGTCCTCTGCGTTGGCAGGCAGGTTCTTAATGACTGGACCGCCAGGGAAGCCTGATCATTCAGTTTTAAGGGATAAAATTTTTAAGTGGGATTCCTATAAAGACAGTAGATTTAAGTGTGTTTATAGCTTGTGGGGGTGTAACTGGTTAGAGTGTAGAAATACAGGAGAGAAGTAATGAAGGTTCTGGAAGAAAAGAGGTGGGTTCCAGAGTAACACACAGTAGTTAACCTTAAACATAAGACTGGAAAAAAGGTGAGCGGATGACTGATACAGATACAGAATGTTATAGATGTGAAGGTGATGTTGATGCAAATAACCAGTGACCCATAGTAAGAATAAAAGAGGGTTTTATTCCAACTCAACTGCAGATGGTAGCCCAGGAAACAACATCTCAGTAACTTGGGAGGAGCCAGCATAAACATGAACTTTTTTTTGCTGGGAAATACATACAGTCAAGTGTACATGTTGGTAAAAGAGTACTGCTAATCACAAATGACAGATATCTCAAGTAAATGATGGTGGTGTTTTCCTGTGTATGGGGAGGTGTGAGAATCTGGTCGTCTTACCTGTCGTGGTGCCTGTAGATCCCCAGTGTAGGATGCTTCATCCTGTTTTTCCCATCCTAAATATTCCTCAGGACGTACTGTCAGTGGGTTACTGCTGTGGGTTGCGACTCAAGCTTTGTGTTAGTACTGGATGGTGAGCCACACTCTTCTTTAATGGTAAAAGCAGATGTACAGTGTGTTTGACAGGCCATAGGACAGGCTGTTTTTAGTTAGCATAAATTCAAAGACAAATCATGTATAAGCAAGAATAAGCAAGAATGACCTCTCCATATCTCAGTATGTGAAAATTTCTTCTATTAGTGAAAAGTTTTTTTTTTTTAAAACCTGGTTAACTTTTTTTTTTTTTTGGGGGGGCAACCATAACAGAGCTGATAATGCAAAACTGTGGCCATCTAAAAAACAATATTAAGGTGACCTCAAAATTCGTTTCTTTGAAAGTTACATATGAAGTAGGGACAGGTGACCACAGTTTCAGGGCTTGAAATCTCCTAAAATGCAGGAATAGCACAAAGTAATACCTCTCTCTTCCTTTCTCTTTTCTTCTCTTCCCTCATCTCTCTCACTCACACACTGTCTCCTGTCAGATGACAAAATTTAAAAAAAATTGGTAACAACTTTGGCATTCTTTATTCAAGGGAAAACAACCCATGGATTGCGGGGAGTTCAGTTCTCACTAGCAGTGGGGCAGTCTTCCCAGGGGCTTTGGGCGAGAGAGAATTTTGCAGAATGTTGAAAGAGGCAACCCTGAAGCAGGGTGTGCTTGACTAGGAGGTTGGGGATTCCCTGCCGAGGCGTGCAGGTCCCATTTTGTGCAGGGAGGTGAGCACACCAGAGTTGGAGGATTGGTTGGTGAGCGCACCAGAGCAGAGTTAGAGGATTGGCTGGTGTTAGGTTTCCTGGATGGGTGTAGGCTTGGGTTTGTGGTAAGAGCAGGGCCTGATTAAATGAATTAACTTCATCACTCCCCATGTACATACCTACCCATAATGCCTGGGTCCTGAAGTAAAGTTTGAGTGAAGTCAAAGAACTTAGACATACCTCGGATGTGAGAGACCCTTCCAGTCATCTGTATGGTGATGTTGGTAGAATCCAGGCAAACGAGCTGGAAGGTGGCTGCCAGGTGGATCCACTTCCCTCTCCACCTCAACTTTCTCGGTGGGGGTGGATGAAGTCACCTTTCAGGCAGGCTTATAGTCAAGCAGAACTGACCTCCCTGATCAAAACTGGGAGAGGAGGCCGAGCTTTTGTCGGTGAAGCTCTTAACTTTGCCACAAATTCCATATGGAGAGTATCACAGGGGAGGAGGAACAACAAAAGTCAGATCCTGCCATTGATTTGCTTGCTTGCTTTTGAAAGTAGGAATCTGGGGCACTTCAATAGGGGGTAATTGTATTGTAAAATACTTGAGTAAGAGAGAGATTCTGTATTTTTTACTTTGTTTCTCCTTCTCTTACAGGTCACCCTTGCAATTATGGATATTTAAAAGGATCAGACAGTGTGGAGGGGGAGTTCCCCTCCTCACTCCCCCTTGGTGCTTGACTCCAGGAATAATTTATAAACTGTGGAAAGTTTTCTTTTTTAAAGAAAGAACTTGTATTTGATATAAACTTTATAGAGCTATTTATAATTTTTTGATTTAAATGCCAAAATACATTGTACAAATCTATATAGTTTTATACTGTTACCAGGAGGATTTAAATTATAACCCTAAGCAGGCCGTTTATTCTCTACCAGTCTTTCTGAATAGCACCTTTGTGGCCTGGCTTTTTCATTTTTTAAAATTATCTGACTATTCTGAAGAAGGAAGCTGCATAAAAACAATTAGGATGAATTCTTCCATCCCTGACTGCACATCAAAGTGTCGATCCCTGACACATGCTCTGGATGTCCTTTCTGTGGTGACGAAGGGGAGTGAAAACCAGATTAAGGCCTTTGTCTCCAGTCATTGTTATAATGCTGCAACCATCAAGGATGCCTTTGGCCGGAATGCCCTCCACCTTGTTTCCTCCTGTGGAAAAAAAGGAGTGTTAGATTGGCTTATCGAGAAAGGAGTGGATCCCTTGGTGAAAGACAAGGAGTCAGGATGGACAGCTTTGCATAGAAGCATTTTTTATGGGCATATTGATTGTGTTTGGTCTCTACTGAAGGTGAGTGTCATTTGTTTTTTTAAAACTTTTCGGTCTGGCAGGTGTTTTTCTTAATCTCCACGAAGAGATTGGTGTTCTTATCAATTGATATCTTTTACTATTGTAACCATTTTTAGAATTATCCTTTTAATTTAAACCTTTTATGATGTGAAATTCTAAATATATACTAAAGTTTATAATGTAAACTATGGGCCAGTTTTGTGTTACATATTTAATATGTCTCCACTGACTTTCTCCACCCCATGTTATTTTAAAGTAAATCCCAGACATTTTGTCATTTACACAGTACTATATGTCTTTCAGTATTTTTAAGAAGTATGGTTTCCTTTTCTATAGCTATATTATTAGATACTTTAAAAGGGCACTAGTTATTGAAATCATATAAGGACTCTGATTTGAGTAGTGTGTTCATTTCTTGTTTGGCTAGGGATTAAGTTTTTATTGTTTTTGTTCAGTCACTGAGTCATGTCCAACTCTTTGTGACCCCTTGGACTGCAGCACACCAGGCTTCCCTGTCCTTCAGTATCTCCCAGAGTTTGCTCAAATTCATGTCCATTGGGTCAGTGATGCTCTCTAACCGTCTTGTCTCCTGCAGCCTCCTCCTCCTGTCCTCAGTTTTTCCCAGCATCAGGGTCTTTTCCAGTGAGTTGGCTCTTTGCATCAGGTGGCCAAAGTATTGGGGCTTCAGCATCAGGCCTTTCGTTGGATATTCAGGGTTTATTTCCTTTAGGATTGACTGGTTTGACCTCCTTGCTGTCCGTAAACAGTATGAGAAGGCAAAGTTTTTATAGTTGTTTGAAAAATTAATAATCAGAATCAGTTTTGCATGCGTGCTAGGGCGCTTCAGTCATGTCCGACTCTTTGTGACCCTGTGGGCTATAGCATACCAGGCTCCTTTGTCCGTGGGATTCTCCAGGCAAGAATACTGGAGTGGGTTGCCATTTCCTCCTCCAGGAAATCTTCCCAACCCAGGGATTGAACCCATGTCTCTGGCATTTCCTGCATTGGCAGGTAGGTTCTTTACCACTAGCATCACCTGGGAAGCCCAAAAAGTGTTAGTTGCTCAGTAGTGTCTGACTGTTTGCAACTCCATGGACTGTAGCCCGCCAGGCTCCTCTGTCCATGGGATTTCCCAGAATCAGTTTATTTTAAATTTCCCATGAAGTAGATTAAATCTAGGCTTGTTGTACTGGTTAGACAAATAATGTTTTGAGATATACCCTGGTATCATTTTATTAATAAATGCAAGTTAAAAACTGTCAGAAATCATGAGTTTTAAACTGCACAGTTTATTTTTGTACAGACATTCAGTCATGTTTGTGGAGGACCAGAGAAGAACAAAGCAGTTCCTGTCCTCAAGGAACTTGTGGTCACACTGTAAGACATTAGGGAGCTTATATTTTATTTTTGACTTCAAAACAATTGTTTGCATAGTGGTCTTTAGGTAGTAACATTTACTGATCAAAATGATTTTCAGTATATATTAATGGCAAAATATCCTTTTTGGAGCTAATCTATCTAGGTGTACTACTTACCAAGTCGTCTTGGATGAGTTACTGAATCTTGAACCTCAGTTTCATCTATAAAAAAGAGGATAATGATAGTACCATCCTCATTTGTTTTTCCCCAGGGAGTTTCAGTGAAGAAAAACTTTTCTTAAGTATTAATAGTACTGTTAATTCCTATTTTATCTAAAACCTTTGGGTATCAGTTTAATTCCCTTATTATAAACTCTTTTGTAGGAAAAGTTAGGTTAATAAGAGTTAAAGCGTCTATCAGCTCTACTTTTGCCCTTTCCCTTTAGTTTCTGCTGGAAAATTGGATGACTGCCAGCCCTTACAAGCTTGAGAATGTCCTTTGGTTTTCTGCTTTCCTAGGGTTTGCCATTCAGGTGTGAGGATTTGGTTCTTCAGCTTGAAATAGGTCCTGGTATGAATTCTGGACCTTCCCTGCCTTTGGGTTTCATTTCTGTTTAGAAATCCTCAGTCATTCTTGCTGCCTTGGCTAGGAGAGGCCAGGAAATGGTGCCTTGGGCCACTTTGCTCTTGGCTTGACTCTGATTTTCATCAAGAGTCCTTCTGATCAGTGATAGACATCAACATGCATGCTTCCCACTGATGAAATATCCCATAGAAACTCCTTTCTTTCACTGAGTACTCCCATGTTCTGTAATCCATCTGCATTTGTTTAGTCCAGACTTCTTTCCTTTCCCCTTTTAATTCTTTAATTGGAAGAGCTGCAATGATAGAGGTGTTTGTTGTCAATTTTGCTTCTGCTAACAACTCTAGCATTTAAGGTGTTATGGATGAGCAGGAAGAGACTATACAGAAAAACACATTTTAAATGAATTACGTTTGATAAAAAACTTCATAGTATGAAATTTTAAAATTAAGTGCTAAAATTGTACAATAAATATACAGCCATGCTGTCAGTTCCCATTCATTTGCCAAAGATGAAAACCCTCAGCAGAAACTTCTTATGGAAGAACTAGCTGAATCATAAGATTGTGTGGACTAAATGATAACCTATTTGTCAAGTATTTGGAACAGAAATTTTTCTTTAGTGCCTGATGTGTATTAGGCAGTGATCTCAGTGCTAGAGATATTGTAATGAAAAAAAAAAAAGAATGCTTTTTTGTTGTTGTTGTTATGCTTAGATGCTATTTAGTAAGCTGGTGAATTATCTCCTCTTTGGGGGCTATGTAAAGACTTGATCTTTAAATAAATGAGATAGACTACACACTGGTTCTCTACCTTTAGAGTTTAAAGTGAGCATATTAAAAAAGCATCAGAGACCACCATATATAGGGAACTCCAAAGGCAAAAAAAAAAGTTCCTAGTCCTTTTGAAGTTGGGGCTACTTAAGAAAATACAAATAGGGTCCAGTAAAGTTTAGGATTAATTTATAAAACTGATAAAGTAAAATCTGCAGGGATCTAAGTTTCTGGGATCCTGTTTGTCAAATTCATAATTTGGAACACTGCCCTGGAATCAGCCCTTTTTACTCTTATAAAGGTCAAAATCAGGTCTTTCTATGTGGATTTATTATATCTAACTTAGAAAATAGGCAATATACATTTTTTAATTTATTAAGATCTTATTAAAAGATCACTTCTGAATTTTATTTGTTAGCTCACTATCTTGAGTAGTTTTTGTTCATTGACAGTCCTTGTGAAATCAGTTGTCATTACCTTCTGGAACACAATGAAGTTAGGATTGGTATTGCTGTTTAGTTGCTAAGTTGTGTCCATCTCTTTTGCAATGCCATGGACTGGGTTTCCCGGGTGGCTCTGTGGTAAAGAATTGATTTTAGTTTATTAAAATTCATTGTTACAAGATAAGAGGAGAGTCCCTTTCTTTAGTAACCCAAAACAGTGTTCTGACACATTACGGTTAAAGTTTAAACATTTCATGGTTCCATCTCAACCTATAACTCCAGTGTGTATGGATAGGCAGTGATCACTCACATCAGTTAAAAGAGTTAAAAGGGCTTCCCTGTGTTAAATGGTTAAGAATCTACCCACCAGTGCAGAAGTCATGGGTATGATCCCTGCTCTGAGAATATCCCACGTGCCCCGGAGCGACTAAGCCAGGCACCACAGCTGCTGAGCCTGCGAGCCGCCACCGCTGAAGGCCGCGCCGAGAGGCCCTGCGGGGCCGCAGGAGGAGCCGCCACAGTGCGGCTCGTGCCCGGGACAGAGGGGCCCTGCTCCCTGCCGCTGGGGAAGCCTGAGCACAGCCACGAAGAGCTGGCACAGCCAAACACATGATACATCCCAACAAAAAGAAACTTAGATTAAAAAGTGGTTGTTGAATGCCTTATTAAACTGTCAACAAGTACTAAGTTGTTTTTGAAAAGGAGTACATTTTGTATTTAGGAAGCTGTAATGTAATAGTACTATGAATTGAACATTGCACTTTCTCCTCTCCTCTCATTATATTTTAAAAGACAGTAAGTATGTACTAAGGATAGGGTGTACTAACTACCTTAAATAAATGGGATGGAAAATGTTCTGTTTCATGTTTAAATTCTGGAGATATAAAACTATAGATTAAATTTGTTCTTAAAACATACAAATGCATGCTTTCACATTTATTTATGGCCACACCACACATCTTATGGGATCTTAGTTCCCCAACCAGGGTTTAAACCTGTGCCCTCAGCCGTGAGTTTTAAGACACAGTCTGACTTTAAGTGATAAGACAATGCTCTGAAATTTCATGTAGAAAATTTTAAGTGGAAATACATAAATCACACAAATAGAAATAAAAAATATAATTGTCTTCATGTCAGTAATAGATATAACAGAATTTAAGTCAAAAAGATGGAGCATAGGTGATCACATTATATACAGTAAATCTGAAAAAATAAACATACAAAAAGTAAAAACTATTGTTTGCCACTGTGTAGAAATCTTTACACCCTTTATCTGGATGTGGAATTTGGTTCTTCAAATACAAAAAAAAAAAAAGAATTGTGTATGTACATACACACACACTCTCAGAGTTAGGGCCCTCTAGGTAACTGACCTGCATTACCATGGAAAACTTTCATATCTAGTTCATTTAGATTTTTGTTTCATTTTGGTTTTAAATGCTGCTTCTTTACATTTTATGGTTCTTCTTTATTCTACGAAGAATTGGATATTTGATTTCTCTTAGTTTTCTTCTGTATGAGAAATAAATGTTTATGAGCATAGGAGATAATTGTTATTAGGTGTTTATTTTTAATTTTCTTTATAGTTTGATCATCTGACTTGATAAATATAAATGTTACTGATTATAGGTAAATGATTAAAAATATATGCATGTATATCTATATCTATATGCACATTTTTTCCTTTTTTAGCATGGTGTTAATCTGTATATTCAAGATAAAGAAGGCTTGTCAGCTTTGGATCTTGTAATGAAGGATAGACCAACTCATGTAGTATTCAAAAATACTGGTAAGAAAATTCCATAAATATATTTCATTAAAGTAAAGTTTAGAACATTTTAACGAAATTTTATTGTTATAAAAATAACTGAGAAAATTTGTGTGTGGATATCTGCAAAGACTTTTACTCTAATATATATAGATTGATAACTTTGGTTTTCTTCCAGAACACTTAGGTTTATTTTATACTTTTTCAATCTAGATTTATGTGTATAAGAGTAAAAACACAGCCTTGAAGAAAGTAGGGAAAACCACTAGGTCATTCAGATATCACCTAAGTCAAACCCCTTATAATTACACAGTGGAAGTGACAAATAGATTCAAGGGATTAGATCTGACAGAGTGCCTGAAGAACTGTGGACGGAGGTTTGTAACACTGTACAAGAGGCGGTGATCAAAACCATCCCCAAGAAAAAGAAATGCAAAAAGGCAAAATGGTTGTCTGAGGAGGCCTTACGAATAGGTGCGAAAAGAAGAGAAGCAAAAGTCAGAGGAGGAAAGGAAAGATACCCATCTGAATGCAGAGTTGCAGAGGATAGCAAGGAAAGATAGGAAAGCCTTCCTCAGTGATCAGTGCAAAGAAATAGAGGAAAACAATAGAATGGGAAAGACTAGAGATCTCTTCAAGAAAATTAGAGATACCAAGGGAATATTTCATGCAAAGATGGGCACAATAAAGGACAGAAATGGTATGGACTTAACAGAAGCAGAAGATAATTAAGAAGAGGTTGCAAGAATACATAGATGAACTATACAAAAAGATCTTCATGACCCAGATAATCACGATGGTATGATCACTCACCTAGAGCTAGACATCTTGGAATGCAGAGTCAAGTGAGCCTTAGGAAGCATCACTATGAACAGAGCCTAGTGGAAGTGATGGAATTCCAGCTGAGCTACTTCAAATTTTAAAAGATGATGCTGTTAAAGTGCTGCACTCAAGCAAATTTGGAAAACTCAGCAGTGGCTTCAGGACTGGAAAAGGTCAGTTTACATTCCAGTCCCAAAGAAAGGCAATGCCAAAGAATGTGCAAACTACTGCACAATTGCACTCATTTCACATTCTAGCAAAGTAATGCTCAAAATTCTCCAAGTTAGACTTCAACCATATGTGAACTTCCAGATGTTCAAGCTGAATTTAGAAAAGGCAGAGGAACCAGAGATCCAATTGCCAGCATCCATTGGCTCATAGAAAAGGCAAGACAATTCCAGAAGAACATCCACTTCTGCTTCATTGACTGCACTAAAGCTTTTGACTATGTGAATGACAACAAACTGGAAAATTCTTAAAGAGATAGGAATACCAGACCATGTTACCTGCCTCCTGAGAAACCTGTATGCAGGTCAAGAAGCAACAGTAAGAGCTGGACATGGAACAGTGAACTGGTTCCAAATTGGGAAAGGAGTACATCAAGGCTGTATAGTGTCACCCTCCTTATTTAACTTTTGTGCAGAGCACATCATATGAAATACCAGGCTGGATGAAGCACAAGTTGGAATCAAGATTACAGAGAGAAATATCAATAACCTCAGATATGCAGATGACACCACCCTTATGGCAGAAAGTGAAGAACTAAAGAGCCTTTTGATGAAAGTGAAAGAGGAGAGTGAAAAAGTTGGCTTAAAACTCAACATTCACAAAGCTAAGATCATGACATATGGTCCCATCACTTCATGGCAAATAGATGTGAACAATGGAAACAGTGACAGAGTTTATTTTCTTGGGCTCCAAAATCACTGCAGATGGTAACACAGCCATGAAATGAAAAGACATTTGCTCCTTGGAAGAAAAGCTATAACCAACCTAGACTATATTAAAAAGCAGAGACATTACTTTGCCAGCAAAGGTCCGTATAGACAGTGCTATGGTTTTTCCAATAGTCACGTATGGATGTGAGAGTTGGACTATGAAGAAAGCTGAGCATGGAAGAATTGATGCTCTTGAATTGTGGTGTTGGAGAAGACCCTTCAGAGTCCCTGGGACTGCAAGGAGATCAAACCAGTCCATCCTAAAGGAAATCAGTCCTGAATATTCATTGGAAGGATTGATGCTGACACTGAAGTTCCAGTACTTTGGCTTCCTGATGCGAGGAGCCGACTCATTAGAAAAGACTTTGCTGTTGGGAAAGATTGAAGGCAGGAGGAGAAGGGGACGACAGAGGATGAGATGGTTGGATGGTGTCACCGACTCCATGGACATGAGTTTGAGCAAGTTCCAGGAGATAGAGAAGGACAGGGAAACCTGGTGTGCTGCAGTCCAGGAGTCACAAAGTTGGTCATGATTGTGACTGAACAACAAATAAAGGCAGCTAGAATTGTAACTACTATAAAGTGATTGATGTGCACTGAGAAAGGACAGTATTTGAGGTTGAAGGGAAAGGAAGTGATTCTTCTATCCACACGTCCGTTCTTGTAACGGCACTTATCTTTTCAATTTTTTTGCCCTGTGAGCTTTGTGAATGTAAATTGATTGAAAAGAAGAAGAGATGTAGATGGGGGCACTAGTTAATCTGCATGTTAACCAGTGACAAGCTGGGTAAGGACATGGTCTTCATTTTACTTCTGTCTTGGACCCTATATTCCAAGTTACAGTCATTATTCCATTGAAGACCTTGATAAGTGTTCCAAAACAAAAATGAAGATTTATATAATAATTAGCTGTGATTTTTATCCCATTTTCATTTTTGTTGCCCTAATGCCTAGTGTGATTTTTGCATCTATCAAGAGCAAACTATTGGAAAATAATGTTTATGTAATAATAGAAACTAATACCATGTGCTTCATTTAGAACCTGTATATATGAAATGTTTTAATGACATTCTACATTTAAATAGTTTTAAATTTTATTTTAAAATTTAAATTTTCATGAAAGCTAGGTGAATATGGCAGGTGGCATTTTACTCATTTGGCAGTTAAACCTTAGCTGCTAAAGAAACAAGGGTTCAGTGTGTTAAATTGCCTTCGTTCAGACAGGCCTGTGCTGATTTGGATCTTCTGATTTCTGTTTCTAGAGTGTTATAATAAATTATAGATGGGTAATTTAAAAGAAAATTTTGGTAGTATCTTTCTAAATATGGTAGTTTGGTTTTGTAAAGAGTCATATTTGAAGTAAACGGATTAGTTCAGTATGTAATTAAACAACCCTGATACTTGTTTAAAATGTGATAGAATATAAAAACTAATTTTCATTTTAGATCCTACAGATGTCTACACTTGGGGAGATAATACAAATTTCACCCTGGGTCATGGAAGCCAGAATAGCAAACATCATCCAGAGTTGGTGGATCTGTTTTCCAGGAGTGGGATTTATATCAAGCAGGTATTTTACTAATTCTTTTAAGATTTTGTTAGTCTTAATCATAGTTAGACTGTATAACGTATCATAAAACTATGAGATGTTTATGCAGTATTCTTGCCTGGAGAATTCCATGGACAGAGGTGCCTGGTAGGCTACCATCCACGGGGTCACAAAGAGTCGGACACAACTGAGTGTCTAACACGTTCACGTTTGTGTAAGGAGCATTAGAAGTTAGAAGGCATTATACAGATAGTAGTTTTTTAAAGATAGAACTTCTGTTGGATTTTCTAGCTTTAGTTTTCCATTTAGAGTTCTTCAAATTGTTTCTCAAGTGAATTTGTTGTTCAAACTCAATTTATTGTTAGTTTTAGGTAAGTGAACCTGAGTTGTTAAATATAAGTAATTGTAAAATTTTAATTGATAATTGTAAAGGTTTTGCCTTTGTCCTTATATCATAATTCTGGTTATCTCCCTCTTCAGTGTATTTCGCTGCTATTGACCTACTCATCTTTTTCTATAATGCTCTGTATGTGTGTGTCTCTGTGTGTATAATACATATCTGGCCTCAGCGTTTCTTCCTCTTGAGCTTCATTTCAGTTGCACTCTGGATAGTCTTCAAAGTTTTAAATTTAACTGAAGTGTTAATTTTGCCACTCCTAAACAACCTCTACTTAATAATTTTTAGAGCTATAAATCTCATTTTCTAAATCTGAAAACTACATCTCAGAATATGTCTGCTGAGTTCTTTTCTCCGTTTTTTTCCCCATGATGTAATCATAACTCTTTTATTTCCCCCAATTATTTGGATGATAAATTATATAGCCACCATATTTAGAGCTATGTAGGACACTGTTTTTTACACCAGAAGTCACTAATGTATCACAATCAGCAATTTAGAAAAAGTAATAGAAGAGTTAAACCCAAGAGAATATTAAAATTTGAGAGGGCAAGAATAGGAGCCCACGTGATAAGAGTGACGAGGGAAGTGGAGTGGGGTGGTGTCCTGAAGCTTAGGGAGGCACCTGCTTTCCTTCTCTGACTTGGTACAAGATATAGTCAGGTTTGGTGAGGGGAGGTTTTTCAGGAGCAGAGGTTTTTACACAAATGTGCAGGAGCAGTGGAGGCATCAGGAGTAATGGGGCTGTCTACATAACCAGGCTCTCAGTAAATAGTGCCGAATACTGCTTTCCTTCCTCTCACACCTATCCACAGTGTTTATATGTCAACCTTATTTTGTGGTTAAAAAAAAATCCTTTACATTCGTAATTTCTTCACAAAGTACTTGGTGTCCTTGCCTTAACTGAAGTGTAGCTGTGTCTTTGTGTACACTGTTTCATCCTTAACCCTACCAAGTGGACTATGCTCAATTCTTCAGGTCAGGTGTCCTGATTCTGGCTAGCCATCTATTAATACAGAGACTTGGAAGGAATTGAGGATGCTGAAAGGACTTGGGACAGACCAGAGTCTTAAGCCTGGGGTCAGGGTCTCTAGAGAAGGTGCAGGAAACTGTTAGAGCAGGGCTGGCTCTTTCTCACCTACTTAAAAGCTTTCGGTAGACATTGCTGATCAATCACAGCGCACACTTCCTCTCCCTTCCTCCTCAGTCCCACTCTCTTCCCCGCCTCTCTGTTTTAAAGTGAATTGGGACAAGTCCTCAGAGTTCACCTGTCAGCAGCCATGAATAAGTGATCAGAGTTGAGGCACTTAGTAAGGCTCCTGTTTTCCTTTTCTGACTTGGTACAAGATACAGTCAGATTTGGTGAGGTAAGATTTTTCAGGAGCAGAGATTTTTACACGAATGGGAAGGAGTCATGTAGGCATCAGGAAATGGGCTGATTGTACCTTCTGATCCTAAGACACATGTGCTATAGAAGAATTGAGCATATTCCACTTGGTAGGGTTAAAGATGAAACTACATGAAGACAAAGCTACATTTCAATTAAGACAAGGACACTTAAGTATTTTGTGAAGAAATTAAGGATGTAAAGGATTTTTTTGTCTTAACCACAAAGGGTTGAAACATAAACACTATAGATAGGTTTGAGAGGAAGGAAAGCAGTGTAAATTTAGTAAGAAAAGAGGAAGCAAGTTTTTGGCACTGTTTACCGAGTGCCTGGTTATGTAGATAGCTCCATTCCTCATTGAAAAACAGCCGATTCTGTCCTACCAGATGAATTGACTGCCTTGGGACAGAGATTATTGTTGTTAGCATAATGTATTCTTGATAATTAAGATGAAAATCCATGATCAGTTGCCTCTTAAATTCAGAGGTTTTAAAGTTGAAGGTCTTATACTCTGGCGTTGGTTGTTTGATATTGTTGTTGTTAAGCCGTGTCTGACTCTTTTGAGACCCCGTGGACCGTAGCCCGCCAGGTTCCTCTCTGTCCATGGGATTTGCCATACAAGAATATTGCAATGGGTTGCCAGTTCCTTTCCAGGGGCACTTTCTTACCCAGGGATTGAACGTTCCCGCATTGGCAGGCAGATTCTTTGCCACTGAGCCACCAAGGACGCTGAAGTTGGAAGTTACAGGGGTGCTCTAATGTTGAATATAGGATTGAACAAAATGTATTATTTTTAGTTTCATAAAATAATATTTCCTTTACAGATTTTAACTTTGTAGTACAAATTTGAATACATTTTTTATTTTATTTTTAGACTTTCTAGATGTTTGTGGTACAGCTAAATAAATGACTTTTTTTCTTTAATCAAAGACCCAGAGTCTTTGATAAACTTTTTTCTGTAAAAAACAAGTTCTATAAAAAAGTATTTACAGAACTTGTCAGGTGGTTAAGGATATGTGTAAATAGCACTTGCAGTTCAGCTTATAATATTCTTATAAACAATTCTAGGATTTTTTAATTTCTTAATCCTTTTTTAATGTCCTAAGTTAGAAATATTTATGGATAGCATAAGAAATACAAATGCAAATGTTTTAAAGATAAAGCATGTTTAAATAGTATTTAGGTAAAATGAGTGTACTGATGATGCCTTGAAAAAAGCTTGAGAATCGGTATAAGTTATTTAAAGCCATGTAATGATATTAAAGACATATTAAACACTTCAGAGATAAAAAAGGACATACTGTTAACCTACCACTCTCTCTGTATAGGTGATATTGAAAAAAATATTCTTAACAGCATTTCTACTGTTTTCTTTAGTAGTATGTCACTATTTGGTAATCTTTATGCTTCATATTTTATTCTGTTCAATTCGTGTTGTGTGGGATTTTATGAAATTGGAAAACAATTGGTTACTTTTTGTATTTTCCTTTGTTTAGTCTCTTCTGTGTTACATGTGCTTAATTCCTTCTAAATTTTTTCCCCCCATATGTCGGTGGTTTTAGAGATAGTTTTAAAATAGACCAGTATATATTTTAAATTTTTATTTCAGAAAACTTTAAACATGTACGAAGTAGAGAGAATAGTATAATGAATTCTGATGTACCCATTATCTAGCTTAAACAATTAGTAATATTCTGTTATTTTGTTTTTATGAAATACAGGATATTTTATGCAGAGACATTTAATAATATTCTCTTGTTTTCCTGTAGGTGGTGCTTTGTAAATTTCACTCAGTGTTTCTGTCTCAGAAAGGGCAGGTTTACACCTGTGGTCATGGTCCTGGAGGACGATTAGGCCATGGAGATGAACAGACATGCTTGGTAATTGAAATGTCACTATACAGTTTAGGTAACTTTGGTAAAATTTGATAGATTGGAAGCTTCACTTAACTAAATTTCTTTTTTTAAACTAACTGAAAGGAGAAAATAGTATACCAATTGTATACCAATAGTATATCAATGATAATTGATTTTAAAAGATCAGTTACTTTCCTGGTATATTGTGTTTAAAATAAAGATTTAAATATGTAAAATTCTAAAGCATCAAAAAATTTTTTCTTATAGCAAGTATTGAATCAGGAGATATAGTATATAAATAAGCTTTAAAATATTTCCATAGTTGAAATTTTAAAAGGAGTTTACTAATTGTAAAAGATTTTTTCTGTTGTAGTCCAGGATTTATTCATTTTTAACTTCTCATTAAGGTATTTGTGGTCTAAAAATTGAGCCAATATTTTCATTATATAATCACAAAATTGAGTCAGCTACTGAAACTTAGTGCTAATTCCGGAGAAAACCTAATAATCATTACATTCAGAAAAATACCTTACTTTTAACTAAGGTTTTTTTTTTTTTTTTTTGAGGGGACTGCTGGCATATTCATCGATTAAGAGGTCTTTAAAAAGGAGAGAGCGCTATGATAGTTGCTTCTGTTCTTTGAAGGGTATATTATGTGCTAGGCATTGTTTATGCTTTCCATTTAGTATTGCTACCTTGATTTAAGCCTTAAACAGCCTTGTGAAGTTATAGCCTTATTATCCTCATTTTATACATAATGCCAATAGTAATGATAGTACTCATTTATCAGTTGTTTACTCTGAGCCAGAGATGGTTGTTTTGCGCTTACCAACTCATTTACTCCTTCTATTGATCTTATTATCATCCAAAATACTATTATTATTTTGTGTTCAGATGAAGAAAGTGAGAGAAGAGATTTTTTTGAGATCAAATAGCTGCTGAATGCGAAGGCAATGGCACCCCACTCCAGTACTCTTGCCTGGAAAATCCCATGGATGGAGGAGCCTGGTGGGCTGCCGTCCATGGGGGCACTAAGAGTCAGACATGACTGAGTGACTTCACTTTCACTTTTCACTTTCCTGCATTGGAGAAGGAAATGGCAACCCACTCCAGTGTTCTTGCCTGGAGAATCCCAGGGATGGGGGAGCCTGGTGGGCTGCCGTCTATGGGGTTTCACAGAGTCGGACACGACTGAAGCGACTTAGCAGCAGCAGCAGCTGGTAAATGGCTGGATTAAGATTTGAACCCAGAACAGATGACTTTAAAGGAATATAATATCGTTTGGTATTCATTGAAGGGCTGTATTGATTCCTGTATTTTTACTTATTGCTTCACTCCATGAGTGAATACTTTGGTTAAAGAGCGCCCTTTGTTCAAACCAAACAAATTTGCACTTGGTGTATGATACATGATAAGGGCTCAGAATCATTTATCGAATCCAATTGTTTTATTAAAATCTCTCATTGGGATTTTGTATTTTATTTATAAAGCAATGTCTGTGTCCTATTAAATTCATCCCCCTCCTTGTTGAATTGTAGAGTTTGCCTATGATTGATACAGCCATATAGCAGTCATGTCATTTGGGATGTAATGTTCTCAGATTCTATTTGTATATTTTATATAAGTGGTTAATGTAATATACCAAAGTTAATTTTATTTTGTAGGTCCCTAGGCTTGTGGAAGGACTGAGTGGTCATAATTGTTCTCAAGTAGCAGCTGCTAAGGATCATACTGTTGTATTAACTGAAGATGGATGTGTTTATACATTTGGTCTAAATATTTTTCACCAATTAGGACTCACTCCTCCACCTTCCAGTTGTAATGTACCCAGACAGGTAAACTTCTCTTTTTTAAACAATAATGTGACCATTGCCATAAAACCTACATGGACAAAAGGATAGAAGGTGTTGATAAGAGCAACTTATTTTACCTATAGTCAATGGTATATGTTTCTTAAATGGTATATATCTTATTTTTCACGGGAGAAATTTAGCATAGTACAAATTAAAATTTGTTTGGAGTGAGAAAGAAAGCACTTGGGATATTAGGCAGCAAAGTGCCTTTGATTCAACTTACAAGTGGTGACAAGCAGAGGGGGATCCAGATATTTTGCAGAGGGGCATCCAGATATTTGGGGTTTGAAGCTTAATTTTGAGGCCCTCCTTAAAAAAAAAATTTTATAAGTAAAAAATGGGCCATGCAATTGAGGTACCCAGAAGCTTAAGGTTATGGCTTCATGGTCAATCTGTCTCTGCACAGAAATCACACCTGGCAAGTGTATTTGAGGGAATATAAGCCTGAAAGCCACTATTCTGTGTTCTCTTGTCCCTTTTTCTTTTGTACAACTACCAGCAGAAGGTGGCCTTTCCTCAACTTCAGGGACCTAGTACACAGGACAGGACTGGTGCTTTAAATTAATATATTACTAGAATCATCTATTGGAGAAGGAAATGGCAACCCACTCCAGTATTCTTGCCTGGAGAATCCCGTGGACAGAGGAGCCTGGTGGGCTGCTGTCCATAGGGTCGCACAGAGTCCGACACGACTGAAGCGACTTAGCGTGCATGCATACATTGGAGAATGAAATGGCAACCCACTCTAGTATTCTTGCCTGGAGAATCCCAGGGACGGAGGAGGCTAGTGGGCTGCCGTCTATGGGGTTGCACAGAGTCGGCCACGACAGAAGCGACTTAGCAGCAGCAGCAGAATCATCTATAACACATGTGTTTTCAACTCATAAAATTTTGCATTTCTGGTATTAAATTTCTTCATTGGTTTAATTCTCTGTATTTAAAATGATTATTAGATATACATTTTTTTATTAATACAGCTTTAAAATCCAATGCTTTTGCATTCTGGATGGCTAGTGAATCAATAGTAATTACTCCAAGATAATTAGAGGTAGTTTCCGATCTGTGGTACTTCTTAGAAGATCCCTTTTCCTCAGCCAACTGTGGAATTTGTATCTATTTAATCATTTTGTAGACTTCTTTAGGAGTGGTAGCTTTTACTCATTTTCATTCTCTTTGTGTGGCTGTCCTGGAGCTCTGGCTTGTTACGGACAAATCCAGTGTTCTTAAGTGAGGGCAGATTTGTGCCCCAGAGCCATTTGGCAATGTCTAGAGACAATTTTAGTTGTTACAATGGGGGTGGGGGATGGGGTGGGTAGGGGTGAGGTTAGTGGTACTGACATCTGGTGGACAGAGGCCAGGGATGCTACCGAACCTCCTTGACACAGTCCCCCACAACAATCATCTGGTTCAGACTGTCAGCAGTGTTACTGTTGAGAGACTCTGGATATGTCAAATGTAAAAGTACCATGTTTTCTAGCAAGAACCAGAATGCCTGTTTTGAATATTGCTTGTTAACCAAAGTTTAATGATTCGGTGTATGTAAGGTTTTTTATATGTTAAAACTGCTGACTTAAGGCGGCTGCACCAAAATGTCTTACGTTCTGAGAGGAGTTGGGGTCAGTACTAGTGCCGAGATCTATTGGTGATGACTGCCGTTAGCACTTGAAGGGGTCACTGGCAGCAAGTTTGCCCTGTATTGGCTACCCTGGTCTGCTGGATCTTTTGCAAAATTCCATTAGTTTATAGATACATAATCAACTGAAGCCTCACTTGTCTTTTGAATAGATGCAGGCAAAGTATCTGAAAGGAAGGACAATCATTGGAGTAGCAGCTGGAAGGTTTCATACCGTGCTGTGGACTAGAGAAGCTGTTTACACTATGGGACTAAACGGTGGACAGCTGGGTAAGAAATCCAGGATGACAGTATCTGAAAAGTAAATTGTGTTCTTAAAACGGATATTTTGTGATTTATTTGTTGATGTAATTTTTTAGGTTATTTACTAGATCCCAATGGAGAAAAGTGTGTAACTGCACCTCGTCAAGTCTCTGCCCTTCATCATAAGGACATCACTCTGTCTTTGGTTGCTGCTAGTGATGGGGCTACTGTCTGTGTTACCACAAAAGGAGATATTTACTTACTTGCAGACTATCAATGCAAGAAGCTGGCTTCTAAGTATGTATATTTCTGTGAAAGAAACATACCTTAATTCAACTCTTCCGGCAAATATCTGAGTTTCAGCTCTGTGTTATTCTCTGAAGTGTCAAATGGGTACATTGAATGGTGGGAAAGTCAAGAGTTTTTGCCTAAGATGATAATCTTAATCTTTTGGCAAATGTTCAGTAAATATATGTAAAAGTTCTTTGTAGGGTTGTAAAGAGTATTTCTGAATTATGATAATACGTGGTTAAATATGACCTGTAAGTTTCCCTTCTTTATGCTTCAGGTGCACAGAGCTAGATTAATCATAGTTCTTGGTTTGTGACACAATCATCTTTACATTGTTAATCATATTCTGTACCCTCTACTCAGTCCAAGTATTTATACCTAATTGGTGTATTTTCATATTTTTGTATAGCCAGTTGTTATATGATAACATATTATAGTAACATGTGGTAAATAAGTAGTTGGCTGTCTAATCAAAAAGTCAGTTAAAGCAGGGAATTATAAAGCTTAAGGTTTAAGTATAGATGAGTCAGTTAGCTGGAGTTCTTTTGTGCATAAACCATATTTGTAATGTATTATTCATTATTTCATTTTGAGTGACTTGAGCAAGTGCTTAAAAAGAATTATAAGTAAGTTAAGGGCAGAATCCTGTATTTTTCATACATTTTCAGTATTTTATATAGTTGGTTAATCTGTATCTGACTAATTTTTTTGCTTGTCATATTTTTTGTGTCACTTTAAAGTATTCTTTTATAGAAAGTGTTCTTCTCAGACTATTTTGTTGGTTTACATATTTCATTATAAGTGTAGTAATAAATACAAGTAGAGAAATAGATCTTTGAACAGGTATAATAGCTCAGTTAGTGGGAGTAGGCGTGTGAGGGAATTCTAGAGAGTAACTATCCAGCTTTTAAACTAGTCAGGGATTTGAACTGAAATACAACAGAATGTGCTTTTGCTAATGCCAGTGAGATGGTAACTTCATGAACAGATACCATTATGAACAGAAGATGTCAACCATCGATATATACAACTTATTTTCAGTGTATAACAATTGGAAAATTATCAATTGTAAGGTCATATTTCAGTTATAAAAACATGAAAATGTGATCAAACAAACAAAAAAAAAAAGAAAATGTGATCAAACATGTTTCTTAGAACTGATTATGTAGGTATCTTTCTGAGCATGAGATGATTTGTGGATTGTTAGAATTTGTTTTTACTTTGCATTTATAAAACTTACCTGACAACACTAAGTTACATAGATATGTTACATCATGTTTTGCCTAAGAAAATTCTTTTGTTACAGGATAGTAATTTTGAAAAGGAAAACATATAAAAATATTTTTTAAAAATAATTTTTATTTTATTTTTTAAAATAAAATGTAAAAATACAATATTATGTTATTTAAAATATAAAAATAAAGTATTTTTAAACATTTAAAAATATCTGAAAGAGAGGACAGTCATTGGAGTAGTAGCAGGTAGATTTCACACAGTGTCATAGGCATCACATGTGTGGATATAATGAAATGTGTAATGAATTGGCTAGTGGATGGGTTATTAAATTAGCAACACCAATGGTAGCTATATCTATTTAAAGTTGTCCACATTTGAAATTAAGGATTTCTGTCTTGTTTTGAGGTTTAAATTTTTTCTGTTAAAAATGCAGATAACATAGGAGCTTTTTCGCCTTACCAGTAATTTAATCTGGGGAGAATACATATGTTAGTACATGGGATTTTAGATACATAGCATGTGTATCTGAGTAGGTATAAACTTGCCATAGAAGGAAATGGTCATTGTGTAGGGGAAACTCATAAAAGGAGGGACTAAGGATACCAAAGGTCAAATCACCTTACTTTTATCTTTCACAGCAATCACCCTAAAGTATTGTTTGAATAGTCATTTCTTTAAAATTGAGCTTGTATATTATAGAAAACATATTAATCTAGAATTTTTTTTTTTCATTCAGACAACTGAACTTGAAAAAGGTTCTTGTATCTGGGGGTCATATGGAATACAAAGTTGATCCTGAACATTTGAAAGAAAATGGGGGTCAAAAAATTTGCATTCTTGCAATGGATGGAGCTGGAAGGGTGAGTATATATTTATGCAAAAGCTTAGTAATCTTGTTCTCAGTTGATAGCTCTAGAGGACCTGATAATGTAAAACTGTGTTGCTATGATAGTGGATTCCTACTGACTTTTGTTTCCCTACATGTTTTTGTCCCTACTTGTTTTTGATGTCCAGTACTAATTGGTTTGAAATACTAATTGGTATTTCAAAGAAAGTATGACCTTTCATGTTGCATAGTACTGCCTTGTTAAACAATAGTTTAAAATTTCATTTATTGAAAAATATTCATTTATTGTGTTTAAAATAAAAGTAAGGGATTTGATGAGTTATTTGATATATACAGTAAGTATTCAAAAATGATATTGAATTAGATATGAGGTATATAACTACTCTTTTAAAAAAGTAAAAAACTAAGCTGGCAGTGTTAAAAATATGTAATTGGAAATTTTCTCTCAAATTTGATCTTAAATGTATACAAAATACTATATATACAGAGATTATAACTATCATATAGAAAATATAATGAATTTCTGGATCACTATATAATCTCTGGGACTTCCCTGGCAGTCAGGTGGTTAAGACTCAACACTCCCAGTGCAGGGAGCATGGGTTTGATCCCTGGTCAGGGAACTAAGATCCTGCATGCCACCTGGTGCAAGTGAAAAAAAAAGCCTCTCTTGTCTCTTTTCATTTAAGTAAATAGAGTTGTAATTTTCATTTCTCTGATAAAATTGTCAACTAAAAATATGTATTATACATTAGAAACACTGAATAAGTTTTACACTGTCACTGGAAAAACAGATTGCTATCTGCTTTTTGTTTATAAAATAAAAACATACAATAAGTGTATTGAGGTTTTATAAATTGCTATAAAAATTGCAATTTTAGAAACTGAAGAATTAATCATAAAACTCCACCTACTGGTACATTATAGGCATAATTCTGTGATGGATCATTTTATTTAGGGAACTATCTTTTTTTTTTTTTTTTTCAAAAATTCCAGAAACAGTTATCCTGCTTTATAAATAGTTTCATAGTATCACTGGTGCTTTAAAAACTTTTTTAAGCATAAAGGTGATATTAGCATGTCCTTTTATTTTATTTTATTTTTTTTATTTTTATTTTTTTTTAATTTTTTTATTAGTTGGAAGCTAATTACTTCACAACATTTCAGTGGGTTTTGTCATACATTGATATGAATCAGCCATAGAGGGAACTATCTTTAAGAATTAGAGATCTAATTTGTACTGAAAGAAGGAAGCAGAGGCATAGAATTGCATTTAAAAAGTTGAATATTAAAAACATTTGACTTTGGGATATATTTCATGCACATTAGTAGAGATCTAGATTGTTTATACATGTGGATATTTACTTCCTGTAAAATTAATAACTTTACTATAAAAATGACAGACAAGCTCTGATGGTATCAGCTAATCAGTAGAGTCTATATTTTGTGTATATTACTTGAGTGACCTTGGCAGATACCATTCTGTGCTTTAAGATTCTTAATTATGAGGGGATTGAGCTTTTCAAGATCAGCAGTATTAATTTTTCAAATGAAATCATACTTGGAATGCCTGTCTACGGTGTAGATGAAAAAAAAGGTTTGCTGCTCTAGATAGAGCTGGATTGGAAAGCCCAGCCCCTCGTCTCCTGTCATTTTCAGTCCTTGAGCAGCAGCTCCTGGGCCATTTCTCAGGAGCACTAAGGCTGGCAGAATCAACTGGAAGCCGCTGAATTCTATGATGATTGTTCTGTCTCTTGAGATTTTGTTTTACTTGAGTTACGCAGACATCTTGTTTTTGTTTCCCTCGAGAGTAAAGTTTAGATTTTCGTAGGGTGGTTTTCATTCTTCTTGTAAATATTACACTTGAGTCTGACATTCAAGTTTTAGCATTAAGAATTTTGTTTTTCTTTAGCATATTGTATGCTAAACATTGTAGCATATGTTTGCTCCAAATGAGTAACACATTGTAGCATATGTTTGCTCAAAATGAGTAACACTGAACATTACTTCTTAAGAGAAGTGTCTTTGAAGTATTTTTAATGCTTCATGTTTGCTTGATGTGTTTTCTGAAACATACACCATCATGGCTTTTATATATATCTTTTACTATGGAAAAATGAACATTGAAACATACTGAGAGCTCTTATTTTTTGAGATAAGATTTGTTGATTTCATTTTTTGGTTGTTTAGATGCTATATTGCTTTCTATTCCACTGTAATTTGGTTTTATCTTAGGTATTTTGTTGGAGATCTGTCAACAGTTCTATGAAGCAGTGTCGATGGGCCTATCCACGCCAAGTCTTCATTTCTGATATTGCTTTAAGTAGAAATGAAATTCTTTTTGTCACACGAGATGGAGAGGGATTTAGAGGGAAATGGTTTGAAGAAAAAAGAAAGAGTTCTGAAAAGAAAGGTTAGTTCATATATGTGAATGGCATGTAATAGTACCTTCTAGCTAATGTTTAATTTTGTGCTTATTTATTATTAGGTTTAACTGACAAGTGTTACTAGGTTTTACCTCTGTATCTCTTCTTTTGATTTTGGTTTGTCTGTGCAGGTAAACAAAGGGAATTCAATCCACTTAAATCCTAAATTTTCAACCTTATATCTGTCAGTATGCCCTGAAATCATGGCACATTCTCATCAGTAACAGAGGCTGAGCATTGCTAATCTCTAGCCTTGGCTCTAGGGACAGGGCAGTATAAAATTAAAAACAAAAAAACAACAAAAAAACTTTGCAGGTGGATTTGAACAGTCTTCCAAATTCCTTTTTTCCCCCCTCTCCCCAAATTGAGAATTGAGTGGCTTATGCTTTGGGGGTGTTTTGGGGGCTTTTTGTTTTGTTTTTTACATGTTTGAATATATAAAATGAAACTTTCATAAGGTGTTTTAGGATTTAGAGGAAGATTACAGGAAGAATAAGGTTTTTATATTCATTGAGAATTTTAAAAAGTTCAGCTCACTTTATTAAACAATTTATTTTAAACAAAATAATTGGAGGCAAGTTTTATGCATTCCTTGATGAATATAAAGGAGAGCTTTAAGATGCTAGCATGGAAAATAGGAGTTATTTATTACATTATATAGTTCATTTTTGATTTTCTGACTATGAATTTACAAACTTGTGGATTGCTTAACATTGTTTTTTTTTTTTTTTTAACTCTAGTAGCAGCTTTTTTCTTTCATCCATAGTTAGTAATCTTTTTTTTCTTTCCAGAAAAACTAGAATTCATTTACCTCTTCACATTTCATTCCTTCCACCCTAGCCCAAGTCACATCAAATGGTCACTGCGAAAAATGTTTCCTTTTTTTCAACTCTTGTTTCTTTTTATTTATTCTCTTACCAGAGTGAGCTTTTAAGATCTGATCCCAATATTGCTGTGTTTAAAAACTTTTTGATGGTTTCCTCACTTCCTGAACATGGCCTACAAGGCTCCTGCTCTGACCCTTGTCTGCATCTCTGAACTCCTCTTGAGTTCTCTCCCTCTCATTACCACTCTCCAGACACACTGACCTTCAGGTATTCAGTCTTGTCCACTTGTGGTTAGTCCCAGGGCCTTTCTAGTTTCACATCTCAGCTTAATTTATACTTCATCAGAGTTGTTTTCACCGATTATTTAAACTTGGTTACCCCTTTTAACTTTTAATGTTCTCTTTGTATTTTTATCATGTAGCTTAGTTTTACTTGTTTTTATGTATTTATCTTTGTGATTAATTTTTCTAATGTTGGTCTCCTATCATATTATAAGATGGCAAGGACCATGACATATAGTCATTATATCCTCACAGTGAAATAAAGGTTTCTTTGGAATCATTAGCATTCAGCATATTTCCTTCCCTCATTAAGTCATCTATTGAATGAACAAATTAGTTATTATATACTAAAAGATATATAAAGAACATTTATAATTACTCAGGAAATTATAAACATATTCTTCAAAATTATAAAGCCACAAAGGAATGATTTTTGGATAGTTTATTGATGTGTAGTATTTTATTTGTTTATAGATTACACAAGTCTATAAACATTTAAGGTATATTTACTATGTGCTGGATATAGGGCTAGGTTTTAATGATACAAAAATATGTAAGGTGGGCCCCTGTTCTCAGACAGTCATGAGTTTGTAGGGGCAATAGATACATTTATAAATATTTGCAGTTCATGGAGACAAATACTAATTTGCACATAATAAGTTTTTTGAGTGTCAGGAAGATTAGTAAATCCCTGTGAGTAAAAGAGTGAATTTGAGAGTAACCAGAGGGTCTTTAACTAACTTGTGTTGGAGCCCTTAGAACTGTGCCTTAGTCCTAACTAGTCTAAAACTGGATTCACGCTCTCATGCTTACGTGTCTGCTTCTCACTGGTTTTAAGTAAGTGGCTGTCTTTCACACCCCATTGTCCCTCACCCTCTACAACCCACTGGTCACCAAGTTTTGTCACTTCCATCTCAAACATTTTTGAAATCTCCGCTTTCTCTAGTTTCATTGCTACAACCTCAGTCTTAGAGTGTTCATTCTTTTTTTTGGACTCTTAGTTTTATCAGTGATCTCTTTGTCTTTATTTGCTTTAAACATTTTTCATACTACAGGCAGAAACATTTACTTGCATGCACGTGCCATATTCTTCTTTCATATCCCCAATCTGACTTGTACTGATAAAATCATTTGTTTAACATCTGTCTTCTCTGCTTGATTGTATATTCCAAGATTGTAGACGCATGCTGTGTTGTTCACTACAGTATTACTAGGGCTACACTGAAAAGTGCTATATCACTGTAGCACATGTGGTCATTCAGATATTTGCTCAATAAATGGAAGGAAGGGGGAGAAGAAGGGAGGAAGCAAATACAATTTTTAATGGAAGCTGAGGAAATTTCAACGGTAGTATAACACTGTATTTGCCTTTTAGACAGCTTTGGTTCCAGTGTGGAGGACACAATCATGAGTAATTGGGAAAAGAAGAAAATTTTTAAAAAATCATGAATAATTGAGAATTGACCTACCAAAATTTCTTCTATCAGACAAATAATATATAGGGTGTAAATTATGTTGAAGAGAGAGAAGATGTAGTTCTTCAAAAGGACTTAATGCAGATAAAAGATTTCCCTGTTCTCCTAATCGTTTTTCTATTCCATTTACTCCTAAATCGTTTTAACAGTTTCAATAAAGCCTTGATTAATGAAAGTTTATTTTTTTCTTTTTAGCAGAGATTTTATCAAACCTTCATAATTCCTCACCAGATGTGTCTTGTGTCTCTGATATAAATAGTGTGTATGAAAGAATTCGACTTGAGAAACTTACTTTTGCCCATAGAGCTGTTAGTGTCAGCACAGATCCAAGTGGATGCAACTTTGCAATCTTGCAGTCAGATCCTAAAACAAGGTAAATGTACACTTGTCTATATTAAATTTCATTTTTAGAAGGAACAGTCATTGGGTTTTCTTTTGTTTTCAATAGCTCCTGGTACAAATTTAATTGAAGAGCTGTTGTCAAGTCTTAAAGAGACTTCAGACATATAATCCTATTACTAGGTTACCTCAAAGGTGGAATTTGTTATATTGGAAATTATGAGTGAGTGTTCTTGCAAAAGGATATTTATTGAAAATGTTGAAGGTAATATGTACATACACACAGAATTTATTCATATCTTTGGTACTTCATGAGGTCCTGTAGGTTCTCAGATTTTGAGAAATATAAATATTTGTTACATAGTTTACAAAACTTTCTGACCATTGAGTACAGTGGGAAATGATAGAAGAGGTAATGTAGAGTCATCTGGAGGGCATTGTGAATCTCAGTGCAAATCTTCTGTCAGGTTAGTACAGAGATGACAGGTTTAAGATAAATATCAAGGGTCTTACTGTAGAGGGGAAAAAGTCCCTAGAGACAGGATTATCATTCCTCCTGGTTTGCCCAGGTCTGTCCCAGCTTGAGCACTGAAAGTTTCCTCTCCTGGGAAACCACTCAGCCCCAGGCAGACCAGGGGAGTTGGTCACCCTACCGAGAAGAGTGAAATGTAGATTGGGAAGGTAACGATTGCATGCCTACAGTACTGAAAGAACCAGGGGTATGGACTGATGTATGTGTGTGTATTTATCTTTATTTCCTTGAGTTTCTAACTTATTCTGGGATCTGGGAACTGAAGTATTTATTTGCTGTTCTGTATATATTCTTCTCCGCTTGTGAGATGAAAGAATATAAACAGGAAAAGGTTGAACACTGTACTGTACTCTTTTTGAATGTTTTTAGTTATACTTTTAAAAATACATTTAAAAAATTTCTCCAAAAGTCATTCAAATTTATGTTTTAGTGTTTCCTTATAGAAACAGAAAACTCTCCTTTCAAAGGAAAACTTAATTCTAGTCATGTTAGTTTAGAGGAAATAAGATACATAAAGGAATAGAATATATTTAAAGGGTATCTAAAATTATGTGCAATATACTTATCAGAAATGTCAAATGAAAGATTTTCTAAGTTTAATAAGTAAAAAAATTATACTTAAGGAGGGATGCTCTTGGTTTTTTGTGTTTTCTTTTTTTCATTATTTTGAAAGTAAAAATAATTTTTGTTTTATTTCTAGCCTTTATGAAATTCCAACCGTGTCCTCCTCATCCTTTTTTGAAGAGTTTGGCAAACTGTTGAGGGAAACGGATGAAATGGACAACATCCATGATGTGACATTTCAAGTTGGCAGTAGACTCTTCCCTGCACATAAATATATTTTGGCAGTGCGTTCGGACTTTTTCCAGAAATTGTTTCTTTCGGATGGTACTGCATTAGACTTCATAGATGTTTACCGGAAAGATGAAGATTCTGCAGGCTGCCATCTCTTTGTGGTAGAGAAGGTTCATCCTGACCTGTTTGAATATCTTTTGCAGTTTATATACACAGATACTTGCGACTTTTTAACTCATGGCTTCAAACCAAGACTAAATTTAAGCAGAAAACCAGAAGGATATCTGGGCACTCCAAATTGTCATTCGAATAAAATGAATTCCCATGAAGATAATCAGAAGTCAGCATTTGAAGTTTACAAAAGTAATCAAGCTCATACAATTAGTGAAAAGCAGAAGAGTAAATCCAAATCTTCCAAAAAAGTAAAAAGTGTTGGGGAAGATGATCCTGTAAAAATGTTACAAAATGTCGCAAAGAAATTTGGTCTCAGTAATTTAAGTAGTAGGTATGACTCCTCCTTAGTATCTATTCCTGTACCTCATTATGTCTTCCTTTTAGAAATTCTGCTTCTTGTTTTTTTTTTTTTTCTCCTGCTCAGCTTTACTTTGCTTTTGCTCCTGCTTCTGATCTTGGTCCTTCTCTTCCCCTCCCCACCCTCCTCCATCCCCTCCTCATCTTCCTTTTCTCTTTCCCTTACTTTCCCTCTCTCTCTCCTTTTCTCTCCCCCTCCCCTTCCTGTTTGGATCTGTTTCTTTCTTTTCAGGGACCTGTGTTTCTCTGTTTTCTGCTAAAGCTATCTCTAGAATCCCTGGATTAAAACATTAAAGGATAGGAAGACTGTTCGTGGATTTGAACTCTCATGGTGTCTCTGTAACAGGGATCTGGAGTGGCAGGCAGTGTGGTATTCTGCAATGAGTTTCTGTCTTTGGAGTTGGACCTATATGTGCCTCTTAGCTCCACTGTAACTAGCTAGGGCAGATTTCTTACTTCTTTGAGCCTCAGTTTCTCAGCAGATAAAATGAGAGGAATAATGTTTACCTTACATTATTGGTGTAGTTTGGTCATAAAGCATGTGTACAGTGCTTGACAATGTTTCTCGTCTTACAAACCAGATTTTTTGGAATTCTCTGTTTTTAAGGTATTTATGTTGCCTGTGGCAGTATAACCTTAGTTGTGGGGCAGGAGCCAAGGGAGGAGAGTTTATCATGTTTTCTAATTGAAACCATGAAGGGTTTTGTGTCATGGCTTTCACTTGTTTTTTTGTCGGTAATGATGTTTAACACATTTTGAATATTAAGTAAAATTGAAGGAGACTGGATGACTTCTTTATCACAGAGTGGGGGGTTTGCTGAGATACTCTTTTAGGTGATACAAATTATATAATCATGTTTAGATGTGGGCTCATTTGTTGGATTTTTGTTGTTTTGGTCGGGGGAATATAGTCACCAATTGTTACTTTTTATCCTTGATAGGTTAGATGGAGTCAGATATGAAAATGAAGAAATTAGTATCATTGCCAAGAAAACTGGTAGTAAGCCAAAGCTAAATCAGAAAAAATGGTAAGTTAGGAAATGAAGATAAACTTTTCATCTCTAGATTTTGGGAACCTGACTGGAAGTAGAGCTCTCTTTATTTACACATGTATGCAGCAAAATGTGTATGTGGACACCCTCTCACCTTTATTCATCTTTTTCATGTCTGGAAATGTTGAAGAATTGTTGAGGCAAATGGGTAAAATATTAACTGCTCAGTAAGACGTAGAGTTCATTTTTTTTTCCTGATTACTTTCTAATGAAGAATTTAAAAAAATTTCCCTAAATTTTGTATTTTTTCTTAAAAATAGGTAATGATGTTAACCCAGAAACCGAAATAATTATGCCTCTTCTCTTCATCATTATGAAGATTATTTCCTTTAGTATAAATTTTTTTCCAAAATAAGTATATTATTCTAAAATATGTTTATTATTAAAAGTTTTTATTTTTAATAAATGAATGGATAAGGAAGCTGTGGTACATATACACAATGGAATATTACTCAGCCATTAAAAAGAATACATTTGAATCAGTTCTAATGAGATGGATGAAACTGGAGCCCATTATACAGAGTGAAGTAAGCCAGAAAGACAAACACCAATATAGTATACTAACGTGTATATATGGAATTTAAAAAGATGGTAACAATAACCCTATATGCAAAACAGAAAAAGAGACACAGATGTACAAAACAGACTTTGACTCTGTGGGAGAATTCGAGGGTGGGATGTTCTGAGTGATAGCATTGAAACAAGTATATTATCAAGGGTGAAACAGATCACCAGCCCAGGTTGGATGCATGAGACAAGTGCTCAGGGCTGGTGCACTGGGAAGACCCAGAGGGATGGGATGGGGAGGGAGGCAGGAGGGGGGATCGGGATGGGGAACACATGTAAATCCATGGCTGATTCATGTCAATGTATGGCAAAAACCACTACAATACTGTAAAGTAATTAGCCTCCAGCTAATAAAAATAAATGAAAAAAAAAAAGTTTTTTATTTTTAGGTATTTGTCTCTTGTAGGTAGAAAATTTTAGAGAAAAACCTGGTTGTATATAGACTGTGCTTAGCATGAAATAGGTTGTACAAATAAAAGTGAATTAATGACCTTTGACTGTGATGCCACTTAGTGTCATATTAATCAGCACCTGCCCTGTATTGAAAAAGGAAAATTAGAAAAAACTTTCTTGAATATTTATCTGTATGCAGTTCCTTTTACAAATACTATCTTCATTGTAAGGCCTTTTTTTCCCTATAGTGGAAGGAGATAAAATATTTTATTTGTATGTATACCCTCAAGTTGTTTGCTATATGCCACCTTTAATTAGGAGAAAATCAAAAGTTAAGACAATTCCTAAAGCTTTTGCTTCAATTAAACTTTTTTTTTCCAGTTCTTTTTTATGTGATGTGACCATGAAATCAGTGGATGGAAAGGAATTTCCTTGTCATAAATGCATTCTTTGTGCTAGACTTGGTAGGTTTACTTTTTTGTTGGTTGCAGATTTATTTGTTTTGGTATTGTTTCCTATTCTTAATTGATTCTTTTTTCTTTCAGAATATTTTCGTAGTATGCTGAGTAGCTCATGGATTGAGGTAAGATTTAAGTAGAAACCACATAGGCTGCTAATTATGCTTTATATCTTTGGGAAATTATATACTAAAGAAATTCTAAAATATTTTTAACTCAGTTTTTCTCTTGTATTGACTTTATTTATGCTTAAACTGGCAGGAAAATAGCAATTTTTTGAAATTAAAGTTGTTGCAAAATAGTTACTTAAATGAATTCTCCATTATTATTTGGAGTTATATGTGGAATACCAGTTTGTTTCTTTTTTCTCAGATTTTCTTGATTCTTTTTCATGTTACAAGGCATTTTAAAATTAAATGTATCTCATTTTAGCTTTGTGTTTTAACATTATATTCTTTTGTATCTGATGTGATTCCTGTTAAAAGTTTTTCACACTGATCACCTCAGTCAGATTGCAGTGTTATTTTGTAGTTGAAAATTAATTGTTTTACTTTTATTTAGGCTTCCAGTTGTGCAGCTCTGGAAATGCCAATACATTCTGACATACTAAAAGTTATTTTGGACTACCTCTATGCTGATGAAGCTGTTGTGATCAAAGGTATTAATAAAAGTTAGGACATTTTAGATATTTAAGATACAGTTTAAAAATGATAAAATTACACAGATCTTAGTTTCTGCTTTAATTGAATTAATCAGCAAAGGCTTAAATTTAGAATAAGCTATGCAGATGATTACTAACAGTAAAGGAATGGAATAGAAAATTTTCATTACCTATGTAAAAATGAACTCTATATGAATTGTTAACAATGGTTGAGGTTAGATTTAACATTTTCATACCCAGCTACTTACACGATTGAGATGAAAAATTGACAACAGGGAGTGTGGTTCTTTCTTGTCTGTTTTTCCCCTCATGTAATGTGTCTGAAGTAAAATAAATAGACTAATAATTGAACTGAATTTTATAAAGAGGATGCATTTATATGCTTTGTCAGGAACACACCCGTGTTTTATTTACCAGGTGTCTTTAGTCATAGGAGTGATACACTCTGTTTTCTGTATATACCAAATTTTCTTAATCAGTTTGTTGATGGACACTTAGGTATTTCTGTACTTTAGCTATTGTGAATAATTTTGCAGTGAACATGGTAATGCAGGTGTATCTTCAAAATACAGATTTCAGTTCCTTTGGCTAAATACTCAGAATTGGGATTACTGTATCGTATGATAATTCTAGTTTTAATTTTTTAAGGAAGCTCCATATTCTTTGCATAGTGGCTTTACCAGTTTACACTCCTCTCAACAGAGCAGAAGAGTAACCTTTTCTCTACCTCTTCACTTGTTATCTTGGTTTTTTTTTTGATAATAGCCTTCCTAACAGGTATAAGGTGACATCCCCTTGTGGTTTTGATTTGCATTTCTCTGATAAACAGTGACGTTGAGCACCTTTTCATTTACCTGTTGGCCATTTGTATGTCTTCCAAGGACAAATGTCTAAGATCTTTTGCCCATTAAAAATAAAGTTTTTATTTTATATTGGACTGTCATTGATTTATAACGTTGTATTAGTGTCAGGTATATAGGAAACTGAATCATTTATGCATATACATGCATCCTTTTTCAAATTCTTTTCCCATTTAGGTTATTACAGAATACAGAATATTCCCTGTGCTATACAATAGGTCCTTGTTGGTTATCTGTTTTGAATATAGTAGTATGTATATGTCAGTCCCAAACTGCCAATTTATCCTTCACCCCAAGCTTTCCCTTTTAGTAACCTGAAGTTTGTCTTCTAAGTCTGTATTTTTTTGTTTGTTTGTTTGTTTTTGCTGTTGAATTTATATGAGTTCTTTATATATTTTGGACATTAATCTCTCATGCTTTGCTATTATTTTCTCCCATTCCAAGGTTGCCTTTTCATTCTATTGACTCTTTGGTGTGATTTTTGGTTTCACGGAACACCACTTGTTTATTTTCACTTTTGTTACATGTGGTTTTGGTACATCTAAAAAATCATTGCCAAGGCCAGTGTCTAGGAGCCTTTCCTGGTTTTTCTTCTAGGAGTTTTTTGGTTTCAGGTCTTAGATTTAAATCTTTAGTCCACTTTGAGTTGATTTTTGTCCAGTTTCATTATTTTGCATGTGGATATTAGTTTTTCTCATATCCTTAACTGAAGAGACGGTCTTTCCCCATTTTGTATTCTTGACATTCTTGTCAGAGGTTAATTAGCTGTATACATGAAGGTTTATTTCTGGCCTATTTTATCTCATTGGTCTACGTGTCTCTTTTTATGTCAGGGTGTTCCTGTATTGATTACTCTAGCTTTGTAGTAGGACTTTGAAATCAGGAAATATGACAGCTCCAGTTTTGTTGAACTTTTTCAATATTGCTTTGGCCATTTATGGTCTTCTGTGGTTCCATGTGAATTTTAGGATTACTTTTTCTGTTTCTATGAAAGGTACCATTGTAACTTTTATAGGATTTCATTGAATATGTAGATTGCTTTGGGTAGAATGGGCATTTTAACAATATCAGTTCTTCTAGCCCATGAACATGAAATATCTTTCCATTTATTTGTATCTTCTTTGTTTTTTCAATGTTTTGTAGTTTTCAGTATGCAGATCTTTCATTTCCTTGGTTAAATTTATTCCTAAGTCTTTTATTCTTTTTGATGTGATTGTAAAGTGGATTGATTCCTTAATTTCTCTTTCTCTTAGCTCAGTGTTAGTGTATAGAAGTGCAACAGGTTTTTGTATATTGATTTTTTTGTAAAAGATGCCACCAAAATACTATTAAAAATAATAAATGAATAAATTTACAGGGTTAAAAACAAATATACAAAAACCTGTTGCATTTCTAATTTGTTGACAGTTTTTATGATGAATGTATGTTGACTCACAGAGTCGGACATGACTGAGCAACTGAACTGATGTTGAATTTTATCATGTGCGTTTTCTGCAACTATTGAGATGATCATATGATTTTTAACCTCTATTCTGTTAATGTTGCATATCATCTATATTGATTTGCACGTTTTGAACTATCTGTGCATCACTATCTGTAAATCCCACTTGATCATGGTGTATGGTCCTTTTAATATGCTGTTTAATTGTGTTTATTGGTACTTTATTGAGGGTTTTTATATACACACTCATCAGGGATATTGTTCTGTAATTTTCTTTTAGTGAACTTGTCTGTCTCTGGTAGCAGGATAAGGTTGACCTCATAAAGTGAATTTGCAAATGTTGCCCCCTCTTTGATTTTTGGGATTAGTTTAAGAAGGATTTATGTTAATTTTTCTTTAAATATTTGGTAGAATTCACTGATGAAGCATTGTGCTTTTGAACTTTTCCTTATGTGGTAGATTTTTGATTGCTGATTCATTCTCCTTATTCTGTTATTAGTCTGTTCAGATTTTCTATTTTATTATTCAGTTTTGGTATGTTTCTTGTTTCTAGGAACTGATCCATTTCTTCTAGATTGTCCAGTTCATTAGCATATAGTTATCCATAATAGTCTCTTATGATCCTTTATATTTCTGTGATATCATTGGTAATGTTTCCTCTTTCATTTGCAATTTTATTTGAGTTTTTTTCTTAGTCTACTTAAAGGTGTGTTAATTTTCTCTCTTCAAACAAGCAACTTTTTGTTGGTCTTTTCTTTTGCTTTTCTGGTGTCTGATTCATTGGTTTCTGCTCTATCTTTAGTATTTCCTTCCTTCTGCCAAGTTTGGGCTTTGTTCTTCTTTTTATAGTTCTTTGTTGTGTAAAAACCTTCAAAGGTTGTTCTTTTGAGTTTTTTTTTTTTTTTTTTTTAGGGCATTTGTCAGTATAAACATCTTTCTTAGAAATTCTTTTGTCCTTTAAATTTTGATATGTTGTGTTTCCCATTTTCCTTTGACTCAAGTATTTTCTTTACTTTTTCTTTGACTTCCTGGTTATTCAAGACCATCTGAATTTTCCAGTTTTATTCCTATTTTTCTAATTTTATGCCCTTGTAGTTGGAGATGATACTTAATATGATTGCAGTCTTAAATTGTTGTTTTGTGGGTCTACACATGGTCTCTCCTGCAGGGTGTCTTGTGTACATGTGAGAAGAATGTCTGTTTTGCTGCTGTTGGATGGAGTGTTATATTTATGTCTGTTAGGGTGATTTGGTCTATAGCGTTGGTCATATCTGCTGTTTCTTTGTTAATTTTGTCCGGGTTATTTATTCATATTGAGTATGGAGTATTGAAGTCCTCTATTATTTTTAAAAATGTTTATGTTTACTTGTTTATTTTTGGCTATGCTGGGTCTTTGTTGCTGCACATGGGCTTTCTGTAGTCGTGGAGAGTAGGGGTTGCTCTAGTTGCAGTGCGCGGGCTTCTCGTTACAGTGGCTTCTCTTGTTGCAGAGCACAGGCTGTCAGAGCTTGGGCTCCGCAGTTGCAGCCTGTGGGCTCTGGAGTGCAGGCTCAGTAGTCTGGCACGTGGGCTTAGTTGCCCCGCGGCATGTGGGACCCTCCCAGACCAAGGATCAAACCTGTGTTCCCTGCATTAGGAGGCATTTTTTTAACCACTGGACCACCAGGATGCCCAAAGTCCTTTCTATTATTGTATTCATGTCCATTTCTGCCTTCAGCTTTTAATATTTCCTTTATATAGGTGCTCCAACATATCTCATGGAGTTTTTTCTTTGTTGTTACCATGAGGCTTACATGTAATATAATCATGGAACTGGAAGTGTTAGTGGCTCAGTCATATCTGGCTTTCCGACTCCATGGATTATAGCCTGCCAGGCTCCTCTGTCCATGGAATTCTCCAAGGCAAGAATATTGGAGTGGGTTGCCATTCCCTTCTCCAGGGGATCTTCCCAACCCAGGGATCGAACCCAGATCTTCTGCACTGCAGGCAGATTCTTTACCATCTGAGTCACGGGGGAAAGCCCTAATGTAATTATAACAATCACAACTTTTTTTTCTGTATTTCTTTTAATTTCTGTGTGGTTGATTTACAGTATTAGTTTCAGGTGTACAGCATTGTGGCTCAATATTTTTATTGATTATGCTTCATGTAAAGTTGTTAAAAAAAACAATGTCTTTATTTTTCTGTCCTATAAAATATATCCTGTTGCCTTCTCATTTTATACATAGTAGTTTTTAGATCTTAATCCCATAACCTTACCTTGCCCCTCCGCTTTCCCTCTCCCCAGTGGTGACTACTGCTTTGTTCTCATTGTCTGTTTTTGTCCTTTTTATATACATGTGTGTTCTTTAAATTCCACAGTTTCACATACAAGTGATAACATGAGGTATTTGTCTTTCTGACTTATTTCATTAAGCATCGGAGAAGGCAGTGGCAACCCATTCCAGTACTCTTGCCTGGCAAATCCTGTGGATGGAGGAGCCTGGTAGGCTGCAGTCCATGGGGTCGCTAAAAGTCGGACATGACTGAGCGACTTCACTTTCACTTTTCACTCATGCATTGGAGAAGGAAATGGCAACCCACTCCAGTGTTCTTGCCTGGAGAATTCCAGGGACGGGGGATCCTGGTGGGCTGCTGCCTATGTGGTCACACAGAGTCGGACACGTCTGAAGCAACTTGGCGGCAACAGCAGCATTAAGCATAATATCTTCTAGATTAATTATTGAAAATGACAGAATTTCATTCTTTTTTATGGCCAAGTAGTATTACACTGTATGTGACACACACACATATATGTATGTATACATACATGTAAACACCACATCTCCTTTATCCATTCATTGGGTGATGGTTTTTTTGGTTGTTCCCTTTCTTGGAAGGGATGACAGAGGATGAAATGGATGGATGGCATCACCAACTCAATGGACATGAGCTTGATCAAACTCTGGGAGATGGTGAAGTACAGGAAAGCCTGGTGTGCTGCAGCGCCTGGGGTTGCAAAGAGTCAGGCACGACTTAGTGACTGAACTACACCTATCTTGGCTGTCATTTACTGCTTAATTTTGCATTCAGATTTTCTTCACTCTTAGTTCCCCCCCCCCGATAATTATTTTTTTTTCCAGATTACCGCTGATTTTATTTTTTTTATATACCACTAAAGCATTTATTTGTTTAATTATTGGAATATACTTGATTTACAGTGTTGTGTTAGTTTGAATCAGTTATACATATACATGTATCCACCCTTTTTTAGATTCTTTTCCCATGTAGGCAATTACAGAGTATTGAATAAAGTTCCCTGTATTAATAGGAGGTCCTTATTAGTTATCCATTTTATATATAATAGTGTGTATATGTCAATCCCTATCTTCCAGTTCCATTATTTCTTCAAATATTATGTTCTTTCTTATTTGCTTCTGTGAGTCCCCTATGTATCTTTTTATAGTATTCCATAAATCCCTTATACACAGTTTATTTTTTACTCATTATTTTTTTTCTGTTCTTCATATTGGATTATCTCAGTTAACCTGTAGTTTCTGTCTTTATTGATAGTCTTCATTTCTTCTGATGCTTTCTTTTAAATTTTTAGATGTGATATTTTAAATTTGTTTTTGGACATATTTAAAATAATTGATTTAAACTCTTTGTAATAGTTCAGGATCTTGGCATTCTTAGGGACATTCTCTTGACTATTTTTTCCTTTTTTTGCCTATAGGCCACACTTGACGTTTCTCTTTTCATCTTTCATAATTGCTGGATCTTAGTTCCCTGACCAGGGCTTGGCAGTGTAATCACACTAACCACTGAACCACCAGGGAATTCCCATAATGTAGCAACTCTTGAAATCAGATTCTCTTTCTTCTCCAGGGGTTATTTTATTTATTTTTTCTGTTTATTTAGTGACTTTTTGAAGCTAATTCTGTCAGATTGATATTCTTTGTCATATGTGACCACTGAGGCCTCTGCTTGTTCAGCTAATAGAGTTTTCCTTAAATGTCTAAACCAGTAAATTTCCCAGCCTACGCCTAGGAGTTGTTTGTGTGTGTTGTGACGTGGCTTCAAGAGTTTGGGGCCTTCCTAAGTGTTTTCTGGGCATGTACACAGTCCTCCACATTTGTATGGCCTTCTAGATTCACAGGAATATGTTAAAACTTTTCAAAGCCCCTTTTAGACACTTTACTAGTCAGCTTAGACTGCTACAACAAAATAACAGACTGAAATTTATTGTCACAGTTCTGGAGGCTAGAAGTCTCAGACCAAGGTCTGGCAGGATTCTCTTCCTGTCTCATACACAGGTTGTGTGTATAATTTTGTTATTATGTCCTTACTTGTTGTGTTGTGTAACAAGCCTCTTGTTATGTGCTTACTTGGCTTTTCCTCAGCGCTTGTGTGTGAGTGTGTATGGAGAAAGAGTGAGACAGCACACACACGTGGAACAGCTTTTTGGGGAAATATGGATAGATCTCTGTCTCGTAGAAAGAGACTAATCTCGTCAGATCAGGGCCCTACCCTTATGACTGCACCATGTGAATTTTCAGGGGACACAAACATTCAGTCTTGACAACATCTCCTCCCTGAGCTATTCTTTTTAAGTTTTTTGACCTGCCTCTTGTTTGCTCTGTCCCTCATCATTGTCTTGGACAGCCTCAGTGTTAAACAATTGCTATTTGTTTTTAATAAGTACCTTTTTCTGCCGCTGTTCACACTGAGCTTTGAGTCAGGTCAAATAAACCCCTACTGGTGGGGTTTCCAGGAAACTGCCAGATAGGTTAAATAATAAGTTATTTGATAATGTTGCCCCACAACTGTTCTGTCACCTCCAGTGTCTGTACCTGCTTATTTCAGCCCATGATTGCAGGAATGATGGCTTTCAGGACTACTGTTGAGAATGGAGGAGAGTAGGATCTAAGTAGGAGGAGCCAGGGTGTCCCAAAGCTCACTGTTCTTAGCAAGATTCAGCCAAGTTTTTGGAGTCAGTGCTCCCTGATTATTGTGAGCCTTTGGCTAATTTCTAGAATTCTGAAAGAGTTGATTTTTGCTCATTTTTTGTAATAATTCTCATTGCTTTGGTAGAAGAGAAGAATTTTTGACGTAGTCCTTAGTCTCCCATTTATAGTGACTTCGCCTCTCATTTAATGTTTTTTCTGCTTTAATTTTTTTCTTTTTAACCATTTTTTTCTTCCTATGGTGTTTTGTTTTTTTTTTTTTTTCCTATTTATATTACTATTCTGGCAGTGACTCGGGGGCATTTTTAAGGTTATAAATAGTACATTGGACCAAGGTTATGTTAAATTAAGGAACTTCTCTATAGTTTAAAAGTACTCTTAGATGACCAGTTTCATTTTAAATAAGCCTAAGAGCTTTATTCACCTCTGCCGTCCCTTGCTGTATGTGTGTGTGTGTGTTTAACATATACCTGTATATTATTTTTGATGATGAGAATTGACTTTCCCCCCTGTTAGTTTCTGTAACAATAATGGGAGATTTTAAATAAGGCAGGCATTCTAGCCCTTTAGACTAAAAGAGATCTACTCAAGTTCCCATTTTATGGTCCTAATGTAAACCAGGGCATTTTGATGGTTTTGTGTTTTTATTTTTAAACAGTTTTCTACCTATAGATAGAAATATTTTATCATACTTACAATTTCAACATTTAGAAACGAATCATCTTACCTCTCTTTTGTAGTGTTTTGTAGTATCTTAATTACTTGGACTTTTTTCCTGGGTGTAATGTTTACAAAATAGTATGAGTGACACTTTTTTTTTTTTTTCCAGAATCTCAAAATGTGGATTTTGTTTGTAGTGTTCTTGTGGTGGCTGATCAGCTTCTCATATCTCGACTGAAAGAAATTTGTGAAGTAGCATTAACTGAAAAACGTGAGTAATTTTGAATTAGAATCTTAGTGTTTTCTCAGGTTGATTCAGGATTTATAGTATTTTATTGACTTTATGATGCAGCTTAAGTAAAATGCCTGTTTTTATATCATGAAAAATGTCAAGACAGTTAAAATTATTTCTTGTCATCATTTGTAAGCACATCCTTATTTCAGAGATGTTAATATGTGAATACATGTAAATCTTATAGTTGAAATATGTTAATTTTTTTGAAATATCATAAAACTTGAATAATAAAGATGGCATGAAATTATTTTGCAATCTGAAGGATGAGAGTTTGAAAGTGGAAATTCTTTGCACTTGTCCTGGTCTGTAAGTCTACACTTAACTACCCTGTTATTTACTGGAATTTCTTTTTTTTAAGCCACGTAGTACAGCTTACGGGATCTTATTTCCCCATCAGGGATGAACTTGTGTCCTTGGCTGTGCAAGTACAGAGTTCAAACCCATGGACTGCCAGAGAATTATATTTGCTGGAATTTTTGTGTAACCATCCCATCAATGTATTTGATCAAAAGTATCTCTTTTTCTGAAGCTCTTACTTCTCTCTCTGCTTATTATTTCAGTTATTTGCAGGACTGTCATCCTAACACTGAACTTTGAAAGCCAAAGTTATTTCTTTATTATTTTGTGCCTTACATCCAAATTTCAGCTGTCAAAACTGATCAATCTCTTAACTATGTCGATCACATTTCCCCCACCTTTTTTTTCCTCACTGTCACTATGCTAGTTGAGATCACTGTTACTCGTCCCTTCTGTGTAGTGTCATAGTAGTCTTTTAAGTCCTCTTTCTCTCTTCTGACTTCTCTTTCTTTAATCTTCCTATAGGAAGTGGTTAGTGTCTTCTCCTATTCATGTTTTTAATTGCTTCCTCTAAGATAATGGTTAAATTTCCTTAGCCTGATAACAAAAGTTTCTTGGCTTTCTAATCTTATCCTTGTTCTCCTTCTTTGCCTCTTAAGGAAGTGTGAAGAGATTTCCTGTTAGATTTTTCTGATTTGTACTTGCTAATAGTTTAACTTAGCTCAGGTATCTTATTTACTCACTTGAGTTCTGTGGAGTATCTTCTTCTTGGTTGTCAAAGAGAGAGCAACAGCTATGATCTTAAAAGCCAGAAAAAGGAAATACAATTGTCCCTCAGTGTCACAGGGATTGACTCCAGGAGCCTCTGCAGACACCAAAATCTGTGGATGCTCAGGTCCCTTGTGTAAAATAGTATAGTATTAATACAGTGAATACAGCTGGTTCTCTGTGTATGGAACTTGCTGGCATGGAGGACCAGCTCTATATTAAAGGACACAGCATGCAGTAGGTATAAAATATACAAATTGAGGATATTTTCAGTTGTTCGGTCAACTTTCCTGTTATCCTTTGGATATTCTTTCTTGGCTCCTGCTGCACAGTTGCCCCTGTTAATGAATTTCTTGATCATCTTAGAATCTAGCAAGAGAAGGATTCAACAGAACCTTGGTGTCTGTTTATTGGGCAGTCCTTGAAACCAGCTGAACAACTCTTTATAAAGTTTTTATATGATTCATTTTTATTTCCGTGAAATAAATAGTTGAGACTTTGGGTCAGTCCAGAGTGAGGCAGAGATCATTATTGTCTGCATATAACTTTTGACTGAGTTACAAGAGAGAAAGAGAAAGGAAATGGAGGAAGCCAGGTGTAGAAAATAGTTGTGTTTCTCTGTTGGCTGGGGCTCAGAGGAAATAAGAAAAGGGGATTTCAGAAGCCAAGTTACATGTTAGGTAAGCAGAATATTCTTGGACAGTCTCCAGTAAAACACACTTCGTATATACATTTACAAGGATTATAACAAAATTTAGCATCTTTTGTGCAGTATGCCAGATTGTGCACTGGCATGAATGATAATATAGTAATATTTAAATGTACTTATTTTCTAAATATATAGTTTGTGTTTATATATGTAAATATATTCACATAAAGTCTGATAGTTGATTTAAGATAAATATATTTTATAGAATGATTCCTTCACTTTCTGTTAGTCATAAGTATATCTTTTTAGTTTTATAGAAGAGGAAATAACTATTCTGTGACATGTAAATGAAAAGGAGTGTTGTTTATCAGTGAAAGTTAAAAATACTCCAAAAAGTTTAGATGGAAGATTGTCAGTTCTTACGTGTTTACTTTTAGATGACACTGTAATGCACCTTTTCTATTTTCTTTTGCTTAAAATTTTGTGTGTGTTTATTTTTCCTCATAATGAATCATTTAAAATTACTTTGGCATATCGGGTTGGAAAATAAATTCTATATTTGCCCCAGTATAACTTTTTTTTGGCAGGACAGTACTTTCAGTTTTCCTTCTTCTAAATGTTCAAACCTGACAAGTTAAGAAATAAGTATGTTTCATTTGCTATAGTTAAAATGCCTTTCATCTTGTTTTATAGATCTTTTCTTCCTTTGTAGTTACCCTTAAGAATGCTGCTATGCTGCTGGAATTTGCAGCAATGTATAATGCTGAACAATTGAAACTCTCTTGTTTACAGTTTATTGGACTGAATATGGCAGCTTTACTTGAAGCAAGGTAGGTTATTATATACAGACTGTTGCAAAAGCACTTATTTATATATAATAGCTATTATGTTAGTAATTTGGAAGTGAATAACAATAAATCCTAACTTTGTAGAAAAAGTGAAAATGTAAGACATTTAATCATTTCATCAGTATTTGGATGCTTAATATATGCCAGCCATTGCTACAGTACTACAGTGAACAAATGGACAATATCCTTGCCCTCAGTGTTATAGGAGCTTACATTCTGATTGGAAGGTTATGGGACAATATTATCACAAATGTATTTGTATATGTATTCATACCTCTCTGCTTGTTTAGGCTAATTTGTAGCTATGTAGTTGTTACCTGTCTTTTGGAAACTATCTGTTAATACTAATTAAGCCAGCACTTAATTACTTCACATATATTTATGCATATAATTTGTTACTGGTTGATTTCTATTTTCTCTTTGTATTTATTCTCTTTTAAGATGTTCCCTATACTATGTATTGATTCTTTGGTCAAACTTAGTGTGCAGCAGATGGCCTGAAAAATTTAGTTGGTCTGGTTTATTGCAAGCTGGTACATGTGTGCAA
The DNA here is from genome assembly GCF_910594005.1 of Cervus elaphus. Lineage (NCBI taxonomy): Eukaryota > Metazoa > Chordata > Mammalia > Artiodactyla > Cervidae > Cervus > Cervus elaphus. Next base: position 24,993,289 of record NC_057842.1, on the reverse strand, counting down.
GCTTTGATGGTAATGGAATATTCATTATGAAAAATGACACGTTACAAGTTAAACATTATATCCTATGTTATATGCTAATATTTCACGTTATATTGTTGTTTACCTGGATGAAAGGAATTTGATAAATGCTAATGATTTAGGAGTCATAGACATTTTAGAATTAGAAGAATCTTAGGAAATTTAATCCCATTCTTTTCAACTATTTTAGCAGTGGAATTTTTTAATGAAATAAATTTACAGATTCATTTTTTAGTGTAAGGTCAAGATGTTATTACATTTATTCACTATAAAGTCAGTGATAAGAAGATGAGTCTTTTTGGTGAATACAGAAATTTCAGATTAGAGTTTTTGGTGTCAGTTGCATTTTTAAAGTCAGTATCATAATAATTCTGTATTTTGTTTTAATTGTAATAATAGGTAACACTTATTGCCATAAAAGTAGTTATTAATAATAACTAATAGTAGTAATATAATAATAGTTACATAATAATAGTGATAATAATACTACCATGTGCCAGGCAGCATTCTAGAGGTGTTGTATGGATTCTCATAATTTTTATGAAAACCTTATAAGGTAGATTTTTTTTATATCCTCATATGAGGATGAAAAAAACCCATGAAACTTTTTTTGCAAATAATCAAGAAAAACCTTGATTCATATAATTAGAAGTGGTAACAGTTGTTTGATAACTAACCTTTCAAAGTCAGGATGATTTTTAATAAAACTAATTTCAAAACATGTTTGAAATAAAAGTTTTCTACTTTTTTATAAAGGTGAATCACAAAGAGATTCTTAATAATTGACATTTAGGGTCTATTTAGAAGAAATTCTTATGGCCGTTTAATCTTTGTTACTTGGTGCATGCTTTCTAAATACAAATTACTAGTATGGGATGTTAGACAATGTCATTTAAAATGCCTCTGGTATTTTAGTGTCGGAACAAAGGTTTCAGAACAAATTCATTTACTTTTGCTGACATTAGTAATTCTAATCATAGCAATTTTTTTCATTATCGCCAAATTAAGCTCATTTAATATGTCAGATAAGAATCAACCACAGTGTGAAATGAACACCATATCTAAAATATGAAAAATAAAATATGATGTGGAAAATGATGTGTCACACTACTGTTTTTCATTTATTATGTTGTGACAAATTTGTCAGCTGAAGTATTAAGGGTGGCACATGTGCTGTGTTGAATAATTTTACATAAGTAGACTTGCATAAGTTTCATTAAAATAAAGATTTGTTTGTATAAATGTAAACATTTCTAGTAAAATATGTGTTTTTCAGAAGTGTAAATAAATATGCAAATAGATGTTAAGAAAGGAGAGCTGCATGTAAATTGATGTAGCATTACAAGTTAATTATCTTTAAATGCTAAAAAAACGGTATGGTACAGATTTGAATATGCTTGTTGCACATTGTCGTTTAGTTGCTAAGTCATGTCTGACTCTTTGTGATCCCGTGGACTGTAGCCCACCAGGCTCCTCTGTCCGTGGGATTCTCTAGTTAGGAATACTGGAGTGGGTTGCCATTTCCTTCTCCATGTTTCATATTAGTTGTAAAAAAGTTTGAAGTTTACTTTAGAATGAAAACTGATTTAAATTTTTACTGATGCCTCAAAGTATCAGTAAAATTCCTTGAAATCTCTTTGAATTCAGTTGAACTAGTCCAAATGTCATTTTATACATGAAGATCTTAAAACGTAGAGAGATGAAGTGAGTTGCTCAAGATAATGTAGATGATTAGAAACAGTGATAATTCTGGATAGAATTCAGGTACCTGATAGGCCATTGTTCTATCAATATAATACTCTTTTGTAGGATTATAATAAATTATGCTAACTATAATTAATTATATATTACATATGATTATATATTACATATAATTATATATTATAATTATATTAATTATTACTCTTTAAGGATTTTAATTTGTGGAAAATGAAAGTTGAAAATTTATACTTTATTATGATAGAAAATATTTTTCTATTATTTGTAAGAGTTGCTTGAGTTTTATTCAGTATGTTTGTCTGTTTGCTGTGTATTTGAAATATATAATCACACATACTTCCAAAAAGAATTTGTTGCTGCTGATATATTAAAAAATAAATGTTACTTATTCAACTATATAAAATGTCTCTATATATTTGAAAATCTTACCAGGCATTAAATTACTTGAGTCTTAAGATAGAATTTTATAATTTATTTTTTAGATCTCTTGATGTTTTAAGTGATGGTGTTTTGAAGGACCTTTCTGTGTTTTACCGGAAAATGGTAAGGTTTACTTTTTTTTCAGTTACAGTATCAAGTTAAACAGTATATTTGGCCCAACTTCTCAGTAGAACAAATTCCTAATGAATTCTGATTCATTAGGATCTTTTAAAAATGAGGTCATGAGACTTAGGTACCCACTGTACAGGTAAACCTGATAATCAAAATTAAAGATGTCCAATGATAAAATTAATGTCTATTTAAATTCCTTTATAAATGGAATTTATGGAAAGTTTCAGGGTCTTGTTATTTTTCATTTAGCAAAGATCTGGAAATTATAAAAACACGGGCTTTTAGTGGTTTTATTTATTTTTATTGGGGTAATGTTGATTTATAATGCTGTATAGGTTTCATGTGGACGGCATTATATTTCTGTTTCTGTGTACCCTGCAGGTTGCTTCCAACCAAGAATTTAACTTCTGTCTGTCAGCATATGGTTGATCCCTTTTACCTGTTTCACCACCTGCTTTTCCCTTTCATAACCACACTGTGTTCTCTGTACAAAGGGAATTTTGGGGTTTAGTTTACTCATTTATTTTGTTTTTATTTATTAGTGTTTTATATTCCATCTATGAGTGAAATCATGCAATATTTGTCTATCTCCATCTGACTTATTTCACTTAGCGTAATACCCTCATGGTCTATGTTGTTGCAAATGGCAAGATTACATCTTTTTTCATGGTTGAGTAGTATCCCATTGTATGTATATATATGTGTGTGTGTGTGTATTTATATATGCAAATGCATATAACACAGGTTCTTTATTTGTTCATCCCTTGATGGGCACATACAGTGCTTCCATATCTTGGCTATTGTAAATAATGTTGCAGTGAACATAGGGGAGTATGTATCTTTACGAATAAGTGTTTTTGTATTCTTTGGATGAATACCCAGAAGTGCAGTACCTGGCTATAATATGGTAGTCTGTTCTTAATTTTTTTAGGAATCTCCATCCTCTCTTCTCTAGTGACTATACCAATTTAAAATCTCACTAACAGTGTACGAGAGTTCCCTTTTCTCCACATCCTTGCCAACACATTATATTGTGTTGTCATTTTGACCCTAGCTCTCTGATAGGTGTACAGTGATATCTCAGTGTGGTCTTGATTTGCATTTTCCTAATAATTAATGATGCTGAACATCTTTCCATATGCTTGTTGGCCATCTATATGTCTTCTTTGGAAAAATATGTATTCAACTCCTGTCCATTTTTTGATCAGTTTTTTTGTTAAATATATCATTGAGTTCATATATATAAGTTGTTTTTTGATATATCATTTGCAAATCTCTCTTCCCATTTGATGATTTCTTTTGCTCTGTAGAAACTAGTTTGATGTAATCTGATTTATGTTTGTTTTTGTTTTCCTTGACTGAGAAAATAAAAAGATACTGCAAGACTCATATCAAAGTGCATGCCACCTATGTTTTCTTTTTTAGGAGTGTTATGGTTTCAGGTCTTACACTGGAGCCTTTGATCCGCTGTATGAATTAATTTTTGTCTGTGGTGTGATAGTGGTCTAGTTTAATTTGTTTTGCATGTGGCTGTCCAGTTTTCCTAGCACTATTGACTGGAGATTGTCCTTTCTCCATTGTATATTTGCTCCTTTGTTGTAAATTAGTTGTCCATATATGCAAGTGTTTATTTCTGAACTTTAATTCTGTTTGGAGATCGTTGTATTTATTTTTCTGTCAATATCATGCTGTTTTGATTACTGTGGCTTTGTAATATAGTTTGAAATCAGGGTGTGTGATACCTCCAGCTTTGTTCTTTTTAATCAGTGTTGCTTTGACTATTCAGCATCTGTTTTGGTTCCATATAAATTTTAGAATTTTTTGTGAAAAATGTTCTTGGGATTTTGATAGGGATTTCATTGAGTTGGACTGCTTTAGGTAATATGGTAATTTTTCCGTTCCATGAGACTGGAATATCTTTCCGTTTATTTGTATTTTCTTGAATTTCTTCTGATAGTGTCTTAGAGTTTTCAATGTACAGATCTCTCATCTTCCTGTTTAAATCTTTTCTTAGGTGTTTTATTCTTTCGTTGTGATTGTAAATGTGATTGTTTTCTTAATTTCTCTTTTTGATAGCTTATTCTTAGTGTATAGAAATGCAACAGGGTTTTGTATGTTGATTTTGTATCCTTTGCTTTGCTGTATTCATTTGTTATTTCTAACAGATTTTTGGTGGAATGTGTAGTGTATCTGTGTATGTGTAAAATCATGTCATCTGCAAATAGTGACAGTTTTACTTCTTTCTTTCCAATTTAGATGTCTTTTATTTCTTATTGCCTAATTGCTCTGGCCAGCACTTCTAATACTGTGTTGAATAAGAGTGGTGAGTCAGCATCCTTGTCTTATTCCTGATGTTAGAGGATAGCTTTTAGTACTTTGCCATTGAGTATGTTAGTTGTGGATTTTTCATATATTATACCCACTTTATTGAAAATTTTTATCCTAAATGGGTGTTGAATTTTGTCAAATGCTTTTTCTGCATCTATTGAGAAGACCTCGTGATTTTTATGCTTTATTTTGTTAATGTGGTATATATCACATTGATTTGAGGATGTTAACAATTCTTACATCCCTGGTATAAATCCCATTTGATCATGCTGTATAATTCTTTTGATGTATTATTCAATTCAGGTTGCTAATATTTTGAGAATTTTTGTATCTGTTCAGCAGAGATACGGGCATGTGATTTTCTTTCTCTGTGTTGTCTTTGGTTTTGGTATCGGGTGATACTGGCTTTATAAAAGGAGTTAGGAAGCATTCCCTCCTTTTCAGTTCATTGAAAGAGTTTTAAGATAGGTATTAAATCTTTGAATATTTTGTAAAATTCACCAGTGAAGCAGTCTGGTCCTGGATCTATGCTTTTTAGGTGCGTTTTGATTACTGTCTCAATCTCTGTATTCATGATTCATCTATTCAGATTTTCTGTCTCTTCATGGTTCAGCCTTGGAATGTTTTATTATTCTAAGAATTTGTCCATTTCTTCTTGGTTTTCCAATTTTTGTATTCTCTTATACTCTTACATTTCTTGGTATCATTTTTTTCTTTCATTTTTTATTTTATTTATCAGGCCTTCTCTTTTTTCTTTGTCTAGCTAATGATTTGTCAATTTTATTATCTTTTCAAAGAATCAGCTCTTACTTTATCTTTTCTACTGTCCTCTCTTCCTGTTTCCTTCCTTCTACTAGGTCTTTATTTCCTTTGGTCTTCTAGTACCTCTAGGTATAAGTTTTTATTTTTTTGAGGTAAGCCTTTATTGCTACAAACCCTTAGTACTGCTTTTGCTGTTTTTCATAGATTTTGGTATATCATATTTTCATTTGTCCTCTGGTAGGATTTTGTTTCTCCTTTGATTTCTTCAGTAACCCAGTTGTTCCGTAGCATGTTGTTTATTACATATTTGTAGTTTTTCTATCATTCTTGTTCTTAATTCCTATTTTCTTATTGTAATCAGAAAAGATATTTGATAGGATTTTGGGTTTCTTAAATCTGTTGAGACTTTTTTGTGTCCCAACATACAGCTTATCCTTGAGAAAGTTTCATGAGCATTTGAGAAGAATGTATATTCTGCTTCATTTGGATGGAATGTTCTGTTCAAATTTGACCTGTCAAATATATCCAGTCTGATGTTTCAGTTAAGGCCACTGTTTCCTTGTAGACTTTCCTTCTAGATTGATCTATCTGTTGATGTATATGTGAAAATCGCTCAGACGTGTCTGGTTCTTTGTGACCCCATGGACTATACAGTCTGTGGAATTCTCCAGGCCAGAATACTGGAGTGGGTAGCCTTGCCCTTCTCCAGGGGATTTTCCAGGAAGACCAGGGATCGAACCTAGGTCTCCCACATTGCAGGCGGATTCTTTACCAGCTGAGCCACAGGGAAGCCCACTCTTGATGTAAGTGGGTGATAAATACTCCCTACAATTATTTTGTTGCTGTCATTTCTCTCCCTTTGGGTTGATTAATAGTTGTTTTATATATTTTATAGTTCTTAGGTTAGGTACACATACATTAGTAACTTCAATGTCTTCTTGATGAGTTGTCCTCTTTATAACTGTATGCTGACCATTTTTTGTCTGTTACATTTTTCGGCTTGAAGTCTGTCTGGTGTGAGGATGGCTATACCTGCTTCTTTTTTGCTGCCATTTGCTTGGAGTATAGCAGCCCATCTCTTCACTCTGAGCTTGTGTTTCTCCTCACAGCTGAGGTGTGTCTGCAGGAGGTAGCATAGAGTTAGTCTTGTTTTTTGGTGCTTTCACCCAGTCTCTGTCTTCTGATTCACGAATTCAGTCCGTTGCATTTAGGGTGATTATTGATAATGAGGAGTTGGTCCTGACATTTTATGTTTTGTTTTTTGGTTGCTTGACATCTCCGTTGTTTCTTTTTCCTTGTGTTTTTGTCATTTTGGTGTGGAGGTTTCTTTGGTCTTTTTCTCAGTGTTTTCTTTTTTTATGTTTCATATCTCTGCTCTGTAGGATAAAGTTTTGTGGTTGTCCTGAGCTTTGTAAAAAAACAGCTCATAGAAAAAATCTTTTTTCTGCTGGTTACCTTCCTTTACCTGTTCAGTTTTTCTCATCCTCTTTTATGTTTTTGTTTTCTCAAATTATCCCTTTTTATGTTGTGAGTTTGCTACCAAACAGGAATGGCTTATAGTTCTTTTTCTTTTTTTCTCTGTTTAACCTTTATGCTCTACAGTTTCCTGGTTCTGTTTATCATCTTGCTCAAAGTTTTATTTACTTTTGTCTCTATTAAAGTACTGCTTTCAACATGTCTTGTTACGCAGGTCTAATGTTGATGAACTCCCTCAGCTTGTTCGTTGGAGAAAGCCTTTATCTGTCATATTTAAATGATATCTTTCCCAGATAGAATATTCGTGGCTCACAGTTTTTAATCTTTTAATATGCTGAGACTGTCATTTCACTCCCTGCTGGCCTGTAGAGTTTCTGCTGAGACATCTGTTGATAGCCTAGTGAAGGTTTCTTTATAGGCCACTGTCCTTTTTACACTGCCTGCCTTTAAAAATCTTTGCTATTGACTCTTAGCAATCTTATTATTTATTACTTGTCTTGGAAAAGGTCATTTTGTATGAGGTAATTTCATGTACTTGTATATCCAGTTCCTTCCCCAGATTTGGGACTTTCTCAGCTGTTATTTCTTTAAATAAACGCTCTGCTGCCTTCTCCCTCTCTTCTCCTTTTGTGTTACTGATTACCTTAGTGTCATCCTTCCTAAAAGAGATAGGTCTTGAGGAATTTCCTCATTTTTTAATATTTTGTTCCTTCTTTTTCTTATACTTGTATCATTTCAAGATTTCTATCTTTGAGCTTGCTAATTCTTCCATATATTAAGTCTATTTCTATTTCTAATGCATTATTTATGTCATTTGTTAGATTCCTCAGCTCCAGTGTTTGTTTGGTTCTTTTTTTTAGAGTTTCTCTTTGGTAAAGGATTTCTTCTGTTCATTAATTTTATTCCTGAGCTCATTAAACCACCTTTCTGACTTTTCTTGTAGCTCCTTGAGTTAACAGCTGTTTTGAATTATCTTTCAGTTATGTTGAAACACTCTGTGATTCAGTTTGGTTTCTGGAGAGTTATTTTCTTTTTTGTGATACAGTGTTATTGTGGCTGTACACGGTGCTTGATGAGTTATTCCTCTGCAGGTGCATTTGAAGTTGACGATAGGTTGGAAGTTGGAGTCCTTACTCTTGTTTCCCAGTAGGTGGCGTTATAACACAAGGTTTTGGTTTCTTCCCCGAGTTGCGTCCGATTGTATTTTCTAGTTGGCACTTTCCGGCTTCCACTGGCTCAGTGAGAAGTGTGTCAGTGCCTTGCCTGTTCCTTCTGTGCCTCCCTGATCCTTACTGCCTTTCTTCTGCCAGAGCTGCAGTCATCACTGGGATGTGGGGCCCTTCCCCAGCGTCTGGGATTCTTTGAGTGACGGTCTCCTCTGCATGGGGGGAGGAGGAGCGTGAGAGTGGTAGGAGCAGTTTCACAGGTGTCTCTACTGTGTCCGGTGTTGTGTAAGGTTTCTGGGCTCCGCCACTGTGGGAGGTGGGGGTAGAGGGCTGGGGTCCAGGGCCCACTGCCACTGCTACCCGGCGACCTGGGGTTGTGAGCACCAGCACCCCTTTCAGGAGGCTAGAGACGTGTGTACCGCCTTGCCTGCTGCTTCTCGGTTCTCTGAAGCTGTGGACTCAGCTGCCATGGTGAGAGGCCCAGGATTGCAGGCACCGACTCCACTCTTAGTGGTTCTGCCTCCTTCCTCTGTGTGTTCCAGCCTGCACCTTTAGACGTGCAGATGTGTGGAAATCTCTGGCGTCCTCGTGTTGGACAGAAGCACCTTTCTTGAGCTCTGGCTGTTTTACTGGTTGTAGATTGAAGGGGCGAGAGAAAGGTAGGTGATGTAATTCCTCTACACATTTAGTAGAATTTATAAGAAAAAGTAACATCTTTTTTCTTATAGATTCCAGCAATGGAGAGAAGAGTCATTACACCATATCAAGATGGACCAGATATTAGCTATTTGGATGTAGAAGATGGAGATATCTTTTTGAAAGAAGAAGTCAATATGGAACAGAATTACTCGTAAGCTTTAGATTTGGGATTTTTTTTTTTTTTTCCGTTTCTTTTCTCCTTCCCCCATTCCCAATCTTGGACACTGTTGGCACTTTTGTACTGCCACTGAAAGAAAATGTGAAAACGTAGAAAATAGGTATTTATGTCCATTCTTAGCCTTGATATGACTGCATAATTAATATTTGCAGATATAACAAAATTAAGCATAAGCATAAAAGGAATATAGGCTTCCAGTTTAATATGTTGGGTTGAATAAGTACAGTTATCTTAGTACCTTTCCAAACCCTGCAGAGAGCATAGTAAAGAAATGAAAAAGGCATGTTGTGCTAGAGTAGAGAGAACAGGAAAGGAGTGAATGTCAGTCAGGAGATGTTAATGTTTTGGAAGTTAGAAAGTGGTTGTTGAGCAATAGTGACTTAGAACAGAAAAGACAAAACAGAATTCTTGACAGGCTTAAGAATTAGAGGTACTAGGTTTATGAAGACTAGTGTACCTGGTTGGATTTCAAAAAGAGCACTGTTTGAGAATTTTTCTAAAAGCATTGATCTATTCCTGAACCAAGTAAGTGCCTCGCCTCCATCTTGATAGAAGAGAAAAGGTTTGCCTTCTGGGGAGGGTGAACCAAGGGGATTCATCAGCCATTCCTCTGGATCCCCCAGTATATTAGAGAACCCTACTAGTTCAAGAGATACGATCTATAATGCCTGGCATTTGGGAGTCCTCTGATAAAATATCCCAGGTTCTACATAATCTCCCTGTTGACTGTTTGACAAGTCAGGTTTAGAATTTCCAGCCTGTGTTTTAGGCTAGTTTACCAGCTGGTTATAGAATTACTCTCCCTTTACTTGGTAAATGACCTGTTAAAATTTTGGTATGTTCAAGTAATTTACTACATATGAGTGTATATATATGTAAGTGTATAATAATCAATTATGTTGCTCTCTGAAAAGTTCCTCTTGGTTCCAGGAATTTTTTTTAACCTCTTTTCTGGAGTTTGACGGTACCTGTTGGGCTACTTGATATTTATAAATGTCTGACTTGGATGTATGATGTGTTACCACATTAAAAGTGATCATAAAATTAACTCTGACTTAAGTATATTATCCTTTACAAAATAATAGTATTCATAGCTGACCTGTGTTAACTGGGGATAAATCATGTGATGAGATTTATTATTTTTAGATGAGATAAGATACTTGTAGTTGTCATCGATAGTGTTATTTTCCTTTTCCTGGTTAATAATGCTTACAGCATCGCATGAAATGCTTTAAAAATTATCACCAACTATTTCTAGTTCCAGATCATAGGTTATAGTAGCTTGTATGTGAACATGTACAGTATTTTACTTCTCAGAGTATTTCATATATACCACCTTGTTTCTGACTTTCACAGAAATACTAGTTACTGTGTGATAGTATCACATTGAAGTTTAGTGGAACTCTGGGCCACGTAGATAAATGGGACTCTAGAGCATGTGTATTCTTCTGTGTTTTCTGTTTGATCAAGCTGTATTCCATTGCTCAAAATTTCATTGTTCTGTTTTACCTCTAACTTAACTTTTTAAAAATGACTTTTATGTTTGCTTTTTTTCTAGGGAAAGTATGTTCAAGAAGACAAAAACAAAAGCGAAAAAGAAGCCACGTAAACGGTCAGATAGTTCTGGAGGTTATAATCTTTCAGATATTATTCAGAGTCCGCCATCTGCAGGTTAGTGGAACCTGTTTGAGGGTGTATTTTCTGATGTAATCTTTCACGACTCTATTCCTTATCTAATTCACTTAACATGTGTTGAATACCAATACATGCCATTTGCTGGGTCTACAGAACCAGATAATCCTTGTCTTAGGGAGGCCACAGAAAATGGTGTGTGTTGTGGTTAAGTACTCTGATACCTGCTCTGTGAGAACAAGAGAGGCACCCAAAGCAGCCTGAGATCTGTTAGAGGACATGTCTGTTAGAGGACAGCGATAGCTGGGCTGGCTCTTGCAGAGTAAAGAGGTTAGTTAAGAAGAGGAGGCAGGTTGACGTGGTAAGAGAACAGGGCAGTGTTTCAAGCCTAGAGACAGTAGAAAGATTGCACATATCTTATGCACACAGTTCCGCTTGGCTCGGCCATATCAGATCTCTGCCGATAGGAGATGGGTGGGAGAGGGTCAGACTTTGGAAGACATTAATTCATAATACTGTCTAGTGTTACAGTCTACACTCAAATTTCCCTACTTGTCCAAAAATGTTTTTATAGCCTTTTTTGTTTTAATGTAAAAGAAAATCTGATGTCTTACTAAGATTGACATTGCCTTTGCTTATTAATGTCTTTTTAGTGTTTTTACACTAGAGTAGCACCCCCTCACAACGTTTTGTTCTGTTTTCAGAAGTTAAGGCCAGTGGCGGTATAGACTACCCTATATTGTAGATTCATCTGATTAGATCTAAATTAAACTACCTAAATTTTAAGTTTCTTTAGATAAAAATTTGAAGTGTAAACAAATAATGACTGTACAATATGGCTTCAAGGAATAGTAGGTGTATCTGTAGCAGTAAGACAAACTGGTGCAATTTCTATCCACAGTATTTTCTTTCATAGTCAGTCAGCTTTATACAAACAACTTAAGCACAAGTGAAGTATTTGACATGTTTGATAAATAATGTGAAGAATAATTGCTTTAGGTAATATAAAAGATATTTACTACATATCTTGATTCCTATTTTCGGACCTTTACAAGTTTAAAATTCTGTGATTTTTCATTCTGTTACATGAATTACCTCACATCCTTAGAAGGAAGCATAGGTACATTGATGGGAAGGTATTTAAATGGATAGACAATCATGGAACTAGTGATTTTCTAAATACCTAAAAGGTTTATGGAAAAAGCAGACATTTGGTTTGTTTTAAATGATATTGTTAGCACATGTGTTAGAGTCATAGCATTTCAGAGTTGGAAGAGACGTTAGTAGTGAACTAATTTATGCCCCTTCCTTTAAACTTGAAGCAAGGTCAGAAAACTTTTACGTGATTTCAGGTAGTAACAGACAGAAGTAGAATTTATTTTCTTGATTTCCCTTTGGTATTCTTCCTGCTATACTACTCTTTCTGTGGCCAAAGCAAATAATGATTGAAAGGTTAAATTTAATACGGGCCAAAAAAAAAAAAGACCATTCTTGAAGAAATTTTGAGTATGAGGCTAATTTCATCAAGGATGGTTGTGTGACAGCTTAGTTTTTGTGTTGATCCTTAAAGTTAGAAGACATTATTTATTAGATTAATTTATAATTGACTTTTGGGAACATTCCACTAGTAAATAGACTCTTTTTTATAGAAAGAGTAGAGTTTACTTATTTTTGCCTTCCTTTTTTATCTTTATGGGGGAAAATATTCTGAGTCACTTCTTACATTAGATACCAAATAACAATCTTCCTCATAGTTGATATGTAGTTGAAATGAATAAAACTTGTTTTAAAACCTCCATTTCAATTTTTTTACTTCATTAAATTATTTGGTTCTTTAAATGTAATTCATATATGTTTAATGTATATGTGTTTAAATGTTTTAAAACTTTTTATCTTTTAGGATTGTTAAAGTCTGGTAAGACCAATTCTGTGGAGTCTCTTCCAGAACTGTTGACATCGGACTCTGAAGGAAGCTATGCAGGAGTGGGTAGTCCTAGAGATTTACAGTCTCCTGACTTTACAACAGGATTTCATTCAGATAAGTCTGAGGTTTGTCTTTGTTTTTTAATGCACTATTTTCTTCAAATTCTAGTCTGGAGACGGTTTAGTCTTTCATTGTTTTTACTCTAAAGTGAAAGTTGCTCAGTTGTGTCTGACTCTGCGACCCCATGGACTATACAGTGGAATTCTGCAGGCCAGAATACTGGAGTGGGTAACTTTTCCCTTCTCCAGCGGATCTTCCTGACCCGGAATTGAACCGGTGTCTCCTGCATTGCCAGCAGATTCTTTACCAGCTGAGCTACTAAGAACCCAGCATTTTTTTACTGGGCTTTTTTACAAGTGTTTTACTCTAAAACACTCCTCTAACTGGTTTATAAAATATATATATATATATATATATATGAAACTAGTGACAATACATGTAATATTCATTTTCTCAAATTTGCCTAATGTTTCTACTCTTAAAGATTTTAATGGCACTGTTGAGCTGTTTATGATGTTATATTTCTAATCTTTCTACATTAAATATAATATTGATATAAAGTATAGCAATACTGTATAGGCAGTTGAAATATATGTGTATGTGTAGTTGCTCAGTCGTGTCTGACTCTTTGCAACCCCATAGACTGTAGCCTACCAGGCTCCTTTGTTCACAGAATTTTCCAGGCGAGAATACTGGAGTGGATTGCCATTTCCTACTCCAGAGATCTTCCTGAAGCAGGAGTGGAACCCATGTCTCTTGTGTCTCCTGCATTGGAGACAAGATTCCTTACCAGTGGCACCACCTGTATATTCATGGCTGGATTACTTGAAATTTATTTTTTGGAATGTCAGTTAATACCAGCTAAAAACCAAGGAAAATGATTTTGAAAATGAGCTGAATTGCAAAATCTGTTTAATATCTTTCCTTCATGGTAATAATTAGAACAATGCAATCTGAAATGGAGTTCTTCTCCTAGTCTAGCATAATTGACACCAAGCTGCTGAATTCCTAGTCTAGTGAACTCTGGGGAGGCCATATTTTAGACATCTCTTAACATTTTATTCCATAGTTGTTAATCTACAGGGAATGAAAACATCTAACTTACCAGATATAATCTTTTTCTAACCTCTCTGCATTCACAAAACATATCAGAATATCTAGAAATTTGTGAGACCTCAGAAAATGTACCCTTTATTAAAGAGTCTCAGGCCTCAAGGACTGATACAAAACAAAATTTTATTAAAATTTTTTATGTAGAGTAGTAGTTTGGGGGCAATTCATATTACACTAAGGTTGGCCTGGAAGACATTTGAGGTTTAAAGGAAGGTTGAAGTGCCTTTCTAGCAGTAGTAGAAGAATCTATAGCAATAGTTGTAGCATCCCTTTTGAAGTGACAATATTATTTGGCTTTCATTTTATTCAGAGTCCTTTAAGTATATTCAGAGTGAATTGTGTGACATTTAAAAGTGCTAGATGATTATTGTCATAAAATTTTATTCTTTAATACAGTTTAACCAGTATCTACTGAGTACCAACTGTGTGTAAACTGCTGTGCTAGGGGTGCCTATTACTACTCAACTAAAAAAAAAATTTTTTTTTTTTACCTCCAGGGGAAAATTAAATCATATGTTAATGGTACACCTCCTACATACTTTAGAGAAGACTTAAAACCATGGGAAAAATCACCAGTACTTAAAATAACTGCTCCACAGCCCATTCCCAGTAACAGAATTGATACTACAAGCTCTTCCAGTTGGGTTTCTGGCTCTTTCAGGTAGGATTTCTATTTTGTTCTGTACTATACTTGTTAGTTGGCAAAAATATCATTCATTCTTAGTCAAATGAAAATTGTTAATGGAGCACATTTAAAACCATTAATATAAATTTCTAACATAGAGGAAAGTATCTAATTGCATACAGATTACCAGCTAAAGTGCATACAAATTACTAACCAGCTAAAATAGGCTCTTTTTTCCAGACAAAATATAGTTGCCTTTGTAGTGTCATTAGTGAATACTAGTAAATTCTCTGTAACAAACACATACATGCACGCAGTGACTTGATATCACCATTTTTTTTTTTTTTAACGAATAGTGTATATTAGTAAAAACACCCACTCAGGAAGACCATTTTGTCTCTTATAGGCTTCCTTTATCTTTTCTTTAGCACATTAAAGGGTATTTAAGATCTCATAAAATGTGTTGTTGTTCACAGTTATTGTCAGAAGATATTCATTTAGTTATACTGTTATACTGTAGTTTTACCTTACCTATATATTCTGTCCATTATTTTATTTAGAAAATCCAGTTTTTAAAACTGAAGGAGTAAATATAATTAAAATACAGTATTTTTTTCAAAATGCTTATTGAGGTTGTTCTTCATCTTTTATTACCTAGTATGGTTTATTATAGGCTAAAACTGTTAATTGCCTTACTAGTTATCATTTGGACCATTTGTGTAAATATTTTGAAATATGCTCTATTGCACAGTTGGAATAAAGATTATGATGTCCTGGTATATGATGGTTCATGATCTAAAGATAGTCAGAAAGTAGTTTCAAAATTTTCTGCCTACGTAAACATACTTGTGGGAACACTTGGAAGCATCTTCTAATCATTAATGTTAGACTGCTTTATTAAACATGTATCACTTAACATTTTACCTTAGATACATTTTAATTATTATTTATGTATGTATATATAAAAGGAGCTTTCATTTATCCTTTTTGAAGTTGACCACAGCTGACAAAATGGACCTAAATTGTCCTCTCATTAATGATGTTATATATAACTTACAGTTTCAGTAATATTTGGGTAGAAAGTAATGAATGGGTTGTAAAGTAGCTTTTATATGTCTTTTAGTCCTGTCAGCCCTCCTGTCGTGGATCTCAGAACCATCATGCAAATTGAAGAAAGTAGACAAAAATGTGGAACTACACCAAAGACAAATTTGGGGTTGGTTACAAAATCATAAAAAGGAAAGAACATGTTGTATTATAGTTTTGCCCTAAGGAATTAGAAAGACCTACTGGACCTTTCCTATTATTTTTCTGCATTTGATGTTAAAGTTAGTTCTAAGCTCTTTTCTATTGATAGGTAATTTAGCCTCCATAACATTATCTCTTAAGTACATGCTAAAGATTGAGTTGGGTTGATAGTCCAGATCTTGTGGAATACAATTATATGCCAGAAATTGGCCTCTAAAATAATCCTTATAGGCTATTTCTGATACAAGTGTGATGAACGCTATTATAAAGGCTCATTGTAGCTATTACTTTATCCTTGGTAGTATAAACTGATTATATATATATATATATATATGGTCACTGCTGAAACTTGTGGTCATTTTGATCTAGTAATAGTAAAATTTCATCAACTAAACACAAAGCAATATAATTACCTGTAATCTTAAGCAGAAATTTCTAGCAAAATTATTTCTTATGGAATTAAACTTTCTCAGAAGCAGTAAAACTGATTGGTTTAATTTAATTTCTAGAAAAATGATTTCTCATGGAGTTAAACTTTCTCAGAAGCAACGAAAAATGATTGCAATGACTACCAAAGATAATAATTCAGGAATGAATAACATGGAAACAGCTTTAAGTGCTCCTTCAAAAAGCCCCAAGCCAGCAAATGCATGGTATGCTCTAATTTTTATTAAAATAAGCTTTGTACATTAGCTTTTAAGGTGATTCTTGGCTTTGGTTTTTTTTTTCCTCCTGTTTTTTCAAATATTTTGTTCCCCCTTAGCTTTTATGTTATGAATCAGACCTTGGGAAATCCTTTAGTTTTTTGTTTGTTTTGACAAGTATATCATGATTTTCAAACTTTTTCATATGTGTAGATAAAATTCCTTCTTGGTATTTTAATTAATGTTTATTGCTAAAGTAGTTTGAGAGCATTATTTTTTCTTTTTTTTTAATAAAAAATAATATATATCATGGAGAAGTTTGATAAAAGTAAATCTCTTTTAGCACCCTAATTTCTTTGCACATTCCCCGTATGTATCATGAAAATCTCTGTTATCATAGCTTGTCATTGTCACTTTTAAGCAGGACTATTTACTTAACAATATGTTATATAGTTTTCTCCGTTATAATTTAACCATAAATGCAGCATTAGCAGGAATCATTTCCAAAGAGTTCACATGGCAATTTTGAGATATGTTAAAAGATTGTACTTCCTGCTTCCCTTCCATCCTCCTTTTTTGGTAACTAATATCATAATAGACTTTGTAAAAAATTTTTATTTATTTTTGGCTGCACTGGGTCCTCATTGGTCTGCATGGGCTTTCTCTGGTTGTGGCGTGTGGGCTCAGTGGTTGTGGCGTGCAGACTGTAGGGTATGCAGGCTTCAGTAGTCGTGGCACTTAGGCCCAGATGCTCTGTGGCATGTGGAATCTTCCTGGACCAGGGATTGAATCTGTGTCCCCTGCATTGGTAGGCATATCCCCAGCCTCCATACCACCAGGCAAGTCCACTAATAGAATATATGGAAACCAATTTTAGAGGAAAAATACATGGATATATGAAGGGCAGGAAAAAACCCTATTGCTGTCACAAGCATAGAAGAGGGTACTTGAGATTACCCTTGATTGGGGCGGGGGGGGTGGGCATGGGGAGATCCTTTCATTGCTTCTAATGCCACTTTTTTTCTATTTGTAAGAAGGAATATTTTTTTCCCAATTAAAATGCAAATTATTTTGAAGAGAGTATCAACTCATTTTATTTTGATTGCTATCAGGAAGACTAAATGTCAGAACCACTAGTAAATCTAAAACTTGATCACAGAAAAAAAAAGATGAGAAAACCCAATTTAAAAAGAAAAGAGTAAAACTTGAGGGAATGGGTTTAGTAGAATGTTTCAATTCATTGGTATTTGTTGTGTAGCTTCTACATGCAAGGCATGTTCTAGTTTCTGATAAGGCAATATACAAAAGTAATTTGATCACTGCCTCTGTTAGGTTTATGGAGTAGCTGTTAAAATAGAGTTAATGTTTTTCCTAAACAAAAGCATGGAAAAGACCAAAAAAAAAAATTCTTAAATTAGTTCTCAAGATACTAAATATATTGCGATTTGAGCCAGTTAACTAAGCACATGAGGAAGCTTTCTGCTGTCATGTCAGTCGTGTCCGACTCTGCGACCCCATGGACCGAAGCCCACCAAGGCTCCTCTGTCCATGGGATTCTCCAGGCAAGAATACTGGAATGGGTTGCCATTCCCTTTCCAGGGGATCTTCCCTACCCAGGGATCAAACCTGTGTCTCCTATGTTTCCTGCATTGGCAGGCAGGTTCTTTACAACTAGTGCCACCTGGGAAGCCTGAGGAGAAGCTTTGGGCTTAGTAAATACAATTTCAGCCATGTCATCAACCAGTTTCCTTATTTAAAAACAAAAAGTAAATGAGCAAAAGGAGGAACAAAACAATGATTACTCAAGTTGGGAAATCCAACTAATAGACTTAATCCAACTCTTGGTTTCAAATCTATTTCAAACACTGGAGTTCATTCCAACCCCAATAAAAAAAATTCTCTTTTGACTGGTTAAGATTTACAACAGAACCATCGTATGATTCTGGTTCCTTTTTTATGCCTTTATTTTTCCCGGGAATAACTAATTCCCCTACTGGGAAATATCCCAGCTAACTTATGACTTTTGTTTTTTATTGGAACCATTTTCATTTAGAACTCTGAGTTCTCTAGCTTGAACTAGGCCTTTTTCAGGCACGCTTAATACTGTGATCTTGAGGTTTCTCTTAATTGTCATCCTGGGGATTTCCTTTGCTTCTCTCCAGTGTTCGATCCCCAGTTTCCTAGAGGCTGTGTTTTTTGCTTTCTTGGTTTATTCTTTGATTTGAGGTAGCACACTCCACATCAAAACCAGTAGTTTTCTGATGAAGAATGTACAGGACGCACATTTTTGGAGCTCTTATAACTTTGAAAATGTTTTTATTCTCGCCACCCTTGACTGAATGGGAACAGAATTCTGAGTTGGAAATCATTTGTAG
Source organism: Cervus elaphus (assembly GCF_910594005.1). NCBI lineage: Eukaryota > Metazoa > Chordata > Mammalia > Artiodactyla > Cervidae > Cervus > Cervus elaphus. The sequence continues at coordinate 24,974,770 of NC_057842.1, read as the reverse complement.
AGTTCCTTTTTCTTATTTCTACTGGGAAGTCTAATGCCATTCCAACTCCTAACTCTTCACATGTTACCAGTTTCTTTTCCTCCCCCCTTTTTCTCTCTAGTGTTCTTAAATTTCATAGTGAAGTGCCTTGATGTGGATTCTTTTCTGATACGTTATACTGGCTACTTGGTGGGCTCTCTTATTAATTGTGAAAAGCATGTCTAGGAACATCCAAGTCTAGGAACAGCTTATATACTATTTGATACTTTCTTCCTTACTATTTTCTCTAGAAATCATATTAGAAAAAAAAGGAATAGATTTGTTTTTCTGAGGATATCTCTTGTAAATGTTGGTCTAGATAAAGTTGGTAGAATTTAAAGTTTGCTCAGCTTTGAAAAAAGTAGAAAATTAATAAGAAATTAGCATTTTAATTTGATTTGATTTACAGATTGTATGTATGGAATATATTCATTGCTATAGTGATTTTTTCAATTACTTCTCAAAGGGACATGTTCATCTCCTGATAAATCATCTAATGTGATTTTTCTTAACTATTAAAGGATGTTTTTATTCTGTTTTTATCTTAATAACGGGCTTCCCTGGTGATTCAGCAGTAAAGAATCCACCTCTAGTATAGGAGGTGTGGTTTTGACCCCTGGGTTGGGAAAACCCCTGGAGAAGGAAACTGCAACCCACTCCAGTATTCTTGCCTGGGAAATCCCAAGAACAGAGGAGCTTGGTGGGCTACATACAGTCCATGGGGTTGTAAAAGAGTCAGATACAACTTAGCAACTAAACATCAACTTCTTAATAAGGTTAATGTGCAATTCTTTAGCAAATCACAAATTAGCCCTTTAAGTCTACTTCTGGTTGTGATGGGGAATTTACTTAGTTTGTTCACCCATTCCTTCACTTAGTCTGTATGATGACTTCTAGTATGCAACAGTACTCCTGCTGCATGCAGTTAGGTGTGACAATGTTAAATGGAGAAATAACTGGTTTTTGCATTACAATGAAATTCTAACCAGTTGACTTTTAAATCTGTTGTGAAAATACCAAGTGTATATGGGAGTTGATCACTTTTCATTATCCTTTATTTTACTTGGAGAAATAAAACTGCATTTCTCACCAGCCATCTTGAGTGGAAGAATGCATGATCTTTGTGGCCTGGCTGTATGAATGTAACTTCTTCCAAATTCCATTTTGAGCTAACCTATAAACTAAGTTCAGTTCTTTAATTTTTTAGCTAGAAATTTTACTCATTAAAGCACAATTTTTAGAGCTTCCTTAGTTGAGAAAAAAATGTTGATTAATTTTTTATGTGGCTACAAATGTCTACAAATGCTTCTTAAGTTTCTCTGGCTGCTAAAATGGAAAAGAGCCAGAGCCTTTGAGTTAGGAAAGTAAAATTGTGGGAAATCAGACATCAGACACTGTTTCAAATTATGGCATGATCAGTGGAAAGAGTAATAGAATTCATTTAAAGAAGTCTGTATAAGACGATTTATAAGTAGCCACTATGCATGATTAATAAACGTGAATATAAGATATCTTGTAAGTAAGCATTGTTACCTATATTGATTCTTAAGGATATATTATAAATAGCTATGAAAGAAATAATTTTTTTTAGGGTGTACACTATTTACCACGTCTAGAAGTTTGCAGATTACCAAAGTTTGGTAATTTGACATCTTGTGGTTTTTATACAGATGATTGTGAAGTTTCTGTATTTAGAGACATGAATTACTTACAAAAGACATTCATCAGATTTTTTTGGGCAGAGTATTTGCCAGCAGTGTTCCTAGTGACTAATGATACTACAAAGTACTTTATAGCACAGTTGTGTTGTTTGCCGGTAGAAACTTTCAGGTATGTGTATTTTTGGGAAGAGAAGGGAGTTGGTAAGGAAATGGGGCGTGGTTCTTTGTGTTTAATTTTTTAATGTTCTGCACATGTATGTGCTTTGGAGAAAATTTTGTGATAAAGTCAGTCAGGTAAGTTCCTTTTGAAGAAATATCTTTAATGTAAATGCCTTGGTAGGTCATATTTCTGATAAATCTGTAAAGAAAATTTATCTCATTTAAGAATTTTACATAGGGTGAATGATTTTCTGTGAACATAGTAGTATAGTGATTAAGCCTGGTAATCAGGAGTCAGCCTTGCCTGAACTTTAAAATGTTGATCTATTGCCTGGTAGCTGTGTGAATTCAGATTAAGTCTTTAATTTGACTTTCCAGTCTTACTCTGTCAGGTCAGTTATTTAATTTTTCTCTGTTTTCTTGTTCATAAATAGGCTAAAAACAGGACCTATTTCACAGGGGTATTGTGAAGAGTAAACAGTTAATGAAACACATTTATAACAGCACCTTAAGCATTGTATAATATTAACCATTAGTATATAAATAAAATGTAACTTTGTGATATGTTCACATGATTGATTTCTTTAGCATGTATTGAGTTATTTTGGTGAGTTTTTTTCCTAAGAAAAACCTTATGTGAAGCAGTTGTATTTAATTATTGAGCAGATAGAAATTTGGTAGAAGGTTTCAGCTGATTTTGTTATGAATAGATGCCTATTAGCTCATATACTAACAAAACTAAGTGTGAATCATCATTTTCCTTCCATCTGTGTCATCTTTGGCACTTTATAAGGAGTATTATTTTGATTCTTATTGAAGCCAGTGATAGACTAGATGGCCAAGCATGAGTTTTGTGATCATTAAGAACTGGGTTTGGATCCCAGTTCTGCTTATCTCTGGTGATCTGAGGGTCATTCAAAGGCCTCAGCTTTGGTTGTGCTCTTTTAAATTTAGGTTGTGATGAAAATACTTTAAGGATTATTGTTGTAAAGATTAAATGAGATGACGCATATAAAAGTGTTTTGGTGGTTAGGTCAATCAGATATATATTAGTTATTCAGACAAGAACATTTCATGCAAAGATGGGCATAATAAAGGACAGCTATGGTACGGACCTAAGAGAAGCAGAAGATTTAAGAAGAGGTGCCAAGAATATACAGAAGAACTATACAAAAAAGATCTTCATGACACAGATAACCACAATGGTGGGATCACTCACCTAGAGCCAGACATCATGGAATGTGAAGTCAGGTGGGCCTTAGAAAGCATCACTACGAAGAAAGCTAGTGGAGGTGATGGAATTCCAGTTGAGCTATTTCAAATCCTAAAAGATGATGCTGTTTAAAGTGCTGCACTCAATAAGTCAGCAAATTTGGAAAACTCAGCAGTGGCCACAGGACTGGAAACGGTCAGTTTTCATTCCAGTCCCAAAGAAAGGCAATGCCAAAGAATGCTCAAACTACCACACAATTGCATTCATCTCACACGCTAGTAAAGTGATGTTTATAATTCTCCAAGCCAGGCTTCAACAGTACATGAACCATGAGCTTCCAGATGTTCAAGCTGGCTTTAGAAAAGGCAGAGGAACCAGAGATCAAATTGCCAACATCCATTGGATCGTCGAAAAAGCAAGAGAGTTCCAGGAAAACATCTACTTCTGCTTCATTGACTACAAAAAGCCTTTGTGTAGATCACAACAAACTGTGGAAAATTCTGAAAGAGATGGGACTACCAGACCACCTTACCCGCCTCCTGAGAAGTCTGTATACAGGTGAAGGAGCAACAGTTAGAACTGGACATGGAACAACAGACTGGTTCCAAATTGGGAAAGGAGTATGTCAAGGCTGTAAATTGTCACCCTGCTTATTTAACTTATATGCAGAGTACATCATGTGAAATGTCAGGCTGGATGAAGCACAAGCTGGAATCAAGATTGCTGGGAGAAAGATCAATAACCTCAGATATGCTGATGACACCACCCTTATGGGAGAAACTGAAGAGGAACTGAAGAGCCTTTTGATGAAAGTGAAAGAGGAGAGTGAAAAAGCTGGCTTAAAACTCAACATTCAAAAAACTAAGATCATGGCATACAGTCCTGTCACTTCATGGCAAATAGATAGGGAAACAATGGAAAAAGAGACTTTATTTTCTTGGGCTCCAAAATCACTGCAGATGGTGACTACAGCCATGAAATTAAAAGACGCTTGCTCCTTGGAAGAAAAGCTATGACCAACCTAGACAGCACATTAAAAAGCAGAGACATTGCTTTGCTGACTAAGATCTGTCCAGTCAGAGCTATTGTTTTCCCAGTAGTCATGTATGGATGTGAGAGTTGGGAGTTCATAAAGAAAGCTGAGTGCTGAAGAATGGATACTTTTGAACTGTGGTGTTGGAGAAGACTCTTGAGTCCCTTGGACTGCAAGGAGATCCAGCCAGTCCATCCTAAAGGAAATCAGTCCTGAATATTCATTGGAAGGACTGATGCTGAAGCTGAAACTGCAATGCTTTGGCCACCTGATTCGAAGAACTGACTCATCTGAAAATACCCTGATGCTGGGAAGGATTGAGGGCAGGAGGAGAAGGGTATGACAGAGGATGAGATGGTTGGCTGATATCATTGACTCGATGGACATGAGTTTGAGTAAGCTCCTGTAGTTGGTGATGGACAGGGAAGCCTGGCATGCTACAGTCCATGGGGTTGCAAAGAGTCGGACATGACTGAGCAACTGAACTGAATCCCTGAATTCAGATAAGATAATAGGATTTTAGAAGGCTTTGCTAATCTTTTATGGGGAACCCCAAATAGTTTATGAGTTTACTCTGGTGTGAATTTTATGGTTTCTTCAAAGTATGAATTTAGTTTTGGGAGGAATTAACTGGTTAGCATTTGTATTCACTTTGTTTTCTGAGGAAATAAAATAGATGAAATTAATGTTTGACTAGGAAATTTTTTATATTGTTCATAATATTGACTTATTAAGGATTTCTGAAAATGATGCTTAGGATTAATACCTAAAAAGTTACATTTCTGGATTAGTTTTTCTAAGTCAGACTTTAGGAAGGAAAGATATTATGCCTGTTAATTGACTATATTTCTTCATATCAGAATTTGTGTTCTCATTGTCGTCTTTTTCGCTTTAAGCAAATTTTGTTAAATGCTGTGAAAATTGTGGATAGTACAGACTTACATAGCATTTCTGTGTATCAGGTACTGTTAAATATTTTACCATAAGTTAACATTTGATCCATATAACAACCTTTATAAGGAAGGAGATGGTATTAGTATCTCCATGTCTTTGACTAAGGTTACAAACATTTTTTGTTTTGATGTAGATGTTTCCTTAGTTTAGCTTTTGTGATCAAGTGTCTCTTTGTATGTGGGTAAGGTACAGGGCAAGATTTTTATTTCTTCATGCAGATAACTAGTTGTTTCAGCTGAACTTATTGAAAAGGTTGTCTTTGCTCTATTTTGTTACTTGGCAGTTTTGGTGGAACTCAGCTGACCATGTATGTGTGGGTCTAATTCTGGACTCCACTCAGTTTCATATGACTTACGTGCATGTGTTTGTGCCCATATAGACTGACTTGTTGATGATAACTTTTATACATTTTAAAATCAGATAGTGCAGTTTCTCTGATTTTGTTCTTTTTATTCAGAATTATTTTTAATGTCAACCACATTTATATAAATCTTAGATTTGGCTTGTCCAAAAAAAAAAAGTTCTTTGTCAGATATATGTTTTACAGATATTTTTTGTTTTCTTAGGGCTTCCCTCATAGCTCGGTCGGTTAATGATATCTTCTAATGAGCAGAAGTTTTTGATTTGCTTAAGTCTCATTTATCATTCCTTAATTTGATAGTTATTGCTGGTTATGTCTGAAGAAACCTTTGCTTGCCACCAGGTTACGAAGATAATCTGTTTTCTTCTGGGACATTTAGCTTTTACATTAAGTCTGTAATTCAATTTTCTTCCAGGACATTTAGCTTTTACATTAGGTCTATAATTCATCTTGAAATAATTTGGGGGGTATGGTGTGAAATAAAGGCCTTTTTATTTTCTTCTATAAAAAACACTGTTTCCCACTTGTTTGCTTTGGCAGTCCCATTATTGAAAGTAAAGTGACTATCACATGAGGGCCTGTTACTGAGTTCTCTAATCTGTTCCATTGATCTGTTAATAATTATGTCAATACCACACTGTCTTGATTACAGTAACTTATTTTATCTTCTTCCAGTTTTATATTCTTTTTTAAGACAGCATTGGCTAATCTAGGTTTTTCTATTCTCATATAAATTTTAGAATCGATTTGTTAGTTTCTACAGTAAAAAGCTGGTGGGATTAATTCAGTTGTTTAGATACAGGTCTATGCAGATATTCTAATTTATTTTTTGTTATCTTTGATGAGGGTATGTCCATTTCTTATAAATTGTGAAATTTATTTGCATAGTTATTTATAATATTTCTTTATTGTCCTTTGAAATTGTTATCTTGTATTATCTATTGCTTTGTAACCAATTACCTTAAACAGTAGCTTAAAACAACCAGTGTATATGGTCCTTTGGATCAGGAATCCGTTATGGCTTAGGTTGGTTAATGCTTTTTTTAAATGTAATTAAGTGGGGGGACTCCCTTTCCCCATCACATTAAAGATGTTGTTTCTCTTTTGAGTTTCATTCTAATAAATAAGCCAGGTGTTTTCATACTGTGTTGGATTTCTGTGGCTGTTTTTAAGATTTCTTTTTTGATCTCTAGTTTTTAGCAGTTTGCCCACTATGTGTCTAAGTATGTTTTTTTTTACATTTTTCTTCTTTGGGGTTGGCTAAAATTCTTGAGTTCTTTCACATTATGGATTTCACCAGATTTGGAGATGGCCATTGTTTCTTTGGATATTTTTATCTGCCCTATCTCCTATCTTTCTGGGTCTCCAGTTACATTTAATATTACCTTAAGTCACCATGACTGACTTAAATCAATAAAACATTTTTAATCAGAAGAAAAGATTGAAAAAATTTATCTTCCAGTTTAGACTTTTCCAATCTTGCTGTTACACCCCTCCAGTGAATTTTGTTGTTGAATATTAAAGCCTTTGAATTTCTGTTTTCTTCTTTTTCATAGTGTCTTTTTGATAGACACTTTCCCTCTGCTGAGCTTACTTATTTATTCTAACCATATTTTTCGTTGTTACCTGAGGCATAGTTATAATACTGTTTTTAAAAGCATTGCTAATTTCAGTATCTGGGCTATCACCCATGTTGATCTCCATTGATTGTTTTTTCTTATCACAGTTTTCATTAGTCTATAATTGACAGTAAAAATCCAACATCACACTGAAAACTGTAATTATATCACTAAAATTTTTGGTATATATTCACTTCATTGTCCCCTCGTCGCTTTCAGCAACAGCCTTTTAAGAAAAATGAATGTTTTTCTATGATCTTTGCTGTCTTTCTACAGGGTATGTTCTCAACATTCAATTTCATCCAAGTCATTCCGGGATTTCTTAGTAGAAGAAAAAAAATCTGTTACTGGCCAGAGCTCAGGAGATCATGTCAAAAAAGTTTGTTTTAAAGGAATTGAAAATTCCCAGTCTCCAAAAGTTGTAAGGTAAAATAAACATTTTCCTACCTTTAAATGTTCTTATAGTGGTTTTATGTTCTGAAATAGTCTTTAAAAATTTATAAGGCAGGTTTTTATACATTCTTTTTACATTCAAAATTAACATGTTTACTTTTAAGATATATTTTGATAATTGGCTTACAGTAAACTATATATATTTAAAGTATACAATTTGAAGTTTGGCGTATGTATACCTTTGTGAAACCATCATCACTAGCTATTCAGGTTGGTGACTATTAACCACCATTCTCCAAAGTCTCTTCATGCTCCTTTACAGTCCTTCCCCATCCTGTCTCCTTGCAGCTACTAACCTGATTCTGTCATTATGGATTAACTTTTATATTCTGTACTTTTATTATATCAGTGGAATCATTCCGCACATGCTTTTTAAAAAATCTCTTTCACTTAGCATCCACTTTGAGATGCATCCAAGTTTTTTTGAATCTGTTTAGGTATTTCCATCTTTTTCTCTAGCTGTTTTTGATACTAGTTGTCAAAGTCCAATGTATTTTAAAAACATGTTTCATATTATAAATGCCTACATGAAAACCTAAACATAGATTAAAAGTGGTATTTTAAAAAAGTTTCCCCACCATGGTATGTAAATTCTCTTTTAATTATCGTTCAAAAGGGAACAAACATTCTTGGGGCATTGGGCCAATGTTGGAAGGAAAAACTGTTTCAAGTAGGTTGACTAAATGGAGTTTTCTTTTTTACCTTATTTCTGCTAATATGACATCTCCTATATATTATACTCCCTAGAATGTTTTAGACAAAATAAAAATGTAATTAAAAATGTTAGTTGTGGCCAGATTAATAATTTTTTTCATAATGATTAAACAGTTTTTCATTGTCAGATTCCCCCCCAACTCCTTTTTAAAAATCAGATCTTTCGTCGAATTGTAGCGTATCAAACAGGTAATACAAACTTCTCTGACTGGAGTGAAGAGAGGGGTCTAGGAAACAAACAGCTTTACTGTTTCCTCACCTGTCCTATAAGCAGCTCCTGAGGAATGCCAGAGTCTTCTCACAACACTGGGAAGTGCAGGTTTAGATGAACTGTTTAAACATAGCTTTGTTGTTTTTGTAATTGGCTTTCTTGTTACAGATAGGTATATTTGTGACTGTAGTTTTTGAGCCTTTTACTTATAGTACAGAAAATCAGATTAGAAAGGATCTAAAGAAGTCGTGATCAGTATCTAACTTTTCAAATACTTTTGGCAGTGTGATGTTATTTTAAAACAAAAATCTTAAATCAAACTCTAATGTGTAAAACAGATAAACCTTTTTACATAATGTTTACGTATGATTAAGGGAATATTAAAGCTATTGTGATAGGCTCATAAATACAAATTGGGTGCAGTGTAAGATGTCTTAATATTAACATATATTAGCTGATGTGTATCAGACATTATAGTAGATAATAGAGTTACAATGATGAACAAAATTAACATAGCCCCTGCTCATACAGAACTTAGTTCAAAAGAGAAGACCAACCTTATACAAAAGTGACAACACATTATGAAGAGGAAGTTTATCAGCCTCGATATTCAATTTATTTCTCATGTTTTAATTGTATAGTATTTATTTTCACGGTTGTTCAGTTCCTAAATCATGTCTGACTCTTGCAACCCCATGGACTGTATGTAGTCTGCCAGGCTCCTCTGTCCATGGGATTCTCCAGGCAAGATATACTAGAGTGGATTGCCATGCCCTCCTCCAGAGGATCTTCCCAACCCAGGGATTGAATCCACGTCTCCTGCATTGGCAGGCGGATTCTTTTATCACTGAACCACCAGGGAAGCCCATTTATTTCAATTAGGATCTTCTAAATAAGTCATTATGGGCTTCCCTGGTGGCTCAGCGGTAAAGAATCTGCCTGCTAATGCAGGAGACATAAGAGACGCGGGTTCGATTTATACCTGTGCTTGTATCTTAACCCAGGTCCACTAATGAAGGCTTAAATTATTAACTGTCTCTCTTTTTCTCATGGATGTTCAGTGTTTTCCTTTTAAGTAGATTCTTCCCATTTGGTTTTTTTTTTTTTTTTTCCAATTATTTTTATTAGTTGGAGGCTAATTACTTTGCAACATTGTGGTGGGTTTTGTCATACATTGACATGAATCTCCATGGCTGATTCATGTCAATGTATGACAAAATCCCATTTGGTTTTGAATATGCACAGGTGTCTCACATGTGGAGTGGTGGGGGGTGGGGGGTGGCGAGGGAAGTCAGTCCTTCACTCAGCCTCCTTACTTTCTTCTAGAATTGTCCTGTTGTTCCCCCTTCCCTGCTTCCTTCACAGCCAGATTTCTCAAAAGAGCTGTCATTGCCCACTTACTACTTCTTCTGGCTTCCAGTCCCACAACTAAACTGAAACAGTTCAGGCTAAATTCGGAAGTAGCCTCCATATTGCCAACACCATGGGCTTTTTATATGACTCATCATACTTGAAGTTCACTTATAGGTTATCTTCTCATTTCACTTATGTTCTTTCTGTGTTGTTTCATGAGTTTCTCTGTTCAGTTATCAGCTATACATGAAAGACTCAAAGTTAAATTGCCTGTTCACGTCTGTCATCTGAGCTTCAGACTTAGGTCTCCATCTGCCTTCTTTGATATTGCCATCCTATTTGGATGTTCAGAAATACCTTAAACTTTTATGTCCCAAACCAAACTGAACATTTTCCTCATAGCCTTCTCATAAAAGCAAAAATACAGGCAAATCATAAACCCAGCCTATTCTTGATTTCCTGAGTAAATGTCATTCGCAAGTTTTACATGATCATCTTCCTCAGCAGTATCCAGTCTGTCAGCAGGACATGCCAGTTATAGCTCTTTAGTATTATATCCATTTGTGTATTAAACTATCTCCACTGCCACCACCCTTATTTAGACTACTGTAATCTTTTACCTGGGCCGCCTGAGTAAGCTGCCTAACAAGTGTTGCCATATAGCCTTTTATCCTTCTCTATGGCATATTTGGCTAGTGTTTGTGTATTTTTAAATGCAAATCTTACCTCGTAGGATAAAAGCTAGAATTCTTATATGGCCCTCAAGGCTGATACAGTCTAGCTCCTGTCAACCTCTTTAGTTTTTAACATGGTCTCTGTATTTTAACCTTGACCTTGTAGTTTCTCAAATGCCAGTTACCTCTTCCCACTTGACTGCCTTTTGACTTGTTGACTCACTTCTTCCAGTCTCTGTTCAGTCAAAGCGTTGAAGAAGCCTGACTTCTCTCACTGGGTCAGTTTCCTGTTAATGCCTTCATGGCTCTTCTCGCTTGTCACATTTACCACAGTCTGAGGAGTACCCCTTGTCTGTGGTTTTCCTTTACATGGTTTTGGTTACCTGCTGTGAGCTCTAGTGTGAAAATATTAAATGGAAAATTTCAGAAGCAAACAATTTTTTTAGTTTTAAATTCTGCACCGTTCTGAGTAGCGTGATGAAATCGCTCTCCATCCTGACCGTTTGCCTGATCCATTTTACTATTTTACCGAGGACACGAATCACCCCTTTGTCCAGTGTTCCCTGCCCGCAAGTCACTCAGTAGCCGTCTCAGTTATCGGATCAGTTGTTGGGGTTTCACGATGCTTATGTTCAAGTAATCTTTATTTTACTTAATAACAGCCCCGAAGCACAAGAGTAGTGATGTTGACAATTCAAATATGCCAAAGAGAAGCCATTTAAATGAAAGCTTCAAGTGAAAAAAAAAAAAAAAAAGTGGAAAGTTCTCAACCTAGTAAGGAGAGGAGAGAAAAATTTGTGTCTTTAGGGTGCTACGATTATGCTATAAACGAATCTTCTACCCATGAAATATTCATGCTAGTTTTGCTATCATACTTTAGGACATAGAAGTAAAAGGCTTTATGTTTGTGAGATATTTTGAAAGAGCCAGAGAGCACATTCACATAACTTTTATTACACTATATTGTTATATAATTGTTTTATTATTGTTGTAAGTTTCTTACTGTGCCTAATTCAGAAATTAAACTTTACCATAGGTATGTATGTATGGGGAAAAAACATAGTGTGTATAAGGTTCAGTACCATCCGCAGTTTCAGGCATCCACTAGGGGACTAGGAATGTATTCCTGTGGATAACATGGGAACTATCGTAAACTTACTGTTGGTGTGATTCTTTGTTTACTGTTTTCGAATTGTTGTTTAGTCGCTAAGTTGTGTCCGACTCTTTTGTGACCCCATGGATTGTAGCCCACCAGGCTTTTGTGTCCATGGGATTTCCCAGGCAAGAATATTGGAGTGGGTTGCCATCTCCTCCTCCAGGGGATCTTCCTGACCCAGGGATTGAACTGTGTCTCTTATGTCTCCTGTATTGGCAGGTGGATTCTTTACCACTGAGCCACCAGGGAAGCCCAGTGTTTTCAAATATTAGTCCTTTAATGTCTGTGTTCAGCTGTATGTTCAGTGATAGCAAGGAAGATTGACTTTTGCTTATCACTGATTAGAATGTTTCCTAGTGTATAGTAGGTGTTCAGTGATCATCTGGTGAACGGAGGGGAAGAATAAGTGAAACAAAATTGTAGCTCTTATTTCAAGTAGCATTTGTTTTTAATGTAATGAGCTATATTGTTTGCCCTGGATGTATAAATGTCAAGGTGTGAATGTTAAGATTGTTTTGTAACATTTTTACATTTTAAATATTGAATGTATTTCAAAAATTTTCTAATTTTCTTTGGATAGATATTTATCTTTTAAAATATTAAGGATGTGTGGTTTCATAGTTGATCGCTAGGGTGTGCTATAACATCAGGCTATTAACTGAAAAGTAGTGTGTGATGTTACAGTGCTTTAGACATTTTAGTTAAAGGAGTGTATGATAGTATCTTGCTATCCATAGCTTGGGTGTTTGGCAAGTGGAAGTTAATGTTTTAGTTTTTTGTCTTCTGGTCACTGAGAAAGAAAACAGCTTTGATTTCATTTTTAATTTCATCATAGAAAATATGTTACCATTAAGACAGCTGTATTTAAGGAAATAATATATAACAGATAAAGTAGAATATTTATTAATTCACCAGATTATGGGACATTTGATATACATATTCTGCTGGCCTCTCTTGGATGTATATATAAAGGTATAATACACAGACCCAGCCTGAAATATGTTTGAAATCTGGTTGGTAAGTGTAAATATGCATACATGGAAGTTAACTGACAGAACAAAAATACAGCGTAATATAACAGTGTTAAAGAAGTCACACGGCAATATATGACTATATGCTGAATGCGTGGTTCAGAGAAGGGAAAATGACCATGGGCTAGAGCTGTCCAGAAAAACTTCATTGAAGAGGAAAAGTTTGAGCATTAGTTCATAAACACTTTTCCTATTCAATCTCAAATATTTTGATCATTATGTTTATGGCTATATATTTAAATGATTATTTATCTTAACATAATGATCAAATGGCCATATATTTATGGGATTTTTAAAAGAAGAGAGGAGAAAGGACAGTATAAAGAGAGGAAATAGTGGGAATTAGAGCAAGAAGACAGGAATATTTTAGGGACTCAGTGGCAGGGATGGAGGGCTCATCCCACAAATAATACATTCTTGTCTTAATTGTAGAAAATGTGATCATCCCCCACCCCCAGGCTAGGGAGCTAATAAAAGAATGGCAAAGTTACTTACTGATGTGAAAAGAGGTTTATGCACTTTTTGTTTGTTTATTGTTACTTCTGTGTTCTTTTTCATTTTAATGTGTTTTCTTTCATTTTCCTTTCACTTAAATATCCGCTTAAGTGCTTCTAGGAAGAAAATGTGATCTTGCATTTCTAATTAGTAAGGAAAACTACATGTGAGATAAAATCATTATATCAGATCTAATTTTATATAAAATCTTTGTAATTGTGATAATACAAAATTATTTTTAATAATTGTCAACCATAAAAAAAAGTAATTGTCAACCATGTGAGCAAAAAGTAAGTTTTTCTCTTGAAGTCTAAATTTGGCAGATTAATGTTCCTCAGTTTGAACAAAAATCTTTAAAAGATTTTAGCCAGCCCTTTTATGTTGCTTTTATTTCCAGAAGGCTAAATTTTATAAGATTATCTGTTGGGATGTCTGTTTCTATGCTGCAAATACCTGAGGCTTAATAATGCTGTTATTTATCATTGGAAAGCTTATACTCTTTTCGTATTTGTTTAGTCATAGCTCTATTTAGCAATTTTACTTCATTCTAAGATGAAATTTTGATAAAGATGTTTGAGTAAATTTATAATTAATAATGTTATCCTTTGGAAAATCATTAATGAAAAAATTCTGACATCTTACAAAACACATTTGAGTTGGGTATAATTCTTACAGCAGTCCAGTGTGAACATTTCTGAAATGACAGCAGTAATGCCTATCATATGGGTTTGTTACAAGGATTATATCAGGTAATTCATATGATAGTACTTTATAAATTATATAATGTTAAGTAAGTTCTGATTGATTGGCTTTAACAAGACCTATACAAGATACTTTAGTCCTTATATTCACTTCTGTTTGCAGAGAGAAAAGGTGATATTTGAATCAGTCCTTAGAGAATTAGAAGATCCTTGTAATGGACCATATTCTGTGCTACAGTGTATGGAAAATACTCTGTATTTTGAGTGAAAAAAGCCTGGATTTGAGTTCTGTCTTTACCATTTACCCAGCTTGCTAATCAGGCAAATTATCGAATATTCTTTGAGTATTTTTAATAGTTTCCTAATCAATATAATAGGAACAATACATGCTTTCTTCAGAGTATTAGAAAGATTAAATGAGATAATGTATATGAAAATAGATTCAGTAAATTTGTTTGCCCACACACATCAGGTTTAAACATTTTAGTTCTTAGTGCATTTGTACTCTGACCCTGTTTCATTTTAACTTTATTTCCCTCTTAATCTCTTAATCCAGTCATTCAGTTCATTGAAGAGAACAACCCACCTTTACTTAAGCCAGCAGTCTTGAACTGTTGCACGTATTTGTACGGCCAGCCCCCATCTCAGTGCCGCTCTCCAGGTCAGCTTTAATGTCATTTCCTCAGTGAAGCCAATAGTGTATATACCCTTCTCCATGTTATGTAATTTCTCCCGTGAATCCATAGTACTTTGTACATATTGATGTAAATATCAATTATCTACTCTCACATTGCTTTATCATTACTTAAATACCTTTAAAAAATCTTGAGTGAAGAGAACTGGGTTTTAACCTGATTTTCAGTATCATAGTACTGACGTATACCCAATAAATGCATAAATGAATCAGAAAGTCAATATTTTAGGCCCCGTTTATTCATGCTCTGTTTGACTTTCTGTTGTAAAGCCCATCTAGACCTAAATTTGCTTATTGCTGAATGAGGGCAGTCAATTAATCTAAGTAATATCTAGGTATCTTTCTAAGCATAAAATTCCACAACTAGGGCTCTCTCATAGTTCCTTTGTTCATTTTTTTCCTTACAGGAATGCTTCTTACCTCCCTCATTCTATACCCTTTTTATTGTCTTTTCTGTGAGACCTTCTCAGATGACCAAATCTGTTTGGTTGTTTTAATCTTTACAGTCAGTAGACCTTTAAGTTTTGTTTTCTTAAACTCTTTTCTGTTATGTCATTTTATATCTTGGTTCCTCATCTAGTTTGTGAGTTCTTAGTGTGTTTTACATTTCTCTTCTCTCAGCCACATGTGAATTTGTGAAGTTAGAACACACGCTCTCCCCATATACAAAAATACACAAAATAAACTCAAAGTGACTTAAAGACTTGAACGTAAGACATTATACCATAGAACTCCTAGAAGAGAACTTAAGCAAGACATTCATTGGTATGAAAACATACCAATGTTTTCTTAGATCAGCCTCCCAAAGCAGTAGAAATAAAAACAAAAATAAACCTCGTGCACAGCAAAGGAAACCATAAAGAAAATGAAAAGATCATCTATGAAATGGGAGAAAATATTTGCAAACTATGCAACTGATGAGGGCTTAATTTCCAAAATATATAAACAACTCATAAAACTCAACAAGATAAAAATGGGCAAACATACAGATGGCCAGTAGGCACACAAAAGGATGCTCAATACTGCTAATTATTAGAGAAATACAAATAAAAAAATATAATGAGGTGCCACCTCATACCAGTCAGAGTGGCCGTCATTAAAAGGTCTACAGATAACAAATGCTGGAGAGGATGTGGAATAAAGGGAGTCCTCATACACTTTTGGTGGGAATGTAAGTTGGTGTGGCCAGTGTATCGAGGCTCCTCAGCAAACTGAAAGCAGAATTACCACAGCAGCCCCGCTCCTGGGCATAGTTCTGAACAAAACTGTATTCAAAAAAGTACATGCCACCCCTGTGCTCCTAGCAGCACTGTTCACAATAGCCGAGACATGGAAGCAACCTAAATGTCTTACCTACAGGGGAAAGGATAAAGAAGATACGGGACATAGATACAACCGAATTCCACTCGGCCATAAAAAAGAAGGAAATAATGCCATTTGCGGCAACATGGATGGACCTAGAGATTATCATACTAAGTGAAGTAAATCAAACAGAGGAGAAATATCATATGATATCACTTATATGTGGAATCTAAAGTATGACAGAAACGAACCTATCCATGCAACAGAAACGGACTCTCAGACATAAAGAACAAACTTGTGGTTCCCAAGGAGAAGCGGGGTGGGGAAAAGATGGTGTGAGAGGTTGGGGTTAGCAGATGTAAGCTATTACATACAGAACGGATAAACAACAAGGGCCCACTGTGTAACACAGAAAACTGTATTCAGTGTCCTATGAAAAACCATAATGGAAAACAGTGTTTCTAAAAAGCTGAATATTATATAGATATGTGTAACTGAATCAGTTTGCCAAACAGCAGTAAGCAGTAATTAACATTGTATGTCAACTGTATTTGAATAAAACAAATTTCTGTCCTATCTATAATCTCTGGGGTATCAAAGCATTTTCTTTATTTTTCTTGCTCACAGTATTTACACTATTAGAGTCCCTCACAAAATTTGGCTGCTGACCATTGTGTTTTTATATATTTTGAAACTTCGTGCTAATCTGTCACTTTTATTCATAAAATGTTATTAATGTAAAACAGTCTTCATAGAGTTGTCTATTTCCTAATGTGTTTTTTTTTAATAATAAATTGGCTATATGAATGTTATTAGAAAGAAACAGACCTTTTTTGAAGAGTGTAGTTGATTGAGTGTTGTGTTAGTTCAAGTATACAGCAAAGTGAATCGATTGTACATACACCCACTCTTTTAGATTCTTTTCCCATATAGATCATTACAAAGTATTGAGTAAGGCTCCTTGTGCTACATAGTAAGTCCTTCTTGGTTATCTCTTTTATATATAGCAGTGTAGGTATCAATCCCAGTCTCCCAGTTTATCCTTTGCCTACCTCCCCTGCTAACCATAAAGTTTTTTTTCTACATTTGTGACTCTGTTTCTGAAGAACAGACCCAATATCTTGTAAGATCTTCCCCCATGATATTTTATACACATAAGTTTATAATTATCTGGAGATTTTTGTTGTTTTATTTACAATTTCAAAGGTAAGTCTGACTTCATAAATTAATTTGTCTTGAGTCAGAGCCTTGCAGTTCTTCTCTGTATTTCTATTAATAAGCAGTTTTACTAATGTTACTAAAAGCTTTAATCTCCAGTTTTGGCATTTGTTTTGCAGATGTTCTGCTCACGGTTCCCCAGGACGAGAAGGCAACCACATTTCAGATGTACCACTTCCAGACAGTCCCAAGTAAGGTTAATTGATCAGCTTTGGGACCTCAAAGCTAGACTTGGTTTGGCACTGGGAGAGAACACTGAGAGTTGAGGATGGTATCAGTAGAAATGTATTATCTGAATACTCTGCTCCACAGTTTGAGTCATCTTTCTGTTATATTGCTTTGCTCTGTTCCCCTTGTTGGTGTTTCCAAACCTTACAGCACTGATTTAAATATCAGTTCTCCCTGTTTCTCTTTCTCACCTCGTCATTCTGTTAAGTTTGAATGCAGAAGCTTCCAGGTCCCCTTATGTTCTAGGTCACGAGGAGACAATGCAGCACTGGTAAAGAGTATTTCAGGGGAGACATTATGTGCAAAAATTTGGCAAGATGACTGAAAGCTCATTATTCCTATTCTTTCAGTCCCTGGCTGTCGTCTTCACTGACCGTTCCTTCCATGGCAGCACCAGTCACTTTCGCATCTATCGTAGAAGAAGAGCTACAGCAGGAAGCAGCTCTTATCAGAAGCCGAGAGAAGCCCTTGGCTTTGATTCAGGTAAGTAACATGCCTGTTTGGGCTTAATTCAGGGTAAGAACTATATACTGTATTTCATTCTTAGGTCTTAAGAAAATTCTGTTAGCTTTGCAGAGGTGCATGTGTATTTAGCACAGTAAAATGTAAATGTAGTATAAAACAAAACTGAAGCATTCAGCAAGTATTAATTGAAGGTATTCAGGATAATAAAAATTAAATTGTGTAAAGCTAATATTTTTAGCACTGGTGATGCTTTGGACTGTTTTAGTTTTTTAAAGTGGCCAGTAGAGAGCTGGCCTTACCTAGCTCTCCATCTGGCTTCTGTATCAGTCAGAGTTGGTAGGTTGTAAGCCACAGACACCCAGCCAGGCTAACTTAAGGAGAACAGAACTTATTTGAGAGACACTTAAGATTCCATAGACTTAGCTGAAAACCAGAGAGCCAGGCTTAGGAAACAGACGAGACTCATCGTTGTCCTAAAGAGCTCAAAGAGCTAGACAACTTGTGCAACAACAGGAAGTATCTCACAGGATGAGAGATTGCAATGAATGGATTCCATCTGCTATCTTCAGTTTCTTTTTCCTTCTGCTCAAGATTAAAATCAAGGAAAGGTGGGTATCTGATTATTGTAGCTCAGGCCTCAGCCCTTCTCCTTGCAGGATACCTATTGTTCTGTATTGCAGGCATAGAAAGTGGTAATTCAAAAAGTAAAGCAAGTTTTCTTCCTTTCCTCCTTTCAGATTGAGGAGCGTGCAATACAGGATTTGTTGGTTTTCTATGAAGCATTTGGCAACCCTGATGAGTTTGTCGTTGTTGAAAGGACACCACAGGGGCCACTGGCAGTACCTATGTGGAATAAGCATGGATGCTAGTTCACCATGGAGTTGAGATACAAGTTTCATAAATTGTGATTGTTACAAGTAAATGCTGTGGAAAAAGAGTTCATACAAATTTGGTAACTGATCATTCTGGATAGAATATGAAAGGATATAATTTCTTTACTGAATTTTAAGTATATAATGTTTGTATGATTAAAAAGAAATTCTTCAGAATTGTGATTTTAGTAACCTTTTATGTAAAAATGTGTGAGAGGGAAAACTTACTAGCTTAAGTTTGAGTAGAACTATTTCTTCTGAATAGTCCTAAAAGGAAAACATGAGTGATTGAAGTGTAAAATGTAAGAGTGATGGATTAAAAATAACTTTCATTTGGGATAAATAATTTAGAAGAGTTTTGCCAAATATCTTTTTTTTTTTTTAGTGTGACATTGATGAGCTTAAAGTAGGAGCCTCCGCCATTACTTCTGATCTTGTTAATGGTCAAAATTTTGTGTTTGCTATTAGTAGTTTTATGTCTCCATTCTTGTGTCTTTTTCCATCAGGCTTTGGGTTCTAGCCTGATTTTTAAAGCTTGAGCTGTTTGAATGCCATATTATTTCAGTTTGAACAGCACTTTCTCCATTTTGCATTGATCTGTGGAGTATTGTGGAAAGGAAATAAAACTATTCTGAGCAGCTTAGTCTAAGATAAAATTAGGAGTCACTGTGGGGATTGTATTTTGATAGGGAGAGGAGACCTTATCAAAAGCCTAATTGTGAAAGAATCAGTTCCTAAAGGTGTTAAAATTTTCTAAAGTAAATGCTTAATTATACATACAAGAATTGAATAGTGTGGGGCAAGTTTGGTTTATAGTTACCTTTGCAATGTTACATAATCAGATTTTCTGAGCCTGGATTATATGAACAGACAGAAACATTGTTTTCTTTACAGTATGCTGTTCGGGTTGTTTCTGAGTGGTTAAAATTTTAAAACAACAAATGTTAAATCTGCTCCGGCGCCTAGACAAATTGCGAAGGTTAATGTTTCTGGGAAATAATAAGCCTCGGGGAACATACAGGCAAATCACTGCTGTAATGAGGTTGATGAAATATGGCTGAAATTAACAACACTTGAGCTTTTTAGCTCCTCCCAAAGCAGCAAACTTGTAAGCAAATGTGCAATAAAAAAATAATCTTGATCCATTTCACTGTTGATGTGTGTTTAATATCTTGTACTCTACTGACATCTATTATAGGAGGAATTACCAGTGATTCTTCCTAATATCATGTATTGTAGCCACTACCTAAAAGGGCAATTTTCCTAAAATGCATCTGTGAAAAGTTTTATATTATGTACATTTGAGTAGATTGAGAAAAAACAACTTTTGTAATGTGTTACTGATGTTGCTGTAAAGAGATTTTCTGAAGTAATTTTCCTGCATTTGAACCTCTGACTCCTCCATGCATCGTGGCATCTTTAAAGATGCCGTAAAATGATGATCTTCCTGATGTGCTCCTTGCTGCCTGGAGCAGAGCTAAGGGCCTTCAGTGGATGGGATGTGAAGGAGCGGCAGGGCCTGACCAAGTCTGTGGGGTTTTAGGTCTTTACCAACCTCATTGAGGGTAATTGCACTTTATGGCCTGTTTTATATAGTAGAGTATTATATAAAACTTCATTTGGAGTGAGTGGAAAGAGTTCTTTTGCTATTGAAATGAAAGGTAAGCACTGCTATAAACTGATTTGTAAATGATTGCATGAAAGCAACCTGATATATTATGACCAAAAAGTCTAGGGAAGTAATGGGTTTTTTCCCCTAACATTATTCAGCCTACAATAATTAATTCATCTTTAATCTCATGAATTGGAGGAAGTCTTAAACTCTAGAGGTGGGCAATTTAAAGGATCGGTGGGATGAAGAGGTTTTTAAGACTGACGACAACACTTGCTATAGAACTCCTTAGCCTGGAAAGGTGTTGACTGGGTGGAGAATTGCTGGGGATAGAAGTGTCAGAGCAGTATATGCTTAAAGTTTGCAAGATCAAGAAGTCTGTGAGCTATAAAGTCATATTTTTTGACAAAATACTAGGATTTAGGACTTACTGTAAAGAGGAACAACAACAGATATAGTTGATTGAGAAAGGTATTGCTACTTAATAGCTAATATCTGGGTTTGTTCTATAACTCTTCTGGAAGCTGGGGTATATTTTTTAGTTCATGAGAAGGGGGTTGATAACTGATTCATAAAATTTTAGATTTGAGGAAGCCTAATAGATCAACCCTGTATATCTTTTTATTGTATAAATTAAAAGAGTGTAAACTCCAGAGAAAATGAGTAATGAGAATTCTGTCTTTTCAGTCTGGTCCGCCTATAGCTATCTGCCTCTTTCTAACTGTCTATAGTAATTTAGCCAAGAGTAAGAAAATATTAAAATACACTTAATAAATATAGTCTGGAAGCTTCCAGAATTACTGATTTAAGAGCTGTTTTCAGAAGAAGCTACCACAACCTTCCACCAAGGAACTGGGGACAAGTGATCCAAGATATTCATGGTAATGTTTATGTGTGTCTTTTGCTTGAAAATGACCATCAAACTATATCTTAGACCCTATAAATACTTCATTTTCTTACATGTTGTTACTTGGTAAAGCTGAATTCTTGTCAGTTTTGCCTTTCCCAAACTTTCTGATCTTTTTTATTTCCTTCTCTCTTAATCTGTCATTCTCCTAAGTCATAAACTTTTGAATTCTTTGTCTCTTTCACCATTTCATTCTTATCAGTACTACTCTGTTGTATGTCCTTAAGTCTCTCTGAAAGTTCTGAAACTTTTTGGTGTCAGGATCCCTTTATAATGATTAAAATTTTTGAGGACCCCAAACAACTTTCACTTATATTGACTACATATCTATCATATATAATGTATTGCAAGTTACAACAGACTGTAAGATTTTAATTCATTAAAAAATCATAAACCAATGCATGCTAACATAAATGACATTTCTAATGAAAAAGTAACTTTTATAAAAAATTACACAAGTGAGCTTGTTTTATATTTTCATATATAAAAATATGTAACTCAGTATTTCAGGTTTAGGTCTTTACCACCTAGTTTAATAGAGGACCCCTAGACTCTCATATTTATTTCCACATTTAATCTGGTATGAAAACAAAAGTCATATAGTGTCTGGAAACTTGAAAGATTGAGATTGAAAAAGGCAAATAACATGAATAGTTTGACCTTGCCAACTCCTGAAAGGTTGAGAAAGTGGTCCAGTTAACTGCCAGAGTCCCTTAACTGCCACCTTATTCTCTTTCTCCTGGTCCAAGACATTCAGCTCTTTAACTTTCAAAAAATACCCCCAAAAGCATATTTTCCTGCTCTGAAAACTTAAGTTACTCCCTCTATACTTTGCTCACCTTGGGCTTCCAGTGATTTTGTTTGTTTTTAATCTATATGTATATATAGTGGTAGAGCCAAACCTGACCTGGTGTTTCTCCCAGATAGGCTTAAAGTTTTTTCATTCATATTTCTACCTAAATTTTTCTTTTTCTTTGCCTATTGAAATTCTACCCATCCATGATAAACACAACCCCAATTCTATTTTTCTTATAAAGTTTTTGTTTTTTCCTTCTCATACCACCTCAAAAAATAGAGTAGCATACATGGATCAATTATGTTCCCATTTCCTCTGAACACTTTATACCTTTTTAGGGAGTTTGTCAAATTCTGCCATTATTTTTGTTTTTCTGTTAGTCCTTATCTTTTACTGTTACTTATAGTTTGAAGGCATAGAACTAGGCACTCTTTTCTTTCTTGTGTGTATTTAAATCATTAAACTTGAACCATTACACAGACATAAGTGCACAAGAGAAAAATATTTAGTTCAGTGATTTACCAGTAGGTCAAGAAATGGACCATTAACAGCCCCTTGGAAAAGAGGTGCTGGATTTGATTTGTGAGTATTTCATGAAGGGTTTTTGTTTCTGTAATTCATGATATTGGTCTGTGGTTTTCTTTTGCCCTTTTTTCTACCTTTAGAATTAGTTTAGTGATGGCCTCATAGTTTATTTTAAGTAGTCCTTTTTTCCTATGTGTCCTAGAATTTGGATATGGATTTTGTGGAAAGGTTTTAAATTATTAATTCAGTTTCTTTCTCTTTACATGTTATACACCTATTGAGATTTTCTGTATCTTGAGTCAGTTTCAATAATTTGTATGTTTAGGAATTTTTCTAGTTCATCTAAATTGTCTAGTTTGTTGGCATAAAGTTGTTGATAGCATTTACTTCTAATCCTTTTAATTTATGTAAAGTTGGTGGTGAGGTCCCCACTTTCATTCTTGATTTTGGTAGTCTTTTTTTCCTTGATCGTATCAATTTTATTGTTTTGTTCAAAGAACCAACTTTGTGGTTCCTTTTGATCTTTCCCTGTTGTGCCTGCATCATCCTTGGTTTCAACCCTGATCTTTATTATTTCCCTTCTGCTTGCTTTAGGTTTAATTTGCTGTTCTTTTTCTAGATGTTTAAGCTTAGATTATTGATTTAAAGTCTGTCTTCTTTCTAAAACATAAAGTCTTTTAAAGCTATAAATTTGCCAGTAAGCACTGCTCTAGCTGCATTCTGTAATTTTTTATATGTTGTGTTTTCATTTTCATTCAGTTCAAAATATTTTCTGATTTCTTCTTGATTTCATTTTTGAACCAAGGATTATTTAAAGTATATTGTTTAATTTCAAAATATTTGGGAATTTCCCCCCAATATCCTTTTATTGTTGATTTCTAATTTAATTTTGTTAAATTTGGATCTTGTATTGTTTCAGTCTTTTAAATTTATTGAGACCTGCCTTATCATCTAACATATATATGATCTATCCTGGAGAAAGTTCCATTGTATTCATGAGAAGAGTATGACTAAATTGATATGAAATGATAGCCTCGGGACTCTGTATGTTTCTTACATTGAGAACATAAATTTGTTGCCTAAATAAAGGACAAGAATATGTGCCGAAGAACAAAAGGGGCGGATGATTCTAGGTGTATTCTATTTGTACCTCAGACCCATTCTCTGTTCTTCTCCCCACTCCTGTGTCTTAATAGGGTTGAACTCTAGGATTCTACCAGCCAGGATTAGGGAACCTCTGGTTTCTGGTCATATTAGCCAGTTTGGAACACTAGCAAAACACTGGCATGTTGACAGGAGGAAAACGTTTTTTCTTCCCCTGCCCTTCACCTCCATGGAACTGCTGTGGGCCGTATGTCTCTCAGGCAGGTCACGGCTCCTCAGATAGCTCACTCTCCACACAGCACTTTCCCTCCAGATTCGGTTTCCCTTCACCCATCGTTCTAGGACTGGCAGAAGACCTCCCATTGTTTCCAGCCCAGGTTACTGCTAGTATCCATTGCAACCACACTTTCTTATAAAGAGTCCTTCAGTAGTTTCCCAAGTTGAGAGTGCTGTTTCCTGTTAGGACTCTTAACTAATTCAGAGGTGATCCAAGTAATGGAGAAAAGTAACAGAATGTAGAGGTTTTGATTCCAGGATATCATTTAGAAACTTGCAGTGAATAGATAGATGTGTGAGACACAGAAATAATGGTCAGATAGGGCACTTGTTTTGTGTTTTAAAAAATGGAAGTCTCTGTATCCAGACAACAGGAGGTGGGAAGTCAGTGCTTATAGAAGGTGCTGGGAAAAGAGGAAATAATTGTAGAATGCGGATGAAGATGGAAGCAGCAGTACAAAGTAAAACTTGTGGGAAGGGAAAGAAGTGCTATCTGTTTCTCCTAAACTGCAGGGAAGAAACTGTATAATCTCTAATCTCAGATTGTCTCCACATCAGCAACATCAACATCCCCGGGAATTTAAGAGAAATGCAAAGTATTGGGCTCCACTCTAATTCTGTGGAATCCAAAATGTGTAGAGTGAATCCCCACATCAGTGCTTCAGCAAGGCCTCCAGGTGATTCTGATGCGAGACATGTTACTTTAACACTAAAATCAAGCAAAGATGCCACAATAAAAGGAAGCTACAGGCCAACATCCCTGATGAAAATAAAGACAGAAATCCTCTACAAAACATTATGAAACTGAATTCAGAAATACATGAAGAGGATCATTGACTATGATGAGGTGGAATTTATTTCAGGGATGCAAGCATGATTCAACATCTAATCAATGTGATCTACCACAAAGTGAAGAATAAAAATCATCATCTCAGTAGATGCAGAAAGAGCATTTGACAGAATCCAACATTCATTTGTGATGACTCTCAACAAAGTGCATTTAGAGGAGAAGTACTATATGACAAGCTCACAGCCAGCGTCATACTCAACAATGAAAGGCTAAAAACTTTTCCTCTAAGATCAGGAATAAAACAAAGATGTCAATTCTCACTACTTTTATTTAACGGAGTTTTGGAAGCCCTAGTGGTTCTCAGATTGTCAGAGCAATTAGGCTAAATAAATAAAAGGCACTGAAATTGGAAAGGAAAAAGTAAAATTTCACTATTTGCAGGTAACATGATGCTATTTACAAAAAACACTAAAGACTCCACCGAAAGACTGTTCGAATAAGTGAATTTCGTATACTTGCAGTGTAAGAAATCAACATATAAAAGTCTTTTGTGCTTCTACACATTAATAAAGAACTGTCAGAGGAATTAAGGAAATCCCATTTATAATTGCACCAAGAGGAATAAAATACTTCAGGATAGATATAACCAAGGAGGTGAAACACCTGTTAAAACTAAAATACTGATGAAAGAAATTGAAGACACAAATAAGTGAAAAATATTTTGTGCACATGAATTGGAAGAATTATTGTTAAAATGTTCACATTGCTCAAAGTATCTACAGATTCAATACAATCCCTATCAAAATTTCCATGGCATTTTTCACAAAAATAAACCTAAAATTTCAATGGAACCACAAAGAACTCAAATAGTAAAGCAATATTGAGCTGGTGGCACCACACTTCTGATTTTAAAGCTATAGTAATCAAAAGTAGATACATAGGTCAATGAAACAATAGAAACCTACACACATTTGGCCAATTAATTTATGACAAAAGAACCAAGATCATACAATAAAAGGTGTTGGGAAAACTGGACAGCATATGCATAAGAATGAAATGACTACTGTCTTATATAAAAACTGACAATGGATTAGATTTAAATGAAAAATGTGAAACCATACAATTGAGGGGTGGGGAAAGGTGGTAGGTGGTCTTGGTGATGGTTTTTTAGATTTGTCACCAGGAGCAAGGGTAATGGAAGCAAAAACAAAGAAGTGGGACTACATCAAACTAAAAAGCTTCTTCTGCATAGCAAAATAAACCAACAAAATCGAAAAGCAACTTACTAAATTAGAGAAGATATTTTCAACTTATATATGTGATAAGGGAATAATAGCCAAAATGTATAAAGAACAAATGTATGAAGAACATACAACTCAGTAGCAACACAAAGACACAAACTCATTAAAAAATAGGCAGAGTACCTGAACAGACACTTTTTCAAAAAATACTTAACAGATGGCCATGAGAAGGTCTCAACACTATTAATCATCAGGGAAATGAAAATCAAGAGCATAATGAGACATCACTCTACACCTGTTAGAATGGCTATTATCAAATAAATATTTTGCCAAGAATGTGGAGATGGAACCCTTGTGAGCTGTTGGCATGAGTGAAACTGGTGCAGCCAATATGGAAAACAGTATGGAGGTTCCTCAAAAAATTTAAAAAGTTACCATATGATCCAGTAATTCTGCTTCTGGGTATTTTATCTGAAGAAAATGAAAATACGCAGCATTATATACAATAGTGAAAGTAAGGAAATAAACTTAAGTGTCCACCGATGGATAAAGAAACTGTGATACACACACACACACACACACACACACACACACAGAGTGGAATATTCAGTCATAAAAAAGAAGGAAATCTTGCCATTTGCAACAACATGGATGAACCATGAGGGCATTACGTTAAGTGAAATAAGTCAGATGGGAAAGGCATATACTGTTACATGCTATTTAGAAAAACACGAAAAAAACCTGAGCTCAGAGAACAGATTGGTGATTGCTGGAGGTAGGAGGTGAGGGTTGGGCAAAATGGGTGAAGGGATCCAAAAGGTACTAATTTCCAGTTATAAAAAAAAATAAATGGGGTGTCATGTATAGCACTGTACAAAATTTTTGTGACTCGGTATGGTGACATGTTAAGTTCATTGTGGTAATCATTTCATAGTATATGTGAATACTGAGTCATTCAGTTGTACACCTGAAACTAATGTTTATGTCAGTTATACTTCAATAAAAAATTTCCTAATGCCATTATTCTTTGCTTGAAAATAAATGGCTCAGGCTAAGACAGTGTGGAAAAAATTATAGGGCTGAACTCAATTTCAAATATTCAAGATAGACCATGACTTCTTAAATAATCAGATACTCTGTTTTACAGTCTCCCTTCACCCATGTTTTATATAGGTTTATGTGCATATAGAAATAAAGAAATAGAGGTAAACAATAGAATGGAAAGACTGGAGATCTCTTTAAAAAAATTTGAGATATCAAGGAGACAATTCATGTAAAGATGGGCACAATAAAGGACAAAAATGGTAGGGACCTAATAGAAGCAGAAGAGAGTAAGAAGAGGTGGCAAGAATATACAGACGAACTGTACAAAAAAAGGTCTCAGTGACCTGGATAACCATGATAGTGTGGCCACTCTCCTAGAGGCAGACATCCTGGAATGTGACGTCAAGTAGGCCTTAGGAAGCATCACTACAAACAAAGCTAGTGGAGGTGATGGAATTCCAACTGAGCTATTTAAAATCCTAAAAGATGATGCTGTTGAAGTGCTGCACTTAATATGTTACCAAATTTGGAAAACAGGGGCCAAAGGATTGGAAAAGGTCACTTTTCATTCCGATTCCAAGGAAGGACAATGCCAAAGAACGTTCAAACTACCGTACAATTGTGCTCATTTCACATCCTTGCAAAAATGCTCAAAATCCTTCAAGTTAGGCTTTAGCAATACACGAACCAAGAATTTCCAGATGTATATATATAAACTGGGTTTAGAAAAGGCAGAGGAACCAGAGATCAAATTGCCAACATTCATTAGATAATAGAGAAAGCAAGGGAATTCCAGAACAAACATCTGCTTCACTGACTATGCTAAAGCCTTTGACTGTGTGGATCACAAGAAACTATAGAAAATTCTTAAAGAGATGGGAATACCAGACTACCTTATCTGTCTCCTGAGAAACCTGTATGCAGGTTAAGAAGCAACAGTTAGAACCGGGTGTGCAACAACGGACTGGTTCAAAATTGGGGAAGGAGTACACTGAGGCTGTATATTGTCACCCTGGATATTTAACTTCTATGCAGAGTACATCATGCGAAATGCCAGGCTGGATGAATCACAAGCTGGAATCAAGATTGCTGGGAGAAATATCAACAATCTCAGATATTAGAGTGGTAACTAATGGCAGAAAGTGAAGAGGAACTAAAGAGCCTCTTGATGAGGATGAAAGGAGAATGAAAAGCTGGCTTAAACTCAACATTCAAGAAACTATGGCAAAAAGAAGGGCAAGAAGTAGGAACAGTGACAGATTTTATTTCTTTGGGCTCCAAAATCACTGTGAACAGTGACTGCGGCCATGAAATTAAAAGATGCTTGCTCCTTGGAAGGAAAGCTATGACAAACCTAGACAGCATATTAAAAAGCAGAGACATTACTTTGTCAACAAAGGTCCATCTAGTCAAAGCTACAGTTTTTCCAGTAGTCATGTAGGGAGGTGAGAGTTGGACCATAAAGAAGGCTGACTGCAGAAGAATTGATGCTTTCAGATTGTAGTGCTGGAAAAGACTTGAGAGTCCCTTGGACGGCAAGATCAAACCAGTCAATCCTAAAGGAAATCAACCCTGAATATTCATTGGAAAGACTGGTGATGAAGCTGAAGCTCCAGTACATTGGCTCACCTGATGCAAAGAGCTGACTCATTGGAAAAGACCCTGATGCTGGGAAAGATTGAAGGCAGGAAGAGAAGGGGATGACAGAGGATGAGATGGTTGGATGGCATCATCAACTCAATGGACATGAATCTGAGCAACCTCTGGGAGATAGTGAAGGGCAGAGAAGCCTGGTGTGTTGCAGTCCATGGGGTCACAAGGAGTCAAACAGAACATAAGGACTGAACAACAAATGTACATAGAGACTTTTTAGATTCTATGTGTGTGTGGTGTGCACATGCTCAGTCATATCCAAGACTTTGTGATCCCATGGACTGTAGCCTTCCAGGCTCTTCTGTCTATGGAATTTTCCAGACAAGAATACTGGAGTGGGTTGCCATCCATTTCCTATTCTAGGGGATCTTCCCAACCCAGGCATTGAACCCATGTCCCTAGAGTGCCTGCTTTGGCAGGCAGATTCTTTACCACTGTGCCTCCTGGGAAGTCCTTAGGTTCCATACCTAGTATAATTATCTTTAAATTTGAAGTTAATTTGTATAGATAATGAAGAAGTGGATACATTTTAAATGGTTGTTAATATCATCTTATAATGCAAATAATTTTCCAAATGCTTAAAATTTTCACTATGGAGCTTAATGTAGTATTTTTGTATTTGAAGCTCCTAAAAAATAAAATCCTGTAAACAGTCCTTTTAAAATAGGTGGCAAATATATTGTCCCTTTTAAAAGATTCAGCCAGGAACTTCCCTGGTGGTCCAGCAGCTAAGAATCCGCCTGCATTGGGTTCCATCCCTGGTCTGGGAGGATTCCACATGCCGTGAGGCAGCTAAGCCAGTGCACTACAATGAGAGAAGCTATCACAATGAGAAGCCCATGCTCTGCAACTGGAGAGTAGCCCCTGCTCGCCACAACTAGTGAAAGTGCCCTCAAAGCAACAAAGACCCAGCACAGCCAAAAATACAACTGGTTTTTAAAGATTCAGCTAAAAATATTAAAAGAACCTACAATCCTTTCATCTCTACATGAGATGATGGAAAAAAAGGTGATGTAAACTTTTACTTACAGCAATTTTGTAGGCACAGTTTAGTGTGTACTAGAATTTCTAGTTTTAGGATAGAGAAAATATCATCCCCTATCTCTTGAAAATCAGCAAGAAGCAAACACACAATTCATTTTTGATCAAATCAGGAGATATCTCTAAGACTACCCCACAGGGTAGGAAGACAGAATGAGTGTGGGTCCCATCAAACTTGTAGTAGAATGGCCTCCACTTTTATTAGTTGATTATAACTCCACAAAACCCCTATTCTTTTAAGTATTTTCTCCTTTTTTAGTTAGTTCTGATTTGAGCTCTTCTGGGTCCTGTGTTTTAAAAACATTTCCCCCAAAGAGTAGATTTGGTCATCCAGTTTGATAAGTTTCAGGAATTGTGGGTCAGCCAATAGAACTGACTTGTAATAACTTGTAATAACTGATGTATGCTGTGTGCTCGTGGCCCAAGCCATCTCAATATCAGGCTGACCCCAAAACAGCAGAACTGGTGATGAGCCAGCGAGATGCTAACTGCTGCCGCGTTGCAACCCACAAGCACAGCCTCACTTTCCCTCTAGTGGGTGTGTCTGTGCACGCTCCTTCCCCAGTGGACTGGAAAGGGCCAGGGCTAACCTACCTCGCAAAAATAAGTACTGGAGATCTACTATTTCAGCACAGTGCCTACAGCTAACAGTATGATTATATACTTAAAACATGCAGATCATGTATTCTGAAAGACACATTCAAAATACTATTAAAGGGGGTGGGAGGAAACTGGGACGTGATGGGGGATTTGTCAGTGACCTTGATGGTGGTGGTGCTTTCACGGTGTGTTCTCATTTCCGAACTTATCAAGTTGTATAAATATGTGCAGCTTTTTATATATCGATCATACCTCAATAAAGTGGTTTTAAAAATAAGTAGAATTAAAAAAAGAAGGAACAGGAGAGCTGAAAGTAATACCTCTGAGCTGGGGTCGGGAGCCACTTTTTGGCACACATCTTTTTAGCAGGGTTTGACTTCTAAGCTCTGCAAGTGTATGTTACTGATAAAATTTAGAGATTGTAAAGTTAACTATAAACTCAAAAATGTAGTAAGTAGATAGGTGACTTTATAGAAAAGAGAACCAGAACTTAATTTTTGCTCAGTATAAATACTGATCTACCCTGTGTTTAATCTTAAAATTTGAAACTATGTAAAGCAAGTGCCCTAAACTTGGTTAGCGTGAAAGTTCGAAATATTAAGCCAAGTTTCCTCCATAAAATAAGCCTGTTTCAGAAAACGTACAAGCATAAGACGTCTGTCTTCACTCTGTGTTGAAACTGTATTAGATATTTTAAGGCAAAAATCTGTGGTGGAGTGTAACATTTAGATTATTTATATATATATATAAATCTTAGTCCTGAGTATACTTTATTTTTCTTAATTTATTTTTAATTGGAGAATAATTGCTTTACAATATTGCATTGGCTTCTGCCACCCAACAGCGTGAATCAGCCACGAGGATACCTATATCCCTCCCCCCTGAACCTCTCCCCCAACACTCCACGCATCCCACCCCTCGGTTATCACATGGTACCACATTGAGCTCCCTGTGTTATATAGCGGCTTTGCATTAGCTGTTTTACATACAGTCATGTATATGTTTCAATGCTCTGAGTACACTTCAGACTTTGTTAAAGTAAAACTAAATTTTGAATCCTATTATGATATATTAATTATATGAAGAGAGGTAAATTGTGGATTCTGTCAAGTTACCAATACATTCCACATAGTTAGAGCAGCAGAGAAGCAGACTTGAACAAACCCTTTTCTAATAAGCGTATTAATTGCTGGGTCTTCCTATATGGACTATCTTGGTCAGTAAAGAAAATAAATCCAAAGCAGAAAGTTAAGAAAGTCAGTTAAAAGTTATGAATGCTTCAAGTTGATTTCTATTAAGGTAAATTTCATGTTTGATTTGAGCCTCAGATTCTTCTTTGGGATTGCTCTTTTAAGAAATTGTGAATCCTAAAAGTATTCCAAAATTAGAAGCTTTTTATAGGTTACTGAGATAGTAACCAAAAGTCCAAATTTCATGTTTTGATATAATTAAAAGTCTCCATGAGGCACTATCTTTCATATTCATAGTAACAGATGGCACATTGGTTTAGAATTTTCAAGTTGTGAATTGTATCACAACTGTTAGCTTAAGAAATGGAAAAGGTAACTTTTTTGGTTTTTCTTTAGGCATTCTATATGAAAAGAGTAGGTGAGTAAATGTTTAAACAGAATTACATAAAGTGCATTTATTTTCTTTTTATTGTGAGCCAAGTAGCTTTAAAAAGTCAGAAAGCAAAAACAAAGTTCTGTTTTTGTTTTATAAACCAAGCCATAAACTTCAAATCAAGCTAAATTTTGCTATACTCCAGTATTTAGCTTATTCTAATGACCCAATTTAAAGTTCTGGGAAACAATGTATCCTAGAATATTATAAAATTATGTTTTGTATACCTTAGGATGAAGAGGAAGTAATCTATATCCTCACTGGAAAAAATCATTTATTAATAAGATAGAAAATAAGAGCATCTTAAGATCAATTCATAAACAATTTATGCCTAATATTAGTAATTGTCCTAGTCTAGAACCTTTCAAAGTATGCTCTAGTTAGAACTTACAGACAGTACTATTAAAAATAAACACAGTATTCATTACTGTAACTCAACCCTGAACTTCTTGCATAATATTTTGAGGAAATAAGTCTTATTTTCCTTTAATTTTTAGAGAAAACTATCTCCTAGCTATTACATCTCTTAAGTGCTGCTTGTTACCTATGTCACTGGCTTCAATTTGTGATTTAAACATTTAAAAAATAATTTTCAAACAAATTACTAATCACACTTGTCAATAAAAATAGAAAAACACTCAAGTTTTATAACTCTAGTATTCCTTTTATTTCCAATGCCAATGAAATGGAAATAACATTCAGCTGGAGTGAAAAGATGAATTTTCCTTTACCTTCTAAGAATAACATGGAACAGTGACCAGCCTGGATTTGCTCATTACTCTGATGCTATGACCATAAAATAGAATATTTGACTCATTTTGCATCCTTAGAAATGGAAAACTTTTAGAGGCAAAGAGGCATTTAGTATGATTTCATATTTTATGTATGTCCATAACTATGTATCTAAAACCATCAACATCACACTCACCACCAAACATCTGTTTAAAGAGCTACTGCTGAATGTGCCGTGAGCTTAGTCACTCAGTCATGTCCAGCTCTCTGCAGTCCCACGGACTGTAGTCTGCCAGGCTCCTCTGTCCTTGCAGTTTCCCAGGCAAGAATTCTGGAGTGGGTTGCCATTCCTCCTCCAGAGGATCTTCCCGACCCAGGAATCAAACCCTCGTCTTTTGTGTCTCCTGCCTTAGCAGGCAGATTCTTTACTACTACGGCCCTCTGATACTGTACAGATAGTAGAATTCAAGACAGAGAATATGGCATATTCCTCTTGTCTGGGGACTGAAATGTAATATAACAGGGTATGTTCTAAGAGCCTATAAGAAGAGATATTGGAAATAAGTACTATAATTAAGGTAGTGACAGATTGGTTGTATGCTATACAACATATATTTTGCATTAGTTAAATAGAACCCTCCAAATGACCTTAAACTTTTCAGAAGTGTACATCATTCATGGTGAAAAGCAGGCTTGTTAGAAAGGAGATTTGTGTTCTCTTTAACATCATTTACCTTCAGAGTTGTTGGTGTAAACTTGCTATTCCTCTAGGGTTATGGTTACAAACCAAAGAAATATTATATATAGTATGTACACACATATTTTATATATATATATATACACACATCTATACATACATATACTAAGTTTGCCATAGGATTATTATTTTCACTAGTAAGATGCTATGACACCATATAAATGAGCTATTTGTGGAGTTCTTGTGAAGCTGAAACATTCGGTATCACAACGGAATTAGACAGTTTACAGAAATATCAAGCATTTTAAAATAGCACAGAAATGTATGCTCAGTGCAGGATTCCTTAAAAATGTTTTCTATGGAATGCTAATTCCAAGGGGTGTTTATCCACATATTAGTTCTTTATATTTCTAAAAAGCCCAGTCGCTAATTTAATTTGGGAAATGCTGGGTTAAAGACTACAGGACTTTTCAGAACCTTTAAAATTTCCTAAAATGAATAGGAGATTCTCAAGAAGGGACTCTTATAACATGTTTTATTTTTTAACGGTATACCAAAATCACTTAACCAATGAACTCTTTTCTTTTAGCAATAGCCCTAGGGACTGGAGTTCTATAAGAGAATATTCTGAATTACACTGGAAACAAAGTTAGACATAGAAGCTCTAGAATTAGACAATCTAGCAAGTCACTTTACCTCTCTGAGCCCTGGGCTGTCACCTATACAGTAAGAGGAATGATTTCTACCTAATGGAGATATTACAGACTACTAGTTCAGGTAAAGAACATAGCTTATTATCACTAAAAATGCTTACTTATCAAAACAGCATTAATTGAAGAAGAGGCACTTCATTCCTCAGCAGAATGTAACAAGCCTAGAAAACTGGGCAATACATCACCAAAGACAACTGCCATGCAGCAGGAAAAATAGGAACTATTTTATATTAAAATGTAAATCTTTCTTTGGTTCATGATTAGTAATTCGATCCCATAGTTGGGTCACTATTTATTGAGTTAAATTTTCATACACATTATCTCATTTAATCTTCATTAAAAGTTGCCGAGATATTATGTCTATTTTTACATTTAATTTTACAGATGAGAAAATGGAAGTCATAAAAAAATAACTTTTCCAAGCTCCCACAGCTAATCTTGGAGCCTGGACTGAAACTCTGACCTGACTCCAAAACCCATGATCTCCTTTTTAAATGAACATATCCATATAGTTAAAAACTCAAATAATATAAAAAGATGAAGAGACACGCCTCCTGCTCCTGCCTACAACTTCTGGTTCCCACTACAGATAACCACACTTTTATTAGATTAGTTATCCTTCTAGTTCCTTTATGCATACTCAGGCATGTACAAATACATGTTAGTCTCTTTTATAGGTGCATAGTTCTTAAACATGACATCAGAAGTACTGTCCATCAGACAAAAATAAGATAAAATTTTTGTGCTATGGAAGACACTTAAGAGGATGAAAGGCAAGCTGCACACAATAAATAGACTATATAAAGAACAACATTTAAAAAAAATCCAATTATGAAATGGGCAAGAGATATAAACAGATATTTCACCATAGACGAGACACAGATGGCTAATAAGCATACAAAACCATGTTCAACATCATTAACCATTAGAAAGACACATATTAAAACCACAGTGAGATATCATTATACGCCTACGAGAATGGCTTAAATGAAAAGAAGTGATAATATCAGATGCTAATGAGGGACAACATGGAGAGATGGGGTTTCTTATTTATTGGTGGGAATGTATGATGGTACAGTTACTCTGGAAAACAGTTTGGCCGTTTCCCGTAAAACACGCACTTTCCATCTGACCCAGCAATTTCACTCTTGGGCATTTATCCTAAAGAAGTGAAAATTTATGTTCACACAAAATCTGTATACAAACGTTCATAGTAGCTTTATGTGGGATAGTAAAATATTGGATGCAGCTTAAATCTTCAGCTCACATCTCCCACGTTATGGGTGAATAGTTCTCAGTCTTTGTCCCACTGTCCACTCACTCAGCTGGAGGATTGCGTAGTTTGTCTCCAAGATCGCAGTAATAACCCTCCTGTCCTGCATTCAACTGAATGAACTCTAGCACATCCATACAATGGAATGCTGCTGCTGCTGCTGAGTCGCTTCAGTCGTGTCCGACTCTGTGTGACGCCATGGATGGCAGCCCACCAGGCTCTACCGTCCCTAGGATTCTCCAGGCAAGAACACTGGAGTGGGTTGCCATTTCCTTCACAATGGAGTACTACTCATCAATAAAGAAGAATGAACTGCTGATAACAAGCAACAGCCTGGCTAGACCTCAAGGATTCTATGCTTAGTGAAAATATCTCAAGATTATATACTGTGTGGTTTCAATTATATAATATTCTCAAAATGGTAAAAGTATGGAGATGGAAAACAGATTGGTGGTTGGCAGGTGACAGAGACTTGGGGTAGGGAGGGGGTGTTTGGGAGAGAGGGGCAAAGGAAAAAAGAAGAAGCACAAAGGAGTCCTTTTTTGGTGGCTGAACAGTTCTGTGTGTTGACTGTGGTCATTATGTGAATCTATACATGGTATGAAACCGTATAGAACTATATGCACCGGTACACACACAGGTTAAAAAATGATGGAAGCTGAATAAGGCCTATAGTCCAGGTAACGGCAATAGACTAATGTCAATTTCCATGTGTGCTCCATCACTGTATGTTGTCCTGCAATTGTGATGTCTTACGCCAGCTATACTTCTGCTATCATCATTTGGAGAAGCTGATTGAAGGCTCTATAGGACTGTATCATTTTTGCAACTTCTGGAGTCTGTTAATTATCTCAAAATACAAAAGTAAAAAACAAAAAAGAGTGCATGTAGGATGGGAAGGTTATTGTCAACCATCTTGGAGACAAGTTACACACCAGTAAATAGTAGCACAGAGACTGGGCACTTGGGCTCTTGGAGCCAACACACAAGAGCCACGATCCTGGATGACCTGCCCGAACAGTTGCGGGGACTGACGGGCAGGAGCCAGCCCCAGCTGTGGTTTGGTAAGAATCATCACGGCTCCGGCTCCAGTAAGCCAGGCTCGGGATGGAGCATCTGCTTTGAGGATGAAGAGCCTGCTAGACAGGGTAACTGCCTGACGCATGTTAAAGGAGAGCAAAGACAGAGGCCAGACAGAGAGGAGAGGAGGCAGCCCGAGATGCAGCAGACCCCAGGAGTTTTGGGGGCAGAGGGAATGTGAGCCAGTGGGCCCTGTCCCGGCTGTGTGACTCATCACCACGTCCTGCAGGGTGGGGTTGAAAAGAGAAAGGCTTAGGTGCTCAGTCGGGTTCGGCTCTGTGTGACCCTATGGACTTGTGGCCCGCCAGGCTCCTCAGTCCACGGCATTCTCCAGGCAAGAATACTGGAGTGTATAGCCATCCCCTTCTCTAGGGGATCTTCCCAACCCAGGGATCCCGCATTGCAGGCACATTCTTTGCCATCTGATCCACCAGGAAGGAGAATGCGAGGGCCCTAGAACTGGGACAGACACCTCGTGGGAAAGCGCTGGAGAATGCAGACAGGAGAAATCAAGCAAGGGCCAGAGAACACAGAGACTTAGGGTACTTTTCTTTTCCAAGGAATCCTGTTTCACCTCCTTTCCTTTACCATTTCTTAAACCTGTTTCCAATTTGGAAATGACCGCAAAGTATTATATCTCTTATAGCACTGAGACACTGCTGTACTAAGAATTGTTACAGTATATCAATACTTTAGTTCAGTTCAGTTCAGTCGCTCAGTCGTGTCTGACTCTTTGCGACCCCATGAATCGCAGCATGCCAGGCTTCCCTGTCCATCACCAACTCCCAGAGCTTACCCAAACTCATGCCCATTGAGTCAGTGATGCCATCCGGCCATCTCATCCTCTGTCATCCCCTTCTCCTCCTGCCCCCAATCCCTCCCAGCATCAGGGTCTTTTCCAATGAGTCAACTCTTCGCGTGAGGTGGCCAAAGTACTGGAGTTTCAGCTTCAGCATCAGTCCTTCCAATGAACACCCAGGACTGATCTCCTTTAGGATGAACTGGTTGGATCTCCTTGCAGTCCAAGGGACTCTCAAGAGTCATCTCCAACACCACAGTTCAAAAGCATCAACTTCTCGGTGCTCAGCTTTCTTCACAGTCCAACTCTCACATCCATACATGACCACTGGAAAAACCATAGCCTTGACTAGACAGACCTTTGTTGGCAAAGTAATGTCTCTGCTTTTTAATATGCTATCTAGGTTGGTCATAACTTTCCTTCCAAGGAGTAAGCGTCCTTTAATTTCATGGCTGCAGTCACCATCTGCAGTGATTTTGGAGCCCAAAAAAATAAAGTCTGACACTGTTTCCACTGTCTCCCCATCTATTTCCCATGAGGTGATGGGACCATGCCATGATCTTAGTTTTCTGAATGTTGAGCTTTAAGCCAACTTTTTCACTCTCCTCTCTCACTTTCATCAAGAGACTTTTTAGTTCCTCTTCACTTTCTGCCATAAGGATAGTGTCAAAAAAAAAAAAAAAAAAAGGATAGTGTCATCTGCATATCTGAGGTTATTGATATTTCTCCCGGCAGTCTTGATTCCAGCTTGTGCTTCTTCCAGCCCAGCATTTCTCATGATGTACTCTGCATATAAGTTATATAAGCAGGGTGACAATATACAGCCTTGACGTACTCCTTTTCCTATTTGGAACCAGTCTGTTGTTCCATGTCCAGTTCTATCTGTTGCTTCCTGACCTGCATACAGGTTTCTCAAGAGGCAGGTCAGGTGGTCTGGTATTCCCATCTCTTTCAGAATTTTCCACAGTTTATTGTGATCCACACAGTCAAAGGCTTTGGCATAGTCAATAAAGCAGAAATAGATGTTTTTATGGAACTCCCTTGCTTTTTTGATGATCCAGCGGATATTGGCAATTTGAGCTCTGG
Organism: Cervus elaphus; assembly: GCF_910594005.1. NCBI lineage: Eukaryota > Metazoa > Chordata > Mammalia > Artiodactyla > Cervidae > Cervus > Cervus elaphus. The sequence goes on along the minus strand of NC_057842.1, from coordinate 24,936,593 downwards.
TTCCTCTGCCTTTTCTAAAACCAGCTTGAACATCTGGGAGTTCTCGGTTCACATATTGCTGAAGCCTGGCTTGGAGAATTTTGAGCATTACTTTACTAGCATGTAGATGAGTGCAATTGTGCGGTAGTCTGAACAATCTTTGGGGTTGCCTTTCTTTGGGACTGGAATGAAAACTGACCTTTTCCAGTCCTGTGGCCACTGCTGAGTTTTCCAAATTTGCTGGCATATTGAGTGCAGCACTTTCACAGCATCATCTTTCAGGATTTGAAATAGCTCAATTGGAATTCCATCCCCTCCACTAGCTTTGTTCGTAGTGATGCTTCCTAAGGCCCACTTGACTTCACATTCCAGGATGTCTGGCTCAGGTGAGTGATCACACCATCGTGATTATCTGGGTCGTGAAGATCTTTTTTGTACAGTTCTGTGTATTCTTGCCACCTCTTCTTAATATCTTCTGCTTCTGTTAGGTCCATACCATTTCTGTCCTTTATTGAGCCCAAATTTGTTCCCTTGGTATCTCTAATTTTCATGAAGAGATCTCTAGTCTTTCCCATTCTGTTGTTTTCCTCTATTTCTTTGCATTGATCACTGAGGAAGGCTTTCTTATCTCTCCTGGCTATTCTTTGGAACTCTGCATTCAAATGGGAATCTTTCCTTTTCTCCTTTGCTTTTTGCTTCTCTTCATTACACAGCTATTTGTAAGGCCTCCTCAGACAACCATTTTGCCTTTTTGCATTTCTTTTCCATGGGGATGGTCTTGATCCCTGTCTCCTGTACAATGTCACGAACCTCTGTCCATAGTTCATCAGGCTCTCTATCAGATCTAGTCCCTTAAATCTATTTCTCACTTCCACTGTATAGTCATAAGGGATTTGATTTAGGTCATACCTGAATGGTCTAGTGGTTTTCCCTACATTCTTCAGTTTGGTCTGAATTTGGCAATAAGGAGTTCATGATCTGAGCCACAGTCAGCTCCCAGTCTTGTTTTGGCTGACTGTATAGAGCTTCTCCATCTTTGGCTGCACAGAATATAACCAATCTGATTTCGTAGTTGACCATCTGTGATGTCCATGTGTAGAGTCTTCTCTTGTGTTGTTGGAAGAGGGTGTTTGCTATGACCAGTGCGTTCTCTTGGCAAAACTCTTATTAGCCTTTGCCCTGCTTCATTCCATACTCCAAGGCCAAATTTGCCTGTTACTCCAGGTGTTTCTTGACTTCCTACTTTTGCATTTCAGTCCCCTATAATGAAAAGGACGTCTTTTTTGGGTGTTAGTTCTAAAAGGTCCTGTAGGTCTTCATAGAATCATTCAACTTCAGCTTCTTCAGCGTTACTGGTTGGGGCATAGGCTTGGATTACCGTGATATTGAATGGTTTGCCTTGGAAATGAACAGAGATCTCTCTGTCGTTTTTGAGATTGCATCCAAGTACTGCTTTTTGGACTCTTTTGTCGACTATGATGGCTACTCCATTTCTTCTAAGGTATTCCTGACCAAGGACTCTCATGGTCCTATAGTTAAGACTTTTGATCCCTAGGCAGGGAACTAAGATCCTGTGTGGCCCAAAAACAAACAACAAAAAAAAAAAAAACAAAAAAATCCTACTCTCTTGTCCACTTTCCAAGATAGTAACCCAAAGTTTACCTGATCTTTCCTTCCATCCCTGCCTCATAGGTTACACGGATAGACCAACAGCTTGCGTGTATGTTCCCATTAACTGTAAACAGCCACGTGGACAAATGCTGGTTGTCTCAGCGTCCCTGCCTTCCCACCCCATCCCAGGAAGTGAGTTTAGTACAGAACCGTCTCCACACCCCTCCAGTTGCCCCAGCTCCACACTCCTGCCCACACACAACTGTGACTCAGCCCCCACTTGAATGTTAGAAATGTCAGCTACCGGGTACACAATATAAATCTTTTCTTAGGACCTAATTTGATCTCCAGTGGTAGTCTGGCTTGTACAGAAAGGACGCTAAAAAACAAACAAACAAAAAACAACTCAATTTGATAGTCAGTGCTGCCACACGGATGATAGGCTTGTTTTCACTGGCTACTGAATAAGCAGTGCTTCAAAATCTTGGGTTTAGTGTGGGATACTGTTTACACACATGCTGTTAGTTAAACAGAGCATTTGTGAATAATAGCTTTAGTGATAAATGCGCTCGCTCAGCTGCCCTTACGACTTTTCAATTTGGCATGAACTTCATATAGATTTTTCCATTAGAACATAACTCCAAGTGGTACCGAACATCACTCTGGCTGTATTTTAACAATGACGGTAGTGACTATGAAGGCCAAGATTTCAATTAGCAGAAGTATTTACACTCACAGGAAGATGATTCTGAATTTAGTTTCACATGTTGGACAAGTATGTTGCATGAAAGCATGAAGTGACGCTTCAACAGGAAGCTAGGTCGGTGGCACACAGACCGGAAATTAGTGCAGAGAGGTTTAACCCCTTTGAAGCTCCAACACTGTGGCCACCTGATGCCAAGAACTGACTCATTTGAAAAGACCCTGATGCTGGGAAAGACTGAAGGCAGGAGGAGAAGGGGACGACGGAGGATGAGATGGTTGGATGGCGTCACCGACTCAATGCACATGAGTTTCAGTAAACTCCAGGAGTTGGTGATGGACAGGGAGGCCTGGCGTGCTGCAGTCCATGGGGTCGCAAAGAATTGGACACGACTGAGTGACTGAACTGAACTGGTTTAACCCCAGTTGATTGGTCGGATTGCTGGCGTACCATGCTCTTCCCCGCCTAGAATTGCAATAGTTGAACAAGAATCTGGTTAACATTTGTTCCTTATCTCAGTGAGTTGCCATCAAAGTTAGCTTTTTTTTTTTTTGTTTTTAATCTCAAAGCTCTTTGAGCTCTCAAAGTGGGAATTAACTTTTATTTTATATTCTAAAATAGGCTATTCTTGGCCCAGCCTTAGGGCATAGTGCAAGGTCTCCCTCACACGTGGCTGTTACCCTTATTCCTTTGTAGAAACCACCGCCTTGAGCAGGGACCCTGGAAACCCTCAGGAGACAGCCAGTATTAGAAATTAGCTATCTGAAGAACCAAAACAATTTCTTATGGCAAAAAGGGAGCTCTGCAAATACCTTTTATTAGAAAAGAAATATGCCTTAGAATTGTGCTTCATTTTATATCTGACTCTGAGTCCTGGTTTCATGACTGTTACCTATGAATCAGCTTGTGGTATTTCTAATATTTATTTATGTACATAATTATTTGGCTGTGCCAGGTCTTGTTGTGGCAGGCAGGATCTTTCATTAGTCACAGCATGTGAACTCTTAGTTAAAGAAGGTGGGATCTAGTTCCCTGACCAGGGATTGAACCCAGGGCCCCTGCATTGGGAGCACAGAATCATAGCCACTGGACCACCAAGGAAGTTCCTCATCTTGTGATACTTTACAGAAAGATTTCTGTAACTACATATTGTCAGGCTCTGTGACTCAAAGAGAAAATATGGATTTTTTTGTGTGTTCTGAAATTCAGCAGGTAATCAATCAAATTTTGGCCTGAGCATTGAGTAAAGATTTCAGTGACCAAGCAGGAAGTGGACTGGACTTCACTGACATAACCTTCATCAAGGTAACTTCTGCTTTGGTCTAACTCCACCAAGATGTTTACAATCAGCAGTAGTCGGTAGGCTAGAGCCAGTGTTGAACATTTTGGCTAGATAATAGAGCAAGGTCATTCATCTTTGTCACTACAGCGGTGGTGACATTTGTAGATGACTTTGCAGGTGATCTTGTGCTGAGCATGCAGGCAAGGTATTGCAAAAAGATATGGTAAGTGATGCAGAAGAGTCACTTGCGGTCACCAGTGTATACTGACACACACCAGGTTGTCAATGCTGGCCTGACTTTTCAGAAAACATCCTCATGATGACAGATCCCTCATAAAGACACGTGTGAGGGGATTACATGTTTCAGCAACACTCAATATGGGTAAAAAACGTGGCAGAACCCCAGGAAGGCTAAATCTCTTAGCTGCAGCCTGAGGACGACAGGTGGTTTCCTTGCCTAAATTAAGGCCAGAAGCATTGACAACGCAGCTGAGGAGCAAGACTGACACTTGAAATGATGTATGGTGATCTACGGCTTTCTACAAAGAATGCCTTTCTTTCCTGGTGGCTTTATGTCATAGCCCTTAAAATATCAAGTGGAGGGTTCCAGCCACATTTGCTGAGCACCGTAATCTCAATGCATAGTGGTAACAGCAGTTTTGGCAAAAGGCCTGGATAGAAAACCCTGGAAACTCAAGAGACCCAGCAGCCCGGAGGAAATATTCTAATGAAATATTCAGTGGGCCTGTTACCTAGGGCGTAGAACAGCCCAAGACTTTGCCCGGTTCTCCCCAAGCCATCTCTGCTGAGGGCTCCAGATACCCTGCCACTGTGCTCACTTTTGGAGAGGGGCATCGCAGGCTGACTTAGTCCCGTGTTCTTTCTGAGCCCCACGGGGAGGCGGGAGGACCCTCAGACAAGACGCAGCTCCAACCCTCTCCTGCACTTCTAGGCGCTTACGAGCACTGCTCCAAACTGCACAGAACCCCGGCATCTTTCCCACCTCCGCCCCAAACAGCAGTGTCCCCCCTCGCCCGGGGCTCACTCACTCCAGGCGAGGAGAAGAGCCAGGGTGAGCAGCAGCATCATTACCACGACAAACCAAGATGCCTAGACAAAGTGAGGGATGCGATGTGCTCAGGCCTGTGGGTCATCGTCAGGGGTGTGAGCCAGGTCCCCGTCTGCCGACAGCAAAGAGCATCTGTGTTTAGACTTCAAGCCGGAACTCTTCCTGAGTTTCATTTCAACTTGGTTTTTAACTTCTTGAAATGATCATGGGCTCTACAGTTAAAATAAGGGTATTAAGGCAAAAGGAGACGGAGGCGACAGAGGATGAGATGGTGATGCTATATCACCCACTCAACGGACATGAATTTGGGCACACTCTGGGAGACAGTGGAGGACAAGGGAGCCTGGCCTGTTGTCAGTCCATGTGGTTGCAAAGAGTCAGACACAACTTAGTGACCGAACAACAATTAATAGTTACACATTGACTTTGCTTTTATTTATTTACTTTTGACTTTGCTTTTATTTTTTTGTTTTGTTTTGACTTTGCTTTTAAAATGCATCAAGAAATACTGAAGTGAAGTGTTAGCCGCTCAGTCATGTCTGACTCTTTGCCACCCCATGGACCAGGGCTCACCAGGCTCTTCTGTCCATGGGATTCTCCAGGCAAGAATACTGGAGTAGGTTGCCATTTCCTTCTCCAGGAGATCTTCCCGACCCAGGGATTGAACCAAGGTCTCCTGCATTGCAGGCAGATTCTTTACCGTCTGAACCACAAAGGTAGCTCTCAAGAAATACTGGAAGACTTGAAAACCTACTGTACCATTTGAGCGTAGAATAGGACACACTATCCGACGGTGTAAACTCTCCCACTGGCTCTTGTCTCTCATGTGCGAGCGTGTGTGTGAAATGTTTTCTGTGAGATCTTCAGCTGTGTGGGACTCATCGGCTTATTTACACTCCAGCCTGGTGGGCAGCCGCGTAAGCCTGTGGTTCCCTTGGATCCAGTAAGGCTGTGATTCTGTGGGAACGTTTATAATATCACGTTTTCTGTCTCTCTTCTCCTAAAGGGCGACTGAGGAAACCAGTGATGCCCTTGGGGCTCCTGCATGAGTCAGTCGGCACTGCTGCCTGTGAACTGCTGGCAGGGACCAGACACCAGCCCCTCCCCATCCTAGGAAGCACATCTCTCTCCCTTCCATACCTTCCTTACTCCCTTCTGGAAAATTTGTCTTAAAAGAGCAAGGTGTGTATGTGTGCGCGTATAGAGAGTGAGCGAGGGAGGTAGAAGAATGAGCGGGTGACTTATATGCTTTAGATTCCCTTCCGTTTTTACACGAGAGGGTCGCGTGCTACTTCCAAGACAGAGACATTCTATGAGAAACAGATTTTCAATAGAGAGTCTGAAAGGACAGGAATGGTTTAAATTTAGCACCGGCGAGGGAAAACTTGCCTCTAGGTAACGTACATGGAAAACGATTCCAAATGGTTTTCTCTGAGGCCAGCTGTGCAGCCTTCTGGAGAAATCATTTCACATCACCCTCTTCAGAGCATTGAGTACAGATGCGTCCCCAGGCCACGGAGGATTCTGGACTGAAAACCAGCCCCCGGGCGGTGCCACCACCCCAGCAGGCGCTGCGCCCTGCCCCCAGCCAGCACCCCTCCTCCCCACCCTGCACCCCCTCCTCCCCCCCAGCACCCCCTCCTCCCCCCCCGCACCCCCTCCTCCCCCCCCCAGCACTGCCTTCCTCCCCCTCCCAGCACCCCCTCCTCCCCCTCCCAGTATTCCCTCCTCCCCCAGCCAGCACCCCTCCTCCCCACCCTGCACCCCCTCCTCCCCCCCAGCACTGCCTTCCTCCCCCTCCCAGTATTCCCTCCTCCCCCAGCCAGCACCCCCTCCTCCCCCACCCTGCACCCCCTCCTCCCCCACCCTGCACCCCCTCCTCCCCACCCAGCACCCCCTCCTCCCCCCAGCACTGCCTTCCTCCCCCTCCCAGCACCCCCTCCTCCCCCTCCCAGCACCCCCTCCTCCCCCAGCCAGCACCCCCTCCTCCCCCACCCTGCACCCCCTCTTCCCCAGCCAGCACCCCCTCCTCCCCCTCCCAGCATCCCCTCCTCCACACTCAGCATCCCCTCCTCCCCACTCCCCCTCCAGCTCCATGAGGCTCCCAGGGATGCAGACCCATAAACTCTGCCCACCAGGACCTTAGCTTCCCCCGGCGACACCAGGGTCCCCTCCTCTTTATTTTCCTTGGGACCCAGTGAATCATCTTTTGTGCTGTCTCACACGGTGTGACTCATTTCAGGCTATTTTCTGCCCAGTCTCAGCCCAGTGGCTCATTCCTGGAGGTGGGGGGGGCCCTTCCTCATCTGTTAAATGTCATGAATCACAGCACTGCCCTTGGTAGGAACGCCACGCTCGCTTCAGCGGAGATGAGTGTTAGTGAGAACAGAGCAGAGCGGTGGCCTTCTTGTGGGTGAAGCTGCCTTGGTCTGCGAGGCTTATTTGAAGACCGTAATCTGCATATTCCTTGATGGTGATGACAATGCTGGGCTTTGTCATCCTGCTCCCTTTGCTTTTCTGAGGAGGCGTGTGGAAATCACATGTGGGCTGAAGTCAACATTTGCTTGCAAACAAACATGACTTGGTGGGCACCTCTGTTTCCTAATGGCATCCCCTCTTCTGCTCCCGTCTTCCGTTCTTATTTTCTTCATGTTGACGTTTCAGAGCAAACAACACGCTTCAAATTTCTCCTCCCATGCCCTTTCTAATGTCTGAGAAAAGTCCTTCCCAGTTGGAACTTAACTGGTTTAATCGGAAAAGTAAAGAGTGTGTCCAGTATACCTACACTGATATTCCCGTTCTCTGGAAATCTGAGAACCTTTTGGTGTCTTTTTTAAACTATTTATTTATCTGGCTGTGCCAGGTCTTACTTGCAAGACACGGGATCGAGTTCCCGGACCAGGGATTGAACATGGGCCTCCTGCACTGGGAGTGTGGCGTCTTAGCTACTGGACTGCCAGGAAAATCCCTTGGTGGCTTTTTTAATATTAGAGGTTCATGATCATTCCTGCTTCCACTGAAGTGCCGAGGAGAAGATGCAGAAACATCTGGTGGCTGGGTCAGGTGACCCAGGCAGCCCTAGGGCTGCCCGCAGTGTTGGCCTTGACTCCTGCCTGTGGCCCTGGGGCAGGCGTGGAATCTTCTCCGCAGAACAAAGGCAATCTTTTCCCAATTGTTTGATTTAATTGCTTTCGTTTTTTTTCAGGGCAAACTCTAGGTTTTCAGCTTTCCCTGGATTAGGACATGGATTGTAAAACATTTTGCTGGGTCAGGACGTGGGACATGACACGCCTCGATCTTGAGACAAGCTCAGGATGTTGCTCCAGAACCAAATGCCTCGAAAGTTGAGGTTCTGAAGGATGTGTGACAGGCAACTGCGGCATCCATGCCGGCCGGTCACCTAGCGACAGCAAGAGTGACCCAGGTGACCTGAGTGGCGGTCCTGATGCTGAGAGAGCGTGGCTTGTAACAGAGAGGCCCCGGCCGGCTGCCGCTGGCTTGGAGACGCACGGCCACACCCGCAGCTGCAGCCCAGAGAGCTCTGTCAGACATGGCATGCTTTCTCCTGTGTGTTTCAAATTAGCTTCGTCAAGCTATAAATATTTGGGGGTAATTTCTAAAGAACGAAATGTTTCTGTGGAAGCCAGAAGACTGGGTTGTGCAATGCAAATTAACTTCTTATGGAGGTGGGGTCTGGAAAGCAGGATGCAAGTGTGTTTCTGAACCCCAGCTGGTCCAATAGAGTGATGGATCGCAGGCTTAATTTGCTCTGAGGATTTCTCAGTTCCCTCAGAAATCCAAATGCCTGCCCCTGGACTCCAGTAACCTCCGTGGGATGCCGACACTAGTCTTGCCTGAGGATCCCCATCTTCTGAAGGACACCTCCTCGAACGAGCTGCTTCTGAACTGATGGGTTTTATCCCATCTTCCCCCACTAGAATAATTTCTGTCCTTCTTTCTAGTGTGCCCTATGCCCATTTCCCTGGTCCAAATACCAACAGAGGCTCTCCCTCCCAAGAATCTTTCCTACAGGGCGAGCTTTCTCTTCCTGAGTTTTTGGTTTTTTCTTTTTCAATTTTTTAATGAGTACTCTTTAACTGCCTACTTTTGAAAGACAAAGCAAAGACTCAGCTGCTTAGTCTCACACTATTCTGATAAGTGCCAGTGCAATTGGCAATGAGATGTCACTTCAGATTCAAAAGATAAGCAAAAGGTTATAGTTAGAAAGTCCCCGAGTTGGCAGAGTGATGTGTATTCTGGTTCCTGGAGGAGAAGCAGCAATTGCGACAACAGGCCTTGGTAAAGTTAAAGAATTGTGCTTGTGTGTGTGTTTAGTCACTAAGTTGTGTCCAACTCTTTGCAACCCCATGGACTGTAGCCTGCCAGTATTCCAGGCAAGAATACTGGAGTGGGTTGCCATTTCCTTCTTCAGGGAGATCTTCCCGACCCAGGGATCAAATCCAGGTCTCCCACATTGCAGGCGGATTCTTTGCCATCTGAGCCACCAGGGTTCATAGTCCCTGCTGGATTATGATACAATTTTGTTAAGATTTTATTTCAAAGTACCTATAATTTTAAAAACTCTCCTGATAAGGACACATTTCAAAATCTATTTAATTTTAATTTCAACTCTAATAGCCATGGAAACAATTTTTAGGTGACCCTAGCTCAGGTAAAGTAAGCTAAAATAGTAATTAGTGAGGCTAGTAACTTTTCACTAAGTAGGTTAGCAATCAATAAGCTTTTTGTTTGTTCTAAGTTTATTTGGCCACATCAGGTATTAGTTGCAGCATGCGGGATCTAGTTCCCTGACTAAGGAATTGAACCTGGGCCTACTGCTTTGGGAGTGCAGAGTCTTAACCACACGACCACCAATCAATAGGAAAGACTCAGCATCAATAGTTTTAAAATAGCCTATCAATTACTTTATTTCTGATCAATCCAAGACTTTTAAAGGATTCCTGAAGGTATTTTAAAGAAATGTTCAGGATTCAACTCTTGTTCTTTATTTATTCCATCAATGGATCCATACGTCCATTCTTTCTGTATTCCAAATAATTTAAAGACTTGTTCTCTATTTAATTAAGACTGAATGTAATAACTATATGATTTTTGATGTGTGCTTTTTGAGAAAATTAGAAAGTCAATCCATCCTTTGTAGGAAATTATCTTGAGTCACTGTTACTATTTACACACAAAAGGATTCTGATTTTTACTTAGGAAACATAACCTAAAATTCCTTTTAGGATACAAAGGAAGAGACATCTATATGATAGAAAAAATCTCGCCCAAACCCCATCATTCATGAAATCACTGACAGTGAAATTGGTGACATCATTTACTATGGATAGCAACCAGAAATGGATAAACTCAACCCCCAGACCCACATCCAATGACCATCTGGCCAATCTTAGCCTTGCATCTCAAGCAAAACATAACCAAATAGTAGTCATATTTTTTCCTAAATCTGCTCTCCAAGCAATAGATTGTTACAAAAAGCAAGACACAATAGTAGAGAAGCAGCAGTCCCTTCAGGACGAAGGTTCAAAAGTGTAGAATGCAAAACTTTTGTGCTGGAAGGTTGCAGGGTATGTAAAAAATTAGGAGTAAAAGATATATTCTAATATAATTAGCCTAATATCAACTTAGATGAGAGGAAATGGATGAATTAGCTTCTAGAAGTCTTGCATATCTGATTTTATCTCAAAAGTGTATGTTTTTATGTGTTTTCCACTGTACATAAAGTCCTATTATCAATCGACCATGCAGTTTATTTTTTGCATAGTAGACACATTTATCGGAGAAGGAAGTGGCACCCTACTCCAGTACTCTTGCCTGGAAAATCCCATGGACAGAGAAGCCTGGTAGGCTTCATTGGAGAAGGAAATGGCAACCCACTCCAGTGTTCTTGCCTGGAGAATCCCAGGGATAGGGTCGCACAGAGTCAGACATGACTGAAGTGACTTAGCAGCAGCAGACACATTTATACCAATCTTAATATATTGTTGGGAAAAAGTTGATGGCTGGCTGACAAGGAGATGAGTAGAGTTATCTGATCTTTACAAGACTGGTGATCTTGATCTGGGACTCACTACTGCAGTACTTTACTAAATCAGCCTCTGTTCTCTTTTGAACAACACTAATTATTATCCTAGAGATTCAGTATTAATATATTTGTTATTCAAAAAGTTTTTATTTAATACTTATTGTGTGCTAGGTACTATTCTGGGCAGAGAGGGTTCAGGGATAAAACCGTCTTTATCCTTAAAAAAGTTTACAAATCTAGAATTAAAATACAATGAGAATTCTGTTCATAATGATATATGCAAAAGGCAGTCAGAAGAGAGGAGAAACCACTATTTTCTCTGATTTACTCAGAGAAGACCTCACAGTGGCACAGAGACTTCCTGAATGTTTTCTGGGCTTCCCAGATGGCACAAGTGGTAAAGAATTCATCTGCTGATGCAGGAGACAGAAAGAGACATGGGTTTGATCCCTGGGTCAGGAAGACCCCCTGGAGCAGGAAAGGGCAACCCACTCCAGTATTCTTGCCTGGAAAATCCCATGGACAGAGGAGCCGGACCGGTCACAATCATGGGGTTGCAAAGGGTTGCACACAACTCCATGAGTGTGAGGACCACAGAGAGTTTTCTGGGTACAGAACCAAAGAAAGTACATTTGAAAGAACAGAATGTGCAAAGGAACGGAAGCAGGAGTGAGTATGATGTGTTTTGTACAAATAGGTCATTATGGTGAAAGGGTAAGATTAGAGTAAGGAGGGAAGGAAGGTGAGACAGAAAGATGAGAAAGGATAGGCTCTTGGAGTCCAGATAATGGTGGTCCATGCATACATCAGAGGAGGCTCAAGTTTGCCCTTTGGGAAATGTAGAGCCACTAAAGAATTTTGAGGCAACAGAAAGACCTCTAGAAAAGTTGGATAGGATAGATTAAAGGTGTGCAGGAAAATCCAGAGACATGGAGAACACTTGGAGCTACTGCAATGGTGCCGAAAGAGGTGATGAGTTCTTGAATATGGACCCTGCCCCTGAGTAAGGATTTGGAAGATGTTTAGGAGAGACTCCCAATGCTGGGCTTTCCTTGGAATACAAGTAGAGGAAATGGAAGGATGTAAAATGACTCTCTAAACCATCTTAACCAGGATAACTGATGTCAGCTACGGGCTTTACCAGCAAAGCAGCAGCAGTAGGTTTGGAGATGCTTGGGAGAACTTACTATGTCAGTGTGTAAAAGACGGTCATCTGTGGAGATCTGGAATTACAAGGAAAAAAAGGTGTTGACTGAAGATAAATTACTAGGGATTATTTGCATTTTCATGGAGAGGTAGCAGTTGTAAACATTTATAGCATACGATGCATGTGATCATTGATAGTTATGGACGTTGGATACAGTATACCTGGTTGCTCCTGGGGAACATTTCCACTTTTGATGAGAGATGATAAATGGAACATTGTTTGCCATATCAATAAACAAAGGATATCATAGCCATCATCAGTTGCAACTCTCCAACGTGAGCCAGTGAGCCCCGAGGAAACTCAGGAAGGAAAGAAGGACTGCCATCTAGCAGCCATCAGACTGCAGCCACTCCCTATGGTGAGCCCTGAGGATAAGAAAACACAGGATACTGGCCCCAGGGAGCTGAGGTGCATAACGAAGGAATGATTTCAGTGAGCCCAGACTCTTGTATATCTTCCCATACATAGAAAAGCACCAAATTCCTTACCTTGAGATATTTGGTTTTCCTCTCATTTACAATAATCTTTTGCCACTCAGCCTACCTGTCCTTTGTTGCAAAACTTTTACAGAACCTGGCTTCCTGCCTCACCTCCTCGGAGCAGTTCTCTCAGGGTTGCTTGAGATGCTGCCTCCTGAGCTGGAAGTCCTAAAAACTCCTATCAAATAAAGCATCTTAACTTTAAGGTTGTGAATATTTTTCAAGTCAACAGATATACGAAGATATCTCACTACTAACCTTTCTGCCTTTGGACTATGTTGAGTGAGGAAGTGATACCTAAAGATGAAGGCCAACCTGATGAGAAATGTAGGGTGGAGAGACGGAAAGGAGACAGGTCCTTGACGACATCAGCTACTGAACTTACCCTGAAACTTCAGACTTCTTGTTATGTGAAGGTTTATATTTCCCTGCTGTTTAAACCCTATTCATTTTAATACTTTTTTAATAGACAACATCCAAACTAAAAAACCTCTTTCAGTGAGACAAGATAGAAACAATTAAAAATAGAAACCTTCCGTTGTGGGTAAAAGGGCAATAGGCTAAGGGAGCTTTTTGTGTGTGTGATTTAAGAGCTAGATGTGGGACTTCTCAGGGTTCAATCCCTGGTCAGGGAACTAGATACCACATGCAGCAACTAAGACCCTGTGCAGCCAAATAAATAAAAACTTTTTTTTTTTTTTAAAGAAGCTAAATGATGAGAGAGGGGATGACATTGAAGATTGATGACAATTTAAAGGGAATCAAAGAGGATCTGGCTTGAGACACGAGTAAGATTGTTGAAGAGTGTGTTGGGTAGAGTCTAGGCCAAAGGTCAGATCAGACAATGGTGCTAATGTGTGGTTGTATAATCTTCTCAATGCTGTCTTGGCTGGGCAGGAAGCAAGCACAGGTGGAGGGATGGCTACATTGTGGATCCGGGAAAGAGTCAGGGTCTGGAGAACATTAGGAGTGACTGAAGTAGGAGGGAGGAGACTGGAAGGATAAGAAGTTATGATCAAAGAATGGGCTGTTGGGATCTAAGAGTTCAATAGTGAAAAGGAGATCCAAACTGGCCATGTGCAGCATGTGAAAAAGGCCTGTCTCTGGAACAAGAGAACAGGGGAAGTGGAATGAGATAATGATGGAGAAATGGGCCTGAACTAGATAAGGGAGGGCCTTCATATAAAGAGTTTAGGTTTCCACCTAAACAGGCTGAGAGGACTTCCCTGGTGGTCCAGTGGCTAAGACTCTGAGCTCCCAAAGCAGGGGGCCTGGGTTCGATCCCTGGAAGGGGAACTAGATCCCACGTGTGGTAACTAAGACCTGGTATAGCCAAATAAATAAATACTTAAAAAAAAAGATTGAGAAATCACTGAAGGGATTTAAAAATGGCAGTGACATTTAAGAGCCTTTGAAAGGCAATGATCGGATATTTTTGGAAAGACCACTCTGGAGGCTGTGTAGAGAATGAATTAAAGGAGGGCAAGAAGGAAGTCAGGACAACATTTGGTTGGTAATTGTGATAGTTTAGGCAAGAGACAGTGATGATGTGAACCTAGAAGGTGACAGCGGTGGGAGACGGGGAAATAAATCGCTGCAGTATATAACTGGGACGTAGAACCAATAGGACTTGGTGGTGGATTAGATGATGAGGGTCAGGACAAGCCAGAAGACAAAGGAAATCTCTAAATCTTGGTCTTTTGCAAAGTGATGGTGGTTCCATTTATTGACAACAGAATATTAGATAAGAAACTGGATTTCTTTTTTAATTTTTAAAAACTTTTTATTTTATATTGGAGTATAGCTGATGAACAATGTTGTGATAGTTTCAGGTGTACCGCAGAGCAACTCAGCCACACATATACATGCATCCATTCTCCCCTAAACTCCCCTCCCATCCAGGCTGCTACATAACATTGAACAGAGTTCCCTGTGCTCTTCAAGTAGGTGCTTGTTGGAGAAACCAGACTTAGTGAGGGCAGATGGGGGTAACAGAGAGTTGAGAGTGCTCTTTTGATTATATCACAAGGAGATAATGGGATATTTAAGTCTGGAGCATAGAGAAGAAATCAGAAATAAAGCATAATTTTGGAAACAGTATGGGGGTACCTCCCCCAATGCTTTCTTTCCCATCACCACTGTGTGGCACCCATATTATCTGGAGGGAATGGACTCCTCACCTGAAATCTGACATGGATTCATGACTGTTTTATCTTCATCAAGATAATCCTCTCCCATATCATTGTTACTGATTTAGGTAGCGTAGACTGACCCCACCCTTCGCATGGCATTACCCTATCCAAAGGAAATAGATTAGAAGTATGTCTGTGAAAAATTTGGGCCCATGGGACATGTGGAGTCACATTTCTGGGATCTTCTAAGAAAGAATGGCAACACACAGCTTGTCAGTGACTTTGTTAAAGTGCAGTCAGGGGAAGGGAAAGGAGGTTTGGGGGTGAAGACAGTGGGTAGACATACAGTTTGAGAAGTTTTGCTGCAAAGATGAGAAGTGCAGTGAGTCAGGAGGAGAGGGTGCTGTGGGGCTGAAGGAGTGTCTTAATCGCTCTCATCATTGGTTCTTTGAGAAGGAACACATAAACATGTCCATATGCTGAGAGGTTCAGAGAATGAAAAATAAAGGATGGGGGAAAGAAGAGCAAGGGTGGGGGGCCTCCTGGTAAAAGAGAGATGGTTCTAGAGGATCAGAGGAGACGCTGGGTAGGAGCAGAAGCACCTCTTCCTTCAGCAAAGGGGAGAACAAAGAACGTGAGTGGGTAAGAGAAGGCTCGTGGGAATTTCTCTGGTGGTCCAATGCAGGGGCCTTGGGTTCAGTGCCTGGTCAGGGAACTAGATCTCTCATGCCACAACTAAACATCCAGCATGCCACAGCTAAGACCCGGCACAGCCAAAATAGAAAAAAATGAAAGAAGGTTTGTGGATTTGTGCTAAGAAATTGGAGAAGCATCTGTTTCTGTTTTCTCAGTTGAGTGAGTATCATCAAGATGTAAGGAAAACCTGTCATCAAATGTGGTCATGACTTCTCGGCAGGACAAATTTTCTTCGTTAGGCTCATGGAAAATGACCTTTTACATTCCCCAAGGTGTAAAATTCTTCATGGTGAATTCCTTGTCTATCGGATTCTAAAAGGGACGCTTTATATTTTTTGAAAGTTTTATGTAGATGGGGCGGGAAGGAATCATGGAGGGGAAAGTGAAAAGTTTCGGGTTTAGGCAACGGGATTCAGGTTCTCTTAAAGCTGGTTTTTATAAAAGGGAAATTTAAAACTTTCCACCTGAAATATTTATAAGCCAACGACACATACTCTTTTGTCTCCAACAGGGAGGAACTATTTGCCACAGTTTAGTTAGCTCACATCTGTGGTCTTCACTGACAGGAGTCCTGACCATTTTCTTCTTTCTTTAAATTTCCTCTAGTTCTCTGGTACTATGAAAAGTTGAATAAATAACTTATAACACCTAAAAATCAAAGTTATAACTATAGTATATATTCTTCATAAAATATCATATTCCATTTCTCTGGACAGTTTAATAATAAGCATCAAGTTGAGAAATGGTTCAGTGTTTCAAGGTGATTAGCTCTGACATCTAGTTATAAGTAGGGGATTCTTATTACATCTTAATGATAGGTTTTACCTAACAAAATAATCAGACTCATATAAAGACATGTGGGGACGTCCCTGGTGGTCCAGTGGTTAAGACTGCACTTCTACTGGAGGGGGCGCAGATTTGATCCCAGGTTGGGAACTGAGATTCCACATGCTGTGCGGCAAGGCCAAAATACAAACAAAAACCCCTGTGGAGAAGAGTGTAGATTGTTGTTTTGTAAACACTCTGATGGATTTGTCCTCATTATAGGCAGTACAAACTAACTTATTTTGCATAAAACCACTTAAAAGGCTTGAAATACAACTTCTTTTGTGTGTAAAGAAAAAGCCCATCATATCCACCTGGGGTACTGGCTGCAAATCCTGATGACCTGTAGCTGAGAACAAGGAATAGTTTCATTCAAAATCAAATTCAGCTCAATCGTATTGTCTGTGAAGCCAAGTAGCTTGGGAGCAGGGATGAAAATATAATCCTTAATAGTTACACTGCTCAAAACACATGACCCAGGAAAGGGTAAACCCACACATTTATAAAACAGTAGGTCAGTTCTAGGCTTTTTGAAAGGGCATCAATTAAAACCACCTTAAAGAAGCTTTGTTAGAACAGAAGATTTTAATCATGGTCTTTCTAGCTACTAATGTATAACTATTTGGTTTTAAAGTAAGTTTTAACTTAAGACATATAACTGTATATGGTATATGTCTGTGTAGTGAGTGTGTATTAAAAGTTTGTTTTCACATCATTAGAAACGTTTCTTTAATGAAGGGACCAGAGTGAATGGTAGAGGCAGTGACAGGTGAGAGTCTAATAGCTGTGATCCCATTTTAAAGCTGATCTTGAAAGTGGTTCTCTAACTGTGTTGAACAGGTCAGCAACTCAGGGCAAGAGTATCAAGGTGTTTCCTACAGAAGTGGAGCTCACCAAGTAATCCTTACTCTGGAAATGTCAGATATGGATTCATTGGGATGAAACTGTTACTGGGATTATCTGTAAAATTTGATGTGCTTTCAGGATGCAGCCAGGAGAATGAAGTTTGACTGTGTGTGCTCAGTTGTGTCTGACTCTTTTGCGACCCCATGGGCTGTAGCCCCCCAGGCTCCTCTCTCTGTGGGGTTTCCCAGGAAAGAATACTGGAGTGGGTTGCCATTTCCTGCTCCAGGGGATCTTCCTGCTCCAGGGATCAAACTCTCGTCTCTTGCATCTCCTGCACTGGCAGGCAGATTCTTTACTACTGTGCCACCTGGGAAGCCCAAAGTTTGACTATACCTATTGGCTAATTACTGATCCCAATCACTTATTGTTTTTCTTAATTTAGGCAAGTTCTGTCAGTCCCCTGCCAAGTTCAAAAGAAGAGAAGGTGAAGGCAAGAAGTAGAAGAAGAAAAAATAAAGCCAAATCATCAACCTTGGATTTGTGTCTTTTTCTCTTGAATCCTCTTCCTTATCTTGGTAGCAGAATACCATGTTCTCTCATTGGGATTTTGAAGCCTTTCATCAGCTTTGTTATCGGCTCAGATATAGCCCAGAGTCAGGTAGTCATTTAGACACAACTGTTTGTTTTTCATCAAGTCATCCAGACCTATCTGCAGTGACACATTGGCAGGGCCAGTCGGACCTGCTCACAGCCCTGTCAGGAAAGATGAGCCTCGGGTGGCCTGTGCTAATTTCCTACTCACGGAGCTCTGTATCATTCATAGCATAAAGAAAACCAAATAAACTCTGTTCTCTTTCAAGAGGAGCAGGCAGGTTTCAATTTTCTCTTGGCTATGGCCAACAATCAGAATTTTTAGGCCAAAGATAATGGAAGATTTAATGTTTTTCTTCTTTTGAAAATATCGAGGCATATTAAGCTAAAGCAGTGAAAGTTCAGATAATTATACCTTTTGCTTTTGTTTACTGTTTTTCTCAAATTGACAGAGAAGCATAAACGATGAGTATAATAGATTTGGGGTGAAAGCCAAGATTTTCCTATGGTCTAATTTCACTGTGACCTGTGGTTCTGACTCCTTCCTCTGTCATTGGCAATGCGGGGTGCCCCCAGCCCATAGTGACTATCAAGTTCTCCATCCCTAACGTGGGGCTTTTAAAAAGTGTGTTCCACACACAATCAGTATTGCTAAATGCTCCCCGTAGGAGGGTTATACATGGTCTCACTGTTTATATGAGACTTGGCCATGTGACTTGCTTCCACCAATAAAATGGGTGCCATTTCCAGCAAGATCTTAAGACCATGGCAAGATTCTACCATTTTCTTTTGATTTCCACCATGAGACCAGCAGTGGCTTATATGGGAGCTGCTTATATGGGAGTCTTCATCCAAGAGTGAAGAAGATGTCGAAAAGAGTTATGGCCACCAAGCAGTGAAAGAGGAGAGAAACAGCATTGTTATAACCACTGAGATTTTGTTACAGTGGCATTACCCAGCTCATTCTCACCATACACTGTCAGGAACAAAGGGGGCTCTCTGTTATCAAATGAGTTTTGAAAATGCTACATACACTGTCCCACATATGTTATTACCTAATAATGTACACTGGCATTTTAAAAGATGTAAAAAAAAAAAAATCCTGCAGGAAAGAAACTGGCTCACCATTGTGATCTAGCATTTCCCCAGTAATCTTGATTAAAGAATTATTGTTTAATATAATACTTAATAACTTTTCACAAACACACTTTTTTGGAAGAGCTTCCCTGACATTTTTTTCCTTTCCCATTACCTAAAGAAAGGTTGATTCATGAAGCTGGTGGCTCTTGTGAACTTTTGCCAACCATTCATTACTAGTTTCATTCATTTGTTCACTCATTCAGTCATGAAAAAACACATCAGGTACTAGAGTTGGAGGTACTAAGGTCTCCCACTGCTATCCTGTGGCTGTGAAAGAAATATCACTGTTGTTGATTTCTGTAAGTCAATTTCATTTCTGATGGTGTATCTAAGTGCATACTTTTGAGAATATGATTACAGCTGGTCACTTTGCACATGTCCACTGTCCAGTTCCACATGGTGGCCTCATGCCTGGGGAGTAATGTTGTCCTATTAATTTCATGTCAAACCTAGAGTTTGTGAGCATCTCTGCAGGGGTCCCCGTGATCCTGTATCCCTGGACGTATTACCCAACCTTTCCTTCTGCTGCCTTAATGGTTCTGCAGGGAAGCAGGGTTCAGTTCCTCGCCCCAGGACAACAGGAGGCAAAATTCTGTGACAGCCTCCAAGATTCCTGGCCCCAGGGGTACACACGCCTTCCATTGTTAGTGATCAACAAACAATAGTCTGGGTACTGCTGTGTAGAGATTTTGCAGATGTAACTGAAGTTCTGAATCAGTTGACCTTACATTAGGGAGAGCATTCACGTGGACCTGACATAATTACCTAAGCCTTTTACAAGCGGAGCAATTTTCCTGCTGGTTGTAGAGGAGGACTCAAGGATTCAACGCATGGGAAGGATTCAACACACCACTGCTGGCCTGAAGGGAGAATGGAGAGTGGCCCTGACTGGCGGCCAGCAGGGGAGGATGGGCCTCAGCCCCACGAGCGCCAGGAAACTGAGTTCTTCCAACCCAAGTGAGCTTGGAGTGGATTTCTCCCGGCCTGGCTGAAACCCTGACTTCAGTCTTGTGATACTCTGAGCAGAGATCCAGCCCCACCAGATTGGACCTACAGGACGGGATTGTAGCTTGTAAGTGAGACTGGCTGGTTCTACAGAAACAAAACCCTGAGTGGTATTTTAAGCTGCTAGCTTTGTGGGGACCAGTGATGCAACAAAATGAAACAAGCACGTACATCCCAGGCCTTGTCCTCAACTCCCATCTGGGGTCTCTGTTTCCAGTTTGGAGGCGAAATCAGAGAGCAAGAAGGAAGCTTGGGCAACCTTATTTCTTCAAGGCATTCTCTTTATAGTCTCTTCCTCTCACTTCTTTCAGAGCCTGGGTGTGTTTCCTTAAGGGAACTTCTAGAAAGCATGACTCAGAGAGGCTTGCAGGCTGCATCTCCCCTGCTCCATCTTCCAAAGACACTCAGAGGTACCACCCGCTGCCCTGAGACTGTAAGATCCGAGCCTGCCACCATGTTGGAAGTGGGGAAAGGAAACAGAAGATACGGGGAGGGGAAAATACTCCATGAACTGCTATCTTCACATACTGCTCCTCCCCAAAGCTTCATCCCATGGCCCTGTGGATCCAGACGTGGCAGAGGAAAGTTTTCCCACAGGGGCATCAGTGGAGGCAGCATCTGATCAAGAGACAGCCAGGCCTCGTGCACAACTGCCCACCCCCCACCCCACTTCTCCATTCCTTCTGGATCAAACCCTAGATCACTGTGGGAAACGGAAAGGAAAGTGGTGCCCCAGGCTCTGGCTGGCAGTCGGGGCACCTACAGGGAGCACTGCGCTGAGGGTGGCAGCATATGGCAACAGCGGATGTTCAGACAGCAGAGACCCTAGACTCCCAGGGAAAGGGAGAAACCATTTGATGACATTTCCTGGCATTAGGCTCTGGTGGGCCACATCTTGACTGGTCATTTCATAGACGCACGTGTCTCCCTGGGGTCCACAGCAGGGCCCACTGCAGGCCTTGGAATGTGGGTTGTGAGAGGTGAAACTTCTGAGAACCACAGGGGAAGCAGCCTTCGTATTTCTTGGCCTGGGGCAGCCTCTAGAGAGAAGAGAAAAACAGGACTAGTGGTTGCCAGCTCTTCCGGGCCCATTTTCTGCCAGGCAGTGTGCCTTGTGATTTCTGGGCATTGTATCGTTTAGCTCTCATAACAAATCCACAAGGTTGGGAAATCCCCCATTTGAAGCTGAGGGAGTTGAATCATAAGGAGGTTAAAATAAGTTGCCCGATTCATCCATCCCCTAACTGGTGGAATCAGAGCCAATGAGAAAAGAAATTTCAGACGGGGGAGTTGTCAGGCTTCAGCCCAACAGATTCTGGCCATTACTACTCTGGTTTTCCACTCTAGGTTTCCTTCACATGGGGATTCCCCAAAACATCTGTAGGTTGGAGGTGGGAAGAAAAGCCACATGGCCAAGAGGCAGCATGAGTGGGCAAGCATCTAGGTGAATCTGTTTAGAGTAGATGTCAAAGAACCCGAGCAGAATGGGGTCACTGTGACCTTGGTGACTGCAGGATAACCAAGACTCACTCCTTTGGTTTCTCAGAGGTGGTTACAACTGTTTGCACTCACTGTGGCTTCCTGAGAGGCTCCCACTGTTATAGGTCTCTTTAACAGGAGATTGGGAAGAATTACTCATTTCCTCCTTTTGGGCCAATAGCTTGGATTCCAAATGATTCTATAATATTTACCACTTTGCGTTAAAGTGCGTTGTCGCCAACCATTCCACCCAACCACCATTAGTATTTATTCTTGTTCCTTCAAGGCCAAAGTAAGTCCAGACATAGTGGGTCTTTAGTATTTGAGAGGAAAAAGGAAAAGCAGAGAAACATTTGCATTGTCCTGGCCCCAGAGATATAAGGGTTTGGTCCTAGAATGTGTTCTTACAAACAGACCGAAACCTAATCAGTTCCAAAAGCAGAAGTATCTCTGACTTGCCCTCTGGGGCTGGAGAATAAATACTGACCCTCTGTTGAGACAGGATGTCCCAGTCATGCAAGAGGAGGTCAAGGATACCCTTGAACCTCGGTCTGAGGCAGGACTTGGGGCCCAGGCGAGTTGGGGGGCTGAACTGCAGATAAGTCAGGTTCATTTAAAGGGGTCTTCACCAGTGAAGATGACAACAGAAAAGCTCCCCTGCTGCTCTTCTCCTGGGGCTTTCAAAGGACCCTCTGACAAAACCATTACCAGGAAAATTACTTCCCTTAAAATCTCTTCCTATCAGGCTCTGCTTTCCTTTGACATCTGGTTCTTTCTACCACCCTCCTCCAGCTCCTTTCCTGCCCCACCAGACTCAGTGAAAACTTCCTGAAGAATCCCATTCTCACTGGGGCCATGGCTCTGTAATTCTGGAGGCTCTCATATCCGTCTCCTCCGCTGGAAGCTTCTCCTCAGCCAAGCCCCACCATGCAGGTCCTGTGGGTCTTACAAGGTACTTGCAAGGCCTTCGCTGGAAGGAAACCTCCTGCAGGGCTCACTGGGGCCAAATGGGAGTTGGAAGATAATAGAAGATCTTGCCACTGAATAGGGAAAGCAAGAGGGCCATGGTTCTGGGAGCCCTATTTGAGACTTGTGATGCGTCCTGTCAGCAGTGCTGATCAGGTTCTAGAATGTTGTTAGTATAGCACTCTCTTGCCTTTGTGATGAGTGCCAATGGCCGTGGTGGACTGGTCTAAAATTTCCTATGGAAAAATGCATTCTGAGTTCCCAAGTATGTCTTAGAAAAGAACTTTTGATTCTTTTGATTCTACAATCCACTTCTCAAATTTCTCCCAAGAAGCTTATGATTTTTCTGTGTCACAATGCTGAGCTAGTTCTGGTTTCATGTTCATTATAAAACAACATCCAATGTCCAATTTCAGACTCTTGGAAATGAGTAATACTGGGAAGAGAAAGAGTTTTCCTGAAATCACCTTCCCAGAAAGCAACACAGAAACTGGACAAAAACTCACTCTGAGCAAAAAAACTCAGAACTTTCAGACCTTGGACTAGATTCCTGTTTTGCATACTCAGGAGAAAGAAAGAGAAATGAGGAATTGCAGCCCAGTCCAACTGCAGTGTCTGTGCACCAGGTCCCAGGTCCCAGTGAAGTTACTTCTTCTGCCCCTTCCTTTCACATTCTTTTCAGGATATTATTAGAACACATGCCTAATACAACCCTATGAACAAAGATTTTGAAAGTAAGTCTTCACTGAGGCTTTTGTCTTTGACACTTCCTGGTTGGATCTAAGTTATACGTTCTCTTCTGAATGAAAGGGATGTGATCACCAGTTTCCTTCAATGGACTGAACCCTGGCAAACTTGGCTTACGGTGTTGGGTAAGTTGTGAGGAAGGATTGGACTCAGTTTATACTTTCTGACAATGTGCTCCACACTCTTGTACCTGTCACCACCTTGAGTGTTGCTAAATGAGCAGCAAAAATAATCTCTTTCTTTTCTGGCTGTTTGGCTTCCTCCTGCTTGCTGACTTTGCAGGTGGCCTGAACAATTCCATTGTTGGTCTGCAGCCTCTTGAAGCAAACTGGCTGTCTGCTTACCACTCTGACCTTTAGAAGGACAGGACTTTCAAAAATCAAGGGAAGACAAGCAGGACTGTACTGTTATTTTATTAATGGGCCAGTGTTGTTATTAGAATGGACATTATTAAAAAGTCTACAAATAACAAATGCTGGAGAGGGCGTAGAGAAAAGGGAACACTCCTACACTGTTGGGAATATAAATTGGTGCAGCCCCTATGGAGAACAGTCTGGAGGTTCCTTAAGAAACTAAAAATAGAGTTGCCACATAATCCAGCAATCCCACTCCTGGTCATATATCCAGACATAGAATTATAAAGATATGCACATATTATTAGTGTTCATAGCACTATTTACAATAGCCAAGACATGGAAACAACCTAAATGGCCATCAACACATAAATGGATAAAGAAAATGGATAAAGAAGATTATTTTATATATGTGTGTGTGTGTGTGTATAGACTATTGCTCAGCCATAAAAAGGAATGAAGTAATGCTGTTTGCAGCAACATGGATGGTCTGAGAGATCATACTAAGTGAAGTCAGAAAGACAAATATCATACAATATCCCTTATATGTGAAATCTAAAATATCACACAAATGAACTTATCTATAAAATAGAAACAGACTCATAGACATAGAGAACAGACTTGTGGTTGCCAAGGCAGAGGGAGAGGGGCAGGGATGGATTGGGAGTTTGGGATTAGCAGATGCAGACTACTGTGTATAAAATGGATAATAACACAGTCCTATCGTATATGTATAACACAAGGAACTATAGTCAATATCCTGTGATAAACCATAACGGAAAAGAACATTAAAAAAGAATGTACACGTATAACTGAATCACTTTGCTGTACAGCAGAAATTCATACAAACTGTTAAATCAACTATAATTCAATAAAAGTAAAAAAAATAAAATAATATGCCAGTGTTGTTTCTCTCATATCCTTGACATGGAAGGTTGGCTTTTCATCATCTGAGAGAATTTACAGGCAATGAATGCCCTCCCTTCTCATATTTGCCTGAAGATCCCTATGTGAGCTTTGGAATAATGAAGCCTGAACACAGAAAATATAAACCAAATTAAGACAAAAAGCTCTAAACACCCAAACAGGCTGCCTATTGACTCTGCTAAGCTCCTCTCCATACATATCCTTCTACCAGGGTTAGAAAACTGTTCAGTGAAAATCAAAAGTTGAAGCTCATGGCTTCTATGAAAAGGAAGACCCATCTTTGATATTTTTTGTTTCCCTGCAGAGATCTTTCAGTTACTCTCATTGCAGAAATGACTTTGAATAAGAGCCAATAATTACCACAATGGACATTTAATATTTATCATGTTAAGTTCTTAATAACCTTTAATAGGCATTAATCATGTAAACTTATTAAGAATCACAGCAAATTTGTGAGGAACCATTTCCTAGGATGATTTATAAAACCACAGAGACTATCAAATTTCGACAAATCATTCCTTGAAGTGAAGGTAATTTAAAAAGGAATATAATCAAAACAAATTTGGTATATGAATGTGACTTCAATGGGATGTTAATGCAAGTTTCTTGATGATATTTGTTAAGTCATGAAAAAAATAACTTTAGGTTTTGATTATTAACAATAAGTTTACTCAGTCACAATTCTGAAAGGATAGCAAAGCCTCAATGGATCTGTGGTCTGTGATACTGAAGTCAGAAGAGAATTCTCTATGGGTGTGAATTTTGTTTCTTTGATGTCCACCTATGCAGTAGGACAGTGATTGAATTTAAAGAAAAGGTGGAATAAATGCAAGTTCACACACAAGAACTGTTGGATCATATTCTAGGAAATTTAAATTTATACTTTTTCTAATTTGCAAGCTTTGTTGATTAAGAAAAACCCTTGCTATTCTTTTTCACTTTGAATGTCACCCTCCTGCTCTCCTGCACCCACCTAGCTCAAGGAACATCGTAGGAGTGTTCCATGATGAATAGGTATGGTTATAAATATAGAGTTGTATGTGTAGAGCTACCGAATATTCTTATTAAGGGAAGAGTTCCCACCCACACCTTGAACTAACTAAATAAATAAAATACTTAGGAGTAAACCTGAACAAGAAGGTGAAAGACTTATATGCTGAGGACTATAAAAATTAATAAAGGAAATTGAAGATGATTCAAGGAAAGTGATAGATATCCCACGCTCTTGGATTGGAAGAATTAATCCTGTTAAAATGGCCACACCACCCATACTACTACAGATTTAATGTAATCTCTATCAAATTACCCATGACATTTTTCACAGAATTAGGGAAAATAATCCTAAAATTTACATGGAACCATAGAAGACCCAGAATTGCCAATGTAATCCTGATAAAAAGAAAAAAGCAAGAGGCATAACCCTCGAAAACTTCAGACTATACTACAAAGCTACAGTAACCAAAACAATGTGGGGAAAAAACCCAAAAAACAGTGTGGTACAGGCTCAAAACCAGACATTTGGATAAATGGAACAGCATAGCGAACCTAGAAGTAAATCCAGACACCTACAGTCAACTAATTGTCAACAAAAGAGGCAAGAATATACAATAGAGAAAAGATTTTCTTCAGCAAGGAGTGTTGGGGAAGTTGGACAGCTGCATGTAAGTTAGAACACACCCTCACACCATACACAAAAATAAACTCAAAATGGCTAAAAGACTTAGAAGACATGACTCCATAAAACCCCTAGAAGAAAACATAGGCAACACCTTCTCTGACATAAACTGCACCAACGTTTTCTTTGGTCAGTCTCCCAAGGCAAAAGAAATAAAAGGAAAAACAAACAAAAGGGACCTAATCAAACTTATAAGCTCTTTCACAGCAAAGGAAACTGTTAACAAAATGAAAAGACAACCAATGAATTGGGAGAAAATATTTGCAAACAATGTTACTGACAAGGGCTTAATTTCAAAAATGTATAAACAGTTCATACAACTCAACAACAACAAAAAAATCAAATAACCCAATTGAAAAATGGGCAGAAGAACTAAATGTATATTTCTCCAAAGAAGATATACAGATGGCCAATAGTCGCATGAAAAGATGCTCAACATTGTTAATTATCAGAGAAATGCAATCAAAACTACAAAGAGGTAATACCTCATAGCAGTCATAATGGCCATCATTAAAAAATCTACACATAACGAATGATGGAGAGAGCCTGGAAGAAAGGGAATCATCCTGCATTGTTGGTGGGGATGTAAATTGGTGAAGTCACCATGAAGAACAGTATTTAGGTTCCTCAAAAACCTAAAAATAGAGTTATCATATGATCCAGTAATCCCACTCCTGGGCATATATCCAGCCAAAACCAATTCAAGAAGATACATGCACCCCTATGGTCACAGCAAAACTACTGACAAAAGCCAAGACACGGAAACAACCTAAATGTCCATCCACAGATGAGTGGACAAAGAAGATGAGATGATGTATATGCACGCACACACACAGACACACATACACACACACACACAAAAATACACACACACATACACACACATATACACACATACACACACAAAAATACACACACATACACACGCACACACACACACTGGACTACTACTCAGTCATAAAAAAGAGTGAAAAAATGCCATTTGCAGCAACATGGATAGATGGACCTAGAGATTATACTAAATGAACTAAGTCAGAGAAATGCAAATACCATATGGAATCACTTACATGTAGAGTCTAAAATATGACACAAATGATCTATTATACAAAACAGAAACAGACTCAGAGATGGAGAACAGATTTGTGGTTCCCAAGGGGAGGTGAGGTGAGGGAGGGAGAGATGGGGAGTTTGGGGGTAGCAGATGCAAACTAGTAGATATACACTGGATAAAAAACAAGGTCCTACAGTATAGCATGAGCAGCTATGCTCTATATCTTGTGACAAACCACAATGGGAAAGACTATGAAAAAGAATGTGTGTATATACACACATATAACTGAATCAGATATAATCAGATACACACATACAACTGAATCACCCGACTGTTAAGCAGAACTTATTGCAACATTGCAACCAAATCACTTGGCTATATAAGTAGAATTTATTACAACATTGTAAACCAACTACACTTTGATCAAATAAAATATTTTAAAATGTCAATAGTTTTTTTCTTGTAACTATTTATTATCACACGTAATACACATAAGGTTGCCAGATAAAATGAAGATATCTGGTTAAATTTGAATTTCAGATAAATAATGAAGAATTTTTGCTATAAATTATGTCCCACGCAATCTTTGGGACACGCATTAAAAAATTACTCATTGTTTATCTGAAATTCAAATTTAACTGGACATTCTCTACTTTTATTTGCTAAATCTGGCAATCCTACGTTCATGCTTTATATAAACACAAAAACAAAGAAACATAATCACCAGGATTCTCGCATTCTTGATTCTTTTCCTAATCCCTTAATACAATTGGAACTAATTTGGGTGCTTCCCAACCAAATTATTATAAATTAAAATATTTTTAAAATTATGTATTTTCAACAAGTAATGTCAGCATCGTTAACCCCCTTTGACTTTCCCTTCTTCTGGAGTCATCTTGTTAAGAAAATGAAGATGGATGCATGCTGGAGTAAAGCCAGAAATATCACTGGCCAGACTGTTAAGAATCTGCTAAAATATTGACAAAGAAAACTCAGGTTACAGATAACATATTATTCCATCTTTGGCAGCCAGAGAGTGGCAAGGGCGACCCTCACTACTGAAAGACGTGTGGTGGTATGCATCTCCATGCTTCTATCCGTCTGATTATAACTGACAGAATGAATGGAAAACATACCACAGCCCCCACATTTGAGCAAATTCCCCTGACTTCCTCCTTTTTGTTGTTGTTTGATATACGTTTGTTGTTATCTATGCATTTTGCTAGGATAATATGGGAGAATGGCCATCGACTTTCCAAAGGATTTTTTTTTTTTCAAAGGATTTTAAAGCTGTTTCTGATACCAGGACTCTCATGTGAGTGGAGGATTGTGCGTGTGTATGTGTTTGCATGTGTGGGTATGCGTGTAAGTAGGTGAGCGGGAGTGCACGCGTGGGCCTGGGGCATGTATGGAGGGGCAAGCAGAGAACGCTTGAAGGGTAAGGATGGCCCTAAGACACAAGACCTAATGAGGAGGAGCACCTCTCCTGGGCTTCCTGGATAGTGCTTGGGCACATCAAGATAGCAACAGTAATTAAACACTATTTTAATGAAGTGTGTGACTTCTGAAGAAGGAATGAACAGTGATCGAGGAGTAGATATCTAGGGAAGGTGCCACTCTCATCCTCTGCCCCCCCCAAGGATGCATCAAGGGTAAGGGTGTGTCAAGGGAATATCCTTGTCTGTATTCTGGAGCAGAGTGTGTGAATATGTGTATTTGCATGTGTGAGATCCAGGTGCTGGGAGAAGTTCTCCCTGGGACAAGTAGAGGGGTTGAGGGCCTGACTCCATAGGGCTGCGGTCTCTCTCTGGCCCTGTTGACTCCCGTGGACTTTCCATTCCTACTTGAAGTGTTCACTTGGCCCTGAGCCTTGGGAATACTATCCCATTGATTCTCTTCTGGTCCGTATCTTACTATTAATAAAAGGAGCCCTTTTCTGCTTTCTGTGCCATGTCATATCTGAAGAATAATCAGATAGCCGTGAACTCTCCTTCAAAGTACCACTGGTGTAGAACATTCTTAGAACCTATGACTTGACCATTGAGCTCTTGTTTTCCACCTGCTGGACAATGTCAGGGTTGTCCCTGATTAAAGAGATGCTCTTTCTGTCTGGGCAGGGATCCCAAAGAATATTCCTTCTGGGTGAATCTCTTCAACTCCTCATATCTGTCAGGGTCAGGAGAATGCCAGGCACCAAACAAGTTGTTGGAGAGAAAACAAGGGAAATTTTAGCACTTCCCCTCAAGGAGCACATGTGGTAACAAAATCAGAAAAAGAAACCATTATAAATGGATAAGCCCTTGGGAGACTATGGCCACAGAGATGGAAGGGGTGGGTGGCTGGGATGGGGTGTGTGTGTGGTGTGACGTGGAAATCACTTCAGGTATGTTGGAAGACACAGTATTTAAATCGAGCCTTGAAGATCCTTAAGAATAAGCTCAACAGGGAAATTATTCCAGAAACAACATGGACAACACAGAGATGGGGCAATGGCTGCACCCATGGAGAGACACAGGGCACTGTGTCTGTATTTTGGAGCAGAGTGCGTGAATATGTGTATTTGCAGGTGTGGGCATGAGTGCACAGAACATAAACAGAATTCTGGAGATGAGATCGAGCCAATCATGAAAAGCTTAGTGAACTTTGCTAACAGGTTGGGTGTGTATCAGAAGCATGGCAAGACGTTGAAGAATTTTAGGCGTGTTGTAACTGGGGGGCTTCCCACGTGGTGCGAGTGGTAAAGAACCCACCTGCCAGTGCAGGAGATGTAAGAGATGGGGGTTTAATCTCTGGGTCGGGAAGATCCCCTGGAGGAGGGCATGGCAACTCACTCCAGTAGTCTTGCTTGGAGAGCCCCCAAGGATAGGGGAGCCCGGCGGACTACAGTCCATGGGGTCATAGAGTCAGACACAACTGAAGTGACTCAGCACACACATAGCACGCTGTAACTGGACTTAACCTTCAGAAAGATGCTGTTGGCAACAGCAAAGGTAAATGGCCACAGGAGGCATAAACAGAAGTAAGATGATAAGTTCCAGGAATTGAGAAAAGAACTACGGTAAAGGTGACAAAAGCAGATAGAGACATGTCTGTCAACAGAATTTAGGAGTAAACGGGGTGCGATGCGGCTAGTGGGGTGGCATGACAGTTTCAGGTTTGTGTCATTGGGTGGATGGTGATGTCATTCGTTAAGCAAGAGAAAACAGGAGCAGGGACAGACTCTAAGTTTTGCTATTCTGAGTCTGAGGCTTAAATGACATTCAGATGCCTCAAACTCAGAAGAGAGGTTAGCTATACTGATAGGTTTAAAAATCCTCAGTGTTTCAATGTTATATTTAAAGAGACTCAAGGATGCATCGGGGGGGGGGGGGTGGTTAGGAGTTTCTGTAACAGGTAGGAACAGGTTTCAGTACATTATTTCAACACTAGCTTAGGTAGCACTTTACAGATACTCATACCCATTTTTTATAAAAAATTAAAGATTTTAAGTATCTCACACAAGGGAAGACTCTACATATGGACATCACCAGATGGTCAACACCAAAATCAGACTGATTATATTCTTTGCAGCCAAAGATGGAGAAGCTCTATACAGTCAGCAAAAACAAAACTAGGAGCTGATTGTGGCTCAGATCATGAACTCCTTATTGCCAAATTCAGACTTCAGTTGAAGAAAGTAGGGAAAACCACTAGACCATTCAGGTATAACCTAAATCAAGTCCCTAATGATTATACAGTGGAAGACAGAAATAGATTTAAGGGACTAGGTCTGATAGACAGAGTGTCTGATGAACTACGGATGGAGGTTCATGACATAGTATAGAAGACAGGGAGCAAGACGATCCCCAAGAAAAAGAAATGCAAAAAAGCAAAATGGCTCTCTGAGGAGGCCTTACAAAAAGCTTAGAAGAGAAGTGAAAGGCAAAGGAGAAAAGGAAAGATATACCCATTTGAATGCAGAGTTCCAAAGAATAGCCAGGAGAGATAAGAAAGCCTTCCTCAGTGATCAGTGCAAAGAAATAGAGGAAAACAATAGAATGGGAAAGACTAGAGATCTCTTCAAGAAAATTAGAGATACCAAGGGAATATTTCATGCAAAGATGGGCTCAATAAAGGACAGAAATGGTAAGAACCTAACAGAAGCAGAAGATATTAAGAAGAGGTGGCAAGAATACACAGAAGAACTGTACAAAAAAGATCTTCATGACCCAGATAATCATGATGGTGTGATCACCCACCTAGAGCCAGACATCCTGAAATGTGAAGTCAAGTGGGCCTTAGGAAGCATCACTACAAACAAGCTAGTGGAGGTGATGGAATTCCAGTTGAGCTATTTCAAATCCTAAAATTTGATGCTGTGAAAATGCTGCACTCAATATGCCAGCAAATCTGGAAAACTCAGCAGTGGTCACAGTACTGGAAAAGGTCAGTTTTCATTCCAATACCAAAAAGGCAATGCCAAAGAATGCTCAAACTACCACACAATTGTACTCATCTCACACACCAGCAAAGTAATGTTCAAAATTCTCCAAGCCAGGCTTCAACAGTATGTGAACCGTGAACTTCCAGATGTTCAAGCTGGTTTTAGAAAAGGCAGAGGAACCAGAGATTAAGTTGCTAACATCTGCTGGATCATTGAAAAAGCAAGAGAGTTCCAGAAAAACATCTATTTCTGCTTTATTGACTATGACAAAGCCTTTGACTATGTGGATCATAATAAACCGTGGAAAATTCTGAAAGAGATGGAAATACCAGACCACCTGACCTGCCTCTTGAGAAATCTGTATGCAGGTCAGGAAGCAACAGTTAGAACTGGACATGGAAGAACAGGCTGGTTCCAAATAGGAAAAGGAGTATGTCACGGCTGTATATTGTCACCCTGCTTATTTAACTTATATGCAGAGTACATCAAGAGAAATGCTGGGCTGGATGAAGCACAACCTGGAATCAAGATTGCTGGCAGAAATATCAATAACCTCAGATATGCAGATGACACCACCCTTATGGCAGAAAGTGAAGAAGAACTAAA
Organism: Cervus elaphus; assembly: GCF_910594005.1. Classification (NCBI taxonomy): domain Eukaryota; kingdom Metazoa; phylum Chordata; class Mammalia; order Artiodactyla; family Cervidae; genus Cervus; species Cervus elaphus. The sequence goes on along the minus strand of NC_057842.1, from coordinate 24,904,755 downwards.
GAGCCTCTTGATGAAAGTGAAAGAGGAGAATGAAAAAGTTGGCTTAAAGCTCAACATTCAGAAAACAAAGATCATGGCATCCGGTCCCATCACTTCATGGCAAATAGATGGGGAAACAGCAGAAACAGTGGCAGACCTTATTTTTGGGGGGCTCCAAAATCACTGCAGATGGTGACTGCAGCCATGAAATGAAAAGACACTTACTCTTTGGAAGAAAAGTTATGACCAACCTAGATAGCATATTAAAAAGCAGAGACATTACTTTGCCCACAAAGGTTCATCTAGTCAAGTATATGGTTTTTCCAGTAGTCATGTATGGATGTGAGAGTTGGACTATAAAGAAAGCTGAGCACTGAAGAATTGATGCTTCTGAACTGTGGTGTTGGAAAGACTCTTGAGAGTCCCTTGGACTGCAAGGAGATCCAACCAGTCCATGATAAAGGAAATCAGTCCTGAATGTTCATTGGAAGGACTGATGTTGAAGCTAAAACTCCAGTACTTTGGCCACCTGATGCGACGAGCTGACTCATTTGAAAAGACCCTGATGCTGGGAAAGATTGAAGGTGAGAGGAAAAGGGGATGACAGAGGATGTGATGGCTTGATGGCATCACTGACTTAATGGACATGAGTTTGGGTAAAGTCCGGGAGTTGGTGATGGACAGGGAGGCCTGGTGTGCTGTGATTCATGGGGCCGCGAAGAGTTGGACACAACTGAGCGACTGAACTGAACCTAAGTATCTCACGGTGGTCACAACAATTCCGAAAGATGAGAAAGCCACCATCCATCTCATATGACAGAGGAGGAAGCCGAGGCTCAGATTGAATGCCTTTCCTGAGGTCACTTAGCTAGTCAATTGACGGGTCTCTGGCCTGTGAATCCAGGACTCTTTCTGAGCTCCCCAGGGCCTCTCTTGTTGAAGAGAAGGCCAGCACCGCTCACCACATCCTGCTTCCTGCAGCAGGCAAATGTGGATTTCTTAAGAGCTTTAAAACCCAAAGGTACAATAGCCACATGAAGATTATACCACAGTGCTCTTGGCACACACGTCACCATCCTAGAAGTCCTTATTTTGTTGCTAAATGTGCTCTTTGTACATGCTTATTGGGTGGAATACAGTATAAAAAGAATGTGGTTACATAAAGAACCAGTAACTTCAGTTTCTCTGGGTCCTTGCTAATCTCTTTCTTTCAGTGCCATGGAAAGTGGAATCTCAGGGCTGGCACAGGGTTGAGAGAAAGCTATGCTTTCTTCCGCAACATGCCACTCCCACAACTCTGCTGGTGGGGTTGTGCCCACAGGAAATGGGTTGTACAGAAGTATGAAAACAGCATGTGGGTGCTTGGTGAATTCCCTATCCCCCTTTCTCCACTGAGAAGCCGGTTCATACCAGTTCTGAGTCCGCAGGGAATCTCTTTACAGCTGCCTCCTATCCCTTCTGAGCTCAGCTGATCGGACTTCCTTGGGCTGTGCCTCCATGTCCATGCCCGGACTTCCTGGAGTGATGCTTTGGCTTGAATAGACTGCTTTTCAATGACTGTTCACTTGAGCTGTCTAACCTTAGGTAAATCATGCCTCACCTGGGCATCCTTCACAGAGGCCTAGGAACTCTGCCAGGTCCGGCAACCCTCATTTCGACAATATTAATGACAGGCAGGTGAAAGAATCTGGTGAACTCAGAAGAAAGCTGATCTCCGTTCCACAACAGAATTTTGTTGGTCTCCCTAAGTTCTCATATGTAGTCAGATTATGAAATGATACTTCTCATTCTCAACCACAGTTTACTTCCTCGTTTCCCTATTATTGAACATTTTGGTTATTTGTAAATTTCTCCTTATGGATAATATACCAACACGTGTCCATTACGTCTTTATCCTATTGAATTATTATTAATAATATTATCTCATTTGGTATACATGTCAGGAACCTAGGAATTCTTCGGCATTTTCTCACTAGGATTCTTTCCAACACCAAATCCACTAATATCCTCTATTCTCTTTCTCAGCTGTTTTGTTGCATGACTGTAATTCCTTATTATTTTCCTTGGGACTACTGTAACAGAATGCTCAGGTCCTCTCTCCTCAAAGAGATTCCTAATATCTAAAAGGACTTAAAAGTCACCATTTCAAAAGTGATCAGTCTTGGTAATACAGCAAACCCATAACTAAACCACAAGGAAAGCTTGGAATCAAAGACCTGTGGTTGGCTTGTCTTCAAAAAATAGCAAATAGTTGTTTTTTCTCCCCTGGAGCTTGCCCTCCTGGACAGTGTCATTGGCCTGAGTCTAAGTGGTCAAGTACTTGTGAATATTTTGTTTTGATTTTGTGGTTTTTATCTCTTCTTCAGTTTTCACTGTATGTCACCATAAGAATGATTTTAGAAATATTCAAATTGTGGGTGCTGGAGAAGACACTTGAGAGTCCCATGGAGATCAAACTAATCAATCCTAAAGGAAATCAACCCTGAATAATCACTGGAAGGACTGATGCTGAAGCTCCAATACTTTGACCACCTAATGTGAAGAACCAACTCCTTAGAAAGACCCTGATGCTGGGAAAGATTGAAGGCAAAAGGAGAAAGGGGTGACAGAGGATAAGATGATTAGATGGCATCATCAATTCAATGGACACGAATTTGAGCAAACTCCAGGAAATAGTGAAGGACAGCAAAGCCTGGCATGTTATAGTCCATGCAGTTGCAAAGAGTTGACATGACTTAGTGACTGAACAAGTGCATAAATAATTTTTTTAAAGGAAATATATCTACATTTACATAACAAGCTTTGTGATACAAGACAGGCACACTCAACATTGTCACAATAAAGAATCTTAGAACAAAACGCATAGAAATGAAGAAGCTAATCCAACTAAAAACACTTCAACATGTTACTTCAGAAGCATGGGTCCCCTGAACATGTGCAAATTGTAGAAGAGGAAAAGTTCCAAGGAGTTAGTTGGTTGGAGTCTCTACTTATTACTTGGAAAGAAGTATTGAATATTCAGTCAAACTGAATATTTCAATTCTTTTTGATTAGTAAATCATGTGAAGAAACACTCATGTGTCTAGTCAAGGCTATGGTTTTTCCAGTGGTCAGGTATGGATGTGAGAGTTGGACTAAAAAGAAAGTTGAGTGCCGAAGAATTGATGCTTTTGAACTGTGGTGTTGGAGAAGACTCCTGAGAGTCCCTTGGACTGCAAGGAGATCCAACCAGTCCATCCTAAAGGAGATCAGTCCTGGGTGTTCATTGGAAGGACTGATGCTGAAGCTGAAGCTCCAATAATTTGGCCACCTGATGCGTTGAGCTGACTCATTGGAAAAGACCCTGATGCTGGGAAAGATTGAGGGCAGGAGGAGAAGGGGAAGATAAAGGATGAGATGGTTGGATGGCATCACCGACTCAATGGACGTGGGTTTGGGTGGACTCCGGGAGTTGGTGATAGACAGGGAGGCTGGGCGTGCTGCAGTTCATGGGGTCTCAAAGAGTCACATACGACTGAGCGACTGAACTGAACTGAACTGAAGGCATATTCTGGGATAAATTGTCTGCATGTTAATAGATACCAGTATTAGAAGTGGATGACTGATGAAAGGCACTGAGCTAGGGTTAAACACAACTTTTTCAAAGAAGTTGTGTCAAATCCCAGGTACCTACACTCAGTATTCACAAGGCCACTGTGGTTAGATGCTGTATCTGTTTTTAAGAGTGTAGTAACATTAGATGGGCCTGCCTGGTGGCTCAGTGATAAAGAACCCATATGCAAATATTGGAGACACAGGTTCGATTCCTGGGTCGGGAAGATCCCCTAGAGAAAGAAATGGCAACCCACTCCAGTATTCTTGCCTGAGAAATCCCATGGACAGAGGAACCTGGTGGGCTACAGCCCATGGGGTCACAAAGAGTTGGACATGACTTAGTGACTAAACAACAGCAACATTAGATAGATGCTATAAGATTTTTAGCACAGTAGCATAGCTGATAAAGGAACCTATAATTAATATCTTTCAAAAAATCTATTAATGGCTGAATTTAAATGGTCACTACTTCTAACAACCTAATGGTGTTGAGGTGAGGTATGATCACTTGAGAAGTATTTTATATTATTCTAAAGGAAGATGTTACACTTTTCTAAAAATCTCACTTCAAATCCATGTTTCTATGATACATTGTATTAGAGAAACATAAAAATAACAAGCAATACAGAGTTCAAATGAAACAAAACTGTAAAACAAATAAATAAACCATGTGTACTTTCTATGATTGGATAAAATATAATAGAAAATTTAGTGTCAAATGGGTACTCAACTCATCTTCAATACTGTTCAGGAACGTAACATATAAGTATTTTCAACACAAATACAATAAGATCTGTGAATATGGACTATTAGTGTAATGTAAAGTAACTTGTATAAAATATTACTCCTTTGCAACTAATTATGAGAGAAAATAGGGAAATCTAAGTCCACTAGGGCTAATAACTGTTGATACTGCCTTTTTGATATTTAATTCTATTTGCCAAATGGCACTGAGCTTTTGATATCATACTGAAAATAGATTTTCCCCTTGATAAGAAAAATCTTCCCAAATAAATAAAACATAACCTCATTTTAAAAGAAAAAAAAATCTTTAAAAAACAGTAAATTGCATGTAAATCAATGACTTTGTGTATGTGTATGGTAAGAACATGCCATACACAAAAGTAAACTCAAAATGGCTTAAAGACTTAAATAGAAGACATGACTCCATACAAGTCTTAGAAGAGAACACAGGCAAAACATTCTCTGACATAAATTGTACCAATGTTTTCTTTGGTCAGTCTTCCAAGGCAAAAGAAATAAAAGCAAAATAAACAAATGGGACCTAATCAAGCTTTTGCACAGCAAAGTAAGCCATAGCCAACATGAAAAGACAACCTACAGAATGGGAGGAAATATTTGCAAACTACACAACTGACAAGGGCTTGATTTCCAAAATATACAAAGAGCTCAGCTCAACAACAACAAAACAAACATCACAAGCAAGAAATAGGCATAAGACCTAAATAGACATTTCTCCAAAGAAGATATACAGAATGGTCAATAGGCACATAAAGAGATGCTCCACACTGCTAATTATTAGAAAAATGCCAATCAAAACTATAATGAGGTATCACTTCATACCAATGAAAATGGTTATCATCAAGAAGTCTTCAAATAATAAATGCTGGAGAGGGTTTGGAGTAAAGAGAAGCCTCCTACATTCTTGGTGGGAATGTCAACTGGTATAGCTGCCACTTTGGAGAACCATATGGAGGTTTCTTAAAAAACTAAAAACAGAGATACCATATAATCTAGCAATTCCACTCCTGGACATATATCCAGAAAAAAAAACCCTCTAATTTGAAAAGATACATTCACCCCAATATTCATGGCAGCATTATTTGCAATTGCGAAATGTGGAAGCAACTTAAGTGTCTACTGACAGATAAATGGATAAACAAGATGTGGTGTGTGTATGTATATGTATATGTGGAGTATATACATATATATTACTCATCCATAAAACACAATGGAGTATTAACTCATCCACTAAAAGGAATGAAATAACGCTATTTGCAGTAACATGGATGGACCTAGAGATTATCATGCTCAGTGAAGTCAGATAAAGACAAACACCATATAGTATCATTTATATGTGGAGTCTAAAAAAATTATACAATAAACTTATTTACAAAACAGAAATAGACTCACAGATAGAACAACATATGATTAACAAAGGGGAAAGGGCAGGAGGGATAAATTAGGAGTTCGGGATTAACAGATACAGACTACTATATATAAAATAGATAACAAGGACCTACTATATAGCAGTATGTGTATGTGTTTAATTATATATATAAATATACATAATATACAAATTTTATATATATATTCACTGAATCACTTTGCTATACACCTGAATAAGTCTGTCACTTAACACAGTGAAGGGAATCACTTTTAGGAACTTCAGCCACAGGAAAACACCCCACGTTCCAGGACTCCACTGAGGAAGCAGAAGCAAAGACAAAAAAGTGGAGCAAGAGTGGTCTCCTGAAGCAGATACGAGCTTGAACCGTGGCTTGGCTGTGTGACTTTGCTCAGTTAAGGGGTCCTCAGGGCCCCTGACCTGATAAGTGCGTCCGTGAGGGATGCTGTTTGGCTTAAATGATCAAAACAACAGTTGCTGAAATAGAGGTCAGAGGAAGCAGCCGGTCCAGGGATTCTGTCTCTCTGCCTTGCCACCCTTAGCTGGGCCTCTCTTCCTCAAGATGCTAACTCGGCTCCTCGACCTCCAAAAATTAGAGGAGAAAATGGCAACCCACTCTAGTAGTTTTGCTTGGAAAATCCCACAGACAGAGGAGCCTAGAGGCCTACAGTCCACGGGGTCACAAAGAGTTAGACATGACTGAGCGCGTGTGCATGCGTGCACACAAACATACACATGCCTCCAAACATGGTGCCTTTAAGAAAGAAGGGGGAAGACACAGGGGAAAAGGCTCAGGCTGTTGAATATAAACAGGGTTTCGCAGGAACTATCAACCACCCCCTACATTCCACTGAATACAAGTATACCATCACATGGACACCCTGAGCTACGAGAAAGCCTGAAAACAGCACTGCACAGCAGGGTCTCGCAAGAGCAACCGTGCTCCCGTGAGGACACAGAGCAAGACAGCAGAACCCAGATGCCTCTGACCTGCGCTCCTCAGCCTTCTGGATTACTCTAACTCAATTTTCTCCTGTGTTTCACCATTACCTCTATATCTTGACTTTACACATTGAATGACCAGGTCATATCACAATTTCAAATCATATCCCCTTCCCCCTAAAGGTTGGTGACTCAATACTTGTTTGAGATTCTCCAAGTGAAGTGTGTTAGGGCAGTATCAAGGACCGTTATGACCATGAAGCTTTTGTGTTATTTTTACAGATTTGTTTTTCTCTTTTTTAAAAAATGAGTTTGTGTTAAATAATAAGGAAATAACTAAATCCCCAAGCAGATGAAACTACTGCTCAGCTGTAGTGTTCACATTCAGCCTGGGCTGAGGTGACATGGCTCTCAGACTCCAATTCTCCACTGACAGATTAGCGCGGAAGAGGATGAATTCCACCACCTCTTCCTTCTGCGCCAGCTGTGGGAGGTCACGAGCCCTGGTGAGAAAGTAGCTTTTTGTTGTTGTTTAGTCACTAAGTCGTGTCTGACTCTTCTGAGACCCCATGGACAGTAGCCCACCAGGCTCCTCTGATCATTGGATTTTCCAAGCAAGAATACTGGAGTGGGTTGCTATTACCTTCTCCAGGGGATCTTCCTGACCTAGAGATTGAACCTGTGTCTCCTGCATTGACAGGTGGATTCTTTAGCACTGAGCCACCTGGGATGCAGAGAAAGTAGTTTAGGTACCATTATTACTCATCATCCTTTCTGGTTCCCCCCTTCTACCCTGATGATCCATCTTTTAGCCTTGAATAAAGAAGGGGCCAGATCAGGCACCCCAGAAAATCTGAGGATGCTTTTTTGTTTTTTTCTGAGGATGTTTTAGAAGGACAGGAAGTCAAAGGAGGCTTGAAGAGGGATCATGCCCAGGATCTCTGCAGAGTTGGAGAAGGCTTGTCACAGAAACCACAATGCTTGACTTCATAGTGACCTCTGCCTGAGAACCTGCAATAAAGGCAAAACTCTTGTCTGAACCACAGTCATCCACCCCCTTCAAATTGTATCATGTTATTTTTAGTTTAACCATAGTCTTTGAGGCGATGGTTTCCCGAAGTTATTTCTAGCTCTAACTGAGAGAGTTTATGGTTGGAAAAGTCAGACCTCCTCTATCCTCACTGATTTTCTTTCAGATATCATTATGGGATTAACAGAGAATGCCTCTAAAAAGATTACACCTACAAGAGAGAAGGCAACAAAAGGAAATCATGAATCACATCAGGGGCCTATTTGAGACACTCTCCTCTGGGAAATTTTAATTCTCATTTAGAATGCAGGAGTCTGACTCCTGTATTCTATGGGAAAAAATCAGTTTTTAATATGAAGTTAATTAAAATGTGAAAACTGAAGAGTCTATTTTCATACAAGGTCACATCTCACTAGGTACTAACGTCAAATAAACCATCAGGAAAATATGTCCTGTTCACAGTTTGACACTGAAGCCTGCACAGGAGTTGAAACAACAAAATTAAAGAGAAGTATAGTCCACCGGAGGATCTGTTCTGAGCTCATGTGTTCACTGACTCACAGTTGATATCATGACCATTCTTGAGTACCTAGCCTTTAAGGGGACAATCCCTGATGCTGGTTTCTTCTGCAGCTCAGAGATGGAACATGGAAGCCCTCCAGGGCATAATGGCCACTTTAGTTGCTAGAGTGGCTGAAGAACAGGGTGGTGGCTGGCATGGCCGGCCTGAGGTCACAATTGCCCCGAGCAGATTCTAGGTCTCTTGATGAATGGGTCCAGTGAATCGTTGCCAGAGAGCTTCTTTCCAATGTCAATCCCAAGTGAATGTGACATTGTGTCGCCTTTCTGTCTTTATGGCTGCTAGAGTCCATGAAGCTCAAAGTGAGAAAATTGTAGAAAACCACTCTTTATCACAGCACCAAATTTTCACATTTAAGTGTCAACAATGTTTTCCTTTGTCAAGAGACATACACGTCATTTCAAGAATGTCTGGTGCTCAAACTGACAAAGGCTTCCTTTTGTTTCATGGGAAAATACAGCATGGACAGAGTAGGAGTGTTTGTTTTTTTTTTCTTGGAAATGGTTTTGCTTATTGTTTTTGAGTTGGTGGCATTATTGATTTCTCCATCCATGACTAAATGTAACCATTTTAGCTTAATTATTTTAACTTTGGGAAATGAGCATCACGTGATATAAACTCATACCCAAACTGACTTAATTTATGAAAATGGCTATAGAACAAAGATTGACAAATGATAGCCGTGGGCCAAATCTAGTCTGTTGCCTGTTTCTGCATAGCTTATAAGCCAAGACAGGTTTGTACTTCATAAAAATGAGCAGGACCTTCATTTAAGGATTGTTATTGTGCTACCAAGGGCTTCCCTGGTGGCTCAGAGGGTAAAGCATCTGCCTGCAATGCGGGAGACCCGGGTTCGATCCCTGGGTTGGGAAGATCCCCTGGAGAAGGAAATGGCAACCCACTCCAGTACTCTTGCCTGGAAAATCCCATGGGCAGAGGAGCCTGGTGGGCTGCAATCCATGGGGTCACAAAGAGTCGGACATGACTGAGCGACTTCACTCACGTCACCATTATGCTACCAAAGGAATAGGAAGGAAGCAGGACTGGGCAGAGGGAAAAACTGAACTCTATTAATACTATCTTCTGCAGGGATGACTGAGTTTTCTTTGAGCTGGGATATGTTGCTGTGAATGTGAGCTGACCTCAGAAGGTGGTACAACTTTGAGCAGGACAGCTTTCTTAGCTAAGGCAATCCTTGAAGAGCGATGACGATGATGACTCAAGATCCTCTTCTGTCAGCCCTCTCAGCAACTGGGGAACCAGTCCTCCAGCTTGGCCCATGGCCTGCCTCAAGAGTCAGCCCAGTACAGTTATGGTGCCTTTCCTCTAGCTCTGTCCTGAAGTTCCTTGGCTTCATGACCTGGGAAGTCTTCCCTGTCCTTCACCATCTCTCGGAGATTGCTCAAACTCATGTTCATTGAGTCAATGATTTTCATCTCTCCATGTCATCCTCTGTCATCCCATTCACCTCCTGCCTTCAATCTTTCCCAGCATCAGGGTCTTTTCCAATGAGTAGGCTCTTTGCATCAGCTGGCCAAAGTACTGGAGCTTCAGCATCAGTCGTTCCAATGAATATTCAGGATTGATCTCCTTTAGGATTGACTTGTTTGATATTCTTGCAATCCAAGGGACTCTCAAGAGTCTCCTCCAGCATCACAGTTCAAAAGCATCAATTCTCCAGCACTCAGCCTTCTTTATGAAGTCCAACTTTCACATCCATATATGACTACTGGAAAAACCATAGCTTTGACTAGACTATATAAACCTTTGTCAGCAAAGTAATGTCTCTGCTTTTTAACAGATTGTCTAGTTTTGTCATAGCTTTTCTTCCAAGAAGCAAGCATCTTTCAATTTCACGGCTGCAGTCACCATCTGGTGATTTTGGAGCCCAAGAAAATCAAGTCTGTCACTGTTTCCATTCTTTCCCCATCAATTTGCCATGAAGTAATGGAACTGGATGCCATGATCTTAGTTTTTCAAATGTTGAGTTCTAAGCTGGCTTTTTCACGCTCTTCTTCCACCTTCCTCAAGAGGCTTTTTAGTTCCTCTTCACTTTCTTCCATAAGGGTGGTGTCATCTGTGTATCTGAGGTTATTGATATTTCTCTTGGCAATCTTGATTCCAGCTTGTTCTTCATCCAGTCCAGCATTTTGCATGATTGTATTCTGCATATAAGTTAAGTAAGCAGGGTGACAATATATAGCCATGACATACTCCTTTCCCAATTTCCAACCAGTCCATTTTTCCATGTCTGTTTCTAACTGTTGCTTCTTGACTTGCATACAGGTTTCTCAGGAGGTAGGTAAGGTGGTCTTGTATTTCCATCTCTAAGAATTTTCCAGTTTGTTGTGATCCACAGTCAAAGGCTTCAGCGTAGGCAATGAAGCAGATGTTTTCCTGGGATTCCCTTGCTTTTACTATGGTCCAACAGATGTTGGCAAGTTGTTCTCTGGTTTCTCTGCCTTTTCTAAATCCAGCTTGTACATTGGAAATTCTTGGTTCACAAACTGTTGAAGCCTAGCTTGAAGGATTTTGAGCCTTGCTAGCATCCGGAGAAGGCAATGGCACCCCACTCCAGTACTCTTGCCTGGAAAATCCCACGGACGGAGGAGCCTGATAGGCTGTGGTCCATGGGGTCGCTAAGAGTCATACATGACTGAGCGACTTCCCTTTCACTTTTCAGTTTCATGCATTGGAGAAGGAAATGGCAACCCACTCCAGTGTTCTTGCCTGGAGAATCCCAGGGACGGGGGAGCCTGGTAGGCTTCTGTCTATGGGGTTGCACAGAGTCAGACACAACTGAAGCGACTTAGCAGCAGCAGCAGCATGTGAAATGAGTGCAGTTGTGTGGTGGTAATTTGAACATTCTTTGGCATTGTCCTTCTTTGGGATCAGAATGAAAACTGACCTTTTCCAATCCTGTGGCCACTGCTGAATTTTCCAAATTTGCTGGCATACTGAGTGCAGCAATTTCACAGTATCACCTTTTAGGATTTGAAATAGCTCAGCTGGGATTCTATCACCTTGACTAACTTTGTTTCCAGTGATGCTTCCTAAGGCCCACTTGACTTCATACTTCAGGATGTCTGGCTCTAAGTGAGTGGTCACACCACTGTGGTTATCTGAGTCATTAAGATCTTTTTTGTACATAAATATGTATATATAAACATACATATATATATAGAAGCATATATAAATATATATTTGTATATATAAGTAAGTCACTTAGCTGTATAGTAAAAACTAACACACCATTGTAAATCCACTATGCTTCAATAAGAAGAATCAAACTAATTTTAAAATGTAAAAGAGAAGTGACTGTCAATCTCAGGAGTGGAACAGTCAAAATGAGAACAGACCCTCTGTGGGCAGAGTGTAGGGCCTCATGTGCTTCGTTGGTAGTGGCGAGTTCTCTACCCTCTGCAGGGGGCTCTGTTAATGCCTAACCCTGTAACCTACTGGGTAAAGTCACGTTGTATCAGGAAGGGGGAGTCTGGGCTCCCTTTTAAAGCTGACCACCACTCCCTCCCCATTAACATTAAATCTCTTTGATTAACCCTATGATGTCTACCCTTAATCTCTTCTGCTAAGGTAAGCATCTTTTCTCATGTGTTGGCCACTTTTTCCTCTCCTACATAATTCACTCCAGAGTTCATCTCAGCCAGTAAAGTGGTCAAGGTCAAGGTTACTCTCACACTAATACTGGATTATCTGGCCTCACCTCCCAGCCTCCTGGAGTTTGTGCTGTAAGTTTACAAAGGTAGAGAGACGGTGAGATTCTCACACCCTCAGGGATGGTGCTCTGTGTAATAAGCGATCAGTAAATATGGAACCAGTACAACAAACATGATTCATAGAAAATGAATGACTCACCGACACAGCATGAATAAAGTGATCCACAAAGGTGAACCAGAGATCATGGTTCACAACATTTTCTAACAACATCTAGTTATGTGTTGTTGTTATTGATTTCTTTCATTTTTTAAAATCTTTTTTAAAATCTAGAGCATCCCCCTCACTGGAACATAGATTTCAACATCAATTTCACCTAGAAAATGTGTACTATAGTTGCTTGTGTTTCTAGTTATTCTTTAGTAATGAAAACCTAACATTTCTATAGTAGTTTCTGATTATTCTGTTTTTGTAGAAGACATTACTGCTTCTGGATGGATAAAGAGTTAAAAAAAAAAAAAAAAGGAGGGTTGATTTGTATCTGTGTATACTTATGGCTCCTCTGTAAGGGAAATTACTCCTCTTGTAGTTACGTAAACCCTTAGTGGAAAATGAAGGGGAAATGAAGCCAATTTTCAGGAAAAGGTTCAGCAAATTTAGTGCTTGACTTGAGATAAAGTCTCATTTAAAAAACATAATTGTCTCAAACACTTAATAAAATGGGATCAAAGAACATAGTAAAAAATACTGAATTATTATTTGCCCTAATTTGAAAAGATGAAAAATCAAAGTTTAAAGCTAATGCTTCAAAACACACAAAATAACATTTATTTCCGGGTTTCCCTCTACTTAGAGTGATTACTTGTTGGATAACTCATCCTTTCCTCTAGAGGAAAAGCCTTTGAGGTCAGGAACTCTGTATTCTTTATTGTTGTTTTCCCTGCAACAAGAACAGTCCCTGGCACCGAGGGTTTAATAAGTGGAGAAATTTTTTGACATCATGTTCCCATCAGTGTTATTTATTGCAATAACTTTGATGGATTCACTTCACATTAAAACACACACATTGGACTTCCCTGCTCCTTTAGTGGCTAACTCTGTGCTCTCAATGCCAGGTGCCTGGGTTCGATCCCTGGTCAGGGAACTAGATCCCATATGCCACAACTAAGAGTTTGAATGCTGTAGCAAAGATCAAAGATCCAACTGCAACTAAGACCTGGCACAGATAGGTAGGTAGGTAGATCAATAAATAATTTTTAAAAACCCACAGAAATAAATGTAGTAAGTCATTCTTCTCTCTCCCTATAAAGAATCCATGATTTCAAGTTTTTATAGATCCTGTGTTTCTCTTTGATCTCCAGTATCTCGTGAAATCTATCCTCACAACATTTTATATCAATGTTTTATACCTTACTGTTAGTCATTTGTTTTACCTTTTGAGACTAGGTGAGAAGAGACAGCATTTTCATTTTTAACCTTGTTGCAGATGATAAAACCAAAGCTCCTTTTCCTAACAAAAGCAAACAAGAGTAGTAAGTAAACCTGGAGTGATTTTCGTATCATGCAGGTAACTGCTTCCTGTGTTTTTGCAAAAGGCTGTGTTTAGACCTTGGGACATCTATGCACACAGTCAAGGGTAAGTACATTGCCTGAAGACAGGCTCGAAAAGTTAATTGATGGACAAGTGAAAAAAACTTTTTGGATATAGAGTTACAACTTTGAATGGAACCTATCATTTACATTTATTATAAACCACATTGTAATATCCATCCACATTGTATCCATCAGAAACGCTGGGCTGGTTGAAGCACAAGCTGGAATCAAGATTGCTGGCAGAAATATCAATAACCTCAGATATGCAGATGACACCACCCTTATGGCAGAAAGTGAAGAAGAACTAAAGAGCCTCTTGATGAAAGTGAAAGAGGGGAATGAAAAAGTTGGCTTAAAGCTCAACATTCAGAAAACAAAGATCATGGCATCTGGTCCCATCAGTTCAGTTTAGTTCAGTAGCTCAGTCGTGTCTGACTCTTTGTGACCCCATGAACCACAGCACACTAGGCCTCCCTGTCGATCACCAACTCCCGGAGTCCACCCAAACCCATGTCCATTGAGTCGGTAATGCCATCCAACCATCTCATCCTCTGTCATCCCCTTCTCCTCCTGCCCTCGATCTTTCCCAGCATCAGGGTCATTTCAAATGAGTCTGCTCTTTGCATCAGGTGGCCGAAGTATTGGAGTTTCAGCTTCAACATCAGTCCTTCCAATGAACACTCAGGGCTAATCTCCTTTTGGATGGACTGGTTGGATCTCCTTGCAGTCCAAGGGACTCTCAAGAGTCTTTCCAGCACCACAGTTCAGAAGCATCAATTCTTCGGCGCTCAGCTTTCTTTATAGTCCAACTCTCACATCCATACAGGACTACTGGAAAAACCATATCCTTGACTAGATGGAACTTTCTTGGCAAAGTAATGTCTCTGCTTTTTAATATGCTATCTACTTTGGTCATTACTTTCCTTCCAAGGAGTAAGCGTCTTTTAATTTCATGGCTGTAGTCACCATCTGCAATGATTTTGGAGCCCAAAAAAATAAAGTCTGCCACTGTTTCCCCATCTATTTGCCATGAAGTGATGGGACCGGATGCCATGATCTTTGTTTTCTGAATGTTGAGCTTTAAGCCAACTTTTTCATTCTCCTCTTTCACTTTCATCAAGAGGCTCTTTAGTTCTTCTTCACTTTCTGCCATAAGGGTGGTGTCATCGGCATATCTGCGGTTATTGATATTTCTGCCGGCAATCTTGATTCCAGGTTGTGCTTCATCCAGCCCAGCATTTCTCATGATGTACTCTGCATATAAGTTAAATAATCAGGGTGACAATATACAGCCTTGACGTACTCCTTTTCCTATTCGGAACCAGCCTGTTCTTCCATGTCCAGTTCTAACTGTTGCTTCCTGACCTGCATACAGGTTTCTCAAGATGAAAGTGAAAGAGAAGAATGAAAAAGTTGACTTAAAGCTCAACATTCAGAAAACAAAGATCGTGGCATCCAGTCCCATCACTTCGTGGCAAATAGAAGGAGAAACAGTGGAAACAGTGGCAGATTTTATTTTTTGGGGCTCCAAAATCACTGCAGATGGTGACTGCAGCCATGAAATAAAAAGACGCTTACTCTTCGGAAGAAAAGTTATGACCAACCTAGAGAGCATATTAAAAAGCAGAGACATTACTTTGCCAACAAAGGTCCGTCTAGTCAAGGATATGGTTTTTCCAGTAGTCCTGTATGGATGTGAGAGTTGGACTATAAAGAAAGCTGAGTGCTGAAGAATTGATGCTTTTGAACTGTGGTGTTGGAGAAGACTCTTGAGAGTCCCTTGGACTGCAATGAGATCCAACCAGTCCATCCTAAAGGAAATTAGTCCTGAATGTTCATTGGAAGGACTGATGTTGAAGCTGAAACTTCAATACTCTGGCCATCTGATACAAAGAGCTGACTCATTTGAAAAGACCCTGATGCTGGGAAAGATCGAGGGCAGGAGAAGGGGACGACAGAGGATGAGATGGTTGGATAGCATCACCGACTCAATGTAGATGAGTTTGAGTAAACTCTGGGAGTTTGTGATGGACAGGGAAGCCTGATGTGCTGCAGTCCATGGGGTCACAAAGAGTCGGACACTACTGAGCGACTGAACTGATTATCCATCTTAATATTTACAATTGTCTTAATTCAACCAATGGGCCCTTATAATTTTGTGTTAGTAGGAACACATCTGAGTTTAGTTATGTGACTTTTGACTGACCACACATACAATAAATTAAAAAATCAGGGGAGACTTCCCTGGCGGCCATTAAGACTCTACTTCATTGCAAAGTCTAATCCCTGGTCAGAAAACTAAGATCCCATGTGCAATATGGCGTGGCCAAAAAATACATAAAATTTTAAGAAAAGTTTAGTGTTTCAGCTTCAGCTTTAGACGTTTCACTTCAAATCTCATGGTTTTAATTACTACACAATCTCCCATTAAGAAACTTTGATGCTAATTAAAAATCTGGCCTAAAAGTCAATTCTTACAACAGTCTGTAATTCATAGCACTTTTCTGAAATGACTCTTTCGTACAGAAATGTGCACTGCCAGCCATGCCTCAGCTCAAGAAGCTATGCTTGAATCATTAGTTGCTCTGTCATGTCCCACTCTTTGCAACCCCACGGAATGTAGTCTACCAGGCTCCTCTGTCCATGGGACTTCCTAGGCAAGAACACATTGGAATGGGTAGCTATTCCCTTCTCCAGGGGATCTTCCCAATCCAGGGATCGAACCCCAGTCTCCTGCAGTGCAGACAGATTCCTTACCACATGAACCACCACGGAAGCCCACACTTGAATTAGACACTTACTCAACCTGGCTGCTAACAGACCAGGGCTCTCTGGATCCTGCCCAAAGTACCTTCTTTGTCAGAGTTTTTCCTGTTTTGTATGATCTGCCTTCCTCAGTAAGAGACACTCTCTCTCAACCAACTTGTCTCTGGGAAAAAAGTGATCTTGTCCCACAGAAGCAAGAGAAAAATCCAGGGTTTTGACAATAATAATCCCATGGACAGAGGAGCCTGGTAGGCTACAGTCCGTGTGGTTGCAAAGAGTTGGACACAACTGAGCAACTTTACTTACTAAGAGTCATTGGAAATACTGTCCATGTTAGGATAACCCTTCTCTAGGAGTTAGGATCTAATGTTTTCCCATATTCTATAACACTTTTCTTTCAAACTAGATCTGTCTGGAGAAAGGAAGATTTATCTCTTAGGAAGAAAGATGCTAACAGGTTATTAAATTAGAAAACCAAACCTATTTAATTTGAAGCCCGAAGACTGGGTTTAGGTATTCAGACCTAGAGCAAATCACTTAGATTATCTAGGTATTGGCTTCTTTTTCTGCAATGAAGAAGCAATAAAAGTCTCCTTCTCAATGTGGCTCAAGGGTGGAATGAAATAATATACCTGAAGGTGTTTTTTTAAACTTTAAAGAGCTAAGCAAATACATTACCACTGCAGATAAAAAACTTTATTGGTATATTATTCCCAATGATACTTTACAAATGTACTCCAACATGTTGTTCCATTCTAGGAAAGGAACAGATATTGTGAATTCTTGACAATTGCTTCTTAATCTGTTCAAACTTGAGCAGGATGTGGGTGTGTTCTAGAGAACACTTTATTTTTCCACAATTTCCACATTTGGAAAAACTGCAAAAGTTATGGAAAGCTGGAGGGGCTCACATGCTGAGTTTTAAACTAAAATATCTGACAAAAAACAAAATAAATGTAAGCCAGTTGTCAGGTTGCGCTGTTCAAACAGAAATTAAGATGTTCCTTCTTCAAAGCGAGAGTGAACACTGACTCAAGACAACAGCTCTATATATTTACCTCAATCCTACTTGGAAGTTGAAACATTTTCTTAATAGTTCATAAGCACTAATTATTTGCGGTGTCTTATGTAGTTGGTTTATTTAATAGTTTAAACTGGACTCCCGGTCCTGCCACCTGGAGCCGGTACAGGTGTGAGGGGCCGCGTCTGGCTGCTGCTCCCGGGCTGGGGCATGGTGTTGGGTGCCTGGCCTGCCTCGCCTGTCTCGGGGTGCCCAGGAAAAAGGAGGCAGTGATGCTGCTGCTGGCAAGGAAGCTGAAGCGGGATGACGGTTTCAAAGAGTCCCAGGCGTCAGCCACAGCCTGACTGCACTCGGCAGGTGTCCGTGAGGTACAGGCTGCTTGTGAAAGAGGTCGTAGAACTTGAAGCTAATTTACCTTGAACGTGTAAAGTGCATGTTCCTGATCCAAACAAGCTTCATTGTTTTCAGCCAACTGTCACCCCAGGTGAGGGTTACTACCAGGGTGGAAAACTTCAGTTTGAAACGAAAGCTCCTGATGCATGCAACATGGTGCCTCCCAAAGTGGAAATGCTTGTCCAGGACCTGGCACCCCAACATCACAGAGACGGCCGAAGATATGTCTCAGTTGACTGAGAGAACATTCGACCGATAGCACCGGCTGGGCCCCCATGAGGACACTGAAGGCTGTTGTTTGGGGATTAAACTCTTTACTGATCTGTGGAATTTTGATGATCCACTGAATATCCAAGCTGCGGGACATCATTTGCAGGTCAAGGAGGACTTCTGGCATCAACTGGAAGACTACAATAAGCGCTCTGCCAGATGATACAAGGAGACCCTGGGCTGAGCCTGAGAAGATTGTCTCCACCTAAAACCAGAGGGAGCCTCTCCCCAGTTCTCATCTCCCCTCAATCCCGCTGGGTCGTCCGAGTCCCGTGACCACATCGTCCTGAGGAAGAACCTCTTCACGACCGCCCACTGTAGCCAGAGAGTTCCACATATATGCAGCCAGAAAATGTGTCTGGGGTTCTACTATTTACCTTAATGTGTTTACTTTTTTTGAAACCGTTCTGTATAGGCTGTTGATGGGAATGAACTCAGCATTGAGGCTAGAGCCACTTCTCCCCTCCCCCAGTCAGTCCCGTACAGGCGACGCTCATGACGTACTCCATGTAGCTCGCAGATTGGCCAGCAGAAAGCCGCTGCAAACTGTGATTGGTGCGAAGCTTCTTAGCTCCGCCCATGAATGTCGGCCCCTTCTAGGTTTCCTGACGCTTCCCAGAATGCATTCACCGCAGATCTCTTATTGAAATGCATATTTTATTTACTGTAAGTATATTTGGGAGCAGATTTGTAATTTGTACAATTTAATGCTTTTTTTTTTTTTTTCTATTCTCATTTGGTTTGTATTTTCATTGTATTGAGCAGACAGAAAGAGGCTGGGTCAAAAACTATTGAGAAATACAAAGAAAGTATGAAAGGCAAAAAAAAAAAGTTTAAACAGTAGAGATATATGTACAAAGTTATCTTATATTACAAATACCCCCTGAAACTTTTATGTCAAATATTCATTTCCCACCCACAGCATTTTTTTTTTTTTTTAGAGTCTATGATTTCCTGACACTTTTCAGTTATATTAAAACTCAATCTCAGGCTTTCCTGGTGGTCCAGCGGTAAAGAATCCACATGTCAATGAAGGGGATGTGGGTTCCATCCCTAGTCTGGGAAAATTCCCCATGCCAAGGGGCAGCTAAGCCTGTGTGTTACAGCTCCTGAGCCTGCACTTTGGAGCCCTCCAGCCACAACTACTGAAGCCGGCATGCCTAGAGCCGGTGCTCCACAACAAGAGAAGCCACAACAATGAGAAGCCTGTGCACTGCGATACAGAATAGCCCTCCCCTCACCACAACTAGAGAAAGCCCGCATGCAGCAAGGAAGACAGAGCAACCAAAAATAAAAACTTAAAAAAAAAAAACCCTCAAAATCGGGTTGGGGAGGGATGGATTGGGAGTTTGGGATTAGCTGATGCAAATTATTATGTAGAGAATAAACAACAAGGTCTTAAGGTATAGCAAAGGGTATATATAGTATATAGTAAGTATATGGTGTATATATATTATAGTATATATGGTAAGTATATAGTATAGTAAGGTATATGTAGTATATAGACATTCACTATCCTGTGATACTTTGCTATATCACAATATTGTTAGTCAACTATACTCCAATATAAAATAAAAAGTTAAAAGAAGTCACAAGTTATAAGGTTTAACTAAGGAGAGAGAGAACAAGGAAACTAATATTTATTAAGCATCTTTTAAAATGGTAGGCATTGTGCTACATATTTTACACGTTATTTCATTTAATACATAGGACTGTGAATTAGGTGTTATTATTTCCAATTTAAAGATTAGATTTATTGAAACAATGAGCTATCAATACACCTATCAGAGTGACCAAAGTCCAAGGCACTTTTAGTGCCAAGTGCTGACAAGGATGTGGGGCAACAGGAACTCTCAAGTGGTACAGCCACTCTGTGGGCGTCCCAGGTGATGCCAGTGGTAAAGAACCCACCTGCCAATGCAGGAGACAAGAGACGTGGGTTCGATCCCTGGGTCAGGAAGATCCCCTGGAGGAGAGTATGGCAACCCACCCCGGTATTCTTGCCTGGAGAATCCCATGGACAGAGGAGCCTGATGGGTTATAGTCCATGGGGTCACAAAGAGTTAGACATGACTGAAGTGACTAAACCACCACCACCACAGCCACTTGGGAAGGCATTTTGGTAGTTTCTTATAAACCTACTCCTACCATATATCATCCAGAAGTCATGTTCCTAGGTATTTATCCAAATGAATTAAAAACTTATGTCCACACAAAAAACCTGCACATGGATGTGTATAACAGTTTTATTGATAATAGCCCAAACTGGGAAACAACCAAGATGGCCTTCAGTAAGAGAGAGGATAAATAAACTGTGGTACATTCAGACAATGGAATGTTATTTGGCACTAAAAAAAAAAAAAGTTATCAAGCCGTGAAAAAAACATGGAAGAATCGTAAATACATATTAATAAGCAAAAGAAGACAATCTGAAAAGGCTACATGTTGTACAATTCAACAATATGACATTCTGGAAAAGGAAAAACTATGGAGACAGTGAAAAGATCAATTGTTGCCAAGGATTAGGCAAGGAGGGATGAACAAATGGAGCACAGAAGATTCTTAGGGTAGAATTATTCTGTATACTGTAATGATAGATACATGCCATTACACATCTTTCCAAACCTATAGAATGTACAACACCAAGAGTGAACCCTAGTGTTAACTATGGATTTGGGGTGATAATGATATATCAACATAGGCTCATCAATTATAATAAATGTACCACTCTGGTGGGGGATGTTGACAGTGATAATGATGTTATCAATGTCGGTTCAGTGATTATAACAAGTGTACCATTCTGGTGGGGAATGTTGATAATGGGGGAAGTTGTGCATATGTGGGAACAAAGGGTATCATGTACTTTCCACTCAGTTTTGTTGTGAATCTAAAACTGCTCTAAAAAATAAATTCTATTTTTAAAAGAGTGTGTGCATGTTTAATCACTCAGTTATGTTCAACTCTTTGCGACCCCATGCTGTAGCTCTCCAGGCTCCTCTGTCCCTGGGATTATTCAAGCATGAATATTGGAGTGGGTTGCCATTTCCTTCTCCAGGAGGTTTTTCTGACCCCAGGATCAAACCTGAGTCTCCTGCAGCTCCTATATTGGCAGGCAGATTCTTTACGGCTGAGCCAGTACCCCCTCAAAAAGAGCACACACCCCCAAATATGAGGTGCTACAAGTTTGAAAATTCACCAAGTCAGAAACCTTCTAGAATACCTAACTTTAGTTATTAATAAGACATTCTTTTGCTTCCTAGAGTTGGCAAGCTATATAGATTTCCCTTAAGCATGCTATTGGATTAGATAGTTCATTTTGAATTTTCATGTGATTATTTTTTTTACTGCAGGGCATTCAAGTGGATGATTATTGCCATAGTCTTGAAACAGAAAGTCAAAATTACTTTTCTTAAAAGTAAATAAATACCAAAACCCAAAACAAAACAAAAATATCCTGAGATAAGCCACAAGGAGAATATTAAAAAGAATGTATACACACACACATATAACTGAATCACTTTTCTGTACAGCAGAAATTAAGACAACATTATAAATCAACTATACTCAATAAATTTTTAAAAAAATCTCAATCGGATCCAATCTTACGTGTAAACCTCCAATTTCACATCTGATTTAAACCATCTGTCCCTTCTTACCTCCTGGGGACATTCCCAATCCCATGGTAGCCGATCTCCAAAGATGGCCTTAAAGCACCACACCCTTCATTGTCCCCCCTATACTGGATCCAAGCTGGGCCTTTTCTTTTTTTATGTATTTTTTAAAATTTATCCTTGGCTGTCTTTGCTGGGTCTTTGTTGCTGTACTGGCTTTCTCTAGTTGGGGCAAGTAAGGGTTGTTCTCTGGTTGCAGTGTGTGGGCTTCTCCTTGCTGTGGCTCCTCTTGTTGCAGAACATGGACTCTAGGGTGTGTGGGCTTCAGTATGTCCAGCATGTGGGCTTTACAGCACAGAGCTGCCCCAAGGTATGTGGGATCTTCCCCGACCAGGGATCAAACCCGTGTCCCCTGCATTGGCAGGTGGATTCTTTACCACTGATCCATCAGGGAAGCCCTGAGCTGGGCCTTTGACTCCTATTAATCAGCAGGAGTTGGTGATGGACAGGGAGGCCTGGCGTGCTGCGATTCATAGGGTCGCAAAGAGTCGGACACAACTGAGTAACTGAACTAAATCAGCAGAAAAGGCTGCTATGCCAGTTCTGAGTCTAAGTCAAAAGAGGGCCTGGCAACTTCTTTCTTTGCATATTTGGAAGCCCTGAGCCATCAAGTAGGAAATCTGGTATGTTAGCCTGTCACGTGGAGAAACCATGTGGAGAGGGAAAAGTCCCGAGCCCAGACAACCCACAGTCCTAGCTGAGCCCAGTTTTCTAGGTGTCTCTGCTGAGGGGCCAGATGTGTAAATAGGACACCATGGGCATGAAAGCCTAGTCAAGGCCGCAGGTGACTGTAGCTCCGGTGACCTGCTCATGGAGCAGAAGAACCACCCATTGACCCTCAGATGCAAGACAGGAAAGCCACTATATCCTGGGATGGTTTGTTACACAGCAATGGAGAACTGGAACATTTCTTATGCCCATATCTTTCTGGCTGGGGAGAGGGACATGACTTTTCTCTTCACCTTCCTCTTCTGTTTCTAGCTTTCTGTGTAGGGGACTGCTAAGAGGGGTGAAAATAGGGACAGTCTTTGCTCTTAACTGCTCCCACACCAGGTGATATGCTGGAGCTGGCCTGGACCAGATTGTTTGAGCCAACTGTTAAATTTTTAGGAATTTTATGGACCAAATGTTACAAATGCCACCATTAAAAATTAAGTTACATAAAATGATAATGAAATAAATTATATTAAAAAAGAGGCAATAAATACTCAAAACTTGCCATCTCCTATCTTATTTTGAGTGTTGGTGATGTAGTGGTGAGCATAGCTGCCTTCCTATCTTATTTTGCTATCATCTATCATGTCTTTAAGGTTACTGACATGTCTTGCACATGTCTGGTGGAGATGCCATGGAGCCATGTGCTACTGTGCTAATTCTTTTCAACCTCACAATCAGTGAGTAATGTCACATCAGTAGCTTAGAATCAGCCATGGTGGGAATCTTTATACCATGGAAATGAGCAAAACATTAGAAATTAGTGACTTTCCCCTGTGGATTAAGCTGGTTGTTAACTTGGAATCCTGTTACATGTATTAATATATAGGTCATCTTTGGTCCATCCTGGCTAGTGCATGATGCCTTCTCTGGGGGAGGCAGGAAAATGTTAGCTTTGTATGAGTTTTTTTGAAGGTGTCCAGTGAGACCCTAATGCTGGGAAAGATTGAGGGCAGGAGGAGAAGGGGGCGACAGAGGATGAGATGGTTAGATAGCATCACTAACTCAATGGACATGAATTTGAGCAAACTCCAGGAGATAGTGAAGGAAAGGGAAGCCTGACATGATGCAATTCAGGGGGTCACAAAGAGTCAGACACTACTTAGCAACTGAACAACAACTACAACAAATGAGACCTGCTATTATTCCAGCTCCTCATGTGGGAAGTTTTTGATCCACCTTCTTAATTTTGGCCCATAGAAGACCTCTCCACTTCTTGCTACTAGTTCCTTTGGCCAGTGGATAGTCCCTGTTTGTAGAACACAATAGATCAAGCCTGCCATCTTCTTGGATGTCCATCTGACCCACCAGATAGGACTGGGCTGCAGAGTCGGACATGACCTAGTGACAGACTTTCAGTTCAAAGATAAAGAAATATGGTGTAAGGATAAAGAGTTAGTTTATCCTTAGAGTTAGTTAGTCTAAGTAATCATGAGTGCCCTGAGTTAGGTTCCCTGGGAAGTAAATTCTGAGATGGAGCTCAGTGTACAGAAAGTTTATTAAGGTTGGGGGTTAAAGATGAAGAAAAGCTGGGCAGAAGGAGAAGCTGAACTGAGGAACAGTCACAATAAGAACTCTCCTTACACTGCGGGGCACTTTGAAGCTGGAAAGGCCCTTCAGACTATATGCAATCTGCCCAGAGGGGCATGTGACCTTGACCAGGGGGCCCTCTTCAGTTGAGATAATTCCCCAAAACAGCAAACCATCTACAACGTTGCTGGTCAGTTGTTGGGGCATAAATCTTTCCATCTTGAAGGGAGGATCTGGCCATGCCACTACATACATGACAGACATCCCTTTCCTGGTGCAGTCTGCTAACTTTGCATGAAGTCTGGGGCCAGCTCCTCTAGGATTCAGGTGAGCCTCTGAGGGGAAATTACAGGGGGACAGCAAGTGAGACAAACAACACTCCCACCACTGCAGTTAGCCTGGAGGCCAGACATGATATTCACTCTCCCCCTCCTTGGCTAATCATTCAAAATTCCCTTCATCCTTGGCTAGTGGCTCAGCTGGTCTTTGGGGTTTCCTTGACCAGAAATTCAGACTCTCACCATTAAGGGGGTTCAGTCCCATTTCTTAGGCTGTGGCTACACCATCTATGATGGGTACATGTTGATGAGTACCATACTTTTGGTGACAAAATACTAAGAGCAGCCCAAATGGACTACTTGTGTGCCAAACATAAACCCCTCTGCCCAGTCTGGGTAATGGCAGGTCTTCCTCATGACTGATGATCAAGCAGATTACCCCTGCAAGGCCTTTGACATGAGTTTCCTGAAGTGGTTGGGTGGCAGGTGTAGCTTAGAGAATGGTGGGATTCTCACAAGGCCCCCTGGTGCACCAAATCCCTCTTTAGGATCCAAGGTCTAGTCTATGGCCATACCGCCCTGAACATGCTGGATCTCAAATGATCTTGGAAGCTAAGCAGGGTTGGGTCTGGTTAGTACTTGGATGGGAGGATCCAAAGTCTCAACTCACAGAAGTCAACTTACAGGGACTGGAGAATGAATTCCCTAAGAGAATGTTGGAAAGTGTTTAGCCTGAAAAGTAAATCAATGAAGACTTTGCTATACATCTTCTGCTCTGTATCACAGTGTTGGGTAAAGACAGATTTTTTACTCTGCACTGAAATGACAAGTAGAGTATATGAATAATGAGACCCAATTCCTAAATCACTTTTAGTAGTAAACTGCTAAATAGAAAATAAATCAATGAAGTGATCAGGAGTACTGAGAAATATCTTAGAAATAAATTTCAGAGAGGATAAATCAGCAACATTTGAAGCCAGGAAGTTGGGGATTAGTTCTTCCCTTAGACCCTTACTGGTTGACTTAGGTGGCCACATGTGGGGTCTGGGGGGCCTCAGAGAATTTTCTGAGAGCTAGGAGAGTAAGACTGGGAAATCAAGCATATTAGGTATGTTTCTTGATATTTGCAACACAACCCAAGATTTAATTACCATCAGGCCCTACATTTGTAATTCTTTCTGACCCACCTTAATGCACAGCTCTGCTTTTTTCCCTACTTTAGTCTTACTAAGGAGAGAGCAGGGCTTCCCTGGTGGCTCAGTGGTAAAGAATCCACCTGCCAATGCAGGAGATACAAGAGACGCAGTTCAATCCCTGGGTCGGGAAGATCCCCTGGAGGAAGAAATGGCAGCCCACTCCAGTGTTCTTGTCTGGAAAATCCCATGGACAGAGGGGTCTGGTGGGCTACAGTGCATGGGGTTGCAAAGAGTTAGACAACCAAGCAACTAAACAAAAATAACAGAGATCAACCCTTGATCTCTGCCAAAGCCTCTGCCTTTCCACACTCTGATGTTTTCCATGCCAACACAGACTCTAATATTAAGACTAACACAAACAGATACTGATAACACACACTGCATTGAGGGAAGGGCTAAGCCATGTACACATATCACCAAAATTAGTAGTTTTGGACTACTAATAGTAGTAGTGGACTACTAATGGACTACTATGATGAAAGTGAAAGTTGTGCAGTTGTGTCCAACTCCTCGTGACAGCATGGACTATACAATCCATGGAATTCTCCAGGCCAGAATATTGCAGTGAGTAGCCTTTTCCTTCTCCAGGGGATCTTCCCAACCCAGGGATTGAACCCAGGTCTCCCACATTGCAGGTGGATTCCTTACCAGCTGAGCCACCAGGGAAGCCCCACTAGGAAGATCTTGTTATGATTTTTATTTTACAAATAGGACACAGAGGCATAGGATGTCTGGGAGAAATGATTAATACCAGAAGAGAGAAAACAGGAGGAGCTGTGAGATTTCTCTTCTGTCCTTTTGCTGCTCTTCATATAGCTGTCACACCCAAGTTCTTTTGATCTAGTGATTACAGTTTTCAAGTAAAA
The DNA here is from genome assembly GCF_910594005.1 of Cervus elaphus. NCBI lineage: Eukaryota > Metazoa > Chordata > Mammalia > Artiodactyla > Cervidae > Cervus > Cervus elaphus. The sequence continues at coordinate 24,878,511 of NC_057842.1, read as the reverse complement.
AATCAGGACACAGGGCTTTAAGCAGTGCTTTCTGTGCCATTGGAGGGAAACAGAGGCAGCCAGTACTGTGCATCTGAGGAAGTGTGGAGGCAGGTGCTGCTGTCCCACTTCATCTATGTGACTGGGTACCACCTGGGAGACTCCAGACAAAGACCCCTATCTCTCATCACCTGGTTTCCCTCCTGAAAACTGAGGTTGATGAAGGGTGGTTTTTCTCCTGCACTATTGGTGGGAATGTAAATTGGTGCAGCCACCATGGAAAATAGGACAATGATTCCTCAAAAAGCTAGAGTTGCCACAGGATCCAACAAGCCCGCTCCTGGGCACGTATACAGACAAAATGGTAATTCAAAAAGATACATGCACCCCAATGTTCATAGCAACGCTCTTCATAACAGCCAAGGCATGGAAACAACCTAAATGTCCATCAGCAGATGAATGAATAAAGAAGATGTGGTACCTATATACAATGGAATACTACTTAGCCACAAAAAAGAATGAAATAACACCAACTGCAGCAACATGGGTGGTCCTAGAGACTATCATACTAAAAAGTGAAGTAAGTCAGAAAGAGAAAGACAAATATTATATGATATCGCTCACATGTGGCATCTAAAGTACGACACACATGATCTTATCTACGAAACAGACTCACAGACATAGAGAACAGATTTGTGGTTGCCAAGGAGGAGGGAGTTTGGGATTAGCAGATGCAAACTATTACATATAGGATAAACAAGGTCTTACTGTATAGCACAACTATTTTTAATATCCTGTGATAAACCATAAGAGAAAATAATATATAAAAATAATGTATAGTTATGCATAACTCAATCACTTTGCTCTAGAGCAGAAATTAACATGACATTGTAAATCAACTATATTTAAATTTAAAAGGTTTTTAAAAATGAAGGGATTTTGTAAATTAGGCATGACAGCCCACACAAAACACTTGACCTAATGCCCTAGTTGTGTGTGTCAAAATAATTCTATTTGAGGCTTATAACCCAGTGAGGGTGACATGTGTACTCTGTTTTGGAAAATGCAAGACCCACTGTTGGTGTTCAGTCACCAAGTTGTATCTGACTCTTTGTGACCCCAGGGACTGCAGCGTGTCAGGCTCCCCTGTCCTTCACTATCCCCCAGAGTTTGCTCAAATTCACGTCCATAGAGTCCGCAAGACCCACGGTTGTTCTTTTCAAGCTTATCTGAATTTTGGTTTATTTCTATCTCAGGAGTGTCAATGGCGCTTTTCTTTTTTCTCTCCTAACATCTTATTTTCCAGGCTCCCAGAGCTGCTTCTCTGACCATCTGGTTTTTTGGCCCAGCTGATAAGATAATGCTTTCTTGTTTGCTTGTTTGGATTTCATGATTTGGTGGCTTCTGTGCTGATTATCTGATTAGAGCTCTCATTAAGTACCTTCCCTTTAGCTTGTCAACAAACAAGTTTTTCCACTTACAAAATCATTGGAATAATTAGTTGGACTTTCTTGAGCCTGAGGCAAAGATTTTAGATCCCTGAACTCATTTTCCTCTTCAGTGTTAGTCAGTGTTACTCAATCAAGTCTGACTTTCTGACCCCATGGACTGTAGCCTGCCAGGCTCTTCCGTCCATGGAATTCTCCAGGCAAGAATACTAGAGTGGGCTGCCATTCCCTTCTCCAGGGCATCTTCCTGACCCAGGGATTGAACCTGGGTCTCCTACATTGCAGGCAGACTCTTTTCTGTCTGAGCCACCATAATTATGGTCATTTTGTCTCCTGCTAAATTCAAATTTAGGAGAGCTACCTCTTGGCAGCACGGTGGCTCTCTGGCTGTCATTTCTGCTTTGGGAATCTCTTCTTGGATAGCAGGGTTGCTCACTATATGGAGGCTCCTTGGAGGGCCAGCCAGACCCTTGGGACCCACCTCCTGGGCATCACTGTTTCCCCTGCACTTTCTATCTGCTCAGAAGGGCTCCAGGCTTGGGGTGTAATGTTCTGTCGTCACAGTCTTGAAATCCTTCATCATCTTATCTTTGAATTTGTGTTTTGCAAGTGAAGTCCAATGGGATCAGAGGATGTGATGGTGTCTTGAAGCCTGCTGGTTCCCTAGGACAGCTTCTTCATTGCCCATGCCCCTGCCTTGGTCCAGGGACTGCTGTCCTCTTCTGGTCTCCAGTGGGGCTGGGTGCAGGTTCCAGGACAGTCGGAGGCAACGCCACATGCTGAGCTGCAGGGAGGGGGCGGGACTGGGAGTCCATCATGGTGAAGGTCTGCACTGGTGCCGTCATTGACTCATGACTGAGGGAGTACTATGTTAAATAGCAAATGGTGGCTCAGAAGGTAAAGAATCTGCCTGCAATGCAGGAGACCTGGGTTCGATCCCTGGGTCAGGAAGATCCCTTGGAAGGCGGGGGGTGGGGGGGGTGGGGGGGCATGGCAGCACACTCCAGTATTCTTGCCTGAGAAATCCTATGGATAGAAGGAGCCTGGTGGGCTACAGTCCCCAGCAGGGTCGCAAAAGAATCAGACATGACTTGGTGACTAAAACAACATCAATGTATACATATAGCTGATTCACTTTGCTATACAGCAGAAAATAACACAACATTGTAAAGCAACTATACTCCAAGTTTTAAAAATCAATGCAATATTTGCTGTCCTGTTTCTAGACTTATTTTCCACATATTGTTTGTGATATACTTAAATAAACTATAGTGTGTGTGTTGGGGGAGGGGGGCGCTCAGTCACATCCAACTCTTTGCAACCTCTTGGACTATAGCCTGTCAGGCTCCTCTGTCCATGGAATTTCCCAGGGAAGAATACTGGAGTGGGTTGCCATTTCCTACTCCAGGGGATCTTCCTGACCCAGGGATTGACTCCGGGTCTCTTGCATCTCTGGCACTGGCAGGTAGATTCTTGACCACTGTACCACCTGGGGAGCCCAAATAAACTACAGCATAGTACTAAACCAGAATGTACTAAATCAGAACATCTAATTGCCATTCCAATGAACAGCACTGCTGCTGTGGTCACTGCTTTGGAGTTGTGATTGCCCAGTTCTCCGGAGCAGGGTGGCAATTCCTGCAGGAAGGAGGCTCTGGTTCCTCTTTAAGTCTGAGTAAGTAAATATTTGTGTTCAATTTGACGCAGGTTCTCCCCAGGGAAGTCAAGCTGGGTGGCTGATTTTGACCTGTCAAGAGAGGGTTATCATGAACTTTGGCTCGTTTCCTCCTCCTTAAGAAAATAATCGCTCTGGACAGTCCCATTCAGGGTTGCTTACACTAACTGCCCAAGTGAAAAGTGTCCTTGAGCCTGGTGTAGAAGCTTTTAATTTCACACAATCTCTCCCAAAGAAATTAAAAGCAAGCTGTTCTCATTCTCTGTGTTACCAAATCGCTTCCTCTTACAAAACATATTAGCTAATGTCTACTAAATGGCCCTGAGAAAGACATCCAAAGAAGGTCAGAAAGCCACTGTGGCACCTGAGTCCCCCTGGATCTAGTTCAGAAAACCTGGGTTCTAACCCCTGCCCTGTTATTTACACTGAGTTGTGGAGAGGAAAAGATGACATATGAGAGCCTGGCAGAGTCCAGGACACAGGAGGTAATAGCTAATAATTGTTTGTTGTGAAAGGGTATGAAAATCACTTGTAGGTTAAAGCTCTCACTTAAGTTCTTATTATCAACCAGAAGGGAAGAAGCGATGTAACTTTATAATTTGAACAATATTATATTTAGGATGAGAGTATATTTGAGCTCATTTAACTGCATGCAGCATTGTGAGATGTTAGTGCCCATTTTGTCATCCTCTGTAAGGATGTCTCAGGCAGGACAGTGTAGAGTGGACTTCCCACCTGGAAGTTTCCATCTGCTGTGGGTCCAAGAGACTCTCCCTCCGGAAGCCATGTGACTGTGGGGTCTCTGTGGCTCCCAGGGGTGCTCAGCAAAGACATTCCTACCGCTTCACTAGCTGTGATTCATGCCCTCTCACTCAGCAGCAAGCAGAGGCTATGTAAACCCAGTGTAAACGGCCACTGGACATCAGGGATATCACAGAACCGAGAAAGTGAGCACAGTTTCTTTTAGAAGTGTTAGGGGTTTCAGGTCTTAAGTGTTTTAGGCAGTAGAGTGCTATATACAGTCAAAGTACTCAAGTTAAAATTGCCAAGTATGGAAGCAACCTTAGTGTCCATCAACAGATGAAGAAGCTGGTATCCCCTCCTCCAGGGGATCTTCCCAATCCAGGGATTGAACCCAGGTCTTCTGCATCCAGGTGGATTCATCAGAGCCACCAATGAAGCCCAAGAATACTGGGCTGGGTAGCCTATCCCTTGTCTAGGGGATCTTCCCCCCCCAGCAATTGAACTGGGGTCTCCTGTATTGCAGGCCAATTCTTTACCAACTGAGCTACCACATATACATGTGTGTGTGTGTATGTATATATATACATATATGTATATATATACACAGGTGGTGCTAGTGGTAAAGAATCTTCCTGCCAGTGCATGAGACATAAGAGACATGGGTCAGGAAGATGCCCTGGAGGAGGGCACGGCAACCCACTCCAGTATTCTTGCCTAAGGAATCCCATGGACGGAGAAGCCTAGTGGGCTACAATCCATGGAGTTGCAAAGAGCTGGACATGACTGAGCAACTAATACCCATGCACACACACAGTGGGATACTACTCAGCCATAAAAATGAATCTGATTTTGTCATATGCAGCAATACAGATGGACTTTGAGGGTATTACGCTAAGTGAAATAAGTTAGAGAAAGGCAAATAGTATATGATATCACTTACATGTGAATCTAAAAAAATACAACAAACTTGTGAATATAATGGAAAGAAGCTGACTCCCAGATATAGAGAACACACTAGTGGTTACCAGTGGGGAGAGGCAGGTGGGGATAAGGGATTAAGAGGTGCAAACTATTAGATATAAAATAAACTACAAGGATATATTATACAACACAGGGAATACAGACAGTATTTTACAATAACTATAAATGGAATAAAACCTTTAAAAATTGTTAATCACTATGTTGTACACTTGAAACTTATATAATAGTGTAAATCAACTATACATCAATCAAAAAAGAAAAGGAATTCAAAGAATAGTAGTATGCAAGAAAGCCTCCCAAAACTAATTTTAATAATAGTAAACATTCCATATGTTAAACCAGAAATCTATTACTTTATAGTGGGTTGAACAAGATTCAACTGTTTCTGACCTAGAAAGTTACAGATTCGTATGATTCTAACAGGGAGGCCTGGCGTGCTGCAGCTCATGGGGTCGCAGAGAGTCAGACTTGACTGGGCAACTGAACAACAACATGATTCTAGCACTCACATACTTTTACCACGTAACACTTTGTTTTTGCTAATCTTGTAGATCAGCTGAACCCAGATGGTAACCATGATTTTAGTATAATTTTAGTATTATGTTCATAGACAAGAAACATGACATTGAATTTTTGGCTATGTTACAATACCTAATACTTTTTGCTCAGAGGAGGCATTCAAGTCCCACTAGTCGTTGAGTAATTGAAATGGTTTACAGTTTGAAATCCTCATATGGAATAAGTGGTAACTCCCTTTTATATCCAGAATGCCGCTTATAATCTGGCCAGAATCCTCACTGCCTCGCCTTGCCAAATAAGGGATGCTCAGAAAATTGGAAAGTTCTAAGCTATTAACATTTTGAAATGTTCCCAGAGTGATGATTACTCAACTAAGGGCCCTATGACTCGAGGCTACACACAACAAAACTATTTCCACTTGACTTTGCTACAAATTAAAGAGCCAGGAAAAATGACACCCGTATCAGAGAAGCATTGCCCCATTAGCCAGTAAAAGCATCCACCATTTTCAGAACATTAGCCAGCAAGAGCCCTTCTTTGGTGCCAGAGGCTCAGGACCAAAGCAATCTTTGCATTTTCTGTCTGTGACATTTCCTTTTAGAGACAGTAAAGCTTCAACTTCTCTTCCATGCATAAGTTCATGTCATCGGTTGTCCGAAGTATCTGGCGGATATTATCAGCAAGGTTGAAAGACAAACTGATAATTTAGCTTCAACTACTGCTCTGCGTGAATCAGCAGGTTACGCAGAGATGAATGACTGCAATGTGCCATCTGGGGACATAAATGTTCAGTTGTTATTTGTGTTAGGAGGCCCTTGATAAAAGCTTCATTATTTTACAGAGGGAATAAGAGTTCCTGCCTACCAGCTACAGGGAATACCGTGCTCTTCACTCTTTGTTTTCTGTGGCTTGATTGTCACCAAATGCCTGACCTTGGCACTTTGTATAGCTGAGAAGATTAGGGAAGGTAAGGAGGCTGAGAGAGTTCATAAGGCTGGGCACAGGTAGAGAAAACGCTTGACTTCTGTCCCCAAACTTTCATCCTGTAACGGACCCTCCCCCCGCCGGCATGCTTGCCAGTGACCGGGCATTTTGATGTCAGAAACAGATTATTTCATTAGAGGGACATCCCAATCAATGTCTTTTTCTGTAGTGTGTTTGGGCTTTCCAAAGAAGAATATGTACATAGAGAAAAATAATCATTATACTAGACTCCGTTATTTACACTATACTAACAGAATGTAACTGTCTGACCCCAAAAAGTAAACTGAACTTCTCTTTGCTTCTATTTATTTATCCCTAAAATGGGGATATGAGAGTACCTATTTCAGAGGTGACTGAAAAGATTAAATGAGCTAATATATGTAAAGTGCTTAGAACAGTGATCAGTGAACTATAGTTCATGGGCCAAATCTAGCCAGTAGCCTATTTTGTTTGTGTTTTTGTTTGTTTTTATGATCCATGAGCTAAGACTTTTTTTTTTTTTACATTTTTTAAATGATTGCATTGGAAAAGACTATATAACTACCTACATATAATTACATTGCAAAATGCTGTATAAGTGCCTACACAATATCCTCAATTTTGTCTGTTGGTCCATAAAGCCTACGATACTTAGTATCTGACCTTTTTTAAAAAATAAAAAGGTTTGCTGACCCCAGCATAGAACAGTGCCTGGCACACAGTGAATGCTTTCAGAGTACAAGCTATTATTAATATTTACCACACTGTATTATGTCATACTAATCTACACTTTCACTCTTGGTGACTCAATTACTAAAGCCGAGAAGAAAGACCCAAGTGTCAGTGGAACACTTCATCCAGCCCGATTTGTGGGCTTATGAGAATCCCAGTTCTCAGTCCTTTTAAAGGTGCTTGGACACTTAAAAGATCAAGGAGGGTCATTCAAGATGCAGGCCCAGATTCCAGAGGCAAGATTCTGCCACCCTTACAGATCACCTGCTTACTCAAAACTTGGCCAATGATCCCTGTGACCATTGCAGCCTACCAGGAAACAGAATTCTCCAGCATTCACAGCTGGACACAGCAGTACTTTCATCGCTAAGGCTAAAGGGCACAGGTCTCCCTGGGTTCTCTTACCTGAGTCATTTAAGGGTAGAGAACACTTTTAAAATATGTATGACAAAAACCACTACAATATTGTAAAGTAATTAGCCTCCAACTAATAAAAATAAATGGAAAAAAAAATAATTTTTGGCCAAGTCACAATTTTAAAGTTTCGTCAAGGAAGTAAATTTCTTTCATCCTGCTAGTCAACAGACTACTATTTTCATTTACAGAAAGCCATTTCTGATGCATATGCAAATTTATAAAGCACTGGTTGTTGACTGGGATACGGAGAAATGGATTATGGGCTTCTGGGTCAGAACACCAGTGTGTTATATGATATAGATAGGCATTTGGGTTTCAGTTTAGCCTAAGTAATTCTCTATGTCACATTTCAAATGCTGAAGTGTTTAAATTATTCATGTTGAAAACTGCCTATTTAGAAATGATATGCTCTGCGTGCTTTTTGTCTAAACTTGCAAGCTTCTAGAGTTCTGCTAATTTCCATGTACAACTCCTACACTATCAAATTCACAATGGTATTTATGTTTTATTTAAAAAAGAAAGCATGGAAGCATCTAATGGTCTTTTGGAAAGCTGGCTGATGATCCTGCATTTAAAAATCAACACCAAACCTGGGACACCAGAGTATATTTTGAAGAACCTACTATGCTCTTCTCTGAAGAGAAGGTGTTATTATTTCGAAGTATATTTTATCTTCTGACACATGTGTGGGCAGGGAGTAGAGGGGGAAGTGGTTGGAGAAAAAAAAAAGACAGCAGACAAAGATCTAGTCAAGAAATCAGACAATTAAAATTCCCTGAGCCAGAAAGGAACATTGCAGGAAGAGGAGGAGGGTGGATAGAAAGCAGGCATATTTCATTGATGTAGAAGCTGGCAAATATTTTTTCAAATAAACTGGAATATTTTAGACCAGATAAGTGCATGTGTTCAAGATGAAGATGTAAGACACTAAGGACAGCACAGTCTATAGACCTTCATCTGTAGTTGGATTTTCATATGTATCTTCATTATGGCAGACCGAGATCATGAGGTCCTGACATCAAAAACCTTGCCTTACACTCTTACCTGCTCAGGCTCCAGACCAGTGTTCAGCTCACCTGTGATGTTCAGCTGTCATTGATGTTGACAGCTTTCATATGAACATACACAAAGATCGTTTATATGAATTCAGTTGTAATTCTCAGAGCTCACGATCTCTCTTCTTTTAGGCAAGAAATCATCTGGTTTTATTCAGAAGCTACTGGTCATATGATGGAAAGGCATATACGGTACAAAACTACAGTGGTTTATCTCGCTATACAGTATGAATCATTACATCTTTATGATTCATTACAGAGTCCTTGGATTTTTCTGAATTCCCATCTCATGTGTAGCAAATCAATATCATCTCCAAATCAAAATCACTTTTTTATATGTGACCCCATCACATTTACAGAACTCCATACATACAGAAAATGTTTCAGCACAATTAGCGTCAGCAGTCTCTGGTGGACTTTTCTGAAAGATGATAGCAGGGACAAGTGAGCCACTGACTTGGGGATAAAACACAGGGGTGCTGCACTTCGGGTCCCTGGAGGTGAGACACGACAGACAGACAGATGGCCAACCATCTCTGGTGCTACCTGCCTGACCCCAGGAGTTGACTGCACCTGAGAGGCAGGCCCACAGGCAAACAAGGCTAATCTTAGCCAGGAAAATCAATAACCACCAACTCATCTCTTTCACACATGGAGAACTTTAAGTCAAGAGGAGACTATGGGGATGAAAACACAGGCCAAGCCTTTTCAACTCACAGCCAACTCTCTCCCTAAACACACATGGTGGCCCTGGCCACATCCACTGGCCCCTTTTACCTATGCCCACTTGGCCAGGCTGAGGCACCCAGGACATGGCCCCCCAGTGCCTGCCACAGTCCCTTAGGGCGTAGGGGTAGGGAGCGACCATCCATGTGCAGAGAAGTCCCCCAAGGTCCCCAGCAGGTCCTGGTGTTTCTCCTGCAGCTCCTCCAGCCACAGCCAGCATGGCCACGGCTGCCTCGCCCGGCCAAGGTTCACACAGCCCAGCCCTTCTTGCCATCCTGCTAAATCCCAGAGCCTGGGATCCTCCAGGAGTGGCATGCCGAACCAAGGCTGATTCTTCACTGAAAATTCGGTCTGTTTAATCAGCAAGACAGAATAGAAGACGGGTGAAGTGGAGCCTCCATATCCCACCCTCGCTCTCAAGCCAGCACCTTAGGCCCAACAATCACTGGGTCACAGGGACCACTGGGGCTTGTTGCTCCAGTGACCCATTCCCTGCATGTCACCAGTTTTCCAGTCCTGAGTTCACTTCATCTGCCCCCCAAAGTAAGAGCAAATGTGGTAGCCTGGAGCAGGGCAAGCTTCCCTTAGACACCAATCACTCACCACCCAGAAGGGTGCCCCTGAGCTGCCCAGGAAGAACAGAGCATGACAGATGAGCACTGTGAGCATCTTTCAGTGCTCCTGGCCCCATTCACAGACTCACTGCAAACCATGCCTCCCCTGAAAGGATCCAGCACCACCCCCTACGCTACTCTTCCATGGATTGCCTCACCTGCCCTCGCGGGTCACGGTGAACCAACATCCCGGGATATTCGTGGGGCCCAGAGCAGAGTCAGGAGGGCCAAGTCAATTTTGCTGCATTCTGACTGTTGTACTGAAGATGGGGGTCCGTGCAGAGTGGGCAGACGAGCTTCTGCCAGCTCAGGGCGGCTTACCTGTGGACCTACAGGCTGCAGTAACAGCTCACCAGGAATACCAGTGGGGCGAAAATGCTAGGACAGAGTTCCTCACACACGCTTCTTATAAGAAAGCCCCAGACAAGCTGAGCGCTACAGTACTTGACAGCAGCGATCAAGCTTCCTTCTTATAAGGAGCATTTCCCACACAAGAAGCCTTAACACCTGGTTCCTACAAGAACAGCTGAGGGCTATGAACAGAGCTTCACCAGCCACGGGCAACTTTGCGAGCTGCTTGCAGGTCGTGGGGTATTTCTTTGCACAGCTACGGGAATACAAAATCATTCAAGGCTCTTTCCTTGATTCTGCAAGCTCCAGGTAATAAGAACCCAGTCAAGTCAATAATTCTGTTATATTCTATTCCACTCCAACTAAATGAAAGGATGAAAGACTGTAGGACACGCCTCATCTCCCAACTGACATTCTCAAGATGGTTTTAAGACGGTTCCCAAGACGGAAGGTTGTTGACACCATGTTACAGGACTGATGGACTGTAGCCATTTGGACTCCAGCCAAAACTTAGCCTCATAAATAAGGATCACAAACACCCAAACAACCTTCCGTTTCCAGTTTCTTTTCTCTGAGGAGCACAACTTTCTGCCCAAGGGCAGGTCATCTGAGGCTGTGGGAGCAAGGGCTACTCTCTCAGCCAAAGGAATGGTGCTGGTACCTATCACAATGGACCGACTGAATTTGAAAGTGAAAGTGAAGTCGCTCAGTCCGGGCCGACTCTTGGCGACCCCATGCACTGTAGCCCACCAGGCTCCTCATTTTCAAGGCAAGAATACTGGAGTGGGTTGCCATTTCCTTCTCTAGGGGATCTTCCCGACCCAGGCATTGAACCCGGGTCTCCCTCATTCCAGGCAGACGCTTTATAGTCTGAGCCACCAAGGTGGAAGGCCCATCCAAAAACCTCTCACTGAACACACACACTCTTGAAGGAGAACTTCTCCGCTGGCCAGGAGGTAAGGTAGAAAAGCCCAGCACGCAATCGACAGCACTTAATTCAAGGACACATTCCCAGCAAGTGTTTCCAAAAACGCCAGCCTCCTTCTCGAACCCACGAGGAATACAAACGACCTGCTGTCTCCAGCTGGGCAGGGTCCCCACAAACCCGAGGTTGCCTCACCCCAGACCTGAGCCGCCCACTTCTGGGTTCTCTCTGGCAGGTCCTCTCGGAGGGCAAACCATCAGCCCTGGGCCCCCTCATGTCCGGTCGCCGAGACTAAGGAAACAGAAAAACACGTACCTCCCGGGCCGGTGGCGCTGCGCAGGGGAAGACAGGGTGCCGAAGGTCGCTGCCGCCGGGTTGTGGGGTCTCCTCCGAGGCGCTCATCTCCGGATTCCCAGGGAGGCTGTCCCGGGCCAGCCTTCCGCGGGATGCTGGAACCAGCAAATCCTCTCGAGAGAGCTCAGGTTCAGTTAATAAAACCTGGCCGAGCCTCGGAGCCAGGGGGCTATTTGCTGTCTGTGCTGGGGCAGGTGGGGCGGCCTGGTTTGCACACGTGTGAACGATCCCGCAACATCCAGACACGGGTACCACGCGGAAGGCAGGGCGGGAGAGGCGGCTCATCATCTGGGAAGAGGCCGACTCTCTGAAGCTGGTCCCTAGGTAGCGAGATGGTGATCGGGATCAGCACGTGCAAGGAATGGAAGCCAATGAACCATCGGCTCCTTCCCCCGAACCTGAGATTTTTCAACCCAAGTTTTCAGCATGTGGGTCCCCCCCCCGCCCACCCGCCCACTTAACCGAACATGACTTTATTGGTTAAATCATTCATAACATGCAGCTGTCTTGATACTGCAATAAAGACCAAAGCCATAGCATACAGAACTTGACATTGACATTGTACAGATTCCTGGATGTGGTTTTGAAGAGTCTAGACATGAGAGGGAAACAGGCAGCAAAGAGAGCTGCCTGCAGATCCAGCCCCCAGGGACTCTTGCTGAGGACACAGGCCCAGGAGGCTCTTGCCTGCAGGTTCTGTGTGAGGTCCCTGGGTTACTTCTTCGGGAAACACACCAAAGCTCCCCTCGCAGTGTCTCTTTCAAAGCCATCCTTTTCAGGAAGCTCAAACTCAATCATCTTTTTAAAAGATAATATTGAAAGGAGGGCACTGATGTTACCCAGGATTCTTGACCTTGGCCAATGAATCGAAATTGACTAGACGCCAGACAAGAAATTCAGGCAAGACTTTATTGGGGAGGGAGAGGCTGAGAACAAACAACAGGATCCCTTCTTTGCTCACTCCCTAAGGAGTGGCAAGCTTGTTCCTTCTGTGGGGTGAGGGTAGGAGTGTGTCCAGGTGTCCCGGAAGGAGGGGCGGCTTGGGTGTTTTGCTCACCTCTTAGGTGGTGTTGTATGCAGGGGGCATGTGCATTTACTCCAGGTGCCTCAAAAATGGCAACTGGGTTTTTTGGTCTCTTTGTATCTTTTTGTGTCCAGAGTTTGCCCCAACTGCACCATGGAGGCAGTTATATTTTGTCTCATATAGTTTCTTTGTATTTTGTTGCCAGAGGAGAAGTGTGTCTAGAATGGTCTTCATAGATGTCTCTTCTGCAGCAGTATAATTTACCAGCCAGAGATGAATTTAAGCAGATAGGAGCATTTCTATAGCTTTTCTCCTGCTTTCAAAATTGACCCTTTAAATGTATAGACCCCTGAAATAAATAGAGGTCTTCCTTGGTGGCTCAGATGGTAAAGAATCCGCCTGTAATACAGGAGACCCAGGTTCAACCCCTGGGTCAGGATCCCCTGGAGAAGGAAATGGCTACCCACTCCAGTATTCTTGCCTGGAGACTTCCATAGACAGAGGAGCCAGGTGGGTTAGAGTCCATGGGGGTCACAAAGAATCAGAAACGACTAAGCGACTAACACTTTTAAACGTATAGAGACTCTGTTGCTCTTAACTCTGTCATCTGCCAACTCTAGCCAGGGTGTAGTTTTCTGTGTCCAGGGTTGAGGATGTGTCATTGGGGAGCACCCTCCAGGTAAGAATGCCACAAATTCAGTTATTACCTGGTGCCATAACACTTTTCAACAGTAAATTCTTTTTAAGCTTCTGTCTGTCTTTGGTAATTTTCCAAACCCTGAACTAGTTATTTTTAATAACAGTCCTCAGTTTAAATAATTGTTATCTTCAGAAGGAATTGCTCAAATTCTTTATGATTCCATTACCTAAAATCCAGCTTGTTCCTTAATATGGGGCTAAAATCCAGCTTCTTAATGGCATGATATAATGGGCATGATATAATATCTACTTTATAAGGCCCTTGTAAGAATTAAATGACATAATGTATGCACAAAGCTTAGCTTATTATCTATTACATGATAAGCATTTGATAAATGTGGTAAATGTTATTGCTTTTTGTTATTCTTCTCATTCATTGGACCCCGAGAGTTTTTATTTCAAGTCCACAACTCTTTTATACGGAAGAGTTACAGTTACTTGTTAAAGTAACAGAGTTTCGATGCTTTAGTCACTTAAATGGCATTGATTGCAATATAGGTTGTGAAATCTGAATCTGACAATAACCTTGAATTCTTGTCCTCTCGGTGCTGCCTTAAAAATAATTTATTCAATGGATATATGGGGTACGAATTATCATCTCACCTTAGCTAACACCCTTCTACAGAATTTTTTTTTAAATCCCTATAAGAAATATTTACAGAGAACCCACTAACTAGAACTCACTGTAGTATGGGGCTTCATAGTGGTTTAATGAGTGCATTTAATACTTTATATAACAGGAAGTCCTGAGGTGGGTTAGACACCAAGTTTGGCTTAGTGGCCCATGAGTTTCCCATGACTTGGGTTCTTTTTATATCTCCACTCTGCTATGCCTCCTGAAGACCTCCTCCTCTGGTTCATGGTAAGATGGCTGCTACAGTCCACATGATATCCAAGAAAAGATGGATAATAGTTTTGTGCTTCTCTCTTAGGAGTAAGCTGGTAGTCCTTCATGGTCTTTCTCTTTTATCTCATTGATGGGAATTAAGTAAGGATGATAAGAATGTAAATCAGAGTGTTGGTCATGAGTAACTCAACCAACAAAGCCAGCCAGGAATGCTTATTTGAAAAGGCTATACATATATTTGATTAAAAATAAAAATTCAGTTAACATGTATGTTTTTCCTCAATAACTCTGGATAGTGATTCATGTACCTTATAATGCATTGCATCTTTACTTTCATCTATTCTTTTTGCTTTGTTTGTTTTTATTCTTTCTTTGAAATAGAAGCCTTAAAAACACATAACCTACACCTATTTCTGCTTCTGAGTGAGATACTGTAGGCTGTAGCAGGCTACTCTCTCATTGAAACTAATATAAATGAAGTAAGTTGCAAAAATACTACTGTTAATGACACCGAAAAGCTGTGAAAGTAATGAGGACTAGTTAAATAAAATTCCAGAGAGCAAAAAGCTCTTCTGCTAGCAGCTTTGTTCCAGGGAGCATCAACAACTTGCATGGTGGACTGAGGACCAAGCTTTTCCTAGCAGAGAAGGTTTACTGGGGAAAAGAGGAGCCGACATGGGACTGGTGTAACGTGGGAAAGGAGAGGAGGCCAGAATTCAAGCTTCGTTTCCCCTAGAGACCATTTGGAAAATTCTGGTTGTGATGAAAGAGTGGAACAATGGCTGGAAAGGTAGAACAAAGTATTCCGTTGTCTTTTAGTGCTGAGGGGACTTTGCGGGTGGCTCAGATGGTAAAGAATCCACCTGCAATGCAGGAGACCTGGGCTCGATCCCTGGGTTGGGAAGATCCCCTGGAGAAGGGGATGGCTGCCCACTCCAGTATTCTGGCCTGGAGAATTCCATGAACTGTATAGACCATGGGCTCATGAAGAGTTGGACATGACTGAGCGACTTTCACTTTCATAGTATGGAGGAGATCAAGTCCTGCTAGATGGACATAGTCTATTACACACGCAAGAATGTCCTCTTCCTTAAGACAATGGCCAAACTCTGAACCCGTGTGGGATGGGAGACTGTTGAGCTCATCTTAAACTTCCAAAGGGAAGCCTAGAAGAACATTGGGAATAGGGACAAACCAGAGCTGAACTGGGTCTTTCTAAAACTTCAACCTGCTGTCAAGTTAGCACAATCTCTGCCTGAACTGAAGTTATCAGTCTCTTACTGTAGTAACCATGTCTTTTATTTCCTGTATTCTGATGCTTTGACATCTTGTAGCCTTGCTGAGACCCTGAAAGGACCACCCCTTCCAGAGTGCAGCCAGTTCTTAAGATAATGAAAATTCACCCAGGAGAGTACACCTTTCAAATGTAAACTAACCAGTCCCACTCCCCCAGTCACCTTCTCCAATGGACTCTTGTACTCTGGGCCACCACCACCTGTCCTGATCACCCCAGGACCAGGTACCAACAACTGGGGACAACCACTATGCCCCAGAGTCTGCTAAAATTACTCAGATTAGCCAATCTAAAGCCAGTTTACTCTCCCTCACCTGCTCTTGCTTGTAGAAACCTCGATAAAGGGCCCCTGCCCACAGTGTCCCCTCCCCTCTGCCTCCTGAATAACCTGGAACTTGCTTGTGTGGCCCCCAGTGCTGTGATGTGTCTCCCTTCTCTTGGGATCCCTGTGTATAACAGAGTACCTTTTCCATGCTGATCATCTGATCTGTTTTACTTGCCATACCTCAATGACAATAAAGCGGAAAAACTAATTCTATTTCAGTGTATCCAAGGTACATGCGTGCTCAGTCATGTCTGACACTTTGTGACCCCTCATAAACTGTAGCCCGCCAGGCTCCTCTGTCCATGGGACTCTCCAGGCAAGAATACTGGTGTGGGTTGCCATTTCCTCCTCTAGGGGATCTTCCCGACTCAGGGATCGAACCTGTGTCTCCTGTGTCTCTTGCATTGTAGGCAGATTCTTTACTGCTGAGCCTTTGGCGAAGCCACAAGTATTTTAAAACTCCTGGGACATCCCTAGTGGCCCAGTGGTTAAGACTTTGCTTTCCAATGCAGGGGGTGCTGGTTCAATCTCTAGTGGAGGAACTGAGATCCATATGCCTCATGGCCAAAAAAACCCCCAAAACATAAAATGTAAGGAATATTGTAACAAATTCAATGAAGACTTTAAAAAAAAATCAACAATTCCTTTTCTAATAGAGCAAAGAGTAAATCCTCGCTGGGGAAAAATAGCATCATCTGCAATACTTTCACACTGACTGTATCATATACAATAACTAAGCTCTAAAGAAGCAGAAAAAATGTGCTTTATACAGTATTAATCTTAGAAGAATTAATAATTCATTGTATGGAATTAATAGTACACTGGACACAGAAGACAAAAGAATAAATGAAATTAAAGATAAGTCCATAGAGAATGTCCAACTGAAGTACAGAGAGCAAAAATAATGGAATACACAGGACAGAGTGAAACAGACATGTGGGGCCCAATCAAAAAATTAATATAAAAAAGTAATAAACATATAATTGGAATCCCAGGATGGGGAGGAGTTTTGAGGAGGTAATGGCCAAACGTTTTTCAAAACTGATGAAAGACTCATGAGTGAGGCTCAATAATAAATGTTCATTAACAGTGCAATAGATATATTGTGTATATTAATACAGGAATAAAAAAGAATAAGCTATTGTTACAACAATAGGGATAAATTCTATAAACATAATGATGAGTGAAATACACTCCAAATTCCATTTATATGAAGTTTAAGAATTGGATGGCATCACAGACTCAATGCACATGAATTTGAGCAAACTCTGGGAGATGGTGAAGGACAGGGAAGCCTGGCGTGCTGCAGTCCATGGGGTCGCAAAGAGCTGGAGACGACTGAGTGACTGAACTGAATTGAAGAATAGGCAAGATTAATCTATGATGGTAGAAATCAGGTTAATTAACTCTGGGAAGTACTTACTAAGAAGGGATATACAGCATCTTTCTGGGGTATTGGAAATATATTATCTTGATCTGAATGGTGGTTACATTTATATGTGTACATGTGGTTATATAACATATAAATACATGGTTATATTTATATGTGTATGTGTGTTTGTATTTATATGCACATACATGTATATTTATATTTACTGATACGTAAACTTAAGATCTGTGCACTTCATATATATTGTATTTCAAGAAAAACAAAATGAAAACCTAAACCACATTGTCTGTTTTGATGTAAGATTGTGAAGGAAAACTGCTGTGAATAATACATATGGAGGAATTACATATTCTTACCGAAACAGATGGTGAGTTGAATAAATGAGATGCTTCAAATAAAAGGAAGATTGGAAATGAATTCATTTTAAAATGCCTTCTGGAGCTGAATTAAACATTTTTTCTTGGGCCAAGAAC
This sequence comes from Cervus elaphus, assembly GCF_910594005.1. NCBI lineage: Eukaryota > Metazoa > Chordata > Mammalia > Artiodactyla > Cervidae > Cervus > Cervus elaphus. The sequence goes on along the minus strand of NC_057842.1, from coordinate 24,860,976 downwards.
TTTCATTTTAGAGATAGGTGAATGAATTATGAATCATTTTGGCAACATAACTTAGTTTGTTGTTCCATAGATAAGCAATAATGTAAACCACTGTGCAACTAGAACATAAACGAAAGCTCATCTATAACCTTTTATATTGTGATTTAAGATTCTAAGTGGAAAGTAGGTCAAGTTTGAGGCTGAGACTAAAACACTGTATGTTCTGGCAAAGGGACTGTCAAATGATTTTACCTGTGCTGTTTAAAGTGTTCGTTTTATAAAGATGATCTCAGGGAATATTTAGAATTTTGTAGACAGTGAGCAGGAATCAGCAGAAAAGGGCAAGAATTACAGTCACTGAACTGATTTCCTTTGTTAGCAGTTTGGTTAGGAGCATTTTTTTCAGAAACTTCTCTTCCTTCTTTTGAGAGTTGTTGGCATTTGTGTACACTGATTGACACCTTTTAAGGACAAGTAACAGATTTGAGTGTTTAAAAAAATTTTTTTTTCTAGAAATAGATTGTTTCAACACTTCAACAAGGGTAGGGCCATAGTTTGTAGGGCCCAGTGGTAAATGAAATGCAGGGCCTCTTGTTCAAAAATTTTAAATTTCAAGATGGTGACAGCAGAACATGAAACCAGATCTGGAGCCCCTTGGAGTGTGTGGCCCTGGGTGGCTGCACAGTTTGCATGTACATGGAACTGACTCTGCTTCTTAACACTACATTCAAAACCTCTGTGACCACAGCCCTGACAAACTCCGCAGCCTCAGCCTCTACCTCTTCCCACACACTCCAGCCATAAACACTTGGCTTGCAGTTCCTAAGATGCTTCACGTTAGTTCATGTCTTCATGCATATAGTTCATTTTTCTTTCTAGAATGTTCTTTATCACCTTATCTGTCTGATATATTCTATCCATTTTCACCTACTGACTCCCTTGAGAGAACTGCCCACTCCTCCCTTGAGCCATCTCTGACCTTGTGAAAGCTGTATTCTTACACTCTACATATTTTATGGCTATTTTTAATTAATCAATTGTATTATTATCATTTTTTCCTCAGCACGTAATATGTGGGATCTTAGTTTCCTGACCAGGGATTGAACTGGTGACCCCCCTGCACTGGGGGCATGGAGTCTTAACCACTGGATCACCAGAAAAATCCTCTTTATTGTTATTTTTGTTCACTTGTTTGCCTTCTAAAAATGTGAGCCCAATGTGGACAGTAATTGTGTTTTATTTATATTATTGCATTGTATAAACTGTATATTTAATAACTGTTTGTAAATGGACAAAGGAGTAAGAGTCTAAAGACACAAAATGGAGAAACTCCATGTACCTTTAAAATAATAGCTATAACTTTTTCTCTAATCAAAATAACATAAGAAACTTTTCAAAAATGCAAAAAATATAAAGAATGACTGGGCCTAGTCTTTTCAGTTCCTTTGATTCCCTATTTAATTAAGCTTTAAGAATTTTGATATTTGAATTGGTAAACTAATTTGGTTTCACTCCTACACTCTGATTCAATCTATTTTACCTTCACACTTTTGTCACTTGGTGCTAGGATTAGTAAGTCTATTTCACATAAAGAAGATGACAAAAGAGTTATTAGGAGTAATGTTTTGGAATCAACTTTTCCCAAAGAGATTATTATATCCTGAATGACTAAATGAACCAGTGACTGATCCCTACTAGTAGCTGGACTAGTAATAATAGCTTTCCTCAACTTTTTATACACAGAATAATTTTTTATTGCTATTTCCATACCACATGGCCAAATTCTTTCTTGTCTCTTCACAATAGTTTCCACCAACTGCTGGAAGCTTAGCAGGTATGAGCTGAAATATAAACTGCAGCTTCTCTGAAGTGTTATACTGCCTTTTCACTCAATGAGACATTACTTTCCAGCCCCAAGGGTCAAGATCATGAATCATTTCATTTCCTTTTTTATTCTTTAAGAAAAAGTAATTCATCTGAGAGGGCTGACCTAGTCTGGATACTTTAAAAAACTCTGTTTAATAGCAGGGAAGATGAAGAAGGGAGGAGACACCCTTAGTTGAGTAAAGGGTAGACTGAGGAGCTTTCTGGCCTCGACTGTGGTCTGGAAGAAGGCAGAAACTGAAGCAAGTGGAAATATAATGAGGAATAAGCATCATTCAGACCATGGCAACCGGGAATGAGGACAGTCACAGAGAGAGCCTTAGTTCTCCCAGCAAAATGGTTTCAAATCATGCCTGTTGGGCATCCACAATTTTCAGAAGACAAGGTCTCAGATCTACTGGTGCCTAAATCCTAAGGAAACAAAGTGACTATGACATGGTCTCTTCACATTTATTTCATCTTCTGTTGCAGGATGGGGAAGGTATACTGAGTATACCTTATAGTAGGGGGGACAATATTTTTGCTTTCAACTTCTTCGAGGTAAATCCTGTAAGGGAACTGAGGTGAGTTTTGAGGAGAGAGGCATGGGACAGGCTTAGGATGAGCAGAGTGGGTGGTATGTGAATACATTTTTTTTTTCTCATATAATGTTTGTCATGTTCAGTTCAAAGGCTTTTCACATGTGAGCCAAGATTTGAAAAGAATTTTGACAGAATAGAAGGAAATACTATTAGTAGAAGGGTAGCCTGAAAAACCTGAGAAAACTAATTTTCATTCATTCACTCATTCACCCATGAGACTGTCCGATGTTTGCCAGGCAAAGTCACAGATCCTACTAGCCTCTTTTCTTACTTTTTAATGAAATGGCAAGAAGCTAGAGCTGTACTTAACCTCAGCTCTACAACTAGTTTATTGCTATTTCTCAGCCATAGTACATTTCTTTTTTTTAGCCAACTGCACTAAGGTTTACAATATAAGCTCAAAACTACATGTATAATTAAATATAAAAAATATAAAATTTATTTATTTATTATATATACATATGGAATTACCTAGTAAATAGTTAAAATTATATATGTGTGTAAAAGTCGCTCAGTTGTGTCCGACTCTTTGTGACCCCACGGACTATACAGTCCATGGAATTCTCCAGGCCAGAATACTGGAGTGGGTAGCCTTTCCCTTCTCCAGGAGATCTTCCCAACCCAGGGATTGAACCCAGATCTCATGCATCGCAGGCGGATTCTTTACCAGCTGAGCCACCAGGGAAGCCCCAAATTATATATGCTTATTGAGAAATAAAAAGAAAAGTACATCTGATTATTTTCATGAAGATACCTGTGTCCTCTCATGAGTGTCTGAATGACTAATTCCCCCCCAAAGCTTTTGAAAATATACTTAAAAACAGAAAATATTCCTAATACATCAGGAAGTAACATAACTATTCCTGATATTATAGTAGTAACAATAGCACACACACACACATTGTGTACCTAGTATGTGCCAGGAACTATTCCAAATACTTTAGTGTCTTAATTAATATATAAAGGTGGTTTTCTAAGAGAAGTGATGCTAGAAAACAGAAAAATTCTGTTTGCTAAGATGAGGAAAATAAGGCACAAGGTGCCTGAATCACTGGCCAGGGTCACCCAGATAGAGAGGAGAGGATTTAAATGTAGCCTGGTTGGTTGGAGAACCCAAATCCTAAACTCCCACAGGTAGCTGAATGCATAGTGTCGGTGATTTAGCAAAATACTTGACAGATGAGTAATCTTGCCAGAATGGGTTGCTGCTTCATATCAATTCATCACCAGGACTTTGTGACTGATCGATTTATCTTGTGCATAACCACACAGAGAAGTGGAAAAACACAAGACATTACATTCTTCTGGATCTTTCAACTTAAGTCATTTAGGAATTTTACCATTTCCTTCTCTGGCCTGTGGACCATTGTATTTTTCATCCTTAACAATTCTCATTCCCACAGGAACAGTAAGAGGAGGTTTTTCTTTTCTCTGGGAGATAGCCAGACAGCTGACAGGAAATGCTAGAAGGAAACCTAAGAATTTGAAGGAATCATCTCCAAAGTTACCTAGCATTCCTTTCCTTTGATTCAGATTTTTTTATTTTTTTAAAAAATCTCTTAAGAACTATTTTCTTTTTCTCTCTCCCTCCCCTGTTCCCCTCAATTTAAGACAGATGGGGGATTCCTTTTCTACTTCTTCAGTCATCATCAGACCCATCCTCCTAGTTTATCCTGAATATCTTATTTCTGTGGCATTTTTTTTCTTTTTTAAATTTCTAGACTTTCAGTTCTTTTTTTTTTTTCTAATTGGAGGATAATTGCTTTATAATGTTGTGTTGGTTTCTGCCGTATGACAATGTGAATATCCATATATCTCCTCCCTCTGGAGCCTCCCTCCCCACGTCCTCCTCCTGCCCCATCCTCCTCCTGCCCCATTTCAAATGAAACAAAAATGTGCTCTCTGTGGTATGTATAACACGGCCATATTTCTCCTGTTTCAAACCTTGGATGGCTTTGAGAGTGAGTGCTGGGGCCACAGGATATTTGTAGCTCTAATAATGTGAAGGCCAGTGGAAGACAGGCTGGTCATCACCAGGAGCCCAGGGACCCAAGTTTCTTTAATAGACACCCATGACCTTGGTGCCGTCTCTGGCTGCCTCTGGAGTGTGCACTCACCCCCACAGGGCCCAGTCTTTGCTGCGAACTGTGCTCCTTATTCAGCCTTCCCAGGTGGTATTAGTGGTAAAGAACCCACAAGCCAATGCAGGAGACATAAGAGATGCTGGTTCAATCGGCAGGAAGATTCCTGGTCAGGAAGATCCCCTGGAAAAGCGCATGGCAACCCACTCCTGTATTCTTGCCTGGAGAATCTCCCGGACAGAGGAGCCTGGCGGGCTACAGTCCGTGGGGTGGCAAAGAGCCAAACAGGACTGAAGAGACTTAGCGCGCCCGCACGTGCTCCTTATTCACTATGCTGCATTGTGATTTCGACTCGATTTCTCTTTTGAGTTGTGAGTTCCCTTTATGACACACAGCACCATCCACCTCCATCCTCTAGGCTGCCTCCCCATCTGCTAATTCCTTTGCAAGTTTCCACTCTGTCCTGAGGGAGAAAAGTGCTACATAACATACCTGATATGGAGCATTGATAACACATCCCCTGTAAGTGGCAGGTCAGTGAGAAGGGCAGCTATAGTGAGTGGGTGACTTGCTCAGAGCTGCACAGATGTGAGCTCCACTGCTGGACAGATGCCACATGGGCAGCTTGAGTGGCCTTCTGACCTTGGATTTAAGGAACTGGGTACAGACATCCATCCTTTGGAGGGTATGGAATCATAGGCCAAAGGATTTCTAAATTCTTAAATATTATCTTAAATTTCTTAAGCATTATTTTTGATGTCCAAACACCGTATGTTGCTTTCTTTCCCAATGAATGGACTTTGTTTCCAAAGAGATATGAAAGGGATGCTGCTTTTTTTTTTCTCTAGTGCACATAGACTACCATTTATTAAGTGCAAGGAGATCCAACCAGTCCATCCTAAAGGAGATCAGTCCTGGGTGTTCACTGGAAGGACTGATGCTGAAGCTGAAACTCCAATACTTTGGTCACCTCATGTGAAGAAAAATTGACTCATTGGAAAAGACCCTGATGCTGGGAGGGATTGGGGGCAGGAGGAGAAGGGGACGACAGAGGATGAGCTGGCTGGATGGCATCACCGACTCGATGGACATGAGTTTGAGTAAGCTCCGATAGTTGGTGATGGACAGGGAGGCCTGGCGTGCTGTGATTCATGGGGTCGCAAAGAGTCGGACACGACTGAGCGACTGAACTGAACTGAACTGAGTGAAATACCCTGGCTATTTGTGCCTCAGTTTCTTCAGATGCAATCATTCTTTTTTATATCAAATTATTTTTATAATGATAAAATTACGTAAAAGAAGGAAAAATGAAAGTGCTAGTCACTCAGTTGTGTCCGACACCTTGCGACCCCATGGACTGTAGCCTGCCAGGCTCCTCTGTCCATGGGATTCTCCAGGGACGCTGTTTTTTTCTGTTGTTGTTGCTACTTCTGCTGGGGGCTACTTGGTAGTTTATTCACAAACTTTAAAAACTCAGCCATAGGTTATGCGACTTCTGGTAGAACCGTAAATCCACTCTGTGTGTGAGAGAGAGAGAGAAACAGAGAGAGAGACAAAGACAGAGAGATACATCCTTCAGAGGCCGGCATAGGACAGGTTTTCTGTGCCTTGGGTCCTGGGCCATAGATTGTGTCTGAGTGCCCTCATTTCAAAGTGGCGCGCAGGGAGTCAGCGCCGTGGGATGATCTCATTTATGGTGTGGATGGGAAATGGAAATTCCAGTTCTGCTTTTACTTCAGAATATTTCTGCTTTTTTGGTTTCCATTTAAAAACTAAACCACTTAAATGCAAAACACAAGCAGATTTTTTTTCCCTCAAGCTACCTTCCTTCATACTTGTTGTTCAGTCGCTCAGTGGTGTCTGACTTTTTGTGACCTCATGGACTGCAGCACACCAGACTTCCCTGTCCTTCACTATCTCCCAGAGTTTGCTCAAATTCATGTGCATTGAGTCGGTAATAGTATCTAACCGTCTCATCCTCTCTGCTGCCCCCTTTCCCTTTTGCCTTCAATTTCATACTTATCATTCTGAATTACCTTTACTCACAAGTAACATATTACTTGGATAAAGGTGCTGCTTAATGAACTTGGATCAGATTTTATTACCTGATTATCTTCTTAGCCTGATCAGGTCAGTACTTTGAAATTTAGCAGTCAGAATAAAATTTTGCTCATTTGACTTTTAATTGGCTTTCTAAAAGACCTTTTAAGTGGTGGTGGATATTGATTTCATCATGTTATTTATTTTTTTCCTGGAGAATTCTGAATGTACTAAAGGGCTATATCTAGGCCGGGCTTCAGGCAACATCTGGGTAGTTGTGTAGCAGGTCGGTAATAGCGCATAAGGAATTTGACTCAAAGCTCAGAACACTAATTGAGAAAGAGCCTGGTGTTTAGCTCCCAAGTCAATGGAACAGCAACTGTGGGAGGTAATTATCCAATTTGGGCTATTTCTGGGGTAAAAGAGTTACTATGTTAATAAAAATATAATCTGGCCTAGCTGCTCTGGGCTGCTGTTTATCTTTGCATATAATCCACAGGAGATCTCTCCAGGTGCAAATGGCTCAGGGAGATGGTGTTTTTGCCCTGGCACTGACTCAGTTAGAAGGTGGGTGTCTACTTGCTGACAAACACGGAATCCAACACAGACACGACACTGGGAAAGTAAATGAAGTACAAGGATCGCATGACGGTCCTTCCACTATTCCTGGCATTGGTGAGGTTTTTGTATCATACTTAGGCTTAAGCATTGTAGTTTTAGAGAGATGAGTAATAAGGCAGAATCAAAGAATGAAAGTAAAGATTATAAGTAGGATAGGAAGGAGAGTTAGAGAACACACTCTGCGATGTGAGAAAGAGGTCTCTGCTCGTACAGACTTTAACTTGAAGGGAAATTGTGCTGTGCATCAGATGAGAGTCACCTGTCCTACTTCCCATTCTTCTCCATTGTCTTTCCCCCCTCTTCCCAATGGCTACAATCAGCATACACACATGATGCTTTTCCTTTCAATTTCAGAAACTCTTTCGTTGTGCCTTCTTCCCTTGCCAACTACCATCTCATTTCTTTGCTCCTCTTTGAGTTTAAACTCTCCTAAGGACTTGTCATGTGGTCTCCAAGTCCTCCTTCCTTACTTCCTCTTAAGCCCACTTCAGCCCAGCTTCTGCCTCAAATGTTTCATTAGAACTGCTCTTCTCAAGTTACCGCTGACCTCCACGTGCCTAGATCCGCTGAATCATCCTCAGGTCTCATCTTACTTGTCCCCAGTCATGTTCTTGACACTGTTTGGTCACTCTTTTCTCCTTAACACCCTTCCTTTGTCTTCCAGGATACCACGTTTTAATTTTATCATACTAAGTGAAGTCAGAGAGAGATAAATATCATACAATGTCACTCATATCTCATTTTTAAACTGATACAAATGAACTTATTTACAAATCAGAAACAGACTCACAGATTTAGAAAACAAACTCATGGTTAGTAAAGGAAACAATTGGAGGAGGGATAAATTAGAAATTTGGGGTTAACACACACACTACTATACAGAAGATAGATAACAAACAAGGACCTATTGTAGTATAGGGACCTCAACTCAATATTCTGTGATAACCAGTATGAGAAAAGAATCTCAAAAGGAATGAATACATGTATATGTATAACCAAATCACTTTGCTGTATACCTTAAGCTAACACAACATTGTAAATCAACTATACTTCAGCAAAGGTTTTAAAAAAATTCTTCCCATGTTATTGATTACTCTCCTTGGTTTCCTTTGCTTGTTTCTCTGCTTCCCATTTCTCCTGATATCAGAGTGCTCGAAGTTCTGTCTGGGGTCTCCTTCTTTGTCCACACTGACTCTCTTGTGGATCTCCCCTAGTTCCATAGTGTTGACTATCACCTGTATGCTGACATACCCTAATTAATATCTCCAGCCGATACTTTCTCCCAAGCTTTCGATTTTTATGTATAACTGTGTGCCTGACATCTCCACTTGGATATTTAACAGCAACTTCAAATTTCAACATGTCCAAATGGATTTTCCTTGCTCTTTCCCCCCCAAATCTGTTCTACCTTCAACCTTTCCCATTTCAGTCAGTGACAACTCTATTTTTCCATTTGCTTACATCCAGAACCTTGGAGTCATCTTTGGCACTGCATTTTCTCTCGTACTCTAGGTCCAATCTTTGAAGACATTCTGTTCTTTCTACCTTGAAAATGCATCCAGAATCTAACCACTCCTTGTCTCCAACACTTCTGTAATATTGGCCAGTGCTGTCTTTTTCTCTTGCTTGTATTAGCCTGCCAACTGGTTTCCTGACTTCTACTCTTGAGCCCTTATTAATTATTTTCAACCTAGCAGTTCATCAACTTTTAAAAATGTAAGTCAGATCATATTACTTCTCTGCTCTAACCTTGCTCCAATTTCTCCCACAATTAAAGTACAAAATCCTTACAATGTTCTAGAAAGACTGTATTAGGTTCCCAGGGCTGCTGTAACAAACTCAGTGGCCTAAAACAACAGAAATTAATCCTTTCACAGTTCTGGAGGCCAGAAGAATGAAACCAAGTTTTCAAAACTCTCTCCAGACACTTGAAGGGAGAATCCTTCTTTGTCTCTTCAAACTTGTGATGACTCTAGGTGCTCCTTGACTGGGGCTGCATCATTCCCATTGCTGCCTCTGTCTTCGCATGACCATATTCTCTTCTTTCTCTTATAATAATACTTGTTAGTATTATATTTAAGATGATACGGATAATCCAGGATGTTCTCATTTCAGATCATGAATTTATTTGCATTGGCAAGACTCTTTTTTCCAAATAAAGTCACATTTACAGGGTCCAGAAGTTGGAATGTGGGCATATTTTTAGTGTACCATCATTCAATTTTTAGGGTACCATTAGAGAATCCAGTGTATTATGGACCACCGTTACCTCTTGGATCTCTTTTTCTACCACTCTTCCCTTTAGTCACCTTGTTGCAATTGTACTGGATTCCTTAACTTTTCTCAAACATACCATGCACCCACGGATTGGGGCATTTTCACTGGCAAGCCCTCCGGGATAGTCTTCCTCCAGACAGGATCATGGGTCACTTCCTCATGTAACCGTGTCACGAGGTCACCCTGGTTACTCCTTTTGAAATTGTAGAGCTCACCTTCCTTCTTCCGCTGGTGGTATTTTCCATTTTTCTCCCATTTTGGTTGAATGAGCAATTCTGCTTCATGTGTTACTGGCTGGAGTACTAGGGTGGCGCAAAGGTCCAAGTGGCCTCAGACATATGGCTGGAAGTCATTTCTGGCTTCCAGATGGGAGTTTAGTTGGAGTTGGTGGCCAGGGACCCTGGTTCACTTCCACATGACCTCCCTATGTAGTTGCCTTGGCTTCCTTGTTGATTGGAGGCTGAGTTCCAATAAACAGCATTCTAAAAGGAAGGAAGCAGAAGCTGTCATTTTCTTAAGGTGTGTGCTCTGAAGTATCAGAGAATTACTTCTGCATCTTTTAGTGTGCTCCAACGTGTCAGAGTATTACTTCTGTATTATTTTAGACAGAGTAGTTGCAAGGGCAGTCTAGATTCAAGTGGAGGAAAAATAAACTCCAACTCCCAGTTAGGGGAGTGACATGTTTATACAGGAAGAGAAGAAGACATCTTTGGAGATTATTTACCAAAAAGACCTTTCTGGGGACTTGATATACCATGGCATGTCTGCCCACTGAAACAGATAACTTTATTTTTGTATCCCATCACTGCATTATTGAGGAATTTCTATGATCTTAAAAAATGAAGATATAGGAGAAATATTTCAAGATTTAAAAATCTGAAACATATAGTTAAATCAGTTCATTAGCAATCCTCAATGTTGTTTACATTTAAGCTTACCCTGTATGCAGTGAGAAAGAAATCCACTGTTAATCCTTAATAACTGGTTAAAGTTTTATATAGTTTGCCAATTTTAACAGTCAAAAAATTACTCCTTGGGACTTCCCTGGTGGTCCAGTGGTTAAGACTCCACCTTACAATGCAGGGTGTGAGGGTTTGATCCCTGGTTGGGTAACTAAGATCCCACATGCTGTGTGGTACAGCCAAAATTTTTTTAAAAATTACTTCTTAACATTTTTACTGTTAGTTAATAGAAAGCTGATCTATAATCATATAGAAGGAGCGATATTATTATAAATAGTATTTTGAAGGTCTCAAACTATTCCAGTGAGAGTTGTATTTTAGAATATCCCCGTAGAGTTGGGTTAAGATGTTTTTGCTCTTTGCTGATGAAGTTGTGATTAAATAAGACCATATCTAATGAGATCTATAGTTTACTCTTTTTGAAGAGATTATGTCACCTCAACTATGAAGCTACATTTCTTTAGATTGAAAATAGGGGGATGAATCTTTTTTTGCTTATATGTAAAACTTCTCTGCTTTAGACAGCTCAAACTGCCATTAAAACAAATAAATCAACCAGGATTGGGTACTTTAGTAGAAATTTTAGTAGGAAGTCCAGCTCTGGAATCTGGAAGTTAGAGATCAGGATGATGGCTTGGTCTGGTTCTGATGAAAGTCCTCTCCTTGTCTTGCAAATGGCCACCTTCTCACTGTGTGTTCATTTGGCAGAGAAGAGAGAAGACAAACTCTCTGGTGTCTCTTCTCCTAAGGGCAGTAACCACATCATGAGCCTTCATGACTTCATCAGAGTCTAAGGAGCTCCCCAAAGCTCCATCTCCACATATCACCACATTGCGGTTTAGGGCTTCAGCATATTAATTGCCTATAGCATTGACTCATTTATTCTCATCTCTCTATCTAGACTCTACTGGTAGCAGATAAGAATAGAACAGACGAATGAAGCAAAGAACACTTTGTCCATCAACAAATTTTATTCATTGAAATCCTTTTTAGTAAGCTTATTCTCTTCAATAGAGGATATTATTGTTCAACCAGGGATATATAAGGTTGGCATCATAGACAAAACAATAGCCTCCCCAAAAATACCCAAGTCATAACAGCTGGAATTTATGAATAGATTTTCTTCCAGGGCACAAAGCACTTTGCAAATGTGATTAAGGGCACAGACATTGAGATGAGAAAATTATCCTAGATTATCCAGATGGTCTGAATATAATCACATGAATCTTTAAAAGTGGAAGAGGATAGAAGAGCGAGTCAAAGAGAAGTCACATTAGAAGGACTCAGTCTGCTCTGGCTGCCTTTGGAGATATAGAAAGCGGGCCCCTAGAAGCTAGGAATTGCCCCGAACTGACAGCCAACAAAGAAACAGGGACCTCAGCCTTGAACCTATAGCTACGAGGAATAAATTATGCCAACTGATTCTCCCTGGAGACTTCAGACAAGCACCTTAATGTCAGTCCACTGAGACCCTGTTGGGTTTCTGGCCTACAGAACTCTAAGACACTGTTTGTGTTGTCTTAAGCCAGGGATCGAACTCAGGTCTCGTGCACTGCAGGCAGATTCTTTACCAGCTGAGCCACAAGGGAAGCCCATCTTAAGCCACTAAGTGTGGTAATTATGGCAGCTATAGAAAACCAGTACATTTGGTTATGAATTAAAGCTCGCAGTCTCCAAATTCTAAACGTTACCAAATGTGGAAGGATTCTTCACCTCTAATCAAAGAGAATCAATGACCTTCATTTTAGCAGCTCTTCTAGAATCTTCATAAACATTTTCAGAATCATGGTAGCACTCCATTCTTTAAAAGCAATTAGAACATTTTGGTGAACTATGGATTTTGCGTATTCCTGTGTGAGTCAGAAGAGACTTGGACAGATAAAATGGCTAGATTGGGAGAGTAGGTAGGTCATGTTCAATAACCAAGGTTACAAGTTGGTGGGGGCATCTGGAAAATTCAGAAGTTATGGCAGAGACTCAGTCTCATAGTTGTGTGGTAATGTTTATTATTAGAGACAATGGTGTACACCTGAAACTAACACAAGACTGTCAATAATTAAAAATGTTTTAAAAAGACAGTGGTGGCTGGCTTTTAGAGCTACGACAAAAAGAGGCGCACGACCTTTGTTTTCAAACTCCATCAGGCCGTATGCTTGTCTGCAGGGGTGAGAGACATCTGAAGTGCTATGTTTTTTTCCACCAGTGTATGAAAGAAACTTGAAGTCCCACAGTCCTATGAATTCAATTGCAGTGGAGATCATGGTAAGGACCCAATACCTTTGAGGCATCCTGCCTTCTTATTTAATGATCAGACTTGACAATGACTAAATTAGTAGCCTCGGTGGTATTAAGATATTTTAACATAGTAAAATTTCTTGCCACATTTCAAATTAAAGCCTTTTCATTTATGATTATTCAGTGGAGGGAAGAAGGGATATTTTAAGTACAGAGAAAAGTTTATTGAAATTTTAAGTAACAATAGCAAAGGAATCATCTATTTATTTTACCAGCCATGTCTATGTAAAGCATACATTCCTTATGATAGTCTTATTTGTTAATATTTTTCATAAAGTTGCACTGCTTCTATCACTGAAAGGTCAAAACTACAAATAAAGTATGATCATTATAAAAACTCATTAAAGTCTATTTCAAAAATAATAGTAATAATGATAATAATAAAAGTAATTTTCATTCTTTCATTCTTAAAGTACTATTTTTCAAAAGGGTGCTGGGACCTTTAATGACAACTGAGTCCAGCTACAGAATAAGGAAAAATGTATAATTTAAATGTATTAAATTATAGAGCTGCCTTCAGTGGCTCATAAGTCAGTCTAGCATCCATGAATGAAGCCACCATCTGATAAATTTACTTCACTCCCTTTCTTGCCTTACATCCTCTGACTAGGAAAATGTATCATCTTTTATTTATTTATTTTTATTGGAGTATAGTCGCTTTACAATATTGTGCTAGTTTCTGCTATACAATGAAGTGAATCAGCTATATGTATACATATATCCTCCCTTCTTAGAATTCCCTCCCCCCACCCCCCCATCCCCATTCCATCCATCTAGGTCACCATAGGGCATCAAGCTGAGTACTATTTACAATAGCCAGGACATGGGAGCAACCTAAATTCCAACAGAGGAATGGATAAAGAAGATGTGGCACATATACAAAATGGAACATTACCCAACCATTAAAAGGAACGAAACTGGGTCATTTGTAGAAATATGGGTGGACCTAGATTCTATCATGCAGAGTGAACTAAGTCAGAAAGAGATAAATATTTATTCATGCATATATGTGGACTCTAGAAAAATGTATGGATGAACCTATTTGCAGGGCAGGAATAGAGACACAAGTGTAAAGCAAGACGTGTAGGTAAAGGGTAGGGGGGCACAGAAGGATGAATTGGGAGATTGGGAAGACGTATCATCTTGAAAAACTAACCAGGTTGCTGCTTAGCTTCTCTGCTTTGTGACATTCATCGTTTTAGTTTTTTTTTTTCTCTTACATATTCTGCTTATCATATATCAGTCAATCTCCTCTATTATCTTGGTGGTATGTTTGTAAGTTTTTTTTTTTTTTTTTTAATGTTTGTAAGTTTTTATTTTTCTACTTCTATGTCTTTCCAAGAAATTTGGTCAGAAAGGGGATATTCAAGGTAGACCCTAAACAGATTAAAAGTTTGATTTTTGCCTTTTCTAGTTTTATACTTCACAGAAAGCTCACAAAACATCATTGAGGACTCATCTCTATCATGTGGCCCTTTCTTACATCTCTGACTTTCAGGACGAAGGCACCAAGCCCCACCTCAAAGGTGATCCAGGTATTGTCAGTTCAGCTGCTCAGCTGTGTCCAACTATTTGCGACCCCATGGACTGCAGCACGCCAGGCCTCCCTGTCCATCACCAACAGCTGGAGCTTGCTCAAACTCATGTCCATTGAGTCAGTGATGCCATCCAACCATCTCATCCTCTGTCATCCCCTTCTCCTCCTGCCTTCAGTCTTTCCCAGCATCAGGGTCTTTTCTAAAGAGTCCATTCTTTGCATCAGGTGGCCAAAGTACTGGAGCTTCAGCTTCAGCATCAGTCCTTCCAATGAATATTCAGGATTGATTTCCTTTAGGATGGACTGGTTGGATCTCCTTGCAGTCCAAGGACTCTTGAGAGTCTTCTCCAACACCACAGTTCAAAAGCATCAATTCTTTGGCACTCAGCTTTCTTTATAGTCCAACTCTCATGTCCATACATGACTACTGGAAAAGCCATAGCTTTGACTTGACAGACCTTTGCTGACAAAGTAATGTCTCTGCTTTTTAATATGCTGTCTAGGTTGGTCATAGCTTTTCTTCCAAGTAGCAAGTGTCTTTTAATTTCATGGCTGCAGTCACCATCTGCAGAGATTGAGCCTAAGAAAATAAAGTCCCCATGGATAGTATGATCCAAGTATTGTAGCAGCGTTGTGTTAATTACCTGGGAAAAGAAATAAGCAGCCATGAGTGGATTCACTTTAAACCCACTGAAGGGTTCCAGTAGGCTTTTCCAGATTAAAAGCAAAGAAAAATTGACTCCAACTACAAAAAACATTTTCCAGTGACTCTTTTATGCTATCAGCATTAAGAAACATTTCAACTTTTGGTAAATGAAAGAGAAAGGAAATAGAATTACAAGAGGAACCATTTCATTCCAGGAAGATTATTAGGAGTACAGGAAAAATGAAAATAAGAGGATTTGCTGAGTAGTAATATAAGTACAAATTAATGACAGGATGTTCTGATTTCATAAACATATGTGCACTAATCCTCTATCAAGTTTGAATCCAAGCCATGTTAAGTTACTATATTTTGTGATCATGGACACATCCAGCCTCTCTGAGCTTCATTTTCCTTATGCAGACAATGGGGATAATAACAACAATTCTTGTTTTACTTAATAGAGTTGGCTTAGGGAGGGATACTGTGTGTGAAAGTAGAGTGTTTTTCTAAACATAAAGCATCTGGTATACCAAAACATTATAATTATCAGCACAAAAATACTTCTCAGTTTATTGTCTAGCTTAGTAAAAGGAGTTATTACACCTCTTCAAGAAAAGCACAAAATGTACTGTTGTAAATTTAGGGTACCTGTTTTCTTGTTTCAAAGAATATGCTTTCTCAGTTTCAAAGAGATCAATGAAAAAAGAAATGCAAATTTTATCCATTAAAAAGTACAGTGTTCTCTGTGGACTGAAAGTGTTTTCATGAGAATGCAAGTTAGTCATGTCCAATTTGCTTGTTCTTTACATCTTTTTTGAAGAGTGGTGTTTAGGTTGCTCAGTGGTAAAAATCTGCCTGCCAAAGCAGGAGATGCAGGCTCAGTCCCTGGGTCGGGAAGACCCCCTGGAGTAGGAAATGGCAACCCACTCTAGTATCTTGCCTGGAGAATCCCCATGGACCGAGGAGTCTAGTGGGCTACAATCCATGATGTCTCACAGAGTCAGACATGACTGAGAACACACACACACACACACACACACACACACACACACACACTTAGAAATATACAGCTTAATAGCTTCACCTACCAAATGAACACCTCTTGTGACACCCAGATTAAAAATCAGAATGTTACTGGCACCCAGAAGCCCTCTTACTTGCCTGCTCCTTCCCTCCTGAGACAAACCACTTCTAATAGTTTACATTAGTTTTGCCTATTTTATATTTCATATAACTGGAGTAATACAATAATGCAGTGTTCCTATGTGGCCGGTCTGTTTCATACAACATTATATTTGTGAGAGTCATCACTCTATTATACACAGTTATCAAGTGATTATTCTCATGGCTGTGTAGTACTTTTTGTGTGAATACACCACAGTTTGTGTATTCATTCTATTGCCAATGGGCATTTGAGTAGTTTCCAGTTCAGGGCTATTTTCCTTAGGGCTCCTATGGACATTCTGGTACTGCCTTTTGTAAATGTTTGCACACATTTCTGTTGATGGTAAGACATGCTTGTGTTCAGGTTAACAGATCCTGCCAGTTTTCCAGCCAAGGAACATTTCTACCAATACGATATGTGAGTTCTTGTGATACTGCCCTTTCATCAACACTTGTTATTTCCCTTCTGGGTTTTTTAGTCACTTATTTTTACTTATTCTTGTTTATGTCTAGTCATATCGCCTCATAGTTTAATTTGGCATTTCCCTGATGCTTAGTGAGATTGAGGATTTTTTGTTTATTAGTTGCACATTTGGATATTCTATTTTTTCAATCACTGTTCATTTTTCTATTGGATTTTCTTTTGTGTGATGATTTGTAGAAAATTTTCATGAATTGCTAATATCTTTTCCACTTGTGCTTTAGTTTTCCTGTTCACTCGCCTATCATGCCTTTTGATGAACACAAATTCTTCTTTTTTGGTACATATTTGGCTCCCTAGGGCCATAGGTTCTGCAACTGCAGATTCAACCAACGGCAGGCAGATCAGGTACTATGTTTATCAGCCATGGATGATTGAATCCTCAGTTGCAGAATCTATGGATACAGAGGGCTGACTATATATTTGAGCATCCACAGACTTTGGTACCCATGGTGGGTCTGAAAGGATTCCCTCCCCTCTCCCCACTGTGAAGTTAAATAGCACCTCCATCACCATCACCTCACACATTTACCCTTTTTAAAAAAGAACATTTTTAAGTTCTACCCTCAATGAATTTCAAGTATACTATATAGCATAACCAACTACAGTCACCATGTTACATGTTATATGCTCAGACCTTACCTTTTTTATAGCTGAAAACTTGTACACTTTTATTAACTTCTCCCTTATTTCAATATACTCCAATTTATTATTTCTTCTATAGTGCTTTTTTTTCTGATTAATAGCTCTTTGCCTAGGTTGCAGTGATGAAGATATTCTCTTACCCATGACATCGTTCAGTAATTGGGAGTCAGTACCAACAATAAAGTAATACCAAAGAAAAAACACCTTCCACTTGGCTAATCAAATGTAATTAAGCAAATGACTGACTAAGCAATGAATATGAAGAGATGAATTTTCTGGCTGCATAATCAGTCACTTTAAATCTTGTCACTTTTTTTTAGGGTGAGCTAACAGGGCTGCTTTTTCTCTCTCGTGTGTCTGATTTCAGAAACATCAGGTTATCTGCAATGACAGACTTCATCCATTCCAGCATGCCACCCCTCTCTGCCTGTGCCCCACCCCCAAGACAGAACCTCTTACAGGATTGTGGAGGATGCAACTTCACAAACGGGATAACACGAGGGATTTTAAGACAGGAACTAAGAGCCAAAGAGGGAATGTGTGACTTCAGCTCTTGGCAGGTGTACCTATTTTAGCAAAAGTCAACATAACTTACTCCCCATTTTCATCTGTTGACATTTCTGGTAAACAGTGAGGTCAGGGCAATTGCCTTCTGGTGCTCAGGGGTTCTTTTGTTGAATGTCAAATATTCTTGAACACCAGATAAAATGGTTTTCCCTGTCAATCTCCCCTGGCCTGATGAAGCTAGTGTTTTGCTGCAAGGATAGACTTAGCAGATATGATGTGTCTCTTTTTTTTTTGCCCCTCATATAAGACAATTGGATCAGAATATTTTGGGCAAATCAGAAAATACTTGGGCAGGGTAATGTGATTCCTTTGAATAAGGATTTGGGTTTAGATAGGAAAAAAAAATTATTTGTGAGTTATAAGAGAGTCCTCAGAAGCTGTCATGTGCTTTTGGCTTTTAGGGGATTTTTGATGATAAGAGTTAGGCATAAGATGTGTGAGAGTTCTATATAAAAAGAATAGCTAAAAACCTTAATGAGACTTTTAAATGAAATGGGTGAACTACCCTGGCTAAAATGCACTGAAATCCTCACCGATTCAATTAGCCCTTCTGATTCCTATGAGTTTGGACCTCTTTGCAACCCCATGGACTGTAGAGTCTATGGCATTTTCTAGGCCAGAATACTGGGATGGGTAGCCTTTTCCTTCTCCAGGGGATCTTCCCAACCCAGGGATGGAACCCAGGTCTCCTGCATTGCAGACGGATTCTTTACCAACTGAGCTATCAGGGAAACCTGAGATTGGACCAGGTGGAGCTAAATGCCTTCCAGGATGAAAGCATCCTCTCTGGGACTTGCTACCTGTCACTTGGGACAATCCCCCTTTCCTCTGGATCACTGCAATTGGTTTGCCCTGTTCATTACCTGTTCTTTATCTATAATGACTGCCTCCCTCCTCTGCCAAAGATTTGGGAGGTTCATTTCATGTTTGCCTTGAGAGGTTAGTCTGAATTTGTTTCTGTTAAAAGAGACTTTTTTCCCCCTAAGCCTTCAGATCAAGAAGGCAGAAGTTAAATGACCTCTACACAGTTTGAGTAAGAAACTAGGAATCAGAGTGATCCGAGGGTTATAGGTTTTCTTGCTCTATTTTCATACTTGGCTTTTCTAAAAGAGTCCTAAGTGGGAAGAGACCCTGGGGGCGTCCCCACAGTGCCTCTTTAAAATCCAAATCTGAGTTGTATAACTCGCATTACAGCCTTCTTTCTAACCACTTCCTAATGTGGTGCGTTCTCAAAAGTCTATGGAATTAAAGATTAGTTTTTTTTTTTTTCAAATTCCTTATTATAGATATGTAGATAATGAGAACATTAGGGTTCGCATTTTTAATAAATTTGGATTGTGGAAGGAGTCAGGTTGCTGAAGGAGACCAACCATAAGAGCACTTTGATTGAGGATGTTGAGAAATAAAATAGAACCAAGTAATGAAATAAATGCACTGGTGCTTTAACAAAATTTAAAAAAAATGAGTTCTTGATTATTTTACGGGGAATGAATTTTAAATGAATCCCTGAAGACCTCCAGTCAGCATCTGTTTGCTCCTCACAAAGAATAGCAAAAGCCCCAAGATACCTCGGAGCAGAGTGCGTGGGGGGAGCAGAGTGCGTGGGGAGAGCAGGGGAGGTGTGCATGAATTATGAGGTGAGCATGTATTTGTGGGTGGCTTCCTACTCCTTCCCCTCACCCCTCTTAGTGGAAAACTGTTCGTATGTGCTAACCCTTGACATCACTGGGGGAGCTGTGATATCAATCTAACTTTAAAACAGGGCGCTGAGAAAAGGGGCTGTCTGCCTCTGTCTCCAAAGGACACCCCAGAAGTAGCCACTGGGGAGAGAAGGTTTCAGTCCTAGCCGTCTAATAACCCCCACAACCCCTCTGTTCCTGAGAACCTATACCAGAGCTTGGTCCTGCTCTCTTGTGTGTGGGCTGATCTCGTCCTGTGATTTAAGATCTCTCGTACGTGTTTCATGGACGGTAAAGGGTTTCAGTCAAGATATAAGACAGGAATGTGTATGAGTATCACAGAGATGTCAGAGCATTGGCCCCTGAGATCACTCTGGGAGCCCACACCGACTCAACTCTCACCATGACTTTGTGCCTGCCAAGAAGAGGACGTGATGGAGATGGTGAGAATCAAACAGGACCCCACCCACATCCACGGAGACAGACAGCTGTCCCTGTGGTTGCCTTGGAGATGGAGCTGTTTTCAGGAATGATTGAAGCTAACCTTGCCCTTAAAGTCATCTCATTCCTGGGCCACTGGGAAGAGAAAAATCAACTTCTCTGTATAGAAGGTTTTGTCCTTGAAGCCATGTCACCGAAGTCTTACTGTCCTTCTTTCTCTACCAGATGCCTGACTTGGGGCTCTGTACTTAGTAGGTGTTCTATTAAATAATAACTGAATGAATAGACACATGACTAGCATGTATATGAGCACCAAAATTTTAAAAATGTGAAATTAGAAATCTATTTTACAGGGACTTCCCTGGTGGTCCAGTGGCTGACTCCAGGCTCCCAATGCAGGGGGCCCAGATTTGACCCCTGGTCAGAGAACTGGATCCCACATGCCACAGCTAAGAGTTCACATGCTGCAACCAAGATCCGATGTAGCCAAATAAGTAAATATTTTAAAAAAGAAATCTATTTTACAGTTATACACAATACTTGGTAAAAAAAAATTTCTTTGGAGGAAAAATTAGGCATAATCACTAAAAAATACTTTCAAAGTTATCAATATATTTAATGCATGCTTCCCATCCTGGCCACACCTTTAGATTATATAAAAACATATCTACTTAGCTTTTTAAAGTAAAAATTTTAGCCAATAATTAACATTGGTTAATATTAACCAATTAATATTGTGAGCTGTACCACTCCCAGTAATACCAAACCCCTTTGCCCTACTTCTCCTTTTTGCAGAACTTCCTACCCCGTGCCATGAAATTCAATTTACTTCTTAAGATCCTTATTGATTATCTGACTGCCCACTTTGGAACTCTATCCCTTGAGGACCAGAGGCTTTGCCTACTTTGTTCACTACATTATCTCAGGATCCTAGAACAATCCTTAGAGTGTATTCATGCTCACTAAATATATTTGAAATAAACATTTATTGACTCTCTTCTATGTGCAAGGCAGTGAGTGATCTTGTATATAGGGATAATGAACCAAGGACTATTTCTGTGAATGTATATGGATATTTTCATTGATACAAAGAATTTATAGATCTATACATGTACATATATATCACAATTTTAAATATTCAATATTGCAAGTTATTTATGTGTGGGTATAAAACATAAAGAGCTATGCCCAGCTTGACCCATATTTGACCTGATCCAGGCGTCTTTGCTGCCTGTGTCTCCCCACTGAAAGTACGGCACGCTCTGGGTGCAGGTCACCTCCCAGGGCTCCACCCGGCCTGCCACATGCCCTGCGCACCCTCTCTCCCGTGCTCTAGAACACAGCTCACAAACTACAAGTCTCAGAGTAGCATCTGGCCTGCACATGTGTATTGTGGGGATTGCCGGGGGGTTGAAAATTCTTTAAGTCAATTTCTAACACTTAAAACTCTGGGGAATTCTCATAAACATCCTGATTTCCGCCTTCCGTTGCAAAGCCTCAGTATCTGTCGACATGGGGCTGGCATTCCCACGTGGCCTTGTGGGGCTGGGCTGGAGCCGCCACTGGCTGGGCAGATGTGCTTTCCTGGTGGCCAGTGTCGCCAAGGGGCTCATCACACCCACTCACCCTGTGCCTGGCCTTAGAGGGGCTGAGTTTACAGCCCCTGATATAAGACTGCCCCCCACCCCCAACACCTGCCATATTACAGCAAGCTTCCCAAAAGATGAGAACAGATAATAAGGCTCAATTCACACTGATTGGAAGTACATATACTTTTTACATCTAGGGACTGTCTATGTATAAATGAAAACTTATTTCAGAAAATGAGTGTAGATGCTTCAAACAAATACTTAGCTCTGACTGACAGTGGCTAAAATGTCTCTTCAAACCATTATGTCTTTTTAAGTCTTCCTCCACCATAATTATTAAGTCACATAATAATGATAATAATAAAAATTAAACCCAAGATAATTAGGGCTCCGTCTCTTCCCCTTCTTTGGACCCAACTCGCCCTCTTGGCATAGGAGAGGTGTCTTGTCATCAGCTTCCTTCTGGGAGCCGACAGCTGGGATGGAGACAGATTTGCAATTCCTCACTGTCCTTCAATACAATATGCTCATTAACAATACAATGTCAGAAACAGTCTTACTTGTCTTGGAGGAAAAGCAGAACATTTGGGATAATGGCTCAGCATGCTGTAAAACTTCTTCCTGGAGGTTTTCCTTTCTGGAAAAGGCAATCCTGCCACTTAAGCTGGTCTGAGTGTGTCTATTAGGCAAGTGTGCCTTTTTTACTTCTATAATAATCTCCCATCTTGGTCACTTTGGGCAAAATAGCATCATAGGCTTGCCACTCTGTTTATGACGGAGGGGTTTCATTTCATGTGGGAACGCAGCAAGATGCAGTCCAGCATACTTGTATACATCCAAATGAAAACACATCAAAAGAAGCAGACATCTTAATGTCATTGGATCAAAGAGAACTGCTCATCTAGCCTCTCCACCCTGAAAGGAGGAAACATGTGAAGAAATCTCCTTTGGTCATTCTTCTATTCTTTTCTTTTTCTTTCCTATTCTTCCTGCTGACAAGGATGGAAAGGCTACTTCATGTCAGGTGGCACCAAGCCATCTATAGGAGAGCATAGGTATAAGTGTAGATTTTCATTGCTTTGAAACAGTGCTAAACAATTAGAATGTTGTCACTGATACCCCTCTAGCAGTTTAAATAACCCTGCGCTCAGTAAAGGGTAACCAGTTTTAAGTAAACTATGAAAACATACAGCTCAAATCATTTGAAAATAAGCAGTATGCAATGGGCAGTGAGCCAGATGCTGGGGTGTATGCAATAGGCTGGTGGGGACAGAGGGGCCATTAGGTCCAGGGTGCAGTGAAGAGAAACCATCTTAGGGCTGATCCCTGATGAAAGTGGTCCAAACCCAGTGTCGAAGATGCCTGGTAAGATTTCAGCACCCAGGAGGAATCTGATCTGGTTGGGTGGGTTGTTACACTTGAAATCTCCAGGAAGCGACCTGGGCAGATATCTGGACCCAACAGCCCCTAGAGTTCAGTGGTTCTGAAAAAGGGGACCCCTGAGTGTGAGGCACTAGCTGAGGAGTTTGGGTAGAAAAGGGTTCTAGGTGTTCAGTGGGAAAAAAAATCACAAATCAGGAAACTGAGGCAGCCCAGCAGCCCAGTCCTCTGAGTTGCACACACGTAATGTGGGCTGGGAAGGCTGTAGCCGCAGATTCCCCCAGGAACCCAAGGCTGGTCTTGGCCATCACACAACCACAGTTGCTGTTCAGTCGCTCAGTCATGTCCGACTCTTTGTGACCCCCATGGACTGCAGCACGCCAGGCTTCCCTGTTCTTCAGCATCTCCCTGAGTTTGCTCAAATTCATATACATAGAGTCGGTGATGCCATCCAACCATCTCATCCTCTGTTGCCCCCTTCTCCTTCTGCCCTCAATCTCTCCCAGCATCAGGGATCTTTTCCAATGAGTAAACTCTTTGCATCAGGTGGCCAAAGTATTGAAGCCTAAGCTTCAGCATCAGTCCTTCCAAAGAATATGCAGAATTGATTTTCTTTAGCATTGACTGGTTTGATCTCTTTGCTGTCCAAAGGACTCTCAAGAGTCTTCTCCAGCACCACAGTTCGAAAGCATCAGTTCTTCGGTGCTCAGGCTCCTTATGGTCTGGGGCAGGACTGAGAAGCCAGGAGCTTATAGACACCAACACTGGCTAGGATATCTGTGTGTGCAAACACACACACACAAACACACACCTGCTAGAAGGATGTACTCCAAAATGTTCACAGTAATTATCATTGACTAGTGGAAATACATAAGAGTTCTTTGTTGCTTTTTTAAAAACTTTGTCTTCTTAGCTTTTTAGCATAAAACTTAAGAAAACTTTGGTAATAAGACAATAAGGTTCTTAAATTATGCTTCACTTTAACTTACACTTGAAGCAGGTTTAAAGGTGGGCCACTTGAAAAAATAAAAAGAACGATGAAGGCATTTCCTCACATTACAATCTAATGTGGGTTTCCTTGGTAGCTCAGCTGGTAAAGAATCTACCTGCAATGCAGGACACCCTGGTTTGATTCCCCGGTCGGGAAGATCTGCTGGAGAAGGAAGGTGGCTCAGCTGATAAAGAGTCTGCCTGCAATGTGGGAGACCTGGGTTTGATCCCTGGGTTGGGAAGATCCCCTGGAGAAGGGAATGGCTACCCACTCCAGTATTCTGGCCTGAAGAATTCTATGGACAGAGAAGCCTGGCGGGCTACAGTCCGTGGGGTCGCAGAGTTGGACATGACTGAGTGATTTTCATACTATAATCTAATCTTAATCCTACATCACTTTCAAACCTTCTTTTCCCATCAAATTAGGGTGGAGTGGGTGATAAGGGTACCAAAGAAGAGAGAGTGTAAAAGATCATTTTTGAATGTTTCCCTGGCATGGCCTTGGAATATTAATTTGGAGAATAAAATGAAACTCCCAAAATAAGAATCAGAGTGCTTATACTTGGGTGAAGAGGAAAATCTTAACAGTTAATGTTTTAGTCTTGACCTTCAAGACTATGTTTAATCTTCTTCCCTTTATTCACGTATTTATCCTTAGCTATTTATGGAAATGAGTCTCACTGTAACATCTTAACAATATAACATCTAGCTTTCAGCAAATACCTGGTTATACTTATTCACTGAGCTGTACTCTGAAGGAGGCATAGCAATGCAAAGCTACATTCGCTGTAGCGAATGTATGTGTGTGTCTGTTTGAGTTTGTTCTCAGCCCATTTCCCCCTGTTTCTACTCTTGCTAGAATTGTGGTGTTCAATGACAGAAATGGCAATAATTACTCGCAATGGCTCCTCTCACATGTAACGATTAACTTCAGATGTTGTTAGCACAGATGAGTGTATCAGCAGCTTCTCATTGTCAAGGCTGTCTGTTCCGGTTTGTGTCATTCAGTATTCATGAACTGAAAATTCAGTATTAAGTATTATGAATTCTCCTCCAATTTAAGAATAGATTGAATGTAATATCAACCAAAATACCAAGAGCTCTTTTAAATGTAAAAATTAAGAAATAACCAAAATTTGTTAGGGAAATCAAAGAATCTAGAATAGTCTGGCTAGAAGCTTTATCTAATTTCAAGATAGTATTAGGCTGCAGTACTCGGCACAGCTAGGTTGATAGGTAGATAGACAAAGATCAATAGAACAGAACAGAGTCCATAAATAGACCCATATTTATGTGATCAGTTTATTTCTCCCAAAGGCCCGAAGGCAACTTATAGGGGAAAGGAAAGTCTTTTCGACAAATGGTGCTGGAATTAATGTATAATTTTATAAAAAAGTATATCAACACTACCTCACACTCTACTCAAAATAAAATTGAAATGAACATATTTTAAAAAGTTAAAATTTAAAAAGCTTCTACAAAATGTAAGCAAATCTTCACAAAATTGATACAGGTAAAAACTTTTCAATTGGATAGTCACAAAAAAAATAAAAACTTGAACTTTAAAGCTGAAAACTTCTAATTATCAAAAGACACCTTTAGGAAAATGGAAAGGTTGGTGCATGTTTATTCAATCAGTTTTGGGGACCCAGATCAGATTTCTCTCCTTTTTCTGAGCTCTGTAAGGATCCAGGGCCTTGGCAACAGCAGAAACCTCTTGTGCCTGTCTACCTCCTTGGAGAGTCCAGATGAATTTGGATCTCTTCTGGGTCTTGGATAGCCTTGAGGTTTATTTGGTGGTGGATAAACTCCTCTCTGTGAAGAGTATATTTCCCCTGAACTTAGTTTCAAAATGAGGTACCTGGGTTACCCCAGCTGCAAAACCCTGGGAAGGTTTTGCTCAGTTGGAAGATACTGACTGTCTTGCCCAAGTTGAGAGAACCCAGGAAGATTTTATTATGTACAGACAGAATTTATACAGACAAGTACTTGTTTAACTGGAAATTAAAGGAAATCTCATCCTCAAAATGGTCAAATTGGGGTTCTTTTTACATTTAAAATTTTTTGCCTGTGCAGCTAGAAAAATCTGATTTGAAAAAACATCTTTTCAGAATTCTGACCCTAAAAAACAAAACCCCTTCTAGGAGGAACATTTGCATTTCTCTCCCCATGTCGTGTCTTTGAGATGCAAATCTTCCACCTGATCTCAGGGACGTGTGTGTGTGTGTGTGTGTGTCTGTTTGAGTTTGTTCTCTGCCAACTGCAAGATACGTAAATAGTGTACATTTGGCAACTAGTCAAATAAACTGAAATTCCAAGCAATCTTTGTGCCTGGCTGTGCCAACTCTCAAGCAGAATTGCCATAAAGGATTCCAGGCTGTAAGGGTCCTTTGTCATCTCAATTTTAATTATGTCATGTCTATGATAAAAGTCTTTACTTTCTCAAACTAATTTTGGAAGTAAACTCTCAATATTATGAAGGCTGCATTCTTTGCACTTTTTTATGGGGACATCTCTTGGGTCTTACTGGTTTGGTTCGTTATTAAGATACTACCCATTTAGAGAAATGCAAATAAAAACTACAATGAGGTATCACCTCACATCAGTCAGAATGGCCATCATTAAAAAGTCTACAGATAATAAATGTTGGAGAGATTATGGAGAAGAAGGAACACTCCTATATTGCTGGTGGGAATGTAAGTTGGTGCAGTCAGTTTGGAAAGAGTATAGATGTTTCTCAAAGAACTAAAAATAGAACAATTTGTATAACCCAGCAGTTTCACTCTGGGTATATACCTGAAAAAAACACTCATTGGAAAAGCCAAATGCATGTCAACATCCATAGCTGCATTATTTACAATTGTCAAGATATGGAAGCAATCCACTGATGGATGAGTGGATAAAGCAGCAGAGGTGCATATATATAATGGAATACTACTCAGCCATAAAAAAGAATGCATATTTGCCGTTTGCAGCAACATGGATGAATTTGGAGGGCATTATGCTAAGTGAAATAAATTAGACAGAGGAAGATAAATGTTGTATGATATTGCTTATATGGGGATCTAAAAAAATACAGAAAATTAGTAAATATAACAAAAAGCAGCAGACTCACAGATAGAATAAAATAGTGGTTACTAGTAGGGGGCAGTATAGGGGTGAGGAAGGGGGAGGCACAAACTATTGGGTGTAAGATAGGTTCAAGGATGTATGTACAACATGGGGAACATAGCCAATACTTTGTAATAAGTGTAAATGGAAAGTAACCTATGAAAACTGTATAAAAATAAATTTTAAAAGAAAAAAATACTTGTTTGGGAAACCTTATTTGTTGTCTCCAAGTTTCTTCAGTGAATTTTACAGATGCTAATAAAAATGTTACATTAAGTAAAATTGGTTAACAGGGAAATTTGAAGAAGCTGAGGGGAAAGTCAAAAGACTTCTCCCCAGTAAGGTACAAATTTTAAAGGGACCTGTCCCAGTAGAACAGAAATCTTTTGATGTTTATTAAGAAGTGAAATAAATAAACTGGGCAATAATGGGATTAAACACAGGTTTTGATAACATGCTACCTAAAGTTGAATGGGCCAAAGGACTCCCTATTGGTCCCCCTTACCTTAAAGGACCCCAAACCAAGTCCACTCTGTTTACCCCATTTGAAAAAAGTTTCTAAAGGCTGGAAGAAAATTACACTGGGATACTTGATCATCAATTGCATGGGGCAAGAGTTAGGCCAATTTATCAAGCTGAAAGATTGACAAAAAGGACCTAAGTCCATAGGCTCAACTCCTTACTGGGGATCGCAAAACCTTTATACAAAAATAGATAAATGGCCAGAGGATCCAACAGAAACTTTCTGGGACTCCTTGTTAAGACCAAGACTTCTCGATAGGGTTCTAATGGAAGCTAAAGTTAAAGGTAAAATACTTGATAGAACTGAAATGAATGTTTATAAAAATTGATGTATTTAAATGAGTTTATAATTATATTATGGGATAGACATGTCTCACTGGGGAATGCTTCCCTGCATGGTATTATAAGACAGGGCACAGAAATCTGACTCTCAGACAATATTAATCAAATATACTAAAGGAAACTAATAGGGTTACCTTAGCCCACACAATATAAAGTAAAAACTGGGGGCTAATATTCAGGGACTAATAAAAGCAAATTAAAGAAATTGCAATTGGGCTAGTTGGTCATTTGATATCATTTAGGTGGCAAACCAGATCATTCGGAAATTAGAAGCAACTGTCTTTGTCTTGCAAATTTCTAGAATCGAAGTGTAAATACATCCCACAGTGACCTAAGGTTTAGCCCAATTAGTTCAATCAGATAGAACTTGAAACTGAAAAAAAAAAGGGGGGGAAAGAAGCCCTTTAATACTCAAACTGCTAAAAATGTTCCTTCACCCCAACTCGAATTCATAGCCTCCTTAAAGATTTACCAAGGATAAATACAAATCTTAAGTCATTTCCACAAATAGTAAAAAGACTTCGTCAGCTAAGTAAATAGATTTAACTTAGTCCAACTGTTATTTATAAACTAGTAAGTTTATACTGTAGTATCTGGATTCATGACTAAGTTTTAAAATGAAGCCATAACACCTCTAGTTATGTCTGTTTATATGCTGTATGTACATTATACATACATGTCTCTACCTCCAGATAGAATTATCAGAATTAAATTTACATAAGAGCTCTATTTAATTGACTTAAAAGTAAGCACTTATAAATTAAATATTTCTAAATGTAATAGAAACTAACTCAAATGAACTCCAAATTCATATGATCTGGGAAATATTCAGTATTAATTAATACTGAGAACTAAAGTTTAAATTTGCCGGTTTAATTAATACAGCCATGTCTTACTCTTATTGCACCTAGGTTTACAAAAGTTGAATAAGCCCCTATCATCTCTTATAAAATTTATCAGTAAGGAAAGTAGCTAGGGATGATGTCTGATTTAGTCTAACAGCTCTAAGTTTTCATGGGCAATCTGAACATAATTGTTAGGAACAAGTGAGTTAAATAGATATAAATTGGGTAAGGGTTTTTAGGTGAATCTTTAAAAATAATTCTGTTTTGTGGTATGTCTGCTTAAACATAGTTTCTCCAGATTTTTGGTAACTTGGAATTTTAGAGTTCTGCTAAGTTAAATGATGAAAGTTCATTAAATACCCAGATCATTCCCAAACAAAATACTGAAACATTAACACTGAACACAGGCTTCCTTTTACAGAGAAACTAAAGATATTTAGGACTATTAGTAAAAATGTTTCATGCCACACTGAAAATTTTTCTATAAAAAGCACATGTTTTCAAAAACTATATGTTGAATTTACAGTTTTGCCAATCTACAGAATGCTAATTAATGTAAAGGCCAGTTTATAATTGCTTGCTTCTTAGTTTTCACCAGAATTAAGCTTAAAAAGAATTCTAATTAATATATATATAATTAAGACTGTTAGGTAAGTAGAATAGGAAACAGGAGTCCAAAATGGCAGTGGCTAAAAGACAAGGAAGGGAAAAGCCCCTGAAAATAGAACAAAGGAAGGTCTGAGGACCGGAGTGAGGACCTCAGGTAGAACAAATAGCACTCCTGGCTAGCCCAGTTTACATAGGGCAGGCCCAGGGGGGAGGAAAAAACATATAAAAAGAGGAGCCAAAGGGCCAGGGCTCTCTCTTCTCTTTGTGTCTTTGGGTTGGCATGCCCTCATGCCTCGAGGATGTATTTTCCTGCTATTTTCTAAATAAAACTGGGCTGTAAATCAGAGCTGTAACACTGATCTGTCTAAGAGCTATAACATGGTCTGTCCAAGAGCTGTGATGCGCCGAGGGCTTTCATGTCCGTTGCTTCAAATTTTTGTTGAGACGAGACAGAACTGAGGAGATTATACTCGCCTGACAAGACTAACATGGAAAACATCTTTGTATGAAGGGGAAAAAAGATGCAAGAAATGGAAATACTTTGTTAAGGCTAAGGAAGTAATTTTATCCTGGAAGGAGAAAGAGAAAGCATAGGACAAAATCTGAAAGTAAGAAAGTTATATAAGCTTTTGGGGAAAGGAGTCCTGAGAAGAGTTTTGTGCATGGTCAGAACTGGCTAAGATTAAAAATGAAATATAATTAGGTAAGTCAATTTTAATATTAAGAGTAAGCTGGTACAAAAATAAAATGTTCATTCTCTCTGGTTTATGTTCTCTGTGTTAAGAGAAGAAAGGTTTTTTTGGAATATTAATTTGCTTTTGATAACTGATTGTAAGGTTTCTTTGCAGCTGTTTGTTTAGTCACTGAGTTGTGTCCGACTTTTTGTGACCCCATGGATGGTAGTCCACCAGGCCTCTCTGTCCATGGGGTTTCCCATACTGGAGTGGGCTGCCATTTCCTTCTCCAGAGGGTCTTCCCAACCCTGGGATTGAACTTGTGTCTCCTTCTTGGCAGGCAGATTGTTTACCACTGAGGCACCTGGGAAAAGTAACCTGTTACAAGCTTCTGTATTTAAAATCTTTAATTGTAACTTTGGTTGAATATTAAGTATTATTTCACAGTAACCAATGATCCTATTTGGCCAAGTGTTTTGAAACCTTTTTATATTCTTGACGAATTTCCAAATTCTAAATAAAGCTATTTTGACCTCTAGCTAACTTTGGGATGTTTCAGAGGACCTCTGAAAGATTCTAAAGAGATATATTAAACTTAGGTTTATTTGGTATGTGAAATTACATAGGAAACTTTGTCAAACAAGTAATGATAAAACTTCTTTGGTTGTATTATATGGATAACTGTCATTACTGTTTATTATTATAAAGAAATGTCCATTATGGTGTAGGTAAATGTCATTAAATGTTCCAAAAAGTATATGGAATGCCTAAAGATCTGGTATGTTCTGGTATAATGTAATCATATTTCTAGTTATCTAAAAATGTTGTATGTCACAGAAATAACTAAATTTCTTGTAAATTGTGTTGTTGTTCAGTCACTTAAGTCATGTCCGACTCTTTGCAACCCCATGAACTGCAGCATGCCAGGCTTCCCTGCCCTTCACTATCTCCCCAAGTTTGCTCATACTCGTGTCCATTGAGTCAGTGATATCACCCAACCATCTTATCCTCTGTTGCCCCCTTCTCCTTTTGCTCTCAGTCTTTCCCAGCATCAGGGTCTTTTCCAATAAAGTGGCTCTTTGTATCAGGTGGTCAGAGTACTGGAGCTTCAGCTTCAGCTGAATATTCAGGACTGAGTTCCTTTAACATGAACTGGTCAATCTCCTTACAGTCCAAAGGACTCTCAAGAATCTTCTCCAGCACCACAGTTTGAAAGCATCGATTCTTTGGCACTCAGCAAAACTGAGTGGTACAACTTTCACATCCATACATGACTACTAGGAAAGCCATCGCTTTGACTATATGGACCTTTGTGGGCAAAGCAATGTCTCTGCTTTTTAATACACTGGCAGGGATGTCACAGCTTTTTTCCCAAGGAGCAAGCATCTTTTAATTTCGTGGCTGCAGTCACCATTGCAGTGATTTTGGAGCCCATGAAAATGAAATCTGAAACTGTTTCCACTTCTTCCCCATCTATTTGCCATGAAGTGATGGGACTAGATGCCATAATCTTCGTTTTTTTGAATGCTGAGTTTTAAGCCAGCTTTTTCACTCTCCTGTTTCACCTTCATCAAGAGGCTCTTTAATTCCACTTCACTTTCTGCCATTAAGGTGGTATCATCTGCTTTTCTGAGATCATTGATATTTCTCCTGGCAGTCTTGATTCCAGCTTGTGAGTCATCCAGCCCAGCATTTCGTATGATGTACTCTGCATATAAATTAAATAAGTAGGTGGCAATATACAGCTTTGATGTATTCCTTTCTCAATTTTGAACCAGTCTGTTGTTCCACGTCCATGTTGCTTCTTATCCCGAATACAGATTTCTCAGGAGGCAGGTAATGTGGTCTGGTATTCCCATCTCTTTAAGAATATTCCAGTTTGTTGTGATCCACACAGCCAAAGGCTTTCGCGTAGTCAAAGAAGCAGATGTTTTTCTGGAATTCTCTAGTTTTTTCTATGACCCAATGGATGTTGGCAATTTGATCTCTGGTTCTTCTGTCTTTTCTAAATCCAGTTTGTACACCTAGAAGTTCTTGGTTCACATACTGCCAAAGCCTAGTTTGAAGGATTTTGCATATATTCTTGCTAGCATGTGAAATGAGTGCAATTGTTTGAACAATCGTTAGCATTGCCTTTCTCTGGGATTGGAATGAAAACTGACCTTTTCCAGTCTTGTAGCCACTGCTCTTTTCCAAATTTGCTGGTATAATGAGTGCAGCACTCTTAGGGTTTGAAATATCTCAGCTGGAATTCCATCACCTCCACTAGCTTTGTTCATAGTAATACTTCCTAAGGCCCGATTGTGTTGTCCTAAGATCTTAAACTATGCCATTTTATTAACAATTTTTTTGGTCATTCACAGACATTGTTTTACTCTGATTCTTTTACAAAATGAAGATCTTTAAAGAGATTCTTAAAAAGGGCTTTATAAACAAGGTTTCTGATGACTCTTAGATCACACCACTGAACTGGGTAAAAAGCAACAAAATTCTAGTGGAAAACCTTAGAGCTTTGTCCAGATCAACAGGAATTAATTACATGGGGCTAAATGAATTGGTAAATATGATTCATATTTCTATGATTTTTTTTTGTCAGAAACATTACTGGCTTTTAATTTTTGTTTTCCAGGAAACGTTTCCCCTTACACTATGACCTACAACATTGCTAAAATATTCCTTTGTAAACAAAGGTTAAACATTCATTTTTTTTCTTTCTATCTGATTCCTCTAGAATTTGGTTCATCAGTTGGCTCCCCTCTAGATTTGATGGCTTGTTGTGACACAGATCATGACTAATTATACTAACCATTCATTTAATTTGTTCTTTGTTGTTTTCAAACTGTTTATGCTTTGTGTCTCTCAGCTGTACTATAACCTTATTAATGTTACTAGCTATATTATTTATATTCTGTTTATTTTATAAGATTATTATCTCTTGCATTACTCAATGTATAACCAGGCTTTTGACAAAACTAATGATGGTTGAATGTCTTGAGGCAATTGTTCCTATATATAACTCTATATAATATTGTAATAGAGCAACTCTAGATATGGAAAGAATCAACAAGGGAAAACATTTCCTGGATCATAACAGACTAGTGAGGTGACCCCATGGACCATAGCCTGCCAGGCTCCTCTGTCCATGGAATTCTCCAGGCCAGAATCCTGGAGTGGATACCTGTTTCCTCCTCCAGGGGATCTTTCCAACCCAGGGATCAAACCCAGGTCTCCAGAATTGCAGACAGATTCTTTACCATTTGAGCCATCAGGGAAGCCCTCAGATGTGGAAAGAAGCAATCGGGGAAAACATTTCCTGGATCATAATAGACTAGTAAGGCAGACAATCCAGAGAATTTTAGGTCATCAACAGAGGTTTGTCCAAAAATAGCACATGAGTAGCATATCAATGGAATCCTTATCTGACTTAGAAACAAAACCTCCTAGCACAATAGGACAATTTGGTCACGCAATCCCTCTCAAACCTTGGTTGAATTTATAACCAAGTGGGAATGTGGATGGGGAATACTGCCTGCTATTTTAGTAAACCAATGATGTTTCCCATCATCCCAGTTCTACAAGGATCAAACCATTAGCCACTGCAGCTGCCCACTGACAGTGTGCCCTAAGGGGAATTCAGGATGAAGCAGAACAAAGCATTCTGTGCTTTGGATGCTGGCCCTAGATCCATATATAAGGGATAATTTCAACAAGCCCAGACTCATATTTTCCCTTACATAGAAAAGTACTTAAAATCATTAACTTGAGATATCTGTTCTTTGTGATTAGCAGTAATCTTTTGATGTTTGATTACATGTTTGCTTTTTTTTCCCAGTAAAAAATTTCCTTTGTATCTTTGCTCCTCTTCTTACCTCTTCAGAGTAGTTCTTCAGAGCTATCTGAGAGGCTCTCTCCCAGGCTACAGTCCTTAATTAAGATCCCCAAATAAAACAACTTGTAACCTAAAAAGAAACAAGAAAGCAAATGAAAAGGCAGTCCACAGAACAGGAAAATATTTTTGCAATATGTATATTCAAGAAATACTTAAAGAACTTTAACAAATCAGTAACAAAGTCAAATAACCAGTTAAAAATGGACGAAGCCTGAACTGACACTAAAAAAGATATACAAATGACCAATATGCAGAAAACTAGGTGCTTTGTATTATTTGTCTTTGGGGAAAGAGATTTTAAACCCACAATAGGATACCAAAGGTAACATTCCAAACCAACAAAATAAAAAATACTAACAGTGCTAAATGTTGGCTATGGTATAAAGCCTTGAGAGCTATCATACATTCCCAGTAGGTCTGTAAAATGCTACAACCACTTCAGAGAACTTTGGCATTTTTTTTTAATAAAGTTAAACATACCTATATCCTGTGACTCAGCACTTCTGCTCTTAGGTATTTATCAAAGAGAAATGAAAACATGTCCACAGAAAAAAACTTGTACAACGATGTCCAGGACGTCTTAATAATATTCAAATATCCCAAATGTCCATTAACAAAAAATGAATACACAAATTGTGTAATACATATGTACTGGGATGCTAATAGAAGTAGTAGGAATGAATACTTGTTAGTAAGGATGTGGAAAATTGGATTATTGTACATTGCTACTGTAAACATAAAATAATTGCAGCCTCTGTGGAAAGCAGTTTGTTGATTCCTCAAAAAGTTAAACACAGAATTACCCTACCAATTTGCCTCCTAGGTATATTCCCAGAAGAACTAGAAACAGGTACTCAAATACCTGTACCCAAAGATTTGTAGCAGCACTATTCACAAGAGTCAAAAGGTGGAAACAAATGTCCATCAACCAATGAACAGATAAGCAAAATATGATATGTCTATGAAGTGGAATATTAGTCAGACACAAAGGAATGAAGTACTACATGCTACATGCTACAATGCAGATGATTCTCAAAAGTCATGCTAATGAAATCAGCCACAGAAGGGCATATATTATATGATTTCATTTATATGAGGTGTCCAGAATAGGTAAATTCACAGAGATAGAATGCATCTTAGTGGTCGTCAAGGGCTGGGGATAGGAAAGAATAGGCAATGACTATTTAATGGATATGGAGTTCTAGGATGATAAAGACGTTTTAGAATGCATAGAAATGGTAGTTGCGTATGGTGTTGGAAAATGTTCTATTTTCAATCTTTTACAACTGGTTGACCAGTTTTCCCAGCACCACTTGTTAAAGACATTGTCTTTTTTCCATTGTATATTCTTGCCTCCTTTGTCGAAGATAAGGTGTCCATAGGTTTATGGATTTATCTCTGGGCTTTCTATTCTGTTCCACTGATCTATATTTCTGTCTTTGTGCCAGTACCATACTGTCTTGATGGCTGTGGCTTTGTAGTAGAGTCTGAAGTCAGGCAGGTTGATTCCTCCAGTTCCATTCTTCTTTCTCAAGATTACTTTGGCTATTTGAGGTATTTTTGTATTTCCATACAAATTGTGAAATTATTTGTTCTAGTTCTGTGAAAAATACCATTGGTAGCTTGATAGGGAATGTATTGAATCTATAGATTGCTTTGGGTAGTATAGTCATTTTGACAATATTGATTCTTCCAATCCATGAACACGGCATATTTCTCCATCAGTTTGTGTCCTCTTTGATTTATTTCATCAGTGTTTTATAGTTTTCTATGTATAGGCCTTTTGTTTCTTTAGGTAGATAAACTCCTAAGTATTTTATTCTTTTTGTTGCATTGGTGAATGGTATTGTTTCCTTAATTTCTCTTTCTGTTTTCTCATTGTTAGTGTATAGGAATGCAAGAGATTTCTGTGTGTTAATTTTATATCCTGCAACTTTGTTATATTCATTGATTAGCTCTAGTAATTTTCTGGTAGAGTCTTTAGGGTTTTCTATGTAGAGGATCATGTCATCTGCAAACAGTGAGAGTTTCGCTTCTTTTTTTTCCTATTTGGATTCCTTTTACTTCTTTTTCTGCTCTGATTGCTGTGGCCAAAACTTCCAAAACTATGTTGAATAGTAGTGGTGAGAGTGCGCACCCTTGTCTTGTTCCTGATTTTAGGGGAAATGCTTTCAATTTTTCACCGTTGAGGGTAATGCTTACTGTGGGTTTGTCATATATAGCTTTTATTATGTTGAGGTATGTTCCTTCTATTCCTGCTTTCTGGAGAGTTTTAATCATAAATGGATGTGGAGAAGGTGAGGGAGGCATGTTTCGAGAGAATAGCATTGAAACATGTATACTATCTAGGGTGAAACAGATCACCAGCCCAGGTTGGATGCATGAGACAAGTGCTCAGGCCTGGTGCACTGGGAAGACCCAGAGGGATCGGATGGAGAGGGAGGTAGGAGGGGGGATCGGGATGGGGAACACATGTAAATCCATGGCTGAGTCATGTCAATGTATAACAAAAACCACTACAATATTGTAAAGTAATTAGCCTCCAACTAATAAAAATAAATGGAAAAAAAAAAGAAATGGTAGTTGCATAATTAGGTGAATGCAATAAATGCTACTGAATTTTGCACTAAAAATTAAAAGAAATTAATAACATACAGTTGACCCTTGAACCACATGGGTGTGAACTGTGTAGGTCCCCTTATCTGTGGATTCTCTGTGCTAGTAAACAATACTACAGGATCACAGGCCCACAGAAGTGGAGGAACCCCATACATGGAGTGCAGGCTTTTAGTTGTAGTGGATTTTCAACTGCACAGAGGATCTGCATCCCTAACTCCCTGTGTTGCTTATATAAGTACCAATGTGAATGAATCTCAAAAATGTTTGGAACAAAAGCAATCACATGTGAAACATGCACCATACAATTTAAAGTTTTTTTTAAAATTTGTATATAATTTTTAAAGGTTATTTTCTATTTACAGTAATGACCAAATACTGGCCATATTTCCCACATCATAAAATACATTCTTGAGCCTGTCTTATACTCATTGTCTTGTGCCCCCACCCCCAAC
The DNA here is from genome assembly GCF_910594005.1 of Cervus elaphus. NCBI lineage: Eukaryota > Metazoa > Chordata > Mammalia > Artiodactyla > Cervidae > Cervus > Cervus elaphus. The sequence continues at coordinate 24,824,074 of NC_057842.1, read as the reverse complement.
TGGTGACCACTAGTTTGTTCTATATATTTATGTATCTGTTTTTAAAAATTTACTATTTTTGATATTTTTTAGATTCCACATATATATTATCACATGGAATTTGTCTTTCTTTGATTTATTTCACTTAGCATAATGTCCTCCAAGTCCAACTATATTGCTGCACATAGAAATATTTCATTCTCTTTATGGCTGAGTAGTATTCCATTGTTTATATGTATCATAAATTCTTTATCAGTTCACACATCACTGTATATTTAAGTTGCTTCCTCATCTTGGAAATTGGAAATAATGTTATTTGAACATTGGCAAGCATCTATTTTCCAATTAGTGGGTTTTTTTTTTTTTTTTTGGAGGGGGATATATACCAGTGGAGAAAACCACTAGACCATTCAGGTATGACCTAAATCAAATCCCTTATGACTATACTGTGGAAGTGAGAAATAGATTTAAAGGACTAGATGTGATAGACAGAGTGCCTGATGAACTATGGATGGAGGTTCATGACATTGTACAGGAGACAGGAATCAAGACCATCCCCAAGAAAAAGAAATGCAAAAAAGCAAAATGGCTGTCAGAGGAGGCCTTACAAATAACTGTGAAAAGAAGGGAAGTGAAAAGCAAAGGAGAACAGGAAAGATATTCCCATTTGAATGCAGAGTTCCAAAGAATGGCAAGGAGAGATAAGAAAGCCTTCCTTAGTGATCAATGCAAAGAAATAGAGGAAAACAATAGAATGGGAAAGACTAGAGATCTCTTCATGAAAATTAGAGATACCAAGGGAACATTTCATGCAAAGATGGGCTCAATAAAAGACAGAAATGGTAGGGACCTAACAGAAGCAGAAGATATTGAGAAGAGGTGGCAAGAATACACAGAAGAACTGTACAAAAAAGATTTTCATGACTCAGATAATCATGATGGTGATTATCTCACCTACAGCTAGACCTCCTGGAATGTGAAGTCAAGTGGGCCTTAGGAAGCATCACTACGAACAAAGCTAGTGGAGGGGATGGAATTCCAGTTGAGCTATTTCAAATACTGAAAGATGATGCTATGAAAGTGCTGCACTCAATATGCCAGCAAATTTGGAAAACTCAGCAGTGGCCACAGGACTGGAAAAGGTCAATTTTCATTCCAATCCCAAAGAAAGGCAATCCCAAAGATTGCTCAAACTACTGCACAATTGCACTCATCTCACACGCTAGTAAAGTAATGCTTAAAGTTGCCTAAGCCAGGCTTCAGCAATACATGAATCGAGAACTCCCAGATGTTCAAGCTGGTTTTAGAAAAGCAGAGGAACCAGAGATCAAATTGCCAACATCCGCTGGATCACCAAAAAGCAAGAGAGTTCCAGAAAAACATATATTTCTGCTTTATTGACTATGCCAAAGCCTTTGACTGTGTGGATCACAATAAACTGTGGAAAATTCTGAAAGAGAGGGGAATACCAGACCACCTGAGCTGCTTCTTGAGAAACCTGTATGCAGGTCAGGAAGCAACAGTTAGAACTGGACATGGAACAACAGACTGGTTCCAAATAGGAAAAGGAGTATGTCAAGGCTGTATATTGTCACCCTGCTTATTTAACTTATATGCAGAGTATATCATGAGAAATGTTCGGCTGGAGGAAGCACAAGCTGGAATCAAGATTGCCAGGAGAAATATCAATAACCTCAGATATGCAGATGGCACCACCCTTATGGCAGAAAGTGAAGACGAACTAAAGAGCCTCTTGATGAAAGTGAGAGAGGAGAGTGAAAAAGTTGGCTTAAAGCTCAACATTCAGAAAACTAAGATCATGGCATCTGGTCCCATCATTTCATGGCAAATAGATGGGAAACAGTGGAAACAGTGGCTGAATACTTTTCTGGGCTCCAAAATCACTGCAGATGGTGACTGCAGCCATGAAATTAAAAGACGCTTACTCCTTGGAAGGAAAGTAATGACCAACCTACACAGCATATTAAAAAGCAGAGACATTACTTTGACAACAAAGGTCCATCTGGTCCAGGCTATGGCTTTTCCAGTGGTCATGTATGGATGTGAGAGTTGGACTATAAAGAAAGCTAAGCACAGAAGAATTGATGCCTTTGAACTGTGGTGTTGGAGAAGACTCTTGAGAGTCCCTTGGACTGCAAGGAGATCCAACCAGTCCATCCTAAAGGAGATCAGTCCTGGGTGTTCATTGGAAGGACTGATGTTGAAGCTGAAACTCCAATACTTTGGCCACCTGATGTGACGAGCTGACTCATTTGAAAAGACCCTGATGCTGGGAAAGATTGAGGACAGGAGGAGAAGGGGACGACAGAGGATGAGATGGTTGGAATGGCATCACCGACTCAATGGACATGGGTTTGGGTGGACCCTAGGAGTTGGTGATGGACCGGAAGGCCTGGTGTGCTGTGGTTCATGGGGTTGCAAAGAGTCGGATATGACTGAGGGACTGAACTGAACTGATATACCCAGGAGTGGAATTACTGGCTTGTATGGTAGTTCTATTTTTAGTTTTTTGAGAACCCTCCATGCTGTTCTCCACAATGACCACACAAATTTACATTCCCACCAACAGTGTATGAAGGCGCTCTTGTCTCTACATTCTTGCCAACATTTGTATTCTTTCTGATGGTAGTCATTCTGACAGGTGTGATGTCTCATTGTGGTTTTGATTTGAACTTCCCTGACTAGTCATGTTGAACATCATATGCCTTTTGGCCATGTGTATTTCCTCTTTGGAAATGTGTCTATTCAGTTCTTCTGCCCATTTTTAGATCGTTTAGATTTTAGGTTGTTAGCTTTTTTTTTGATATTGACTTGTACAAGCTGCTTATATATGTTGGATATTAATCCTTCTTGGTTATTTTCCAATATTTTCTCCCATTCAGTAGGTTGTTTTTTAGTTTTATTTATAGTTTCCTTTGCTGTGCAAAACTTAGGTCCCATTTGTTTATTTTTAATTAGATCCCATTTGCTTATTTTAGCTTTTGACTCTTACTTTAGGAGACAGATCCCCAAAAAAAATACTGCCATGATTTATGTCAAAGAAGTGTTCTACCTATGTCTTCCTTTAGGAGTTTCACAGTGTCTGGCCTTACATTTAGGTTTAATGCATTTTGAATTCTTGTATATGAAATTAGATAATGTTCCAATTTCATTCTTTTACATGTAACTGTCCAGTTTTCCCAGCTCCACTTTTTGAAGAGACTTTCATTTTTCCATTGTATATTCTTATTTCCTTTGTTATAGATTAATTGACCATAAGTTCATGTGCTTATTTCTGGGCTTTTTATCCTGTTCCATTGATCCATAGGCCTGTTTTCATGCCAGTACCACACTGGTTTGATTACTGTAGCTTTGTAGTATAGTCTAAAGTCAGGGAGCCTGATTCCTCCAGTTCTCATCTTTCTCAAGATTGTTTCAGCTATTTAAGATCTTTTGTTTCCATATAGATTTAAAAATTATTTGTTCTAGCTCTGTGAATAATGCCATTGGCATTTTTTTTAAAATTTTATTTATTTATTTTTTTGGTCATACATTGATATGAATCAGCCATAGATTTACACGTATTCCCCATCCCGATCCCCCCTCCCACCTCCCTCTCCACCCGATTCCTCTGGGTCTTCCCAGTGCACCAGGCCAGAGCACTTGTCTCATGCATCCCACCTGGGCTGGTGATCTGTTTCACCATAAATAGTATACATGCTGTTCTTTTGAAATATCCCACCCTCACATTCTCCCACAGAGTTCAAAAGTCTGTTCTGTATTTCTGTGTCTCTTTTTCCGTTTTGCATATAGGGTTATCGTTACCATCTTTCTAAATTCCATATATATGTGTTAGTATGCTGTAATGTTCTTTATCTTTCTGGCTTACTTCACTCTGTATAAGGGGCTCCAGTTTCATCCATCTCATTAGGACTGATTCAAATGAATTCTTTTTAACTGCTGAGTAATATTCCATGGTGTATATGTACCACAGCTTCCTTATCCATTCATCTGCTGATGGGCATCTAGGTTGCTTCCATGTCCTGGCTATTATAAACAGTGCTGCGATGAACATTGGGGTGCACGTGTCTCTTTCAGATCTGGTTTCCTCAGTGTGTATGCCCAGAAGTGGCATTGCTGGGTCAGATGGCAGTTCTATTTCCAGTTTTTTAAGAAATCTCCACACTGTTTTCCATAGCGGCTGTACTAGTTTGCATTCCCACCAGCAGTGTAAGAGGGTTCCCTTTTCTCCACACCCTCTCCAGCATTTATTGCTTGTAGACTTTTGGATAGCAGCCATCCTGACTGGCGTGTAATGGTACCTCATTGTGGTTTTGATTTGCATTTCTCTAATAATGAGTGATGTTGAGCATCTTTTCATGTGTTTGTTAGCCATCTGTATGTCTTCTTTGGAGAAATGTCTGTTTAGTTCTTTGGCCCATTTTTTGATTGGGTCATTTATTTTTCTGGAATTGAGCTGCAGGAGTTGCTTGTATATTTTTGAGATTAATCCTTTGTCTGTTTCTTCATTTGCTATTATTTTCTCCCAATCTGAGGGCTGTCTTTTCACCTTACTTATAGTTTCCTTTGTAGTGCAAAAGCTTTTAAGTTTCATTAGGTCCCATTTGTTTAGTTTTGCTTTTATTTCCAATATTCTGGGAGGTGGGTCATAGAGGATCTTGCTGTGATTTATGTCGGAGAGTGTTTTGCCTATGTTCTCCTCTAGGAGTTTTATAGTTTCTGGTCTTACATTTAGATCTTTAATCCATTTTGAGTTTATTTTTGATAGGAATTGCATTGAGTCTGTAGATTGCCTTGTGTATTATAGTAACTTTGACAGTATTCAAGAACATTGTATATCCATCTGTTTGTGTTGCCTTCACTTTCTTTCATTATAATTTTATAGATTTTGGAGTACAGCTCTTTTGCCTCCTAAGAAAGGGTTTATTCCTAGTTATTTTATTCTTTTTGATGTGGCTGTACCATATGACTTAAGTCAAAACTGGATGCTGATGCGATGAGGGGATTGATTGGAAAGGAGCATTTTCTGATAGAAATGTTTCTCCATGTCTTGATTGAGGTTGTCATAATACAGATGGCTCAGTGGTAAAGAATCCGTCTGCCATACTAGGGACACAGGTTTGATTCTGGATCAGGAAGACCCCTTGGAGAAGGAAATGGCAACCCTCTCCAGTATTCTTGCCTGGGAAATCCCATGGACAGAGGAGCCTGGTGGGGTACATTCCATGGGATTGTAAGAGTTGGACACAACTTAGCAACTAAACCACCACCATATTTCTGAAAACTCTTTGAGGTATGCACCAACATCGGTGCATTTAACTATATGTAAATCTCAAATAAAAGAAAAAGAAAACCAAAATTCTATGAAAATATGGGCACAAAATGTGACAATTCATAAGATGGGATGTTTAACCATTCACAATAAGAAATGAAATTAAAACTCCACTGAGCTCTATCATTTATCAGACTGGCAACACTTTAAAATCTTAATATTGTACTCTGACAGAAAGTATGTAGGAAATCAGTGAGTTATACATTGTTATGGTGAGGAATTTGGCAATATCTAGCAAAAGTACATAGGCATGTACCCTTTAAGCTAGCACTTTCCACTTCTAGCAATGTATCTAGCACTTTCATTTCTAGCAATGTATCTCTCTTCATTTGTTTAGGCTGCTATAACAAAGTACCACAGACTGGGTGGCTTATGAAGAAGAAAGATTTATGTCTATTTTCTCACAATTCTTAAGACTGGTCATCCAATATCACGGTGTCGGTATGGTTGAGTAAAGGTGGAAAATATTGGAAATGCCCTAAATGCCCAAATGTAGGAAACAGGCTAAACAAACTATGGTGCATAAGAATAATTGAATACTGTGCAGTTTTGAAAAATGAAAGATCTCTATAATATAGAGTGATTTCCAAGATATTTATATATATATGTATATATATTTTTTAATACATATGTATCTTATTGAAGTATAGTTACAATTTTTCATGTGCATAACAAGGTGACTCAGTTATACATACACATATATGTTACTTTTAAAATTATTTTCCATTATAGGTTATTACAAGATATTGACTATAGTTTCCTGTGCTATACAGTAAACTTTTGTTGCTTGTTGCATATCTATTTTTTGATTAGAAATCTAGCATTCTATTCATACTAAGTCAAGTAAATCAAAGTGTCATAAATTTTTTAGTTAGGCAAAAATTCATAAGTTTTCTAATATATATGTATTATACATATTTCAAGATATATTATCACATTAAAAAATAAAGTGTCAATAGACTCCTGATTTCATGTTCTGCATGCAAGGAGCTTGGAATCACCATTCCATCTTGATAAGTTATAAACATGAGTAGATTGAAAAGCCAACAATTCTACTTGAATCCCTAAGAGACGTGAGGACACAGGACAAAGTACTGCCACCAAACTCGGAAAGAGAGGTAAATACAGGCATCACAGCTTTCCCTGTGCAGACAGGCATGTGTGAAAACCAATGAGGGAGTCAATGCTGAGGTAGAAAACCTGACCTATAATTGATGAATTGCTGGAGGCTCAGTGGGATAATTCAGAGTTAAAACTCAGGGAGATCCAGTCATGGGGGACTCCCACAATACTGTGAGATTCACCCCCAGGAGCTTGACCAGGTTCCCACAGTAAGTATTAGAGAAAAAAATCCCCTTGAGCCTCCTGCAGGGTAAGAGAAAAGGAATCATTTAAAAATATACCAGAGCACTTTGCTCTTTTAGCCTGCTCTTCTATCAACTGCAGCATGCCAGGCTCCCCTGTTCATCACCGTTTCCCAGAGTTTACTCAAATTCACACTTATTGAGTCAGTGATAGCTATCTAACCATCTCATCCTCTGTCATTCCCTTCTCCTCCTGCCCTCAATCTTTCCCAGCATCAGGTTCTTTTCCAATGAGTCAGCACTTTGCAACAGGTGGCCAAAGTATTAGAGCTTCAGCTTCAGCATCAGTCCTTCTGATGAATATTCAGGGTTGATTTCCTTTAGGATTGACTGGTTTGAGCTCCTTGCTGTCCAAGGGGCTCTCAAGAGTCTTCTCCAGCACCACAATTTGAAAGCATCAATTCTTTGACATTCAGCCTTCCTTATGGTCCAACTCACATCTGTACATGACTACTTGGAAAACCACAGCTTTGATTATACAAATCTTTGTTGACAAAGTGATGCCTCTGTTTTTTAACTGTCTAGGTTTGTCAAAACTGCTGTCTAGGTTTGTCAAAGCTTTCCTTCTAAGAAGCAAGTGTCTTTGAATTTCATGGTGGCAGTCACTTTCTGCAGTGATTTTGGAGCCAAAGAAAATAAAATCTGTCACTGCTTCCACTTTTCCCCTTCTATTTGCCATGAAGTGATGGGACCAGATGCCATGATCTTAGCTTTTTGAACACTGAGTGTTAAGCCAGCTTTTTCTCTCCTCTTTAACCCTCGTTCAAAGGTTCTTCAGTTTCTCTTTACTTACCATCATTAGACTGCTATCATCTGCATATCTGAAGTTGTTTGATATGTCTCCTGGCAATCTTGATTCCAGCTTGTGATTCATCCAGCCTGGCATTTTGCATGATGTACTCTTCTTGTAAGTTAATTAAGCAGGGTGACAGCATACAGCCTTGACGTACTCCTTTCCCAATTTTGAACCAGTCAGTTGTTCCATGTAAGGTTCTGCTCTCAGGTGATATCAATTAACCAGAGTCTAGCTTCTCAGAGTTATCAGAGCCTAACTGACTCACTGGAAAAGACCCTGATGCTGGGAGGGATTGGGGGCAGGAGGAGAAGGGGGCGACAGAGGATGAGATGGCTGGATGGCATCATCGACCCGATGGGCATGAGTCTGAGTAAACTCCAGGAGTTGGTGATGGACAGGGAGGCCTGGCGTGCTGCGATTCATGGGGTTGCAAAGAGTCAGACACGACTGAGCAACTGAACTGAACTGAACTGAACTGACCTGGGGTGGGGAGGAAGAAGGGAAAATATCCAACTCCAGTAGTTCTATCCATTATATCCTACCTAATCAGAAGGGAAGCTGAGAAACTCTTGAAATTCACAATCCAGAGGCACAGGCTCACTGTAAGACTGAGATATAACCATAGGACTGTAGAACTCTTCTCTTCCCTACATCTTATCATCACTTTGTTGTTGTTGTTAGTTACTAAGTCATGGAGAAACAATGGAAAGAGTGAGAGGCTTAATTTTGGGGGGCTCCAAAATCACTGCAGATGGTGACTGCAGCCATGAAATTAAAAGACATTTGCTCTTTGGAGGAAAAGCTATGACCAACCTAGACAGTATATTAAAAAGCAAAGACATTACTTTGCCCAGAAAGGTCCACCTAGTCAAAGCTATCGTTTTTCTAGGAGTCACGTATGGATGTGTTGACCTATAAAGAAAGCTGAGCACAGAAGAATTGATGCTTTTGAACTCTGGTGTTGGAGAAGACTCTTGAGAGTCCCTTGGACCGCAAGAAGATCCAACCAGTCCATCCTAAAGGAAATCAGTCCTGGGTGTTCATTGGAAGGACTGATGTTGAAGCTGAAACTCCAATACTTTGGCCACCTGATGCAAAGAGCTGACTCATTAGAAAAGACCCTGATGCTTGGAAAGATTGAAGGCAGGAGGAGAAGGGGACAATAGAGGATGAGATGGTTGGATGTCATCACTGATCCAATGGACATGAGTTTGAGTAAGCTCCGGGAGTGGGTGATGGACAGGAGGCCTGGAGTGCTGCAGTCCATGGGGTCACAGAGTTGGACAGGACTGAGCAACTGAACTGAACTGAACTACCAAGTCATGTCTGACTTTTAGTGATCCCCATGGACTGTAGCCCACCAGGCTCCTCTGACCATGAGATTTCCCAGGCAAGTATACTGAAGGGGGGTGCCATTTTCTTCTCCAGGGGATCTTCCCAACCAGGGATCAAACCCACATCTCATGAATTGGCAGGTGGATTTTCTGTCACTGAGCCACCTGGGAAGCCCTATCATCACTTTACTAAAGGTTTATTTACAGCAATTCCTTTTACCTGGTACAGACTGTCCAGCTGTCAAACAAGTACAAGGCACATTGAAATCTAAACACAATTTGAAGAGACAGAGCAAGTGTTGGCACTAGACACAGCAGAGATGTGGGATTGATCAGATCAGGAATTTACAATTCTAAATTAAATTAAATAAAAATTTAATATGCTAAGGTCTCAATGGATAAAGGGGATAGCATGCAAGAACAGATGGACTCTGGAAGCAGAGAGATGGAAATCCTAAGAAAGAGCCAAAAATAAATACTAGAAAAAACCCCACTGTAACAGAAATGAAGAACGCCTTTGATGGGCTTAATAGTACATTGGACATAGCTGAGGAAAGAATCTCTGAACTAGAGGATATATGATATAATCCACAACAGTTGAAAAAGGGAATAAAGACTAGGCGAAAACAGAATATCTGAGAACTGTGGGAGAATTACAAAATAGGTAACGTGTAATGGGAATACTAGAAGAAGAAAAAACAGACTATTTTAAGCAAATGACTGGAAGTTCCTTAAGTTAATGTCAGACACCAAACCATAGATCTAAGAAGTTTAGAGAACACCTAACATGATAAGCACCACAAAGATTACATCTAGGCATATGATTTTCAAATTACAGAAAGTCAAAGATAGAGAAAATTATAACTCCAAAGAAGCTAGGTGAAAAAGATCTTATATACAGAAGAACAAAGATAAAAATTACGTCCACCTTTGCTTCAGTTGTACATCCAACTTGTACATACAGTATGCTACTTTTTAGTTAAAAATAGGAGAAATAAAAATACATATATTTGCTTATATGTATGGTTGAGTCCCTTTGCTCTTCACTTGCAACTATCACAACTTTGTTAAGTGGCTCTACCCCAATATAAGATAAAAAGTTAAAGAAATAAATGTATTTGCTTTTGCAAAAGAGAACACGGGGAGTATAACCAGAAACAAATGGGATTCTTACCTTCAAAGGGAAAGGGGTAAAAGGTATACAAGAGGGAGGGAAATTCTGAGAGTTTCGACATTTGGACTCATACTAATATATTGTATATTCAACAAATAAACTTAATCAATAAGCATGGAAGAAAAATATCCTAACAATGAATGTAAGCAGGAACAAGTGATCCCACCCGCATTTCAAATAAATAGCAATCACAATGAACCCATTATCCTCAGTCTTAAGGGGAAAAAAAGAATTGAGGACAAGTCTTTATCTTTGAAAAACTATTTTTAAAAGTATGGTATGAATATGGCAATTTTGAGACTCACATGATTGTCATGTAGCCTCAGAACGTGAGCAAACATATTGAGGTTATTGGGAGTCAAGATCTCTCTGTGAAATAAGGGAGATACAAATATGGAAGGTGAGGCAAGATAGGAGTAGCTGTAAGGTTGGATTAGAATAGAGGAAATTTATATAAACTCCTGGTATATACATATGTTGGACTGCACCCCCACAAGGTCGCTAGCAAGCCTTGTAGTTGCCCAGCCCTGAGACGGAAGAAAGAACTTGGAGTCAGTGACAGAGACACCCATGATTCAGTGAACAGGGCACGTTATATGTCAAAGGCAAAGGTCCTGGAGCGATAGGCCACTATGCGCAGTGGCCAAAGGCAGGCAGAACTTGCTCCTACTAATGGAGGAAGGGGACTACCATTTATAGGGGAAACTGACATCTGACTGGCTCACCAGTTACCAGGGGAACCAGTGGCTGGGGCTGGGGGAAAGCACTGTAGGCGGTTACTGAGGAAGCCCTGTAATTAAGAGCACTGGATAGTCATGTGGTTGAAGCTGGGTCTGGTTGAGCAGGGGATGTAGAGAGCAAGAGAACAGTCATCTTGAGTGGCCTATCCGAATGTGTGTCTGTCTTATCTATCTATCCTTAGAAGTGATGACACCACAGTTGCAGTGAACAAACCTTAATTACAGGTCCTGGTTTCTAAACATCATTTCCCACCAAAAGGAATCTAGGCAGTTTGGAGAAATGGCTGAATGGCTGAGTCCAGGTCTGGGACATAGAGGGTTCAAGATTAATCTGGAATACCTTGTGGTGACCGAAAGTAAGAAAATCAGAATAAAGTGATCCAGTCATGAACCCAAGACACCAGAGCCAGTATGAACTAAATTTGGGACGATTTAAGCACCAGTGGATTATAACCTATTGAATAAGCATTCTGAGGTCATGCTGATAACAAACAGCTCATTAGGCAAACATGGTAGATGGGAAAACTCTTAGTGAGACTAGAAATTGCTGTTTAGTCACTAAATTGTGCCTGACTCTTTTGTGAGCCTGCCAGGCTCCTCTGTCCATGGGATTTCCCAGGCAAGGATACCGGATGCTGTTTCCTTCTCCAGGGGATCTTCCTGACCTAGGGATCAAACCCGTGCCTCTGGTATTGGCAGGAGGATTCTTTACAATGAGCCCCTAGGGAAGCCCGAGAATAGAATGCGAACTAGTACATATTAAAAAGAACAGCAAGGCGTGACAGGCTCATATTGTACGGATGTCCAAGGATTATAACTAGCCTGAGTCTCTACCTTTCTGCTGGGACCAATCACAACCTCAGGTATCCTTCCACCAACACTCCAGCTCGCTCTCTGCTCCAACTATAAAACAAGGACACTTTCATTTTCACCCTCCAATCCCGACCAAGTGATTCTCATTTAAGTCAAGTGCGTGCCTCCAATGACACTAGTACTGACCTCTGATTTAACTTTGGAATCACTTGGAGAACTTGTGCCCCAAGAGTGTCTGAGCTCCTCCCTCAGATATCCCAATTTAATTGGTCTGGGGTGGGGTGAGGGAGTCAGCATTTTTAAAAAAAGCTTTCCAGGTGATTCTTTTGTGCAGCCAGGTTGAGAACTACAGGAATCAAAAACAATAGCGATTTCAGGATAGAAAACAAAGCACAAGAATTCATCTATATCCAAGGTCTTACCTCAGTACATAAAATATAAAAATGTCTGCCCTCTCCGGCTGTTTAGTTCCAGCCAGTTTGCTATGTGACTACGTCTGTTCTGGAAAGGAAGACAGAGGTTTGATCTTTACCCTCATGAGTCAGGGGAACTTCTGGTTCAGGGAGGACTAAATGCCTTTAGAATTAGATGCTCCTTTAAGCATTTTGCGGTGTTCCCACCTACTCCCTTTCAGAAAGGTCCATCATTGGGAATACCACAAAATGATTTTGAGGTCATCTTTCCATTTACTGGCAATGGCAAAACCACTTAAAAAAAAATAGGTGCATGAGTGAGGCAAGGAAAGGTAAAGGAAAGACAGCGCCCAAGTTACATTATCACCCTATCTTTGTTAGCTTGTTTGGTTTGGCTTGTGTATTCCTGATTTCCAGGTCACAATGTTCTCTTAACATTTTTACTGAGAGCACCGAGGGCATGGAAATTTCAGAGGGTTTTTTAATGACGCGGCTTTGATGCTGTGATTTTTAAAAATTCCCTGATATTAAATTGTAATCAGTATTAAATTGATGTCATAGGTAATGGAAAAACAATTTTATGGACCTTCAAACACAGTGTCTCTTCAACCCACACACAATCAAATTTAAAACCTCTAAAGTTAATCTTTGTGAACTGTTGTCAGAGTTGATTTGGTTGCCAGTGGGAGAAAAAAAAAAGGAAAACAACAATGTAACTGGTGAAAAGAGAGGATGCTTTCTGCCTCTGTGTAGTCAAAAGGTGAAATCTTGTCCTTTTACCACCAGTAACTATCAGTTAACTTCTTTCTAAATTTCTATCTTCATCCCTCCTCAGAACTGTTGGAGGGAGGTACATGAGAGTGAGCAATAGTGGAAGGGATTGTCACCTCAAAATGCTTCCCTCTATTTCGATATAAAATATGGGTAAGATCTAAAATAGCCTCATCATTTAAGAAGAGGCGTTAAGTGTTGAGGTTTGCCATGCATTCTGCAAATTACTTTTTCTGTCTGCAGACTCCCTTCTTAGTCTCTATACCTGTTCCCAGTTTGCATACTTTCCATTTCTTCTTTCCATATGGAGAAATTGTTCAGTCCTACTTTTACACTCCCTACTTTTCCCATGGGGTCTCCCTGGACCATTTCAGCTGTCATTGCTCCTGTAGTCACCTAAATATTTTGTAGAATGCACCCCAAAATTTAGAACAAATTTTGGGTTAGTGATTGAGGCTGCTTCATAGGCGTGTCTTCTTTTTCTAACAAAACATTAAGCTTTGTTAAACTTTGAGCTGCTTCCAGAAAGGAATAACTTTCTTCCTGAATCTCCCCCAGCATCTGAGGTGAAGACCATGGTTAATGAAGAACTAACTAATGAGAACTACAGAGATTTTGCATAATAAATTACACACATTATTTGAATGTGGTGTTTCCTCTTGGGAGCTTGATTAATACAAAATGATATCATACTTTAGGTGTAAAAAGGGATGTAGTCATTTTTAAAATGCTATGACTTTTTCTTTTGTGAAGCCAAGAATCCTTTTGTAAAATAGAAAGTCACTCTCTAATTTATCATTTAAATAACATCTATAATTTTTGAGTTTATCATGACTTTCTTCATTTTTATTTTTTATTGAAGTATAGTTGATTTACAATGTTTTAGGTGTATAGAAAGTTGGTTCAGTTTTACATATATATTCTTTTCAGATTATTTTCCATTATAGGTTATTATAAGATATTGAATATAGTCACCTGTGCTATGCAGTAGGTCCTTGTTGTTTGTCTATTTTATATATAGTAATGTGTATCCATTAATCCCAAATTCCAAATTTGTCCCACACCTTCTTTCCCCTTTGGTAATCATAAGTTTATTTTCGATGTCTGTGAATTTGTTTCTGTTTTGTAAATAAGTTCATTTGTATCATTTTTTTAGATCCCATGTATAAGTGCTATCATATGATATTTATTATCATGACATTTCTACATAGGAAAAATGAAAAATAGCAAAATCATAGAAAAGGATGAAGTTTTACAAATGGTAGTTTTCTGATACAGTCTGATCATAGGTCCAGATGTTTCTGGGTTTGGTGGTCAGTTTATGAGTCGTCCAGTCCTCAATTTCCCTCTGTTCCCAATCTCAGAGCTCATCTCTCTTCCACCCTTGGCTACCCCATCCTCCTCCCCAAGGACAGGGTTGCTGTTCAAGTTCTGAGTGGGTATTATGGACATCAGACTCTGGAACCCCTTTTGGTCTGAATGAATCACCACAGTTTCCACCCTTGGAGAATTTAAGTCCCTGGTGGTCTAGTTGCGTTCTGTTCTATGACCATTTATGGCATTGCTCTGCATGCTTCTTTAAATGATTCAAGTCTTCTGAAATTTCTTCCTTGAGTGTTTCCCAATTCATTCAAAACCTCAGAAGAGATTCTGGTCTGGGATGCTGAGTAACCATGTCTGCTTAACTAAGTATAATCCCCAAACTAATAGAAAAAATGGGTACTGTGTATGATTCAGAAATTTATGAAGATAAAAGAACATAAATTGTTCCAGTGGTCACAATTCTTAGATGATTACCATGACTTGCTTGCAAAATAGCTGGAACTGGGATTAGATCTCTGATCTGCAGCTGAATCAGACACTGAGGCAATCTCACAGAGAACCATGTGTCAATCTTAATGTTGCCCATACTTTCTCTGTAGCTTCCTAAGATTTTTTTTTTTACATATAAGCCTGCTGATCAGTCCTTTGCAGACTTCTATGTAATGAGTGAAGACCAAACAAGAAACTATTACCTGAGAGACTAAGGCTGTTGCTGATCTTCCTCCATGGTAGCTGAGATGGACAGAGCTACCAGCCATGAGACTGGTGCTTACCTTCAATGTGGGGGTTGGGAAGGCATGAGAGAGACTTAGGCATCAAGTGCTCCACTTTGTGCATTTGCAGTATCATCCAGTGACATTTTCTGACACTGAGATGGTCAGAGGCGAGGACACTGGGCCGTGGTGCTGGTGAGGAAAAGTGAACACATGACTGTCTCCCTTGACTCCATCAGAAAGCTATCTAGGGTCCCATGACATGACCAACTCTTGGGTTTGGGGCAGCTCCTTCCCATCTTTGGACTGCCCTAGCTACTGGGAAACATTTCCTTACACTTGATATTTGCATCTGTTGTATTCAAGTTTTCCTTTGGCATGTCTTCTTGAAACTTTTGTCCAGTATATTTGAGAAACTTTGAGGACATCCTGGTCTGCAGTTTGGTGGATAGAACTCAAAGGTGATGTGGGAAAAGGAGATCTTGCATAAGATTTGATAGCTTGGGAAAATAGAAGGATTATACCTTTTATAAATGGTCATAAATAGTTTATTTTGCTATGTAACCAACTTGATTTACTTATTTATGCCCCACCTCAATTTACAAATGATTTTACATCATTGAATTTACACCAGTAAGAGGTAAAAGTAAATGATAAAATAAAAATAGAAACAGAAACCCAGGGCCAAGGGTAAGGAAAATACAAATAAGCCACTCTTACAGGTAACAGAATTGCAAGGATAGGGCTTTGAGTTTAACCCTTGGTTCAAAAGGGTGAATATAACCAATTGATGGTTCTTTTAGGAGGAAGCAAAATAGTTCTTCAGCAGAAGCAAAGCTTTGTTTCATACTAAGATGAAGAGACTCACTCAAGGACTCTATATAGTGAAGGCTGAGTCATGTCATAATCAGTATCCTCAACAACAGTTCTAGAGAAAACAAGGAATTTTTTTTTTTTATGGTTGTTTCTCTAAGCAGCCTTTTTTTTTTTTTAAGTATATATACTCATTTATTTGGCTGCACCGGTGGCAGCATGCAGGATCTTCACTCTTTGTGGCTGTGTGTTGGAACCCTAGTTGTAGCATGTGGGTTTCAGGTCCCCCACCAGGGACAGAACTCAGGTCCCCTGTATTGAGAGAGTGGAGTCCCAGCCACCAGACCATCAGGAAAGCCCCTCTAAGTAGCATTTGATAAAAGCTACCACATTAATGTTAGCATTTGGTGAAGTCATTCTGAAAGGACCTAGACTTCACCAAATGCTTCATTATATAATCTTTTGGAGATCCTACTTGATTCAAAAATAGTATTCACAGCTTCTTATATTACTTTAAGAAAAAAACACTAAAAAAAAAAAACAACCACTTTGACAACAATACATGTATATACAATCACAGGCAAATCAAATAATCCTGAAACGTATAAAGAACTTCCCCACAACACCTCCTCTCCAGTTAGTACTATTCCCCAGAAGCAGTCACATTGCTCTTTACCTCTTTTGGAACTGATGGTTCTAATTTTAAATTACGCTTTAATCTCCTGATTTATCAATTTTAAAACTATATTAGCCCAGGGATTTATGTGAAATAAAAAGACTTTAACTTGTTTTTATTTCCTTCTGTTTCCTAAATGTGTTTATTGTATTTTTGTGTTTTATTCTGGTTCTTGCCTTTAGGACTGGACTTTGGTATATATATTCTACACAACAGCTATTAAATACACCCAAGGAGTTTTAGCACAGTTCCAATTCTATCTCATTCTCTTGCCCCTGATTCTATTTATTATATTGTTTTTACATTGTCAAGTTTTAGAATATTTTCACTATTTTTTAATCATATTTTTCTTAAGTTTTTTATATATGGTTTCTAAATGTTGAAACTGATGAATAATGATTAGTATATATTAAATTATATGTATGTGTGTACATATATTGTTGTTCAGTCGCTCAGTCTTGTCTGATTCTTTGTGGTCCCATGGACTGCAGCATGCCAAGCATCTCTGTCCTTCACTGTCTCCCTGAATTTGCTTATACTCATGTCCATTGAGTCAGTGATGCCATCCAACCATTTCATCCTCTGTCGTCCCCTTCTCCTCCTGCCCTCAATCTTCCCAGCATCGGGGTCTTTTCTAATGAGTCAGCTCTTTGCATCAGGTGGCCAAAGTATTGAAGTTTCAGCTTCAGCATCAGTCCTTCCAATGAATATTCAGGGTTGATTTCCTTTAGGATTGACTGGTTTGATCTCCTTGCTATCCAAGGGATTCTCAAGAGTCTTCTCCAGCTCCACAATTTGAAAAACTCTTACATTCACACATGACTAGTGGAAAAACCATTATATGTATTTCTGAAAGAAGCTAGACTTCATATATATATATATATATATATAAATAAAACTTCTTTATATATATATATATAAAACTTCTTTATATATATATATATAAAACTTCTTAGTTACAGATACATATATATATATATGTATAGCTAGTCAAAGCTATGGTTTTTCCAGCAGTCATGTATGGATGTGAGAGTTGGACTATAAAAAAAAGCTGAGTGCCGAAGAATTGATGCTTTTGAACTGTGGTGTTGGAGAAGACTCTTGAGAGTCCCTTGGACTGCAAGGAGATCCAACCAGTCCATCCTAAAGGAGATCAGTCCTGGGTGTTCATTGCAAAGACTGATGCTGAAGCTGAAACTCCAATACTTTGGCCACCTGATGCCAAGAACTGACTCATTTGAAAAGACCCTGATGCTGGGAAAGATTCAAGGCGGGAGGCGAAGGGGATGACAGAGGATGAGATGGTTGGATGGCATCACTGACTCAATGGACATGAGTTTGAGTAAACTCTGGGAGTTGGTGATGGACAGGGAGGTCTGGCGTGCTGCAGTCCATCGAGTGGCAAAGAGTCAGACACGACTGAGCGACTAAACTGAAGACTATATGTATGCATATATATATATATCTGAACTGAAGACTATTTATATAGTAATACATATAATATATATTTACATATACATTACATACAAATACACACATATATATGTACATATATACACACATATATATATATATGTATATATATTACTATGGTCTTCTGAGGCGTCACAGTGGTAAAGAATCCATCTGCCAATGCAGAAGATGCTGGAGACAGGGGGACATGGATCAATCCCTGGGTCAGGATGATCCTCTGAAGAAGTGCTTTTGCCTGGAAAATTCCACTGACAGAGGAGCCTGGTGGGTTATAGTCCATGGGGTCACAATGAGTTGGCTACAACTGAGTGACTACACACACAAAGATATATATCATGATATCACCATATATGTCACTTTGGAAGCGTGTTGTGTGATTAAACCCACAGGAAAAAAGATGTAAGCTTTTAAACAAGCGAACAAATAACATCTTCCCAATTGAGTTCCTTAAAGAAGATTAATTTAAGCACCAAGGTTAAATTGATTTTCTTTCTAGTTTTGGTCTTTTCTTAGCCTTACATGCATGCTATTCTTTCCTTTTTTCCTCAACTTTCATCCTCATTCTCAAGTCGACGGTCACAGTCTGAAGACTTACACAAGCTCCCTTCACTGCATCCGCTCACTCTCTGCATTTCCACTTACTTAAGGAGACTTTGCTCCCTACATGTCAGCTGAACTCTCCCTGCGCCTAGCCAAGCCCAGTTCCTCTCATTCTGCCTCCAATCCCGTCCTCTTTTGCAGATGTAAACACATTGCTCCAGCAATTCCCCTTTTCATTCCTGTTTCATCAACTTAATTTCCCCCTCTCAAAGAGGATGTTCTATTAACCTTCAAAGAGGATGTTCTATTTCATATCAACAAAACATGCTTTTCTGACCTCACTTTCCCCTCCAGCCACCCTCTATGCCTTCCTTACTTTTATCGTAAGAAAACTCTAAAGGCTTACTAATACTGTCATCAGTATCTTCCCGTGTTTCCACAGAACCACTCTAATCTAGAGCACTAATTACATTCATGTTGCCAAATCCGGCGGTCATTTTACTTGTCCTGTCAGCAGTTTTGATGACTCTCTTCCCTGAAACATGTTCTTTTTTTGGCCTCCAGGATGTGATACTCCCTTGAGTTTTTGCCTATTTCTGTGGTTGCGACTTCTCAGTTTTATTGCTCCTTTTGCCATCCTTCTGACCTCTGAACATTAGTACATCCTACAACCCAGTTCTTAGATCTTGTCCCTTTATCCATCTCTATTTGCTTTGGCTTTCTATAGCCTCATGCTTTAAAATAACACTTCTACCTTGATGATTCATATACACATATGTATATGTTTATGTCTCTCTCTCTATATATACATATACACACACACCTTGATGACTCATATATACATATGTATATGTGTGTGCATATATACATATATATACATATACACAAACATACACACTCACACACAGTATACAAATAGCTCTCTCTCTCTCGTATCCTTTCCTGAAGCCAGACTTGTTTATCCAACTTCCTTTTCTGTAAGTCTGCCTGGATATCTAATTTCAAACACAACATATCCAAAACTGAAATCTTGACCTTCCCCTCCACGTCTGCTTCTTTCAGCCTTCCTCATCTTAGGCAATGGCAGTTCTATCTTCTAGTTTCTCAAGTCACAAATGTTGCAGTGACTCTGAGTCCTGTTAGCATTACACCCACAATGTACCTAGAATATGAGCCCTGTTCACTCCCTCCTCTGGTACCATCCTGGTCTGACCTTCTCTCATACATCTCTTGCCTGAATTTATTTTCACCCAGTTTCCTTGAATTTTTTCTTCACCCCCTTCACATTTCTTTCCAGTACATCAACTCAAGGGATAGATCATGTCTCCTCTTCTGCCTGAAACTGTTCAGTAACTTCCTATTTCACTCTGAGTAAAAGCTGATGTTTACCAGTGGACTAACAGGTCCTATGTAGTCTGTCTCCTATTATCTCTCTTCCTTGTTGCTTCAGCTACAATGGCCTCCTCGGTGTTCCTGGAACATGACGAGCATGTTCTTGCCTCAGGGCCTTTGCACATGATGAACACTGCCCCATGCCCCCACTGGCATGTTCTACTGCAGATATCTGAAAGGCTAATCCCTTACCTTTTCCAGGTCTTGACTGAGATGTGACTTTCCCAGTGAAGCTGCCCTGATAACACTACTTAAACCTGCCAGTGCAGGGGACACGGGTTCGATCCTTGGTCTGGGAGGACTCTATGTATTGCAGAGTGGCTGGGCCTGAGCACCACAACTACTGATGCCTGAATACTCTAGAACCTGGGAGTCACAAGAGAAGCCACTGCAGTGAGAAGCCCACACACCACATTGAAGAGTAACCTCTGCAGCTAGAGAAAGCCCAAGCATAGCATCAAAGACCTAGTGCAGCCAAAAATAGTAAATAAAATTTAAAAAATACATATTTCACTTATTTATTTTGTTCCTTATCTGTTTTGTTTCCCTCTTACTAGAATATGGGCTCCATGTCTTTTCTATTTATTGCTGCAGGAAATTCTTATTTGTTGAGGCAATTTGACTTTCTTTATATCCTTGGTTAATTGATTATTTTAGAGTATGTATCTAGGTTTATGTCTTGAAATCCCCTTCTCTTCCACTTGGCATATTTGATGACCATTTTTCGTCTCTAGCTCAGAGAAGTTTTCTTCTGCCTTTTCTTTTCTTTCCTTATTCTCTTCCTTCTGTATAGTTCCTGCCATCTCTGTCTCAAACACCTTTTGGTCATGTGCTGTGTCTTTTAACTTTTCTTTCATATTTTCCATTGCTTTGAATTTCCTCTCTTTTGGGGGACTGCCTTGATTTATCTTTCAGCTCACCAACTTCAGTTGTGTGTATTTTATCATGCAGTTCCTTGCCTTTTTGCAAATATATTTTTAATTAACATAAATATCTTTCTTGTTCTCTAATTGCTGTCTTTTACACAGCAGTTTGTTATGATGAAAATAACATTCTCCAATGTTTCTGAAGATGCTAATTCAGATTTTTGAAAAGACCTCTTCTATTGTTATCCCACATTTGGCTATTTTATAATTTCATTTTAGACTCTCATTTTAATGCTGTTTGTTTTCCTTAGCATTCCTGATAAGCTATTATAGTCCGCTCTTATTTGCAAGAAATGGCTGAAATGCATTTCCTCTGAAATTCAATTGATTAGGTTTTATCAAAAACCTATTAGGTGTTATCAAAACACATTGATTTTTATCTAGTTATAAATAAATGCATACCTAGTATATAAAATATATAAATTACAGAAAAATAAAGGAAGGAAAAAGTCATGCATAAGTCATTATCTATAAATAACCACTGATAAACATTTTTGTGTATTTTCTTCCTCACATTTTCTAATACACACACACACACATACATAACTACTTCTTGCTATTTAAGAAACACCAGCACACTTTGGGGAAAACAAAGTCTCTGCTGTCATGAAGATTATAGTCTAGTAGCAGGAAAAGATAGAACTGAAACAATCCCAGAGATTAGAGCATAATTACAAATTGCTATAATCCAGAAAGAAGAAAGAGATGGCTCTCTGATTTCATAAAAACAAAAGAAAACTAAGCTGAACCGAGATGACAGGAATGCCTTCCTTCAGTACTCGATTATGTCCTGAGTAGGATTTAACTAGGTGAAGAGAGGAAGAAGGTAATTTGAGACAAGAGAAATATGGATGTATATATCCATCCCCGAGGCAGGAGAGAAAAGTGGCTTTAAGGAAAGAGAAAGAAGCCAGAGGCTGGCATGTGGGAATGAAGGAGAGGATGGGATAGAGGGGCCTGGAAAGGCAATAAGAAGTGAGATAGTGTCCAGTCTGCTGGCTGCATTTAAGATTTTTGTCTTTATCTTAAAAGCATTTGCAGGACTTAAACAGGAAGACTGCTGTGATTTGCTTTAAGCTTTGAAAGGGTTACTCTGACTGCAATGGAGAGAACCCATCAGAGAGACTGTTAGGACACAAGTTAGGGGATTATTACAGTCATCCAGGTGAGACAGGATAATATCTTAAACTGCTGTGGTGACACAGAAGTGGGGAGAAGCACTTAGAGGGAAATGTCAAGGATGCCTCTGGGATTTCTAACACAGCTAGATGGATAGGGTGTTCTACACCACAGGGAATATCACCATGTTTCTGGAGCTTTTGAGTTCTGGGTTTCCCTGATGGCTCAGACGGTAAAGAATCTGCCTGCAAGGCAGGAGACCCAGGTTCAATCCCTGGGTTGGGAAAATCCCCTGGAGAAGGGGATGGCAACCCACTCCAGTATTCTTGCCTGGAAAATTCCATGGACAGAGGAGCCTGGTGGGCTATCTGAGTCAGACACGACTGAGCGGCTAACACTTTGAGTTCTGCAAGAATTGCACACGTTAGATTTGCAGAACCTTTGCGACGGTCAAGTGAAGACAGTTGATTCCTCATGTTTAAAGCTCAAAGAGGCCTGCCTGAGCTGGATGGACGATACACACTGGAGACTCATAGGCCAGAAGATGGGAAGTGAAGCTGTGGCCTGGGGAACCACTTAACGTATGGGGCCTCTTCCAGAAAAGATGGCACTGGCTTATAATGCATCAATTGTGCAAGACTGCCTGTTTCCTCATGTCTTTCTAATTTGCATTACTAAATTAATCTTTTCCAAACCTGTTCTTATCCTTGTTACTTTGGCCTGAATTTTTAAGTGAGGTTAAACATCTGTGTCTGCATTTATTGCAAGAATTCCCCCCCCCCCCACCATAACTCTGAAATGTGAAAGTATATTATTCTGGAGAGGAAGTCTATAGATTCATCAGTTCTCAAACCGACTGTGAAATCATTCAGAACCACCAATGGGGAGTTGTTCTGAACAAGGAAGTTTACTCTTCCACTGGTCAGCCCTGCAAATATTTAATCACTCTGTTCACTGTCCTTTAAAGCCATCTCTCCCACAGAGTAACCCATCCTCATGCATTAACCCTTTGAGTTTCTGTCTTCTTAAACTGAGCCAGAGTCATCCTGCTGTGGCTCTGGGATCACCCGTGCAGCCCTGGACACGTCAGGCATATTCTACATTCCCCTTTACTCCCTTCTAATGTGCAGAGTCTTCCTGCTTCTAATATTTTTTGTTTCGCAAAACAAAGAAGATCTGGTGATGCTTTTATTCCACTGTGACTGAAACTCATTCCCTCTAATCTGCTAATTTCTAGAGATTCAGCTGCTCAGATATTGCTTTCTAATCACAGAAAGCAATGCCAGTAAACGTGTCGAGGGTGGGGGTGGGAGTTGAGGATGCCAAGGTGCCCATCCAAGGCTGGCTGCTTCTCTCTGCTCTCCAGGAAGTACAGCTTCATCAGTGAAAAGCATTCCTGCGGCTGTCACTAGGGGGAGTGTGAGTCAAATGTTTCACTTGGAAAATGCCAGAAAGGGAGGCAGGGTGGGGGCGGGGGCGATGGTTTGGAATGCTGGGACAGAGAAAACACTGAAAAGTTAGGAAGGAATTTGTGGGGCTGTGTCCTTCCTGGCTGTTGCACGAAGTGTGGGTCTGGACCCGCTGGAAGCAGAGCCTTTGGTGCAGGATTCATCTGCAGCCAGGAACTCTAGGCAGAACTGAGGGAGAATGCCAGGGAGGGGAGGGAGAAGCCACATTCTTGACTCTTCCAGGCACAGGGAGGGACGTAGGGTTGGTAGGATTCCTGCACACACTTTCGAATGTAGGTGCGGGCCTCTTTGATCTTGCAGCATGATCAGTGAAGGGAGATCCTTCAAAACATGAGCTCAGGCACCATGACATCAGATGGGAAATAAACATTTAGTGAGTCCTGCTTGGTATAATCCGCTGTTCTGAGAACAACAGAAGGGAGAGAGAAAGGAAAAGAAACAAAACAGGAAAAAGATACAATCTTTGGACTTACCTTTTAAATCTTCTTTGGGAATTTGCAATGTTTTCATTTCCACCCTTGTCTCACTTCATCAATACCTCCTTTACATTTTTCATCCTTTTGTTACCATGTCTGTATTCGAAAACAAGCTCAACTCTGTTTCCCCATTGAAGCGAGACTTTTCTGGATCTGACACTGCTCCTTGACCCCCATCCTGACCTATTGCTGTCCCCTTCCACAACCAGACTTGTTGAAAGTGGTCTCCTGTCTGTCACTGCTCATTCATCCAGTCGTCAACTACACTTTGGGTTCTGCCCACAACACTCCATGAAACTCTTTGGGCCAAGGTCCTGGAAGATGACTTTCACTGGAAACGATCCCTGCTAGCCCCACCTCCAGCAACCCAGTTCCCTTCTGCACAGTCATGGGGAGGAATGTATTCTGTGTTATTCCAGAGATACTGCTGCTGCTGCTGCTGCTAAGTCGCTTCAGTCGTGTCTGACTCTGCGCGACTCCATAGATGGCAGCCCACCAGGCTCCGCCGTCTCTGGGATTCTCCAGGCAAGAACACTGGAGTGGGCTGCCATTTGCTTCTCCAATGCATGAAAATGAAAAGTGAAAGTGAAGTTGCTCAGTCGTGTCCGACTCTTCGCGACCCCATAGACTGCAGCCTACCAGACTCTTCCATCCATGGGATTTTCCAGGCAAGAGTACTGGAGTGGGGTGCCATTGCCTTCTCCGAGAGATACTGCATACATATACAATTGAACATTTTAATGTATCTTTTAATATCCACTTTTACAAAAAAGAAACACTGTTTTGTACTTCCTTTTAAAATATGCAATGTATCTTAGTAACCTTTCTGTATAAGGAAGACATTTAATGTTTCAAAGGGTCAGGTTTCCATCATATTGAGGTAATAAAATATATTTAGCCAGCCTGTTTTTAAGGGACACTAGGAGTGTTTGATATTCTGCTATGACAAACAATGCTTCAGTGAATGAATACAAATATGTCACTCCATACTGCTGTAAGAGTAACTTCGAGATGGCTTCTGAGAACTGGAATTGCTGGGTTCAGGGCAGATGTGTTTGTAAATTTAATCTATGTTGCCAAGTTGTTATTACTCCTGCCAGAAAAACGGGTCAAATACCCCTTTCTCTACCCTGCTTAAACTTCTTGTTTATCTGATAGGTGAAAAGCAGCCTCTCTGAGTTTTAAATGAGCATCTCTTCTTATGTTTAAGAGCCATGGCAGGGGACCTCCCTGGTGGTCCAGGGGCTGAGACTCCATGCTGTCAGTACAGGGGGCCTGAGTTCGATCCCTGGTCAGGGAGCTAGGTCCCATATGCTGCAACTAAGACTCAGCACAGCCCAATAAATAAATAAATAAATACATAAATATTAAAAAAGAGCCATTGCAGATTGACTATTTTCTAACTATGAATCTTCATGTAACACATTCTAGATATTTCTGATAATTCCCATCACCTTTGAGATAAAGCGAAACTCCTAAGATGGCCTTTCTTCTCCCTACAGCCTGGTTTGTAATTGCACCTTCTTCCCACCCTCAGCCCTGCAGGCTTACTGAGTGGCTTTCTGTCTTGGAACACTACTCTCTTGCCTCTGTCTGCAGTGTCCTCCACCCCAGGTCACGTGCGGTCAACTATTTGTCACCTTAGGGAAGGCCTCCGTGATTTCTACCTCCAAACGCCCTGCCCTTCGATCTATTAGGTCCTTGTGATTTCTCTGTCTCTAGGACCACTCTTGACAGGATGTTGGTCGTCAATAAATATTTGTTGAATGGATGAGAGGCTGAATAGCCCTACAACTAAACGGATTTCGTAAGCAGGATCTCCAAGCAGGATTTCAGCTGCCAAAGGAAAATTTCTAGATGTACTTATTCTATTGCTATCCATGCATTTCCCCCCCCCTCTCTCTTTTTCTTTTTTTCCCCCCTTGACTTAAAACACAACCATGGAAACAAATGCCTCTCAGAGTCCATGAATTTCAAAGTCATTTTGCTTAGCGATGTGATGGTTCAAGGGAAGTATGTTCTTTGCGGTGGCTTTTATTAAAGAAAAGATCAAATTTTTGAGACACCGTATAGGTTTAACTTTCTCTTAAGGGGAATGGAAAATAGTTGGCTCTTCATTAGTAGGAGCCACTACTGCCGGGTGGGTTTGACCTGAACATGAATGCTCAGGTCACTCTTCAGTGAAGAGGTGTTTCCATGCTCCAGTTCGGCTCCAAGTAGAACTGGCCCCTGCACCGTTCTTTAGAAAGCATGTCTGCTGGTACAGAGAAGGCAACCATCCCAGGGCTGAGCAAGCCTCATTACTGATCGAATCAATCCTCTGAAAAGCATTTTGATACTTAAAAAATTAGCTTTGTTTTTCTGGAACGTCGACATATATAGAACTCTTGAAAACCACTGACTATACATTGGGTTTTACTGATGTGCTATTTCTGAATCCTGCTGGGTTTTTACCACCCCCAGCGTGTTTCTTCAGAATTCACATATGTGGTATTGACCATCCCCTTGGGACTCTAAACGAGCGAGTGCTGTAAGTGGACAGCGGCATCTTGACCCACGCTGCGGGCAGAGGCCAGGGGAGGAGAGGCATAATTGCGGTGGTCTGGGAGACACAGGCTGTCTCCTGTGGAAGGGCCGTGGCCATCACTTAGAAATGGCATGTCTCCAGAGGTGCAACAGTGTCAAGCACAAGGCTGAATGTACTTCCAGAGCGATGTGGGAGAATAAAGGGTTACTCCAGCCTGGGCCAGGGATGCTGTGTTTTCCTTGGAGGGCTTTACTTTTTTTTTAATTAATTTTTTTTTTTTTTAAATATTCTGGCTGTGCCACATGGCATGTTAGATCTTAGTTCCCTGACCAGGGATTGAAACTGCATCCCTTGCATTGGAAGTGTGGTGTCTTAACCACTGGACTGCCAGGGAAGTTGGGTTTTACTTCTCTGGGCTCCTGGTGATTGCCTGCTGCAACCCTCTGGGATGTGCTTCTCCAAGGATTTTACCCCAAATATCACTGAAGTCCATTTCTGTGCAGTCAGTATTCCTTTCCAAAGGAGTTACACTAAGAGAGTCTTCTGATCACAAATTTATATTTTTTATTTGAATGACAATTTGTTCATCAAATAGTTTCTATAGTTGTCTTTGAGGAGTTAAGACTTTAAAATCTAACAAAAAAAGTAGCATAAAAGCAAATATATGGACATGTATAGGTATGTATGTATTCATATGTATTTGCTTTTATATATTTTCATACATAGGGGGCTTCCCTGGTGGCTTAGATGGTAAAGAACCCTCCTGAAACACGGATCAAACCCAGGTTTGATCCCTGGGGAGAGCCCCTGAAGAAGGAAATGGCAACCCACTCAAGTATTTTTGCTAGAGAGTTCCACGGACAGAGGAGCCTGGGGGGCTACAGTCTATGGAGTCGCAGAGTTGGACATGACTGAGCGACTAACACATTTTTTTCACTTAAAAAAAATTTTTTTTCATACATAAAATCAAACTCAAGAGAACTGAGCCTTTCCTTCTATAATTGGAATCTTGGTCTCCAATAAGAAAATGCACCTTCTTACGACTTATAAACTTAATGTCTGAATCTGTTATGTTTTGGGAGAAACTAAATTGGAATTCCAAGAAAATTTTTCTGGGGACTGCCTTGCTCACAGGTCAGAAACCTATCAGACCCCACAGAAGAGGGCCAGGCACTCCCCCAAAGCCCCCGATTGTTGAGAGTAATTCTAAACCCATGTGTATGGAAGCTGCCAACATCAGTCCAAAGAAACACGTCAGTGCTCTTTCAGGGTATTTCAATCCAAGAATGTGGTTTCTTTCTGTATGTGGTTTCTTTTAAATGTGCAATACATTACTGCAATACAGGTTTGGGGAAGAAAAAAATAAAGATGGATACATGTAATTAAAATAAAACCGGGGCCATAGGAGACTGTTTACAGAACAGTAAAATGTTAAAAAAATCAGAGGTTCTCAGACCCCCGACCCCTAAAGGAGGAACCATTATTTTACTTCTGTATAATTTATGCAGTTGCAAAGCTGCAGATGCCCTGCTTACGGGCCTCTAAAGGTGGAGGCAGGCTGCTGGTCAGTGCCTGGGCATGTGGGCAGTCTTCCGACAGCTCAGCTGCTGGAGATAGCGCTAATCCTCTCCCTGCACTCCGTGAAGGGAGCCGTTCTCAACTCTGGAGATCCTGAGAACGTACTGCTCGGGGTGTGAAGCAGAGTCCACCGGTTAGAAGCGTGGGTATTAGAAGTATTTAACAAACCAGACAAAAACCAGCTGCCACTGTCTGAACCCCCATCCCCACCCCCCATGCTTTGATCAATTTAATCCTGAAGTGTCCATACAAAACGAGAAGGAAAGATTCATGAGTCACAGCAAAAAATCAAAGATGAGGCCATAGTTTATGTCTCCAGCATCAGAGGGTCAATTTGTTTCCCTAAATGCTTCGAAAATCCAAGAGGCCAGGCCAATCAAAGCCTATTCTTTTGGATGACATATACTTCCATCATTAGCCAGTTTAGTGGGGGTTATTTTTATAGGGGCTTAGGAAGGCCACCCAAGCTTGTTTGTTATTTTCTAGTAATTTCTTAAAGCATCCGGATAAGCTTCCCTTCTTCTTGCCATGGCTCTCCACCTCACATTTTCCAGAACTCTATCCCTACTTCCTCCATCAAGAGTAAATCATCACTTCCTCCCAAGAAGAAAGGGTTTTGGACCTCAGGGCCCATGGCATGGCAGGTGGAGCACTTTCTTTGAATGTTAAGCTGCCCCTATGGCTCACCTGGTTTCCCCATCTCCAGGATGGAACCCAGAGCTGGCAACATCACACGGGCATCACATGGGCAAACTTATGTGAAGCTCTGAGCATAGGGGATATTTGGAGACACTCACAAAGTTTCATCTTGACCCCCACGTGGCCCCCCTCATAAGAATGTTTTCCCTTAAACCATTTGAGATGAGTCAGAGATAGCAAAAGTAAGAGCTGGAAAAAATGATCCTCCCAGGAGACCTGGCAGTGAAAGTCTGCCTTCAAAGCAAGTTCTTCATGGAAAATGTCCTTTCTCAAGTGTATGAATCTACTAATTATGGAAGAAAACTTTGGATTGGCCATTGCTGTCCAAACGTGTCAGCCTGCCAGTGTGTGACTTTTGGAAATGCCATTCGCACGGTCTGTTTTTCTCTTAGGGCTTACTGGCTCACACGGCAGCAATACCATGGCTTTCCCAACTACAACATGCTAAATATCAGTTCAACTTAATGTTGTCTTGACCACATTCCTATGTGTCTGGCCCTACGTTGCCAAAGGGGAATGCGAACTTGGCCCACTCTCCCCCTCCTTTTTACTGATGGTGTCACCTTCAGATCCTTCTGTCCAAACCAAGTACAGACCATTACACACAGCAGGAGGGTTAACTTGGCTCCAGCAAAAGTGAGAACGTTCCCACACATGTATGCTTGTTTTTCAGTGAGCTGCATAAGAGCACATTTAAGGTGCCTCAAGGGTCTTTGAATCCTGGAAGATTTGCTATGAAGAGTATCTTCTGCGTTTCCATTCTTTAAAGTTTGATGACCCAGGTGTGACAGGTACAATTACTGTCCTTCCCATCTCTTTCCCCATCTGTATCTCACTTCTCCAGCTCATATCCCCTCCTTCCATGCCACACCTGGAATCATCTCCCTGAAATGCCAATGTGAGGGTAACATTTAAAGGCTCAAAAATCTCTCAGAAGCTTTTTATTGCCCACAAGACCTTTGCTACCAGAATAACACAGAAAGCCATTCGTGAGCTCATTGTCTCCTTCTCTGTTCACCTCTTGCTGTTATTGTCTGCCCCAAGGAGTGTGTTTCAGAAATACTTAACCTCCTGTAATTTCCCAAATTTTTCATTCTGTTTCTTGCTTTTGTGCCTTTGAATGCTCTCTTTGTGCTGAACAAACTTCTACTCATCCTTCAAAATCCTACTCAGATATCACTGTCTCTTTAAGCCTTTTTCTGTATGTTGAATATTCTTGTTTTATGGTGTGTACTGTTCTGTACTGTAAATAAATGTTGGTTCATTTATGTACTTCTTTCTTTAGATTTGAAAATCATCCAGCCTGGTTTATAGTAACTGGATTGAATATGGTGAAGAATTTTAATGTAATTGCTGTTGTGGAAAAAAAATAACTGATAATTTAATTATCAATCATGTTGCCCAGAAGGTGACATTATTGGACTTGGAAGCCAAACATGTAGCCTCAAGCTTAGGGGTATATTTCATCTGAGACTATACCAAGTAATATATTGGGTATGAGTAAGTTTACAGAAATATTTGTAAAAATTTGCCTAGCAGGTGTTCATAATTTCATTGGTAATACAAAGTTGGGTAATAATTAATATGCTAACTAAATGACTTTCCTTATATTTTTCATGGAACTCAGTCTTGGTATGTAGACATCTGGCTTGTTAGCACATTTCAATTTAGTACCTATTATTATTGTTTTCATCCATTACTTTAGTTCTAGTCTTTTAAGCAATTACACTGGTTGTTTCTTACTTTTAGTATTTTATAAGTTCAATGTTCCTATGCCTTTATTTTTTAAATTATATTTACAAAGTCTTAATTATCTTTTTGCGTTTGTATTTTTGTATTTTTTTAAATTTACTTTTAACTGCAGGATAATTGCTTCACCCATGTTGTGTTGGTTTCTGCTGCACAACAGCGTGAATCAGCCATAAGTATACGTATGTTCCCTCTCTCTTGAACCCTCTTCCACCCCCCACCCCACTCACTCCTCTGGGTCATCACAGAGCACCAGGCTGAGCTCCCTGTGTTATATACAACTTCCCGCCAGCTGTCTGTTTTACATATGGTCATGCATATGCTTCAGGGCTACTCTTTCAGTTCATCCCACCCTCTCCTTCCCCCACTGTGTCCATAAGTCTGTTCCCTATGTCTGAGTCTCTATTCCTGCCCGGCAAATAGATTCACCAGTATCATTTTTCTAGGTTCCATATATATGTGTTAATAAACGATATGCTTTCCTCTTTCTGACTTACTTCACCCTGTATAACAGGCTCTAGGTCCTATGCCTTCATCGTGTTAAAGTGTCTCCTCACTCCCTACCTGTGAGCATTCATCAGACTCACAATTTTACAGTTGGATGGGATTGTTAACACATCATCTGATTCTTTTTTCTTTTATGTTACAGGGTAAACTGAGGAGCAGAGAAATGTTTTGTGTGACTGGTGTAGCTGGTTGGTGGCTGAGCCAAGACCAGTTGGTCCTGAGACTTCCTTCCAAGCTTGGTGCCCTGTCTGCTGCCCAGGTGGTTTCCTTCCATTGGCTTCTTCACTGATCTCTTTCTCCTTCCCAACCTCTTTCAGGGAA
The DNA here is from genome assembly GCF_910594005.1 of Cervus elaphus. Lineage (NCBI taxonomy): Eukaryota > Metazoa > Chordata > Mammalia > Artiodactyla > Cervidae > Cervus > Cervus elaphus. Next base: position 24,793,036 of record NC_057842.1, on the reverse strand, counting down.
ATCAGTTCACCTTACCCAACAGTTCCAGTTCCTTCTATGCTTCTGGGTATCAGGGTTGGGGGTGAGGAGGGGGAAAGTTTGTCCCTATTGAATTTTCCATTTCCTATTTGAGAAAGGTTTTTGCTTTCCCTCATTTGATTTTATGGTTTTCCAATATTCTTACTGAGTATATTTTGTTTATTTAGACCATCTATACTTTATGTGGTTAAAATATGTGATCCTTTTCATTTTTCTTTCTTTCACATTTTCCTTAGTAGAAAATAATCCTAAGTTTTGGTTAGCACATACCATTTCCTTATAAAACATTATGGGTTACTTTGGATATTAATATTCTTCAATTAAAAGAAAGATTCTTTTCATAGAAGGTCAGAAGACTCCTGCTCCAGGCTGATTCCCACTGCTTCCATTCCCTTTATAACATCCTCCCTCTGTGTCAAACCTTTGCTTGAAGACATCCAAAGATAGGGAGCTCGGTATTTCTATGAAATTCCAACTGCCTCTGGACACACTACCTTTTAAAATCTTCTTTTTAATCCAGTTGAGTCAGGCTCTCTCTCAGTAATATAATTCTGAGTTCAGAGCCATAAAAAACAACTTGAGTTCTACTTTCAGCCAACTAATCCTGTATTTGAAAACAGCTTTCATTTCCCCCTGCGCCTGTTCTTCCTCTGGCTAAACATTCCCATTTCCTCTAAACCGTGATCCAATAATTTGGTTTTAAGTTCCCCCTCATCCTGATGACCTACTAAAGGGCCAGAAACGACTGCAGCTCCCCAGGTGGACTCTGACCAGAGAGGCTGAGCTCTCCTCTTATTTCTGACCTGTGCGATCATGCTTTTTCACGCGAGGCATCTTTCTGCCAACTCACATGGAGTGGTTTGTTATGTGGTGACTTGCATCCTCCGCAAAAGATAGGCTTAAGTCCTAACCCTTAGTAGCTCAGAAGGTGGCCTTGTTTGGAAACAGGGTTTTACAGAAGTAACTAAGTAAAATGAGGTCTTTAGGGCAGGCCCGAGTCCAACCCTTATGAAAAGGGGAAATTAGGACACAGAGACAGACTCCCACAGAGGGAGGATGAAGTGACGGCACTGGGAGAGGACAGCCACACAGCTGGAGGGATGCATGGACAAGCCAAGGAGCGCCAAGGATGTTTGGCAAACACCAGAAGCCAGAAGAGGCAAGGAAGACTTCTCCCGTGGGGCTACCAGAGGGTGCGTGGCCCTGTCAACACCTTGACTCCAGATTTCTGGCTTCCAGGACTGCGAGACAACACATTTCTGTTGTTTGAAGTCACTCTGTTCTCGGTATATCATTGAAGTGGTCCTGGGAAGAGGATGCACTGTTCTTTCACCAAAGCTCCCTGCCCATTATTCCCCACTCTGTAATCTCTTTTTCCCTTCTCTCGAATAGTTCCTGGTCTTTCCAATCCATGTGAAAAGCTCTTTATTTAAAGTTTCATTTCTGTTTGATTTGGCTCATCACCTAAGCCAATTGAGATCTTGTATGTCCTGTTTCCATCACGTGGGTATTTTTATCTGTTTCAGTTTAGAGTCTCCTAGAGTTCCTGGAGTCCTTATTCAAACCACTGGGAAAAGCATTGACCGAGATACAATAGATGCTCCAGAAATCCCCTTTAGGTCAATGCTGACTTTCTTTGCTGTGGTCGTTCAACCTGTTTTAAACCCAGCCAACTTCCTTGATCCAATTTAAAACTTTCTGTCTTGAATACAAGACAAAATACTATGAAAGACACTGTCTAACATCTTGCTACAATCATGATGTGCCATTTTATATCATTCTTTCTTGCCAATTCAGTAGCTCTATCAACAATTAATCCGGGATGATTTACTCCATATTATCCCAATTACTTTTTCTTTTTGAACTTGATTTTCTAAGTCAACTCAAACCAAGTTTTTAATAATTCAGTCAAGAATCTTGACTGAAACATCTATCAAATCTTTTTGTGGAATCTGTCTCTTTGCTCTGACAATGTAAACCATAATTCTCTTCTATTTTTTCTGGCTCTTTAAAGATTCAGCTCAGAGAACACATTTGCATCCCTAAGCCTCTCCCCAATCCTCTTCAAATATTCATATGTATTTTTTCCCAATCATGAGACTTAAGTTGTTTTTTTTTTTATAATTATACTCTTATAATTTCTATGCTTATCTTGTTTTTTGATTCACTCTTAGCATTATTTCATCTGACCTTTTCAGACTGAAGATTGTTTTTGACAGGGAAGATGAAACACATAAGTTTGAATGAACTCTTATGCATATACAATGCCTATAATACATGTATAAACATCTGATAATAATTACATCTTAAATTTCTTACATTTTGAAATAATGAAAGCATTTTGGTACATACTCCAGTCTGTAGGTGGACAGCTATAATTGTCATATATGTTCTCAACTTTTTACTTGATAACAAGGATCAGTCACTGAATATTTTCTTTGAGCACCCTTTTCTCAAGGTTGACTACCATTTCTCTTGACAATAAATAAAGATTTGTGTCTTCTTGATAAAGTTTCAGAATGTCCTAGAACAGTCTGGTTCATTTCAAGTAGATAATTTTTGAAGAGGATAGTATGTAGGTCAATACTAAAATAGCTTATATGCATTGTTGTACACATTGTCTGAAAGACAGCATACCACACATATTCCGTATATAATATGGCAAAATACCCAGGGCTTACCTGTTTAAGGAGCATCACATAAAATTTGAGTTGACTTAGGAAATCAATACATGCTTTGTCAATGCTAAAGGTATCTGTAAGAGGCATTAGACCCAGGAGCTGATTGTCCTTGTCACATTTTGGAAATTATTGCCCAGATCTACCTGTTACTTAACATAGAATGTGACAGCCAGATGGATTAAAACCTCACGCCTGGCCTTCCACACTGGAGTTGCAGCTGGGCAAGCAAGGAACAGCACAGAGGGTAGCTGGGAAGATACAGTTCTCAGACACTCTTCAGGTATGTGATTGGAGTTGGTGCCAGGGAACCCACAGCAAGTCATGCTTTAATTCAATCAACGTATCCTAGGTACCTGCTTTCATTGTGATAAGTGTGGGCAGTCCAGGTTGGCAATGGGTAAGACAGACACTTGGCTGGTGTTTAGCGTCAGATCTTTAGTCCCTGAAAGCAGTCTTGGAAAGACACATAGGCAGGACCACAGGCATTTCAGGGGAGCTAGAATTCCAGGAAGGTGTCAGAATGAACGGGGAAGTGGTCACATGGAGAAAGCTCAGGAAGAAGTGCTCAGAGTCAGGGTGTTAGCAGACGAGCTCTTTGCCGAGTAAGTAGGGACGTGACTTATGCAGCACAGCAGGCACTTAGGGACAGCCTTTTGTGACCACAATGCAAGCTTGACCATGACTAGAGAGCTGGGCAGAGCATCTGTATTTTATTTCTGGCCTGACTGCATGCAGGACGGTGGAAGGGACAAGACAGTGAGGGAGGCCCAGGTTGTTTCTATATTCCCGTAACTAGCAATCGGGCTAGGACTGAACCTGTTGGTGTTTTCTAAGTCACCACTGATTACTTGCATTATTTCTGTCACATCTGTTAGCATCAAATTGTGGATGAGACGGCTCAGAGCTATCTATTCGAGCTGTATATCCCAGGGATCCTTTTACAGAGACTCTAGAACTAGGGGATAAGTCAAAAGAGATAATATTTGGCCCTCGGAAAATTCTGGAAGATGTTAACCTTGGGAAATGTAGGCACCCAATAAAATTCTGAGGTCCCCCATGATGACTCTGCTCCTATGATCCTAGTTATTCCTAGACCCTTTTCCTATTTTTTGAAAAACTTATTTATTTGGCTGCATTGGGTCTTAGTTGCATCGTGTGGTATCTTGTGACTGTCGCAGGCGCAGTAATTGTGGCTTTTGGGCTCCAGAGTGTGCAAGCTCAGTTGCAACACGTGGGTTTAGTTGCTCTGCAGCATGTGAGATCTTAGTTCCCCAACCAGGGATCCAACCCACATCCCCTGCAGTGCAAGGAGGAGTCTTTACCACTTGGACCACAGGGAAGTCTCTAGACCCCTTTCCTATTAACCAGGATCCCTCTGGCCTGGACAAGGCTTTGAATATTGATATAATTTCTGATTTTTTTTTCAAATTTCTCTTTCCTTGTCACAAACTTGACCAGAGAGCATTAAAAAATCACTCACTCAGTTGTCCCTTTATGCAGATGGTCTGTCATTTGAGTAACTAACACCATTTTCCTCTAAAGAATGAGCTGAGACCCTATTTGATAGACAGAGATACATTTTCTCCAGGACTTGAGATTGCTTTAGTATAGCTATCAGACATTTCTCAAAGATCTGGTGAGACAGATTTATTTTTGAACATCTTGGTCATGATAGCAAACTGTGCCATTTTTCTTATCATTTTCACCAACAGACTTCGTAATGAATCTGATGTTGCTGCCAGAAACAGACTTCACATCCTCTCAAGATTGAAAACTCTCTGGATGTTTTATTGACTGCCTTATATGACTTTTCTCTAGCTAATGTACAATCAACATGCTTTTAACTTCTTGTAAAGCAAAGGAGAGATGGGAAAACAGTCCACAGTACATTACTTTCTATTCTCAGAGTGTGGTGGGTATTTATCCTTTGATAAAGGGGAATGCTCTTTCAAATAACACAAAGGACAACATCATTATTTGGTTCTAAACAAAAGTTCTAAAAGTCCTACACCTTCCCCTCTTTTCTCCCTCCTTTCTTTTTTTTTATGCTTCAGTTCAGTTCAGTTCAGTTCAGTAACTCAGTTGTGTCTGACTCTTTGGAACCCCATGAACCGCAGCATGCCAGGCCTCCCTGTCCATCACCAACTCCCGGAGTCCACCCAAACACATGTCCATTGAGTTGGTGATGCCATCCAACCATCTTATCCTCTGTCATTCCCTTCTCCTCCTGTCCTCAATCTTTCCCAGCATCAGGGTCTTTTCAACTGAGTCAGCTCTTTGCATCAGGTGGCCAGAGTATTAGAGTTTCAGCTTCAACATCAGTCCTTCCAATGAACTCCCAGGACTGATCTCCTTTAGGATGGACTGGTTGGATCTCCTTGCAGTCCAAGGGACTCTCAAGAGTCTTCTCCAACACCACAGTTCAAAAGCATCAATTCTTCTGCACTCAGCTTTCTTCACAGTCCAACTCTCACATCCATACATGCCTACTGGAAAAACCATAGCCTTGACTAGATGGACCTTTGTTGGTAAAGTAATGTCTCTGCTTTTTAATATGCTGTGTAGGTTGGTCATAACTTTCCTTCCAAGGAGTAAGCGTCTTTTAATTTCATGGCTGCAGTCACCATCTGCAGTGATTTTGGAGCCCAGAAAAATAAAGTCTGACACTGTTTTCACTGTCTCCCCATCTATTTGCCATGAAGTGATGGGACCAGATGCCATGATCTTAGTTTTCTGAATGCTGAGCTTTAAGCCAACTTTTTCACTCTCCTCCTTCACTTTCATCAAGAGGCTCTTTAGTTCCTCTTCAGTTTCTGCCATAAGGGTGGTGTCATCTGCACATCTGACGTTATTGATATTTCTCCTGGCAATCTTGATTCCAGCTTGTGCTTCAACCAGCCCAGCGTTTCTCATGATGTACTCTGCATAGAAGTTAAATGAAGGGGGAGGAGCCAAGATGGCGGAGGAGTAGGACGGGGAGACCACTTTCTCTCCTACAAATTCATCAAAAGAATAACTGAACGCAGAGCAAACTTCGCAAAACAACTTCGGATCGCTAGCTGAGGTCATCGGGCGCCCAGAGAAGCAGCCCATTGTCTTCGAAAGGAGGTAGGACAAAATATAAAAGATAAAAAGTGAGACAAAAGAGCTAAGGACAGAGATCCGTCCCGGGAGCTCTTAGGCGGCATTGCTTGGGGTAGGGTCCGGGCCCGAGTGCCCTGAGGACAATCGGAGGGAACTTCTGTGAGTTGCCAACTTGAACTGTGGGAGACCAAAAGAGAGAGAGTAAATTAACCGGCCGAACACACTGCCGGCCGTTCGCAGAACAAGGAGACCGAGAGGGTCCAGAGAGGAGCTCGCAGGCTGCGGACCGGCCCAGCCCCGCCGGAGGCAGGAGGCAGGAGGCAGGGGGGAGGGGAAGGTCGCGGCGAGACACAGGGCGCAGGCACCCGACCGGCGCGGGCGGGGACTGGGGCTGGGGACGCGGAGGGCGGAAGGCGCGCTCGCCCGACTGGCGCCAGAGGAAACTGAGACTGGGTCCGCGGAAGGGAGGGGGCGCGCCACACCTGGGGAGAGTGCGCCCACCAAGCCCCTGGCTGCCTGGACCGCTCTGACGGGGAAGGCACAGAGAGCAGGCGCAGCTTTTCCTTCCGCGCTTTTGTGGAACACCCGGGGGCTGGAACCTCGCGCAGCGCGGGTCGTGCTCCATATAGAACAGCCGGGAGCCTGAGCAGCGCAGACGGAGAAAGCAGCGTCAGCCCCTCCCGGCAGCCCCAGCCCATCCCCGCGGCGCAGGCCTCTCCCTGCAGCGCAAGCCCCTCCCTGCCCCGCAGAGCGATGGAGCTAGCTACCAGGGTGAGAGTCCACCTCCGCCCGCCTGTGTCAGGGCGGAAATGAGGCTCTGAAGAGACCGGCAAACAGAAGCCAAATAAACAAAGGGAACCGCTTCAGAAGGGACTGGTGCAACAGATTAAAATCCCTCTAGGAAACGCTGACTACACCGGAGGGGCCTGTAGATATCGAGAAGCGTAAGCTGGAACGAGGAGCTATCTGAAACTGAGCCGAACCCACACTGACCGCAACAGCTCCAGAGAAACTCCTAGATATAATTTTACTTTTTTCTCTCTTTTTTTTTTTTAATTTTTTTTCTTTTTTTCTTTTTTTTCTTTTTTCTTTCTTCTCTTTTATTTTCCTTTAAAATCCCCTATTACTCCCCCATTACTCCTTAACTTTCATTTCCACAGACTTTTATGATTTTTTAATTAGGGGGAAAAAAAAATTTTTTTTTTCCTTTTTTTTTTTTTTTTTTTCTTTTTTTTCTTTCCTTTTTCTCTTCTATTTTCTATTTTTCTTTTTCTCTTATTTCTTTTAAAGTCCTCTAGTGCTCCTCTACTACTCCTTAATTTTCATTTTCAATACACTATAACCTTACAAAAAAAAAAAAAAAGAAGAGAAGCCCTATTTTTAAACCGAAGATTATTCTCTCCCAATCTTGACTCTCTGATTTCTACCTCAGAACACCTCTATTTCCTCCTTTCCCCTTCTCTTCCTAATCCAATTCTGTGAATCCTTGTAGGTGACTGGGCTACGGAGAACACTCTGGGAACAGACAGCTGCGTCGATCTGTCTCTCTCCTCTTGAGTCCCCCTTTTTCTCCTCCTGTTCATCTCTATCTCCCTCCTCCCTCTCCTCTTCTTCATGTAACTCTGTGAACCTCTCTGGGTGTCCCTAACGGGGGAGAATCTTTTAGCCATTAACCTAGAAGTTTTCTTATCAGGGCTGTATAGTTGGAGAAGTCCTGAGACTACAGGAAGAATAAAACTGAAATCCAGAGGCAGGAGACTTAAGCCCAAAACCTGAGAACACCAGAAAACTCCTGACTACATGGAACTTTAAGTAATAAGTGACCGTCCAAAAGCCTCCATACCTACACTGAAACCAACCACCACCCAAGAGCCAATAAGTTTTAGAGCAAGACATACCACGCAAATTCTCCAGCAACGCAGGAACATAGCCCTGAACATCAACATACAGGCTGCCCAAGGACACACCTAACACATAGACCCATCTCAAAACTCATTACTGGGCACTCCATTGCTCTCCAAAGAGAAGAAATCAAGTTCCACGCACCAGAACACTGATGCAAGCTCCCCTAACCAGGAAATCTTGACAAGCCAATTGTCTAACCCCACCCACTGGGTTAATCCTCCACAATAAAAAGGAACCACAGACCTCCAGAATACAGAAAGCCCACTCCAGATACAGCAATCTAAACAAGATGAAAAGGCAAAGAAATACCCAACAGGTAAAGGAACATGAAAAATGCCCACCAAGTCAAACAAAAGAGGAGGAGATAGGGAATCTACCTGAAAAAGAATTTAGAATAATGATAATAAAAATGATCCAAAATCTTGAAAACAAAATGGAGTTACAGATAAATAGCCTGGAAACAAAGATTGAAAAGATTCAAGAACTGTTTAATAAAGACCTAGAAGAAATAAAAAAGAGTCAATTAAAAATGAATAATGCAATGAATGAGATCAAAAACACTTTGGAGGGAACCAAGAGTAGAATAATGGAGGCAGAAGATAGGATAAGTGAGGTAGAAGATAAAATGGTGGAAATAAATGAAGCAGAGAGGAAAAAAGAAAAAAGGATCAAAAGAAATGAGGACAACCTCAGGGACCTCTGGGACAATGTGAAACGCCCCAACATTCGAATCATAGGAGTTCCAGAAGAAGAAGACAAAAAGAAAGGCCATGAGAAAATACTCGAGGAGATAATAGCTGAAAACTTCCCTAAAATGGGGAAGGAAATAGCCACCCAAATCCAAGAAACCCAGAGAATCCCAAACAGGATAAACCCAAGGCGAAACACCCCAAGACACATATTAATCAAATTAACAAAGATCAAACACAAAGAACAAATATTAAAAGCAGCAAGGGAGAAACAACAAATAACACACAAAGGGATTCCCATAAGGATAACAGCTGATCTATCAATAGAAACCCTCCAGGCCAGAAGGGAATGGCAGGACGTACTGAAAGTAATGAAAGAGAATAACCTACAACCTAGATTACTGTACCCAGCAAGGATCTCATTCAGATATGAAGGAGAATTCAAAAGCTTTACAGATAAGCAAAAGCTGAGAGAATTCAGCACCACCAAACCAGCTCTTCAACAAATGCTAAAGGATCTTCTCTAGACAGGAAACACAGAAAGGTTGTATAAACGTGAACCCAAAACAACAAAGTAAATGGCAACGGGACCACAACTATCAATAATTACCCTAAATGTAAATGGGTTGAATGCCCCAACCAAAAGACAAAGATTGGCTGAATGGATACAAAAACAAGACCCCTATATATGCTGTCTACAAGAGACCCACCTCAAAACAAGAGACACATACAGACTAAAAGTGAAGGGCTGGAAAAAAATATTTCATGCAAAAGGAGACCAAAAGAAAGCAGGAGTCGCAATACTCATATCACATAAAATAGACTTTCAAATAAGGGATGTGAAAAGAGACAAAGAAGGACACTACATAATGATCAAAGGATCAATCAAAGAAGAAGATATAAAAATTATAAATATATATGCACCCAACATAGGAGCACCGCAATATGTAAGGCAAACGCTAACGAGTATGAAAGAGGAAATTAATAGTAACACAATAATAGTGGGAGACTTTAATACCCCACTCACAACTATGGATAGATCAACTAAACAGAAAATTAACAAGGAAACACAAACCTTAAATGACACAGTGGACCAGCTAGACCTAATTGATATCTATAGGACATTTCACCCCAAAACAATCAACTTCACCTTTTTCTCAAGTGCACACGGAACCTTCTCCAGAATAGATCACATCCTGGGCCATAAATCTGGTCTTGGAAAATTCAAAAAAATTGAAATCATTCCAGTCATCTTTTCTGACCACAGTGTAGTAAGATTAGATCTCAATTACAGGAAAAAAATTGTTAAAACTTCAAACATATGGAGGCTAAATAACACGCTTCTGAATAACCAACAAATCATAGAAGAAATCAAAAAAGAAATCAAAATATGTATAGAAATGAATGAAAATGAACACACAACCACCCAAAACCTATGGGACACTGTAAAAGCAGTGCTAAGGGGAAGGTTCATAGCATTACAGGCTTACATCAAGAAACAAGAAAAAAACCAAATAAATAACCTAACTCTACACCTAAAGCAATTAGAGAAGGAAGAAATGAAGAACCCCAGAGTTAGCAGAAGGAAAGAAATCTTAAAAATCAGGGCAGAAATAAATGCAAAAGAAACTAAAGAGACCATAGCAAAAATCAACAAAGCTAAAAGCTGTTTTTTTGAAAAAATAAACAAAATTGACAAACCATTAGCAAGACTCATTAAGAAACAAAGAGAGAAAAACCAAATTAACAAAATTAGAAATGAAAATGGAGAGGTCACAACAGACAACACTGAAATACAAAGGATCATAAGAGACTACTACCAGCAGCTCTATGCCAATAAAATGGACAACTTGGATGAAATGGACAAATTCTTAGAAAAGTATAACTTTCCAAAACTGAACCAGGAAGAAATAGAAGATCTTAACAGACCCATCACAAGCAAGGAAATCGAAACTGTCATCAAAAATCTTCCAGCAAACAAAAGCCCAGGACCAGATGGCTTCACAGCTGAATTCTACCAAAAATTTAGAGAAGAGCTAACACCTATCTTACTCAAACTCTTCCAGAAAATTGCAGATGAAGGTAAGCTTCCAAACTCATTCTATGAGGCCACCATCACCCTAATTCCAAAACCAGACAAAGATGCCACAAAAAAAGAAAACTACAGGCCAATATCACTGATGAACATAGATGCAAAAATCCTTAACAAAATTCTAGCAAACAGAATCCAACAACATATTAAAAAAATCATACACCATGACCAAGTGGGCTTTATCCCAGGAATGCAAGGATTCTTTAATATCCGCAAATCAATCAATGTAATACACCACATTAACAAATTGAAAGATAAAAACCATATGATTATCTCAATAGATGCAGAGAAAGCCTTTGACAAAATTCAACACTCATTTATGATTAAAACTCTCCAAAAAGCAGGAGTAGAAGGAACATACCTCAACATAATAAAAGCTATATATGACAAACCCACAGCAAGCATCACCCTCAATGGTGAAAAATTGAAGGCATTTCCCCTGAAGTCAGGAACAAGACAAGGGTGCCCACTCTCACCACTACTATTCAACATAGTGTTGGAAGTTCTGGCCACAGCAATCAGAGCAGAAAAAGAAGTAAAAGGAATCCAGATAGGAAAAGAAGAAGTAAAACTCTCACTGTTTGCAGATGACATGATCCTCTATATAGAAAACCCTAAAGACTCTACCAGAAAATTACTAGAGCTAATCAATGAATATAGTAAAGTTGCAGGATATAAAATTAACACACAGAAATCCCTTGCATTCCTATATACTAACAATGAAAAAACAGAAAGAGAAATTAAGGAAACAATACCATTCACCATTGCAACAAAAAGAATAAAATACTTAGGAGTATATCTACCTAAAGAAACAAAAGACCTATACATAGAAAACTATGAAACACTGATGAAAGAAATCAAAGAGGACACAAACAGATGGAGAAACATACCGTGTTCCTGGATTGGAAGAATCAATATTGTCAAAATGGCTATTCTACCCAAAGCAATCTATAGATTCAATGCAATCCCTATCAAGCTACCAACGGTATTTTTCACAGAACTAGACCAAAGAATTTCACAATTTGTATGGAAATACAAAAAACCTCGAATAGCCAAAATAATCTTGAGAAAGAAGAATGGAACGGGAGGAATCAACCTGCCTGACTTCAGACTCTACTACAAAGCCACAGTCATCAGGACAGTATGGTACTGGCACAAAGACAGAAATATAGATCAATGGAACAGAATAGAAAGCCCAGAGATAAATCCACGAACCTATGGACACCTTATCTTTGACAAAGGAGGCAAGGATATACAATGGAAAAAAGACAACCTCTTTAACAAGTGGTGCTGGGAAAACTGGTCAACCACTTGTAAAAGAATGAAACTAGAACACTTTCTAACACCATACACAAAAATAAACTCAAAATGGATTAAAGATCTAAATGTAAGACCAGAAACTATAAAACTCCTAGAGGAGAACATAGGCAAAACACTCTCCGACATAAATCACAGCAAGATCCTCTATGACCCACCTCCCAGAATATTGGAAATAAAAGCAAAACTAAACAAATGGGACCTAATGAAACTTAAAAGCTTTTGCACTACAAAGGAAACTATAAGCAAGGTGAAAAGACAGCCCTCAGATTGGGAGAAAATAATAGCAAATGAAGAAACAGACAAAGGATTAATCTCAAAAATATACAAGCAACTCCTGAAGCTCAATTCCAGAAAAATAAATGACCCAATCAAAAAATGGGCCAAAGAACTAAACAGACATTTCTCCAAAGAAGACATACAGATGGCTAACAAACACATGAAAAGATGCTCAACATCACTTATTATTAGAGAAATGCAAATCAAAACCACAATGAGGTACCATTACTCGCCAGTCAGGATGGCTGCTATCCAAAAGTCTACAAGCAATAAATGCTGGAGAGGGTGTGGAGAAAAGGGAACCCTCTTACACTGTTGGTGGGAATGCAAACTAGTACAGCCGCTATGGAAAACAGTGTGGAGATTTCTTAAAAAACTGGAAATAGAACTGCCATCTGACCCAGCAATCCCACTTCTGGGCATACACACTGAGGAAACCAGATCTGAAAGAGACACGAGCACCCCAATGTTCATCGCAGCACTGTTTATAATAGCCAGGACATGGAAGCAACCTAGATGCCCATCAGCAGATGAATGGATAAGGAAGCTGTGGTACATATACACCATGGAATATTACTCAGCCATTAAAAAGAATTCATTTGAACCAGTCCTAATGAGATGGATGAAGCTGGAGCCCATTATACAGAGTGAAGTAAGCCAGAAAGATAAAGAACATTACAGCATACTAACACATATATATGGAATTTAGAAAGGTGATAACGATAACCCTATACGCAAAACGGAAAAAGAGACACAGAAATACAGAACAGACTTTTGAACTTTGTGGGAGAATGTGAGGGTGGGATATTTCAAAAGAACAGCATGTATACTATCTATGGTGAAACAGATCACCAGCCCAGGTGGGATGCATGAGTCAAGTGCTCCGGCCTGGTGCACTGGGAAGACCCAGAGAAATCGGGTGGAGAGGGAGGTGGGAGGGGGGATCGGGATTGGGAATACATGTAAATCCATGGCTGATTCATATCAATGTATGACAAAACCCACTGGAAAAAAAAAAAAAAATAAAAAATAAATAAATAAATAAAATTAACTTAAACATAAAAAAAAAAAAAAAAAAAAGAAGTTAAATGAGCAGGGTGACAATATACAGCCTTGACGTACTCCTTTTCCTATTTGGAACCAGTCTGTTGTTCCATGTCCAGTTCTATCTGTTGCTTCCCGACCTGCATACAGGTTTCTCAAGAGGCAGGTCAGGTGGTCTGGTATTCCCAGCTCTTTCAGAATTTTCCACAGTTTATTGTGATCCACACAGTCAAAGGCTTTGGCATAGTCAATAAAACTTCAGCAATTTTATGCTTCAGCAATTATTTATTGAGTGCCACCTCTGACTGATTGATCGCTGTACTCTGCCCTCGTGGGGCTTATGCTTAAGAGGGAAAGACAGTTGCTAAGCAACTGATTATGAAAGTTAACTTATAAGAAAATCTGGCACTTGCTTGTTACCAACTGGGTTTTTCCCACTGATGATCTGAAGTCCCTTATTTTGTGACCTTTACTGGTACCTGTCTGACAAATTCCTCTGCTGTTGGTTGAAGGAAGTCACAAACCACAGTAACTGAACCTCCTCTAATTCACATAACCCTCTTCCATTCCTTGGGACCTTCAGGGTTAATACCACTGTATTGGGTCTCCTAAATGTATTATAGTTCCAAGGCAGCTTTTGCTAAACCTTTCCCACTCTCTTTAATCATGAAAACTCCTCTCTGCACAATCTTCCACCCCCTTTTCTCATGAGAGGTCAAAGCCAACATAATTCTTCAGCTCAAGATTTCTGTATCCAGCTGAAGATTTATGTTTCAAAAATCTATTGATTCTTCTGTAAAATATGTGTCCTTTCTCCTTCTCTTAGAATAAGTCTCATTTCTCTCTGCAGACTTGCTCTCTCCAGCTCATGTCCTCTCATCTTCTTTGGACATTTGTTCAAACAAACCTTTTTCTCTCCCCCCTCACCTCCAACTCTGATTTTTATCAACCTTTAATTGATTTTTTCTCTACAGCCCATACAGGGGCTCAAATCTCCTTCATACTAAAAAACAAGAGGCAGAAACAAACAATAGCAACATCAGCAATCATTAACACACACACAAAAAGCCCTATCATAAAAAAGAATGAAATAATGCCATTGCAGTGACATGGATGGGCCCAGAGATTATCATACTGAGTGAAGTAAGACAGACAGTGAAAGCCTAATATCATATAATATTGCTTATATGTGGAATATATAAAAAAAGGTACAAAGGAACTGATTTACAGAACAGAAAATAGAAAGCACAGATGTAGAAAATAAACTTATGGTTACCAGGTGGCAAGAGGGGGTAGACACAAACGGGGAGATTGGAATTGACATATATACACTACTATATATATGAAATAGATAGACAACAATAAGTACCTATTATATAGCACAGGGAACTCTACTCAATACCCTCTAATGTGGGAAAGCAATGTAAAAATAAGTGGATATACAGTGCATAGAATGCCTCACATTAACTGGACTTCAAGAGACTGGAACACTACAACTAGCTGTTGATTTATAGGTATTTTATTCTTACAATTTACCACCTTTCTGAGTTTACTAAGCCCCAATTGGGGCTTCTAGATATAAAATTATTTCACTTCTAAAAAGAAAACAGTGGGTATATGTATATGCATATGTATAACTGATTCTGTTTGCCACTTTGCTGTATACCTAAAACCAACACAACATTGTAAATCAACTATACTATAATAAATTGTTTTAAAAAACCCTTTCAGAATATTTCAGCCTATGTTGTTTGCCTCTCATCCCTTACCACTCCCTTTTTAACTTCCTTCCTGACCTCATGATTAGCATTGTTTTCTTTTGAAGGTGACATTGAGTGACTAGCCATTGATTTATTCACTTATTTATTACATTACCTGGTTACTTTTGTATGGCAGGCTCTTTGAGAGGTTTGGGGGTAAGCTTCCAGTCCATGCCTTTGGAGAACATTTGCACTTCAGGATAACTATTAGAACAGAGGTGGGATGTGCAAGACGTGGCAATTCCCATGTGTCATAGCCCTTTCATTCATTTCTACAGGAACAGATGGTTCTGAATACTTTGTTCTTGAAACACTGTCCTGTAGATTCCATGGCACTGCACTGTCTAGGTTTGCTCTTAACTGGCGGTGGTGTTCCTTCTCTGCCTTTGTTATTGGCAATTGAACGTCTCTACCAGTTTTTGCCCTTTCTATGTAGACATAGCCTCCACTTCTTTTTTTTCTTTAAAAAACTTTTTATTTTATTTTGGAGTATAGCTGATTGACAGTGCTGCAATAGTTTTAGGTGGATAGAAGGGATTCAGCCATACACATGCATCTACTCTCCCCCAAATGCCCCTCCCCTCCAGGCTCTCACATAACATTGAGCAGAGGTCCCTGTGCTATGTGGTGGGTCCTTGTTGGTTAGCCATTTTAAATAAAGTAGTGTGCAGGTCGATCCTCAAAACCTCCACTTCTGTATGTGATCTTTTTGCTACTTTTTTCTAGCCTTGGCTCTGGTAACTGCAGCTGAAAGATGAAGACTGGGAAGAGCTGAGACTTGGAAGTATGCACCCTCACTGAAAGAGGAGCCTGGCAGGCTGCAGTCCAAATGGTCACTAAGAGTCAGACATGACTGAGCAAGAAGGAATATCCTCACTGAGCACCAGGCTCAGAAGGAAACCAGGGAGACAAGTCCAGCCAGGCGGGTACAGCGCAGTATACAGAGAGAGGGCAGGTGCTCAGTTAGTACAGAGCATCAAGAGGTGTTACACACACAGGACATGATGATCCTGAGAATTAAGGCCCTTGTCAGCTCTCCTGAACCATCTCGGTCGCCTCCAAGCTCTGTTCTGTACAATAACTCCAGGTTTGTCTTGGTGAAGGATAGCACTAATCTTATCACTGTCCTTTAAAAAATACCTTCTGCCCAATCCCCAAGCCCAAGGTAACCACTATTCTGATTTCTAATGCTATAAATTTGTTTGGACTTTTGAGACTTTATTATTAAACGGCATCATAAGACCTGTTCTCTTTACTGTCTGGCATCCATTCTACAGCGTTCTGCTGTAGAACTTTGTGGGGTTTTTTTGTTTGTTTTGCTAGGTAGAATTCCACCATAATAATGTACAACAGTTTCCTTGTCCACTTTGCTGATGATCATTTGGGTTCTTTTCTGTTATGGCTTTAGAGAATAAAGTACCTTTGAAGACTAAAAAAAATATAAACACCTTCAGTAACTCTTAGCACTCCAGACTTCTTGTGATTGGGTGTTTGAAGCATAAGTTCTCCATTTTTCCTGCTTGGGATCATATGCTTTAACCAAACGGTCCTACTCACCAGTTCATGAACAGCCTCCGTGGTGTTTTCTTCTTTGTCTTTACTTTCCAGATGGCTCTTTTCCCTATGACCTCTCTCCCTCTGCCTCTATCCCTAATCATTTTATCCTTTAAACTTAGCCAAATGTATGTTCCTACTACATGCTCTTGATTTTATCATCCAGAGGGGATTGCATCATTTTCCAATTTACTAATGCTAATTTAAAAAAAAAATTTTATTTTATTTTGGGGCATAGCCAATGAACAAAACAATGTTGTGACAGTTTCACATAAACAACTGATGCTAACTTTTAATTTCTTTTGACATTCGCTACAGCAAAGAACACAAGATATTTATGTGTTCATCTTTCTTATTAGGCTGAATACTCCTTAAAGGAAGAAGCCACGATTATAACCATCTTTGTATGTATTTTCAGTTCCTAAGACAGAATGTTGCACATTAGAAATGCTCAATAAATGTATATCGAGTAACCCCTTAAATTGTGCTGCAAAGGAAAGCTGCCATTATTAGTTTGTTCTTTGATTCATATAAATTTATATTCTTTTCTGGAAATAAATTATCCCCAAAACTGTGTTTTGAGTTTATAAGTTTGAGTTTATTAAGTTTATGATTTGGTGAAGGACAAGCTTCTCTGGGAAACATTAAACTGAGAATGCCATGTTCCATCTTTTCAATCAAATATGAATTTCCCATTCAAAAGAAAAAAGCATCCTTTAAGAAGGGTGAACAGGATGGCACTTTTGAAAAAGCTTTTCTGACTGTATTTAGATTAATTCAAGGAAATTCTCTAATTCTAAGCTCGTACTATTTTTTGCCATGTCAATTGGAACATTTTCATTCACTTCTAGCTTTTTTCTCTCCAGGCCTATGATCTATGATCTTCAGGCCAGTTTTAGAGGAGAAGGTTCATCCAGATCAAGGCTGTTGAGATGAATAGTGGAGTTGAGAGTAGTATGGCAGGGGGGTAAGGAGGAATCTCGGAGTAATTCAGTAACAGGGTCCTGGATGAGGACCAGTTGTAACTGATGAGGGTGAAGGAAGAGATCAACAGCCACCAAAAATATTAGATGTCTTGATTCAGGGATGTCCAGCTGACCATCAAGGCCAAGTTATCATTGCTGGACTTTCTAAACATAAGAGCTAGAGACACATTGGAAAACCAAGGTAAGTAGTTCTTAGCTGGTCATCCTCTAAAATGAGTGTCTATCATGCTCCTGTCTTTAATTGGCATTGTGTGTGTGTGTATTCAGTCACTCAGTCATGTCCACCTATTTGCGACCCCCATGGAATATAGCCCACCAGGCTCCTCTGTCCATGGGATTCTCCAGGCAAGAATACTGGAGTGGGTTGCCATTTCCTCCTCCAGGGGATCTTCTCAACCCAGGGATCAAACCCATGTCTCTTGTGTCTCCTGAGTTGGCAGGCAGATTTTTTAAACTACTGCACTGCTTGGGAAGCCAGTAGTTGGCATTAAACAGATATAAATGACCAATGAACCAAAAAGAAGAGGATTCTGAAGTCATTGCTAGTACTTGAATAGTCTCCAGCCTTAAAGTGAGTGAAAATATCCTCTTCTGTCCTGTTCATCTTAACAGCCTTGATCTTCTCACTTCTCAAGTTAGTTTTTAGAGATTACAGGACTCCAAAAATGCCATCCACATCTCAAAATTTGGGCCATTATGCCCTCCTAAGGTATACTCTCTGCTCTCTTTAGAATAGTATCAGCTCTGTCTATGGGGTCCTCTCCATAGCTTTGGGCTACTTTCCTCCTTTTTGGCTGTTGCATTGGAAACTTAAACCCAAGAAGTTCAACTCCTCTTCAAAAAACCCACAATGTCTAATATCAATTGACTTCTATTACAAATATGTACTCTTGTGCTTCCATGTTGTTCAAACTCACTATTCTCCTATCAAAAATCCAAACCAGCTGTTTCAAAACCTCAGTTCTATAGACTCACAACCTAGGGAAGTTAGTATTTCCTAAGTAAAAATATAATCTATTGCAAAATCACAAACATTATTTATTATTTAGTTATTATTTCTTGGTGTGCTAAACTGTAACAGTCATGTCCTTCTTACTTCAGTTTCATCTTCTGTTTACACAATTTAAAACTGTTTCCTGTGGCAGGCGGGGAGGTGTATTTTCTATTCCAGAACATTCAATTGCACCAAAGTTCTATTCTTTTACACACACACACACACACACACTCACTCTTCACTCTTCTTACATCTCCAATCCTATTAAACTTCACTCACTTTTTCTTTCCTATCATCATGATGACTACAGCTTCTAAGCTAAAATGCTGAACATGTTGTCTGATAAATGTCTTGTCATTTCCAGAGTATGAGATAACTTTCAGATCTAAAATGGAGGGATTTCTAATCCTTTTATGGCTATAAGCCATAGCCCATGAGGATATATGAAATTTAGCTATGTCTGGAAAGCCTGATATATGAAATAATCGCACTCATATACTTCCATTTTTGCTGTGATACATAATTTGGCCCTTGCCTATATTCTGTTTTATGACCTTCTATCGTCAAAAAAAAGTGTTTTCTGGGAGAGCAGAGGTCATGCCTTATATTCTTTTTCACTTCTTTAATTTTTTTCTGGACAACTAGGTGCATAATGCCAGTCACAGGGTATGTCTCATCCATCAAATAAATTATATAAAAACAGTATATTAAATATAACATGAAATCCGTTGTTTTCCAGGCATTTGTCCAGGACAATAAATGATTCTTCTTCTCACATGTTACCCTTTCAACTTTAAGCATCTTTATTAGTTTTCTATTGCTTCTATAACAAATTACTACAAAGTTAGTGGCTGAAAGCAACATACATTTATTATCTTAGAGTTCTGTGGGTCAGAGTCCCACACAGGTCTCACAGAGCTAAAAATCAAGGTTTTGACAGGGGTTCATTCATTTCCAGAGGCTCTTGGGGGGAACCCTCTTACTTGCTTTTCCAGCTTCTAGGTTTCCCCCGCTTCCTCGGCTTGTGGGCCCTACCTCCATCTAAAAGTCTGAAATGTTGCATCTCTCTGATCCTTATTCTCTTCTCACATCTAACTCTTACTTATCATAGCTGTGAGTTTTTCCATTTAAGAAAACTTGTGATCATTACTAAGTGAAGTAAGTCAAGACAGGATGATAGATATGTGATATTACTTACATGTAGAATCTAAAAAAAATTATACAGACAATTTATTCACAAAACAGAAACAGACTCATGGACCTAGAAAACTAACTATGGTAACCAAAGAGAAAGGTGGGGATGAGGGACAAATCAGGAGTTTGGGATTAACATATACACACAACTATATATAAAAAGGATAGCGAACAAGGACCTAGTACAGGGCACAGGGAACTCTACCCAATATTCTGTAATGACCTATATGGGAAAAGTATCTGAGAAAGAAGGGATGTGTATATATGCATAACTGAATCACTTTGCTACACATGTAAAACTAACACAACATTGTAAATCAACTATTGTTGTTCAGTTGCCCAGTTGTTTCTGGTCCAACTCTTTGAGACCCCATGGACTGCAGCATGCCAGGCCTTCTTGTCCCTCACCATCTCCAGAAGTTTGCCCAAGTTCATGTCCTTTGCATTGGTGATGCCATCCATCCATCTCATCCTCTGACACTCTCTTCTCCTTCTGCACTCAATTTTTCCCAGCATTAGGGACTTTTCCAATGAGTCAGCTGTTCGCATCAGATGACTGACATACTGGAGTTTCAACTTCAGCATCAGTCCTTCCAATGAATATTCAGGGTTGATTTCCCTAGAGATTGATTGATTTGATCTCCTTGTTGTCCAAGGGACTCTCAGGAGTCTTCTCTAGCATCACAGTTTGAAGGCATCAATTCTTGGTGTTCTGCCTTCTTTACAGTTCAGTTCTCACAACCCTACATGACCACTGGGAAGACCACAGCCTTGACTATATGAACCTTTGTTGGTAGAGTAATTCTGTACTTTTCAGCACACTGGCTAGGTTTGTCATGGCTTTCCTGCCAAGAAGCGAACATCTTCTGATTTCACAGCTGCAGTCACCATCGGCAGTGATTTTAGAACCCAAGAAGAGGAAATCTGTTACTACTTTCACCTGTTCCCCCTCTATTTGCCATGAAGTAGTGCGACCAGATGCCATGATCTTAGCTTTTTTAATATTCAGTTTTAAGCCGGCTGTTTCACTCTCCTCCTTCACCTTCATCAAGAGGCTCTTTAATTCCTCAACTATACTCCAATATAAGATAAGAATTAAATTAAAAAAATTTTAAGGAAAAGACTCATGTTATTATATTGGGCTGACTTGGAAAGTCCAAGATAATCTATGGCAAGTTCCAGCCACTTAAATTAATTAAATGCAAATTATTTCAGATGCAAATTATTCACACATGCAAAGTTCTTTTTGCTAGCTAAAGCAACATATTCACAAACTCCACCATTTTTCCACCTCAGTTCAGTTCAGTCACTCAGTCGTGTCCGACTCTGTGACCCCATGAATCGCAGCACGCCAGGCCTCCCTGTCCATCACCAACTCCTGGAGTTTACCCAAACCCATGTGCATCGAGTCGGTGATGCCATCCAGCCATCTCATCCTCTGTCGTCCCCTTCTCCTCCTGCCCCCAATCCCCCCCAGCATCAGGGTCTTTTTACATGAGTCAACTCTTCGCATGAGGTGGCCAAAGTACTGGAGTTTCAGCTTCAGCATCAGTCCTTTCTTTTTTTTTTTTTTATCTTTTTAATTTATTTATTTTTTCAGTGGGTTTTGTCATACATTGACATGAATCAGCCATAGATTTACACGTATTCCCCATCCCGATCCCCCCTCTGA
The DNA here is from genome assembly GCF_910594005.1 of Cervus elaphus. Classification (NCBI taxonomy): domain Eukaryota; kingdom Metazoa; phylum Chordata; class Mammalia; order Artiodactyla; family Cervidae; genus Cervus; species Cervus elaphus. The sequence continues at coordinate 24,771,767 of NC_057842.1, read as the reverse complement.
ACACCCAGGATTGATCTCCTTTAGGGTGGACTGGTTGGATCTCCTTCCAGTCCAAGGGACTCTCAAGAGTCTTCCCCAACACCACAGTTCAAAAGCATCAATTCTTCGGTGCTCAGCTTTCTTCACAGTCCAACTCTCACATCCATACATGACCACTGGAAAAACCATAGTCTTGACTAGATGGACCTTTGTTCACAAAGTAATGTCTCTGCTTTTTAATATGCTGTCTAAACCTAATGCTGTCATAACTTTCCTCCCAAGGAGTAAGCGTCTTTTAATTTCATGGCTGCAGTCACCATCTGCAGTGATTTTGGAGCTCAGAAAAATAAAGTCTGACACTGTTTCCACTGTTTCCCCATCTATTTGCCATGAAGTGATGGGACCAGATGCCATGATCTTAGTCCATTATTACATATACCAAATTCTTAGCAATTTTCTTAGAATCAGTAGTGGTCCTAAGAACTTTTTTTTCACTACTTCTCTTTTTTAAAAAATAATTTTTCAAATTTAGGTATAGTTGACTGATAAATACATAAGTTTTAGGTCTACAACATAGTGATTCACAGTTTGTAAAGGATATGCTCCATTTATGTTAAGTCACGTTAGTCATGTCTGACTCTTTGCCACCCTATGGGCTGTATAGCTCACCGGGCTCCTCTGTCCATGGGATTCTTCAGGAAAGAATGCTGCAATGCGTTGCCATGCCCTCTTCCAGGGGCTCTTCCTGACCCAGGGATTGAACCCATGTCTCCTGTGGCTCCTGCATTATAGGTGGATTCTTTATCACTGAGGCACTGGGGAAGCCCATACTCCATTCATAGTTATTATAAAATATTGGCTATATTCCCTGTGTTGCACAATGCATCCTTGTAGTTTATTTATTTTCTATAGTAGTTTGAATCTTTTATTCCCCCACCCATGTCTTGCCTCTCCTTTCCCTCTCCTTACTGGTAACCACTAGTTTGTTCTCCGCACCTGTAAGCTAGTTTCATTTTTGTTATATTCACTGGTTTTTATTTTTAGATTCCACATTTAAGTGATAGCATACAGTATTTGTCTTTCTCTGCCTGACTTGTTTTACTTAGCAAAATGCCCTCCAGGTCCATCTGTGTTGTTGCAAATGGCAACATTTTATTCTTTTTTATGGTGGAATAGTATTCCATTGTAATACTAAGTTTCTTAATGGTGTTATCTTCCTCACAACTCTTTGCAAGTATCAACATCAGTAATAATCTGTTTTAGAAGCATATTATCCCTTTAGGGTTGAGTAATCAAGTTGGAAACTATCTCAAAGGTTTTAACCATGGATTACTAATTGGCAGTCCAAGTACAGAATTTAGCTCTCAGGTTCTATTTGACCTTCATCATGTTATAAAAATGTATAAATTTAAATGTCTTCAGGCACATTCTGTAGTCCACATCACAGTCCCTACCACCTTCTACTGTCAATAACCAACCTACTTACCTCATTCAGGCAGATGAATTTTTGCCTTCTTCCTAAAAACAGTTGAGTTTCTGATGTCTAATGTAGTCTATGTACTAAACTATGAAGTTGTCACTTAATATCTTGAGTTTTTTTTAAATAGAACTTTTGTACTTTTAGTCATTAGGTCTTATTATCTTACAAATTATTTCATTTATGAACAATCATTTGAGGATTATATTTCTACCTATTCATTTTGATTCTGTGTTACTCAGAGTACATCTGATTTTCTGTTTTACATGGACCTCTTGAATAATTATGGAGATCAAACCTCCTAATTCTTTTCTTTTCCATTATAAATATTTCCTATTAGATGTTTATTTCACTTGATAGTTTCACTGTTTTCACTCGATAGTTTCCAAACATTTCAAGTTTTTCAATACCCTTTTTATAATATGGTGACCAGAAATAGTCCACTACTCCAGAGGTGGTGTGATCAGTGTCAGGTACTGACAGGTACTGTCAGGCTCACTTACTTTTTTTTGGCATACTTTTATTGACATAGATAAAATCACCTTCACTCTGTCAGCTTGTAAAACACATTAGGCTCATATTTTACCTGCATTCAATTAAAATGTGCTTCCCTTGTGGCTCAGCTGGTAAAGAATCTGCCTGCAATGCAGGAGACCTGGGTTCTATCCCTGGGTTGGGAAGATCCCCTGGAGACAAGAAAGGCTACCCTTTCCAGTATTCTGGCCTGGAGAATTCCATGGACTGTATAGTCCATGGGGTTGCAAAGAGTCAGACATGACTGAGCGATTTCCACTTTCAATTAAAACATCCAGGACTCTCTTGGTCAAGTTCTTCTGTTACGTGAATTTCTGATACTGTAGTTTCCCTTGACTCTAGTTTTGGTTCATTCATTGGGCAGCAAGCATTTATTGACTACTAGCTGCATGCATGACACTGTGCTCAGCGCTGAGGGGTATAAAGCGGAATGCACTGTAGTGAAGCAGTTCATAGCTCCAAGAAGGAGAGACAGATTGGTGCATATTTTTGGTCCAGAATGAGAAACACAGCAGGAGAGGGATCTGCAAGGCAGACTTCCACCCAATTAAAGAGAAGCAAGTGCTCACCAACGTGCTAAGGACTTTAAGTAGAGGCGGTCAATCATTGAATATTTAGGTTTGGAGCTGATGAGAGGTCTGGGCTGAAGTTAATGATTGGGAGGATAGTAGACTTGTCATTTTGCATCCACTTATTCATTGTTTCTTCTTTTGCCTGGGGGTGTGAACCTTTCCCCCTTGGATATAGCCAAGTTTGGATCACCAATCACCATGTTCTTTTCCTGTCGTCCCTACTAGTGGGATTGGCACATGTCCCAGCCAGACCAATATGATGCTCACTCTCTGGAATTTCAGTCTTGACCAAGTTGCTGAAATGATTGGCTGCTGATTTGCTCAATGGCTGGGCCCTGACAAGACTGCTCCTTGCTTGGTTCTAACAACTCTGGGACTGAAACCCATCTAGATCTCTCCCTTTAAAAGCCCAATTCTGCAGCTTACCTTTCAATTCTGTAAATTACTTCTTATCCTTACCTCAAATTCCTTTTCAGATTATCCAGTTGTCAAGTCCAGTTTCCGTTGCGCTAAATTATAGGACTTACTCCATAGCATTCAGTTCAGTTCAGTCGCTCAGTTGTGTCTGACTCTTTGCTATCCCATGGACTGCAGCACGCCAGGCTTCCCTGTCCATCACCAACTCATCGAGCTTGCTCAAATTCATGTCCATCGAGTTGATGATGCCATCCAAGCATCTCATCCTCTGTCGTCCCCTTCAATCCTACCCAGCATCAGGGTCTTTTCAAATGAGTCAGCTCGTCGCATCAGGTGGCCAAAGCTGGTGCTGGAGTTTCAGCTTCAACATCAGTCCTTCCAGTGAATATTCAGGACTGATTTCCCTTAAGAATTGACTGGTTTGATCTCCTTGCAGTCCAAGGGACTCTCAAGAGTCTTCTCCAACACCACAGTTCAAAAGCATCAATTCTTTGGTGCTCAGCTTTCTTTATAATCTAACTCTCATATCCATACATGACTACTGGAAAAACCATAGCTTTGACTAGACGGACCTTTGTTTGAAAAGTAATATCTCTGCTTTTTAATATGCTGTCTAGGTTGGTCATAGTTTTTCTTCCACGAGCAAGCATCTTTTAATTTCATGGCTGCAGTCACCATCTGCAGTGATTTTGGAGTCCAAGAAAATAACTCTGTCACTGTTTCTATTGTTTCCCCATCTATTTGCCATGAAGTGATGGGACCAGATGCCATGATCTTAGTATTTTGAATGTTGAGTTTTAAGCCAACATTTCTACAACTATATATAACATTACATATATATATATATACACACACACACACACATATAAAACTATATGTAACATTATATATATATAACAACATTACATAACTATATCATTATATCAGCTTAATTTAGTGGTTAATGCTAGCAAATTAGATAGCAAAGTCTTAAGAGCACACTCTGGAATTGGTTTCCTGGGTTTAATGCTAGCTTTTTCACCAATAACTTTAGCAAACTTAAAGTAAAATACTTTATTTCTGTGACCTTCAGTTTTTATGTCTATAGAATGGCATTTCCAATAATCCCACCTACTTAATGCAGTTTTTTTTTAAACCTGAAGGATAGAGTGCATATAAAACTCTTAGCATGGTGTGTGACATGTGCAAAGCATTCAATAAATGCTAGAATGGGTAGGGATTAAATGTTGCAAAAGCTAGTAAGGATGTCTGTATGGAGAGATTTGAGTAGGGAGGGAAGAGATAGCAAAAAGTGAAGTCATAGAGTCAGAGAGGACGATAATCCCAGTTATAATAGGGAAAAATGGTCCAGAGATATCAAATAAGGGCTAAAGATTAACAATCACCAGCAGCCAAAAAAACCAATTCAAAACAACACAATTCAAAAATGGATAAAGGAAAAAAAAAAAAAAAAAAAAAAAAAAAAAAAAAAAAAAAAAACAAAAATGGATAAAGGCTTAAAAAATATTTCTCCAATATACAAATGGTCAATAAGCACATGAAAGGATTCCTGACATCTCTCACCATCCATAGAGAAATGCAAATCAGAACCACGATAAAATAATACTTCATACCCAACAGGATGGTTACTATCCATAAAACAGGAAATAACAAATATTGGAGAGGATGTGCAGAAATTGGAACCTGTGTGCACTGGTGATCAGAATTAAACAGCAAAGCTTCTAAAGAAAACAATTTGGCAGTTTCTAAAAAGTTAAACTTAGAATTACCTTATGATCTAGCAATTCTATTTCTGGGTATATACCTCAAAGAACTGAAAGTAGAACAAACAGATACTCATACATTAATGTTACTAGTAGCATTATCCACAGTAGCAAAAGGTGGAAACAACTCAAATGTCCTTTAAACAATAAATGGATGAGCAAAATGTGGAATATTATCCAATCTTAAAAAGGAATGGTGTTCTGATACCTACTACAACACGGATGTACCTTGAACACTATGGTAAGTGAAATAAGCCAGACACAAAAGAACAAATATTATATGATTCTACTTATAGAGCTATATAGAGTAGATAAATTCATAGAGACAGAATGTGGAACAGCAGTAACTGGGCGGGGGCGGGGGGCAGCTAGGGCAAGGTGAATGGGGAGTTCTTGTATACTGCATAGAAAGTTTCTGTTTGTGATGATGAAAAAATAGAAATGAGTAGTGGGATGCTTGTGGAACATTATAAACGTACTTAATGCCACAGAACTGTACACTTAAACAGAATGAAAATGATAAATTTTACACAGTTAACACAACAAAAGGGCTTTCCAGATGGTGCTAATGGTAAAGAATCCACCTGCAATGCAGGAGACACAGCAGACGTGGGTTCAATCTCTGGGTCGGGAAGGTCCCCTGGAAGAGGGCATGACAATCCACTTCAGTCTTCTTGCATGGAGAATCCCATGGACAGTGAAGTATGGTGGGCTACAGTCCACAGGGTCTCAAAGAGTTGGACATGACTGAAGTGACTTGGCATGCACCACAATAAAAAAAATATGTGCAAAAATGGGCATTGTGAATTAAGATGTCATAAGGGACCATTTTTAGTCCTTTTAGTTTCCTTTAGACCTTTTAGTTTCAGGACATAAGGGCAAGACTCACCAGCTCACAGTAAGCTATGGGGAAAATGGGAAGCCAGGCAATAGAATCATCAAGAGCAGCTTCCTCCAAAGGAACTTGGGTGTGAGAAGGATGGGTAGGATGTAGCTACAGGGAAGACTCAGGGTCAAGAGAGAGTTTCTTGAAGATATTTTGAGATATTCAGGCATGTTTATGTACTAAAGAGAAGCCAGCAGAAGGAGAGAGGTTGGTTTTATGGCAGAAAGATGAAGTTGACATAACCAGGTCCTGAAGAAGTCAGCAGGAAAATGGGGGGAAGGCAGGAAGGTTGAGTAGAAGTGAATGTAACTTTGTAGTTGGGGGGAAGGTTGAGGAAGTTTACATGAAAAGCATTTATTTCTTCTGTAAGTAGCAGATGAAGGCTGATCATGGGGGTGAGGCATGTGAAACTGAAGAAAGAGCTGGATGTTTGGAATAATGGCTGAGAGGAATAAAAGAGGGAGCTGATCAGTAATAAGTAAAAGGGATACCATTCATGGTTGAGGGCATAGGGAGTGAGAATCACAATTTTTTGTGTGTGTGTGTGATTGAATAATTTTTCTCCATTTATTATCAATAGCCTTGGGGAGGACTGGAGGAAGCAGATTATTGCATTCACTCACTCTGTATTTTGGGTTTTTAGGGCAGGGACAGTAGGACATAAAGATGAGGAATTTGAAATCCAGTTTTGGTGGGAGGAAGACTAAAGTAATTGGGGTCCAGGCTGATAAAAAAGAGAAATCAAGCGAGAAGGAAAACATACTAATCACCGGTAGCTTTCACTGACTAAGCCAGCGGAATTCTGTTACTTCTCATGAAACTGATATTGAAAGATCACTGGTCTTCAACACCAGGGGACCTGGGTTCTAGATTCAGTTCTGCCTTTAACCAGGTTGAACAAATCATTTCACACCACTGGCTCTCAATTTCCTTAACTGTCAAATGGGACTGGGCTCAGAAGGTTTCTGCAGCCCCTTTCAGTATTGATATTCCGGGACATAGATGATTTTCCTGATTAGTGATTTTCACATTTCACAATTTGAATGATTATTGAATGAACAATTTGAATATGTTATTAAGCACTAGTCTATGAATTAGAGACAAATACCCCGGGGTTTTGGCAACAACAGGTCATCACAGATCTGCGGGGCAACTGGGACTTGAACTAGATCTTGAATATTGGGCGAAGTCTGGGGAGAAGGCTCTTTTGACCATAAGCTGGCAGTCTGGATTTGACAGTGCTTTGGTTTGGTTAGCCGTTTTCTGCTTCTTGCTTCATTCCGGGGCCGAGAGTTCCTTGCTGGTTCCTTTCTCAGTTCTGTGCAGCCAAGGTCCTCTCATCTCTCCCTAGCTCCTCATACTTTATACAGATTTTGGGATGGCTTCTGCTGTTTACAACTGAACTGAGGCCTCTCTTGAGGTCTGAGGGTGTGGCTGGGTGTCAGCTGCTTAGACTGCCAAGATACCTGTGCCATCTACTCTGTCCCATCCTCTCAGGGATTTTCCATTTTCTGTTAAAAACAGCTCCTTGTGGTTTTCACAGCACACCTGCAAAATGCTGATAAGCCTGCATTCCAAAAGAGCATTTCCTCTGCCCATGCCTCCCCCATGTGATGCGTATCAGAGTCTACATAATGCATACTACGCACTACTCCTTTGACTAGAAAAATGATGGGAATGCGTTCCCATGGATGGCAATGTGAAGCTGAGTGGTAGATCATACTTCATGAAAGCAGCATTCTACTTCTACTCACTAGAAAGTGACCTCAGATAAATCCAGGACTAGGGAGACTTAAGTGTAGCACCAACCGAAAATTCTCAGACTAGATCAACTTAACCCCATGCTCTGACTTGGAAGATGCACTGCTCAGAACCACTGTGAACTGAGACGACTATCACTTGACTATTTATGTCCTCTCCAATTTTTAATTTCCCTAAAATGTTGAATGTTTCATGGGGAGAGAATCTGTTTGCATAGCATTCTTTGGGATACTATGGCAGAGGAGAAAAGAGTTTGAGACAGTTCCCACTTTTATGAAATTGATGGTGGCTAAAGGTACACACATGTGAAAATAACTTAAAATTCATGAAGACTAATAAACCGGAGCATATCTATTTAGAATAATAATAGTGAATATATGTTGAGCACTTGTGTGACAGGCACTATTTTAAGCTTACAGGAGCTAAGAGAGGTGTAGAACTGACAGGAGAAAGTGCAGTTATAAGGCTAGGCCTTCACAGTGCTGTCTTCTAATATTCTTTTCACCTGTCCTTCATATTTATTCATCCTTCATATCCAAGAGTAATTCTCACTCTCTTGGGGAAGGTGTCCTTAATATCTAGAACAACACTACCCCAATAGATGTCATGAGCTGAATATTTAAATTTAAGCCAATTAAAATGAAATAAGATGAAAATTGTAAAGCTTCAGTTGCCCTAACTGTATTTCAGCTACTCAACAGCCACACGTGGCTAGTGGCTACCATACTTGGCTGCATACATATAGAACATTTCACAGATGTAGAATGCTCTATTGGACAGCACTGGCTAGAGTTTAAATGTCTACAGCACATAACCTCTTTCATAATATCCAATGTATCTGAGTTCCATGGACAGCCTCTGTCTTCCTCGCTGGATTATACATCCCATACAGCAGAGACTTCCCATCTCCCTAACCACGGTACACTTCCCATCCAGCATAGCATTTAGTGTCTGATGCACACTTATGTTTTTTGACCATTCACCCATGCATGGGAAGAAATTAATAACTGCTTAGAGGAGTCAGAAAAATCTCCCACAAGAGGTAACATTTGATTGAATTTTGAAGGATGAATATGAGCTCATCAGATTGAAAAGGGACAGGCAACCAGGAAAACAGATTTGCATATTAAAAGAGACAGAATTGCTATGGCCTATGTTTAAGGAAAGAATGGGTAAACAACAAAGACCTAGAGTACAGGGAACTAAATTCAATATCCTGTGATGAAGCATAATGGAAAAATATGAAAAATAATACATATTTATTAATATACATATATACAAACTGAGTCGGTTTGGTGTACAGCAGTAATTGACAGAACATTGTGATTCAATTATTTTGTTGTTGTTGTTGATTAGTCACTCACTCTTGTCCAACTCTTTGTGATAAATGAAAAGATCACATAACAAGTTCATGGTGGTTGGAGCAGAGTTTATTTCTGTGTATTGTGGGCACGATCTGGGAACGAGTGTCTGGGAATGGGTTTAGATAGAAGAGGTACCACTGCAGACAGACAGTGAATATGTCTTTTTATGTAATAATTTTAGACATTTTGCTAAAGAAAACAGGTGCCAGAAAACATTATGGGGGAGGGCACTGATATGAACAGATGTACTTATTTATCTATTCATTTATTTCAGCAGCACAATTATGGGAGCAATGAAGAAGACGAACTAAACTAGAAAGAAGCAAGAGTGGAGAAACAAGCTATTTGGTGGCTACAGCTGCAGCTGCAACCAGGAAGTGGGCCTTGGGTAGAGCAGATAGGATGTGGGGGCTTGTTGATGAGGTTGTGTTAATGTTAGTTGCCCAGTTGTGTCTGACTCTTTGTGAATGTGTGAACTGTAATTTGCCTCTGTCCCTGTAATTCTCTAGGCAAGAATACTGGAGTAGATTGCCATTTCCTTCTCCAGGGAATCTTCCTGACCCAGGGGTCACATTTCAGGCAGATTCTTTACCGTCTGAGCCACCAGGGAAGTGATGAGATGGATGATGACATAATAATGGATATAAGCAATACGGGAGGAGATAGAAGTTTGGAAAAGAAAATAATTAACTTGACGTGCCTGTGGAAAATGTAAATAGGAAGTTGTCAATACAGTTCTGGACCCCAGGAGAGAAATGAGGGCTGGAGATACAGACTGAGGAGTAGAGTGGTCAGCTTTCAGATTTGGTGGAAACCATGGAAACCACATGGGAGAACTCGTTGCCTAAAAGATGGGGATGAAATTAAGACAGTGGAGAACACTACTATTTAGACTTTCTAAGATGGAGAAAAAGCCAAAGAAGCCAGTTGAGAAGGAACAGTTATAGAAGCAAAGGAGAAGGAAGTTCTAAGAAGTACAGGCAGGCAATAGAAGCCATAGTTGGTTAAAAGTTGATTGTTATTGTCTAGGGATATGCTAACAACAAAGCCTGCCTTCTTTTCACATGCTTTAGCACTGATGCCAAATCCAAGAAGTCGAGTTGCCATAAATATTTTCCAACACTAGTAGAACTCTCCTTCTATTTTTTCCTGATTGGAAACAACTTTCCTGCTCCCTCCTGTCAAAAGGAAAGGCCTTACAACTCATTGTCAGAAAGGTGTAGGGGCTGACAGCAACTTCACACTGTGTTTCTGCCAGAGGCATTTCATTACAATCACTGCTTTCCAGGGATGAATGTCTAAAATTAAATTTACTCTGTGACACCTTGAAAGAGACAACCAAAAAATGAAGGTTAGATGCTAAAGGGAGGCTGATAAGGGTTCTGATGTCGGACTGCCATTTTCCTGAAAGTAGGATGTTTTATCACCTTTGGATAATGCCTGATTTACAGGGAAGACCTTTAATATCTGTGTTGCACCAGTCAACTGAACTATTCGAAGAATTAATCCAACTGTCCTAGGAGTTAATGAATTGTCTGTCACTAGAGGTATTTGAACAGAAGTTATATATCCCCAAAGTGAGTACAGTGTATAGGCTCCATGTGTTGGGGAAGATTGGGGAGGTCATGGATGCCTTCCTAATCTGCTATGCTGTGGTCATAGACAATGAGGATTGTGATGGGTGGAGACTTGAACTTGGAACATACTCTGAACATGCAAAGGCATGGGAAAGAAAAAATGATAAGAAAACGAGTTTCCTGGAGATCCGGCATTCATATTCCTCCACCTACCATCCAGGTATATCCAACACATAAAAACTCACCACAGAAAATTGAATTTAAGAAAATATTTCAGAAAGCATCTTCAGTCTGTTGACAGTCTGGGAACATATCTCAGACTTCCAATACAGCTCAGAGAAATACTGGTAAAGTTGATTCAGAAACTACAAGCTGTGTCCTGAGTGTTCATTTGAAAAATAAACACCAAAGAAAAGTCTGGTGGTTTTGCAGTTACGTTTCTGCAGAGTTGACATTTGCTATAAGCAATCTGGAGTGTGATGACATTGGAAAGGAGATAATTCCTAAGATACCCAGTAATCACCTGTCAAGTGCTGACAACTGTGGAATTCTATCTTTAGTGCCCTTTCCAAGTTGTTAGTTAAAGGTAGGTAAGAATTCAAGCTGAGTCTTATCCTTGACTCTGACATCCAGGCTATTTATTAATGGAAGCTCTATTAGGGTATTAGTCATAATAGAAAAGAGAGAATGGTTGAAAGTATGGGTTCTGATGGTTGTCAACTTAGGTTTGACTGAGTCTCAGCTTTGTGACTTTTGTCAAGTTGCTGAATCCCTCTTCAAACTTCAATGTTTTTCATCTGTAAAATGGGAAGACTAATATCTGTATCCTAGTTGCTGTGAGAGTGAAATCAGTTATTAATTCTATACAGAGGAATTCATTTATAACTTGATTCTTGAAAAGAGGATATTTTCAGAGTGCTCAGTATGGTAATTTTCATGAAGAGTGGGTAGGTTAACCACATACAGAACGGGTAAAAATATCTTGCCATTGTCACAGGGGAGACTGAGAAAGCCCCAGTCACATCTAAGAGCTTCACAATGGCCTGAGAGTCCTGCCAGCTTTGTCCCACTTTCCTGTTGCCAGTTGAGATGATAGGGAGAGCCCTGAGCGAGCACGTGCTTACTCCTCCGGGATTCACGAGTCAGAGGTGGAGCCTCTGTGACCCTGAGCCCTGCCCCTCCCAGGTTGCAGGTGACGCTGGCCCAGTTTCGCGTTATTTCCCCATGGAGACAAATGCTCCTGGGAGGGAAGCAGAATTTTCTGGGGTTATTTATTACTGCAATCAGGTCTGACAGTTGTTCTGTAGCTGCCTTCTATCCAGCTGCTACTGGGCCTCCTTTATCTCCTAATGAGCCTCGAGTTATCCCAAACCCCGTTTCCACAGTGGATAGCAGGGTTGCCTCACACCTTGGTCCTTGGTTGCCAGGTGTGATGATACTGCCACTTCCTGGATATGACTCTGTTGTGGAGTGTTCATCCCGTGTGTGTGTGTTCATTCCCTGTGTTCATCCCTGGTGTGTGTGTTCATCTTCTGTGTGTGTGTTCATCCCCCATATGTGTGTTCATCTCCTATGTTTGTGTTATCCCCTGTGTGTATTCATCTCCTGTGTGTGGGTTCACACACACCTCTGGGCTTTGCCTCAGACCCAAGCAAAGTTTCTCTCTTAGCACTTGCTACCTACCTGTCCTCTCTTAACCTTGACTTCTGCTCCAGGAAACCAGGATAATAGCACCTTGTGTTTGTAGAAACTAGAGGAGATGGTGGTTTTGAAATAAGCATTTCATGTATGTTAGCTTTGAAGATTATTATCATTACTAAAAACATTCTCTGGAGCTTTGCATCTGCTTTTGGAAAAACCACGCTGGACTAGTTCCAGATAGAAGTATGAATTCTGAAAGCTACCGACTTAGGTGCAGGCTAGCTCCAGATTTGTGTACGTGCCTCTTCTCACAGGTGAAATGCTTGCCAAACTCGATTGAATGACTATTGTCAATTCTCTTTTGTTGCATTTATTACTGCTTCGGAGTCTGTGGGCTTGCTCGGTAGCTTTGTTCTCTGCTTAGTTCTGCTGACTTCACTAATGCATCATCTGTCTGTTGTCGGATTGACTTGGAGCAGGCCGTTTTCGGAGGGTCTTGCTCACGAGGCTAGTGACAGTTTGGGCTTGGGTGATGGGAAAGACTGGGCTGTGTGTTTTTCTCATCCAGCCTGGTTTACCTTTATGCTGATTCCCAGAGAGAGGGGAAAGCGTTCAAGGCCTCTTGAGGGCTGAACACAGAACTAGCATGCCGTCAATTTTAGGGCATTTTATGAGCCAAGGCAAGTCACAAAGCCAACCCAGATTTATGTGAACTAAAATAGTCCTCACCAACAAATATGAGTCAACTCCAGTGAGGTGGATGAACCTACAGCCTGTTATACAGAGTGAAGTAAGTCAGAAAGAGAAAAACAAATACAGAACATTAAAGCACATATATGGAATCCAGGGAAATGGTACTGATGAACCTATTTGCTGGGCAGGAACAGAGACTCAGACATAGGGAACAGACTTATCGACACACTGGGGGAAGGAGAGGGTGGGACAGATTGAGAAAATAGCACTGAAATACATACATTTCCATGTATAAGTGGGACGGTTAATGGCAAGCTCCTGTATAGCACAATAGGGAGCTCAGTCGGGTGTTCCGTGACAACCTAGAGTGGTGGGTTAGGGCGGGAGGTGGGAGGGAGGTTCAAGGGGAGAAGACATGTGTATACCTATGGCTGATTCATGCTGACATATGGCAGAAACCAACACAACATTGCAAAGCAATTATTCTCCAATTAAACATAAATACATTAAAAAAAATAATCCTCACCTAGTCAAGGGAGGATTGAAAAGGCACAGAGCAAAGGGCGTGGATGCAGGAAGCAGTGAACATCTGGGGGCATCAGTCTACCACATCCTCATCCCCAATTAGTCCTTGGTCCTGGGCTCCAGTGTTCCTGACTCAGTAATCACTACACAAAGCTGAGCTGCTATGAATCCACTGTATTCCATCCAAGGGGCTGAAATGCTTGCCTTTTTATAATATTTCAGCAACCACTTTCCTGGCACCCATGGAAGGAATGTACACATTGTGTTCCCAACAGGCCAGAGCGTCTGATGTTTCCTTCTTTTCTGCTCTCCTTCTCTCTCTCTCTCCCCTGCCTTCTACTGAACATTCGTTGAACTGGTGATCTCTTCTGCTCTGAAGAGTATAAAGCAAATAAAGACAGTGAGCAGGCAAAAACATGGGGATGAAATCCCAATGTGTAAAAGTCCTCTGTCCTGTTTGCTCTTGGAGTCACCCCTCGGTTGAAATACCGTACAGTTGTCACTTCATATTCAGTTTTGAGAAATGAGCCTCTTTTCCTTTCCTCTCATGCCTATGGCCAATATTTATTTTATTTTTTACCACGGAGTGGTGGCTGCAAAAATGTCCCCACACCAAGTGCTTTTTTGGTCTTTCTGTAGCAGGTAGGCCCACCCACTGTGGCCAGGACCTCAGGGCTCACTGCCCAGAGGTCATTTTTGCACATGGTCTGTGGATATTACTTAGGTGTCTGGAAATGCAGAGTCAGGAGGAGGAGAAATGCAGAGCATCAGAAGGAAAGGCTGTGGCTGCCAAGTCACCGGGAGGGAAGTTCCAGGACCAGTGAGACTCAGGCAAAAGCACACGAAAAGCTGCCCTGGAAAGGATGACTCCATCAAGGGTGAGACTCAGGGGACTTCAGATTACAGAGTGACACATAAAGGCAGAAGCACGAAGCCTACAGCCACAGACTCTGTAATTTGACTGTAAAGACAGGTTCCTTTGGACATACAGACAATGACATAGGAGAAAGGATCATTAGCACAGGGAACTCTACTCAATATTCTGTAATACAGCCACTACAGAGAACAGTGTGGAGATTCCTTAAAAAACTGGAAATAGAACTGCTGTACGACCCAGCAATCCCACTGCTGGGCATACACACCAAGGAAACCAGAATTGAAAGAGACACGTGTACCCCAATGTTCATCGCAGCATTGTTTACAATATTCAGGACATGGAAGCAACCTAGGTGTCCATTGGGAGATGAATGGATAAGAAAGCTGTGGTACATATACACAATGGCATATTACTCAGCTATTAGAAAGAATGCATTTGAATCAGTTCCAATGAGGTGGATGAAACTGGAGCCTATTACACAGAGTGAAGTAAGTCAGAAAGAAAAACACCAATACAGTATATTAACAAATATATACAGAGTTTAGAAAGATGGTAACGATGACCCTATATGCAAGACAGCAAAAGAGACACAGATGTAAAGAACAGACTTTTGGACTCTGTGGGAGAATGCAAGGGTGGGATGATTGGAGAGAATAGCATTGAAACATGTATATTATCATATGTGAAATAGATCACCAGTCCAGGTCTGATGCATGAGACAGGGTGCTCAGGGCTGGTGCACTGGGATGACCCCGAGGGATGGAATGGGGAGGGAGATGGGAGGGAAGGTCAGGATGGGGAACACATGTACACCCAGAGCTGATTCATGTGAATGTATGGCAAAAACCACCACAATATTATAAAATAATTAGCCTCTAATTAAAATAAATAAATTTAAAAAAATATTCTGTAATAACCTATATGGGAATGGGAAAAGAATCTGAAATAGAATGCATATATGTATACGTAACAGAATCGCTTTGCCATACACCTGAAACTCACATACCTTTGTGAATCAACTATAATCCAATATAACATAAAGATTAAACTGAAAAGGAGATCATGAAGTGCACAGTTGGCAGGAATGGTCTATAAAGAACAAAGAATTATAAGGATGGTCTGGAGTGGCTACGGAAGGCTGACAAACTCTGGGGAGTTGAAAATACAGGTTAGTTTCTGAGATGACTCAGAATGGCTGGTTCTCAAGCAGGGGACGAAGGAGTCAGGGAGACTATATACATGTGTCCTCAGTGGTTCCTCGTTTGCTGATTCACAGCCTGAGCCTCAGGGTTGCAGGAGACCTGAGATGCCACCTCAAAAACAGGCTCTCTTGCCATCCAACATTTGGAAATGTTGGAAACTTCTTTCACAAACCTTCCCTCAGCCCTTGATGAGGTTGGCGACACTCCAAACTGTATTATATGGAAGACAGACCGGCTGCTTGCGTCTCTGGGGACACACCCTGGAGGAGGGAAGCTCGAGTCTCCTAAGAAGGAGACAGTTCACTTCCCTAGTCGGTGTGGACCCATCGCTTTGGCTTCAAAGCTCTCATTTCACATCCGAATCAAAGGCCGGCCTAACCATGGAACACAGCCCTTCCCTTCTTTTTTTCCCCCTGTCAAAGTGAAAGATGGCTGGGTGGGAGCTCTAATTATGTGGAACATGCTGGCACTATTTTCATGTCCAAGAAAATTGGTGTAACCACTGTCCTTGAAGCTGATGAGGTGATGCCATGGTGACCACAGAGATGGGCTGGTTGCTTCAGCAGTAGCAACAAAGCCCAGTGTTTGCCCAGTGTTTGTGATTCTAAGGAATATTTTCAGATATTATTTCACTTGAATCTTGGTCAATTTAGTACTAGACCCAATAACTATGACCATCTGCTCGCATTTCTCAGATTAGTAAACTGAGTCTTGAGACTTAAGTAGGTTGGAAAACAAGATGTAGATTGTTTTCTCCCAACTCTCTCAGTTCAGTGTTATTTTTACTCTAGTGTGATCATTTTTTTTCCTGATTAGTTCATCCTACGATTTTTAAAATTTGTTTGCTCACTTATTTTCTGTAACAAGGCCCCCAGATAAATAAATAAATGTTATTGAGCTTTGTCCTTTTCCTAAGAAGACTGAAATGACTCCAAAGATTTGTCCCACCAAGGTAACTCTAAGCTTGGCTTTGTGAGAACTTGAGGCTTTTTGTGCACCGTGATCCACTTAGGAATTTTAAGATGTCTGAAAGAGATCTATGGGAGGGAGACGATGTTAAAATTTGAGCAGCTTTTCTTCTTTTCTACCCTAAAAATATGGGTCTCTTGCTTAGTAATGCTGACAACAACCCAGTGAGGTAAGGAGGTCAGGCGCACTATCATCTCTCTGTTTTTAAAAGCAAGTACACGAGGAGGAAATAACTTGCCCAAGGACATGGTGACTCAGTCCACAGAGGAGCCAGGATGAAAACAGCCCTCAGTTTTTACTTTCAATACGCACTAAGACCATGATCTATGGGCCACAGTAGGATGGCCCTTTCACAAACAAGCCCCTATTAGTCAGGCATGGAAATAATTATGTCCCTTTCACATTTTGAACAGAAAGTGAACTCTCCAAGATATTGGCAAAAGAGAAGCCAATGATTCCCCAAGACTTTTTTTTTTTTAAACTTTTATTTTTAAGTCACAGATGGCTCGTCTGAGAATGGGAAAATTAAAAAAAACAAAACACAAAACACTTTGCTTGTCTTTTCTCTCAGGCCTGGACTCATATAACACCCCTACCACACCCCTGTGGGAGGAAGGATTACACTTTCCACTATTCCCTAGGGTAGATTTTGTTCTTGTAAAATAAACAAACACTTGAAAATGTTTTTTTTTTTTTCTTCTAATATTAGCTTTGGTCTTAAATCAGAACTGATTTTGGCACTAAGGATCTAGAAAGGATGAATTGTACTCTCAGTGAGCCATAGAGGAGACTCTCTTTTGACAATTCTCTTTTAGAATCACCATCCAGTATGACAGACCATAAGTGAGACCAACTTTGATGAAAAGAAATAATGACATGAGATAACCACTAACCACGCCTCTTTGCTGGGGTCACCAGTGATACCAAAGGAGGCAGCTGTCTATACTCTCATCTTCCCTCCACCATGTGTCACAGGTCTGACTACACAATAATAAACCACTTTTTAAATTAAAAAAAAGTAAAGAAAAAAAAAATCTTTTGGCCATGCTGCATGGCATGTGGGATTTTAGTTCCCCAGCCAGGGATCAAACCCACAATCCCTGCACTGGCAGCATGGAGACTTAACCACTGGCCTGTTAGAGAAGTTCCAATAAATTACTTTTTTTTTAACTCAAGGAAGTGTTGTCTTTTTCATTTCACGTGAAGATTCTGCACAGTGCCTGATGTAGGCCCTGACTCTATCCTTCTTCGTGGCCTCTATTTCTTTGCTCCCACATCAAGTCTTTTTTCTTTCATGTGCTTCTAGGAAAGTTGGAGTCAATGACAGGTAAGTTACCTGCTAAAATGATGCCTTGGTATTTGGTTCTCTTGCTGTAACATGTGTATTTTCTTTTTCTTATAGGTGATGCGTCATCAGACTATATTTGTACAATAAATATATAGGAATAGACCTACTGTGGTAATGAAGTCCTCCTTATGTAGTGATGCTAGAAACATAATTGCTGAGAGAACATGTGAAAGGGCAAATAGAAATATGAATTGCCCTTAGTCTTCTGCTGCTGCTAAGTCACTTCAGTCGTGTCTGACTCTATGACCCCATGGAGAGCAGCCCATCAGGCTCCCCCGTCCCTGGGATTCTCCAGGCAAGAACATTGGAGTGGGTTGCCATTTCCTTCTCCGATGCATGAAAGTGAAATGTGAAAGTGAAGCCGCTCAGTTGTGTCTGACTCCTAGTGATCCCATGGACTGCAGCCCACCAGGCTCCTCTGTCCATGGGATTTTCCAGGCAAGAGGACTGGAGTGGGGTGCCATTGCCTTCTCCCCTTAGTCTTCTAGGGCTGCCATAAGTACATACCACAGACTGGGTGGCTTACACAACTAAAATTTATTTCTCACAGTTTCAGAAGCTGGGAAGTGCAAGATCAAGGGGCCAGCAAGGTAGGTTTCATCCTGTGCCCCCTTCTCCTAGCTTGTAGGTGGTAATCATCTTACTGCCTGCCTGTATGACCTCTTCTTGTGAGCACTCAGGGAGACAGAAGAAATGGGCAAGCTCTCTCTCTCTTCTAACGAGGACACTAATCCAGTTGGATCAGGGCCCCACACTTATGACCTCATTTAACTTTACTTACTTCCTTAGAGGCCCCATCTCCAAATATAGCCACACTGCAGGTTAGAACTTGAACACATGGGTTTTAGGGTGCACAGACATTCAGTCCATAAAAAGCCCCACATGCAGAAGTCTCATAATAAATCCCTAAAGCATGAGCAGACTTCATTCCTAAGGAATAGACAAAAATTTCGCCTTATAATGTCATGAAGAGAGCTTCACCTTCAGACCTATGCCTTTGGATATGCCATATACTGGTAAATAAAAAATTAATGGGTAGAGGAATGTTTTTTATTACCCCAAATATAATTGCTTCCTTAAATTGTTGTAGAAGGATATTAAGTGAGAATTTCCCATAGTTCATAGTCTTAGCTAAAGTTCCAAGCAAAGGCAATGATGCCAAACCTCCAAGCTTTCTACAGAGGAATGCTAGACTTTCCATGCAGTGCTTTGCTAAGAGATGGGGAGAGTGGTTCTGTGATCTCTCATTCTAAGGAAAGGGGTGAGATGGAGGTGATGGGTAAGGGGAGAAGATCTTAGAAGAAAGGTGTTGGCTCAGCAGGAAGGCCTGGGCTTATCCCCCCAACTCAAACAGCACACAGAGAGATTGTCTAGAAAAAAGGAGTTAACAGTTCACCACCTGGATGGAGTCATGTCTGGGCGAGCCCCTTTCTGGGCTTAAAAGTAAGTAAGTGGAAAGATGTTCTTGGACACTTGTGGGAGGACCAAATCTTGTGACCCAGAATTTAGAATGTCTAGTGCCTGTCACTGGTCTGTAAATAGCCCACAGATTCAGGGGCTGGCTGGGACTGCCCCCTAAGGGAAAGAAAGGTCAAAGGGTTGCCTTAGGGATGGTGTGGTACCCCCTACACTAAATGCCCCCATGAGCCAGGGAGATCTCACAAGAGTTGGCTGGGCTACAGTGATATTGAAAGGATGCTTTCCTAGGAAAAGCTGCTGGATGAGGGGACGCAACCCCAGCTGAAAGTTTATTCAGAGCAGGAGTGTGGGAGAGTCAAGTCAGTCAGCCCAAGAGTGCAGGGTGTGATCTGGGAGAGTACAGTATATTATATATACAGAAGTCTCTAGAAGGCAGGGGGTCTCGGAAGGACGCATCGAGCTATCTCGAGAGAGAAAGAGTTAGCATCTGGATATCTTCTGGAAACAATAGCACCAACCACTTCAGACTTTACTTTTCCCTTTCCTAGCCAGGAGTTGCCAGAGGCAGCTATTGAGGGAGAAAATGTGAGTTTGGAGTGGTTTCTTCAGACCAGAAAGTGAGACTGGAAGTGATGGGCAAAGCTATGGATCTGTCTGGGATGTCACCCTTGGGGGCAGAAAAGAGAGCCAAAAGAAATGGATTGGAGGGCTGTGTGGAAGAAAAGTTGTTTTCTGTCAGAGCACCACCAAGTCCAAACTACTCCATAAACTGGTAATACTTGAATTCGCGTCATGGGACACTTTCCCAGAAAGATTTTGTAAGTAAAATTATATAAGAAACTTCATAATTCATATAATTCTCTTAGAAAAATTTACAATGAAATTGTCCTTATCTGAATACTTTTATTTGAAAACAAAGTTTTGGATAAAAGTTACTCTTTGGAAACTTTTTCAAAGAAAAAATAATAAGCCCTTTTCCCATTAAGAATTGGTTCCACTTGACAATGTCCAAAGCTGTCTTTCTGTATTATTAATTATATTGACCAAGAACTGAATTCCAAGTAGAAAATGTAATCTTTCTCTCTCTCTGTATCTATATATACATACAGATATATGTATGTGTATACACATAAAATGTATAAAAAAAATTTGTGTGTGTGTGTAGATATGTCAAATTTAGGTTGCAGTCCCCAACTACTTAATCAAACACTAATGTAGGTGTTGCTATGAAGGGAGTTTGCAGATGTAAGTAATGTCTACAATTAGTTAATTAAAACTCAGAGTGATTATCCTAGACAATCCACCTGAAAGGCCTTAAAAGTAAAGCTGAGGGTTCCCTGAGAAAAAGAGTTCTGCCTGTAGACAGCAGCTCCCACTTGAACCTGAGATTCACCCTTTCTGTGAACTGTCTTCCTGATGGCCAGACCTACAACGTTTTTTTCAGACCTATAATTTTAAACTTGCTCAGCCAGCTCCCATGATCACAAGAGCCAATTCTTTGTAATGAATTTCTTAATATATATGTGTATGTGTATACACATATGTGTGTTCAGTAGCTTAGTTGTGTCTGCCTCTTTGCGACCCTGTGGACTGTAGTCCTCCAGGCTCTGTCCATGGGATTCTCCAGGCAAGAATACTGAGTGGGTTGCCATTTCCTTCTCCAGGGAATCTTGCCAACCCAGGAACAGAACTGGTATCTTTTGTGTCCCCTGCATTGGCAGGCAGATTTCTTACCACCCCACCACCTGGGAAGCCCATATATACATACACATATATAAAAATGCATATGTTATATTTATATAGATGAGGTATATATGTGTATATATATGCATGTATATGTACACATGCATATGTGTACATGTATATTTGCATATACATGTATATATATGAATGTAACTACACTGATTGAACCCTAATATATCTCTCAAAATCAGAAGATTAAACAAACCAGTCAGATCTGGTTTAGTCAGATCTACCCAAGAAAGAGCACCATAAAGCCAAAACCAAAACAAAATCAGTAAAGATAAATAAATAGAGAGTTTATACTTGTAGGGAGTGAAAACTGATAATGTTGGTTTCAGTAAATAACTTCAAGGAGGCAATAATACCTAACAGTTAAAAGAACTTCAATTTCCATAGTTTGGCATCCTGGAACATTGAAAAATAATAGATTTGGAAGTTAATATTATGAAACACAGGCTCCAGAACCAGACTTTCTGGGTTAAGTGAGTTAATACTCGACAAACTCTTAGGGCCAAACATGGCACATAGGGAAAAGAAAATGTTGGTTATTAGTTTATCTTGTATTATTTATTTATGTTTATTATCATAAAAGTATGGAGTTGGAGAAGCCACTTAATTCATGGTAAGCTATTAACATTGAATACAATATGCTAGTAATGTCCAAATGAAAAGAAAAATTTCTCTATGTGCATATTTCAAAGGAGAAAGCTTGTATAGTTTTAAGTGCTAGCCTTTTCTTGTGAAATATCAAATGCCCACTCTCAAAATGTTGTCTTTTATTACTCTGGTGTGTATCCTGTCAACTTAAAGGGCTGCATTCCTTTCTTCCTAAAAAAATGATGTCAGGTGAAGGCTGCATCTTTTGTGCTTAATTTCTAAAATGTCCAGTAACCTTCAAGTGGATCTGGTAATGCCCAAAGCTCTCGTCTTATGGTGATTCTCAGGGGAAAAGCTTGTTTGTATGGTTATTTAAGGACCACCATTTCTCCATTATGTACAGTTTTGCCTACTTTTTAGAAAAAAGATCAAATATAGCATAACTAAAAAGCGTGAATTAGGATTTAGAAGAGGCAAGGACATTGCCCTTTCTGTGACTTCAGATACCACGGTTGCCTGGCTTCCTGTGGTTTTCGCTCTGACTTCCGCAGCTCTGTCTCATGTCTGGACATCTACTGCGGTGACTGCCCGGGGCTATCATGAGCTGAATTGTGTCCCCACAAAAGATGCTGAAGTCCGAACTCCGAGAGCAGTGAAAGTGACTTTATTTGGAAATAGGGTCTTTGTAGATGATCAAGTTAAGATGATGATGATTAGTGTCCCTATAAAAGGGGAAATTTAGACCCAGAGACACATGGACACAGGGAGACTGCCATGTGAAGACTGCAGTGATGTCGCCACAAGAGACAAACTGCAAGAGACTGGGCAAGAGGCCTGGCATCCTTTCCTCCCTAGTGCCTTCAGAAAGAGCATGGCCCTGCTGACACTTTGATCTTGAACTTCTGGCCTCTAGAACTCTGAGACAATAAATTTCTGTTGTCAAAGCCAGTCAGTTTGTGGTACTTTGTTATGGCCACCCTTGATAATCAGCACTGGGATATTTCTCAGTGACAGAGGATGAGATGATTGGAATGCATCACCAACTCAATGGACTTGAGTTTGAGCAAACTCAAGTGAAGAGTGAAGAGACAGTGAAGGACAGGGAAGCCTGGCGTGCTGCAGTCCGTGGGGTCGCAAAGAGCTGGGGCTGAGCGACTGAAGAACAAATACTTTTCATAGTTATCCTCTTGAGCCCTCTGTATTGAAAGTTCTATACTGGGTTATTTTAAAAATAAGTTATGAGGGAACACGATTTGTCTAAGCCACATCCCTGGAGGAGTTTATTCCAGAAAGGGAAATTAAAGAGTCACTCAGACTAATAAATGCACTGTGCCTTTTTGCCTAGGACATCTGTGTTCAATGTGTCTTGTCTGTATTTGATGTGTCTGGCCCAGGCAGGTACCTGTAATTTACAAGATGGGCTGGTAAGTTACCATTTGGGTTCAGACACAAGCGTCCATCACTCATTCATTTTGATTTTTTTTTTAAACCTTAGCACATTTGATGTGCCAATATTCAGAGTAATAAAGACAGAGCTGTGAGTAGAGTCTGCTGGGAAATTGGTAATGAAAATACTTTTGTGGGTGATGCAGCAATTTCACCCACTCAAATTCTACAGAAAAGTCCTCTTCACAGGGACCAGAGAGCCCAAAGATTTGACACACACACATTTCCTCTTTCATCATAACTGCACACTGGCTAGTGCGTGGGTATCATTGCTTTGCTTTGTTTTTCCCTCTGGGGAGAGAAGTCTTCCTAAGAAAGGAGGAAGAAAGACAGCAAAGTTATTGTTTGCTTGAGTGTAGAAATGTCACCGTGAATAAAGACAATTTTTAAAATGCCCCAATTTGGGGTACAATCTATAGTTGCAATTCCATAGCATAGTTTAGCTGAACATAGCCAGAAGCAGGCTGATTAAATTACATATATCAGAGTGAAGGTGCCCTTGGCCGTTGAGATTCAACAGGGAATGAATTTTATGACTGAACTGAAGCAAATTTGAAAAGCGAGAAGGCTTGCCTGACTAAATTCTCTTTTACCGTGTCATTAAAATCACTGTTTGGTGTTAGTTTCTGAACCAACAAGGTGTGAGTCATGATTTGAAGAATGAATAAATAAAGTCTCAACAATATGGACTTGCAAAATAATGTGCATCAATTCCTGTAAATGGAAAAATTTAGCTGCAATACACTTAAGACTTATAAATAAGATGCAAAGTCCAATACTAGTGCACACCTGCTATAATAGGGATCTCGCGAGGCCCTGGGAGTAACATAGGGAAGGATAAGGAAGATATTCACTCCCCAAAATCTAAATGTGTGTCTGAAAAGTCAACACACACACACATGCACCCCAAGCACACAAGAAGTCAGGACACATGCAGTGAAAACGAACCTAACAAAAGGTTGGTTAATACACAATCTGGGCCAAATGATACAGCGTGCAGTAAATGCTATAGTGTATTCAAAAGAAGAATGGGTCACATTAATTCGAGAATTTGTTCATTCATTATTTCAGTCAGCCAGCAGATATTTAATGAGCGTTTATTATATGCCAGGATCTGGGCTGAGTGAAGAAAAAAAAATTGTAACTAATACATCCCTAGCAAATCACTTTAACCCCATTTTACAGGTGAGAACATCAAGGCCAAGAACACTCAAATAACCAAGGTGACAAATCCAAAGGAGAAGCAGAGCTAGATCTGAAGATCTGAATCAGAGTTTCAGTGATAACTCAGGGGTATTCGGCCTGGGTGCTTGAGAGGCTTGTGAACTGGAGAGAAGTCAGGTGAGTTGCCCTCTGGGGGAGATGGGGGCTTGCATTTTCAGTTTCTTGAGTTTGAAGCAATGGTGGGATGTTTGCATGAACCATCCACTGGGCCTTTGGAGACAGGGGCCTGCATCTCAAGGAGGGAGTTTCTGATAGCTAACAATTTGAAGTCATCTTTGTAGAACTGATAGTTGAAGTATATGAATATTTAATGTGCAGTTATTAAGAACTGATGGCTTTGTCCAGAAGAGAAAGTATTCATGACTGAGAGAAGGGGCAAAGGTTGTGATCTCGTGAAAAGCCTACATTGGGGAGAAGGAATCTGCAAGGACAGCAGGACAGGAATCCAGTCCTAATGATGCCGCCTCATCCCAGAGGATGACAGAGAATTACTTCAAGAGGAAACTTGTCGAAAGTCACAGGGAATGCAAGAAGGAAGAGCGCTGAAACAAGGGGCTTTGAGGATAGTGAAGAGGAACTGATTTGTGGTTCTGGGGAATGCAGATTCAGTAACGCAGCCAGAACTGAACCAGACTGTGTCGAGATGGAATGAACACACTACTACCAAAAAGAGATAATCAACAAGGACCGACTGGATAACACAGGGAACTCTACTCAGTATTCTGGGATAATCTATATGAGATCTGAAAAAGAATGAATATATGTATAACAATCATTTTGCTGCACATTTGAAACTGACAAAACATTGTAAAAAATTATACTCCAATAAAATTTTTTTAAAAAAGTGAAATGAGCGGGTAGTGAGAATCAAAAAACAAGAGAAATTTGAAAAGTTTAAATATGAAATCTTTAAGGTGAAAAAAAAATGACTTAGTGTAGTTTTTGTGCTTTGTCCAAAGAATCTAATACAATTCATATTATTCTGCTAATGGAATAAAAGCTGTGTTCTACTTTCCCGAGGCCTTTAATTGCTCTCATGGCAAGGTTGACAGACTGCTTGAGTGGATTATCTGAAATCTGATTCCTATTAGGGCCAGAATCAGTCATCATCATGGTACAGAGAATAAATCATGGCAAAAATCAGACACAGGTCAGGCTCCAAGCTGTCCCAGAGGAGAGCTGGACATTGCCGCTCCATGGCCTCTGTCTGCCATCAGTTCTTCCTGCTGCCTGGTTCCCACTGGGAATGTTGAGTGGAACGTGGATGTGTCCATTGTGGAGATCATGATTTTATTATACGTGTTTTTGGGGAACTTTTTGAGAAGTGACCTAGTGGCATCCTGCATTGAAGACCAGAAAGCAATATTTTCGACCAGAAGATCAATATGAATAAGCTAACTGCAAGCTAACTACTAAAATGAAGACGTCCTGAATTTCATGGCTTTCTGCTACCTCCAACTTAACACTTTTCTGAAGGCTTTTCATATAAATATATGAACATAAATGTATGTATAATACACAGAGGTATGTATGTTTAAATATGACTACATATATAGTTTTAGAATTGAGGTTATCTATGTCTGGATCTGTTTATCAATATTTAGTTTTGTGTTAGTTTTCCATTTAATAATAAATCATTTCCCCATGAAAACTATTGTAACAGCTAATAATTGTTTATGTGAATAAGATAGAACTCATTTTCTTGTGATTGTTGGAAAATTTACAGAAAATTTTATTAAGGATATTTTCACTTTCTGATATTTGTTGCAAATATTTTCATAGTTTATGAATTATGATTTAATTTAATCTTTAGTGTTGAAAGCTTTAATTTTTATTTAGTTTATTGGCTCTATTATGATTTTTTGTTTGCCTTTTAACCTATAAAATCTTTGTCTCAGATTCAGTTATTTATTCCACTTTGGAAAGCTGAAGTTTAATTAGGCTGGTGATTGCCCTTATTAAATCCTGGGCACGCTGTGTGCTAAGTCTCTTCAGTTGTGTCCGACTTTTTGTGACACTATGGGCTGTAGCTCACCAGGCTCCTCTGTCCATAGGATTCTAGACCTAGGCAAATTATTATTATTAATAAGATAATATACCAGTCAGAAGGATATAACATTAGTGAAGAGGAAAAAACATGAGGAAAAGAATAAAATAAAAAGTCTTGCTAGTAAAGACTTTTCCCTTTATGTTTTTTTCTTTGTCAATAAACTTATAAATGCCTTCCCCATTCCACAATTTCTACGTTTTTCTAATTTTTCTTTTAGCTCTTTTATGGTGTCATCTCTTACAGATAAATTTTCTCCTTTTAAAGTGCTCAACTTGCTATATGCTGAGATACATCTTTTTAACAATTTGTTTTAAAAGGAGCCTGAATCTCAACGCTACATATTAAGACTTTATCTTTTCTGACCTAGAATGGTAGTTGCTAACACTCTGATTCGGGTGGTTAGGATTCCCTTCTAGTTCCTCTTTACCAACGTTTACAATCAAAATTGTGCAGCTTTCACTTGACACATTTGTCTCTAATATTTTGTTGACATTTTGATGTTGAAAATATATTGGTTTCATTAAATATTAAAAACTATCATTCCACGTTTTAAATACTCTAAAATGGTTCCTAGAACATGAAAAATATTTGCTCCCTGATATTTGAAAGATCTCATTTATACAACTGTGTGATTCTAGAGCCTTCCTTGAAGACACTTCTTCAAATTTGAAAAATACTGTCCATAGCTATGGACCTATTAAGATATCTTATTCCCATTGAGTCATCTTGATCATTTATATTGTATTATAAACTGTCCACACCATATTTAGAATTTTTATATTTTAAAATATGTATATAAAAATTTGTATGGACTATTTGAATATTCTCTCACAATTTAAAATGTTCCCATGTTTCTTTATTATATATGTTCTTATTATTAATTATGTTCATGCTTTTTCTCTTCTGCTAAATTTTTCAAAGGGTACTATTTTTTTTTATAAGGAACCCAATTCTTGGCATTTTAAGAGCAATTTCTGTTATTGTAACATTTATTTAGTTATTTAATTACTTGAAATTTTCTTTCTTTCAACTTTCCTTAGGTTCTATGTTTTCTTCTGACTTTTGGGGTTTAAATAAAACCTTGAAAATTGTCTTCCTAAATGAATGTTGTAAGTTTTCCAAAGTTTCTACTTTTATTTTCATCCTCATTATTTTCTAAACCAGTGTCTTGCAAGCAATATGTCTTGACCCACTGAAAACTGTTGATACATTAAACTGTGTCACAAGAACTGTGTTGTGTGTGCTTAGAAAATTTGTTGAAAGACATTTTATTCATTTTTTAAATACAGTAAAGTGTACTTTCATTTATGTAAGTTTGTAAGTTTATAATTGAATTTAACATAATCTAAGATTCCTCGTCTTTAAATTGGAAGCTTCAACTTTCTTATTTTCATAAGTGATATGTTTGATGTTTTCTGTTTTGTGTTAACATTTGCTTTGTTTTGTTCTGTGTTTACCTTAGTTGCTTTTTTATGCACCCATTCTTTTTCTGGTTTTTACTACTTTGACAGTATTGTATATTTTAAAATTCAATGGCTTTGAAGATTTACGTTGTGTTTTACATTTGACTTCTGGCTATACTTATACTTACTAAAAATATACCCTAAGTTTTTTCATCAGAATTTAGAGTAATTGCATCCTTTGAGTCATTTTCCCCCTGTGTTAGGTAAGGAATTTAGCATAGTTTTAATCATCTTCCCTCTTAATGTAATTTGTGTTTCATTCCCTTATTGTTGTAATTTCATCATTTTTATGTTATATCTCCCTTTCAGGAATTTTTTTCTTGTTACAGTTTTATTTTATTTTTAATAATATTTCAAACTCAATTCTATTTTAACTGGTTTCAATATCACCTGTTAATCTTTTCTTCCTTTCTCCTTCCATTCCTTTCTTTCTCTCTCTCTCTCTCTTTCATTTTACCATGGTCTTCTTATTTGTGATTTTAAAATTTGGGTTTATCTCCAGATTATAGCATCTTCAAGTGATTTTTTTCCCCAGGTTGTGGATGATACATTTTTCTCAATCTGTCTGTATGTTATAATAACTTTCTGTTTCCTTCATGCCTGAATGGCATGTTGGCTTAGCATAACCTCTTTAGCTCACCAACATTTTTCCTTCAATATTCTGTGGTTTATTTTTTCATTGCCTCTTGTCATTTCATATTGCAAAAGAACAGTTAGAAGCCAGCCAAATTTTGATTTCTGTTAGTGACATGTGTTTTCTGGAGGTTTTCTTGTTAGATGGTTCTATTTGTTTTTGTTAAGTCCAACATTTTGTCACTGAGGTTCTTTTCAATATTTCACTCTAGGCCCTTTTCAACCTAAGAGTCATCTTTGATAATTACATCCATATTTATCTTATCCCAAAGTCCTGTTGACTTTTTAACCTCCTGATCTGAAATCTTTCTTATTCTCCTCTGCTACCCTCCAAGGTCAAGCAATTGTTATTTCTTACTAGGACTCTCACGTTATACCCTAGCCAGAGAAATTGTTTTATGCCCCAAATTCAAATTTTGTTTACCTCACGCATCTGCTTAAATTGCCTCAGCAACTTTAGATAAAGAGCAAAATCTCTAACATGGATTTACCTCAAAATTTTCAAATATCAGGTAGGGAGCCACTGATGAGTCATGAAATCAATTTGTTAGGTTACAAAAGCATTAAAAATCATTATATACATGAAACATACATGTGACTGTGTGTATGTATATACACATGTATAAAACATATACAATGAGCATAAATCTAAACCAAAGATTTCACAAACTGTTGCCTACTCTTACAATGAGAAAACCTCTCCAATAGGTTCTATTGTATTGTTTCATGGTTTCTTTTTTTTTTTAATTGGAATATAATTATTTTACTTTGTTTTGTTAGTGTCTGCCATAAAACAACATGAATCAACCATATAAAAACTGTTTTATGATCTAGCAAATTGATTTCTATATATGTACATATGGGTATGTGTACTGGGCTGTGATGTAGAAAGTATTTCTTACTGAAGGTCATGGTGCAAAAAAATGGTGGAAGTCTCTGCTCTACAGAGCCCTGGATGGTCTAGTCCCTACCTCCCTCCTCATCGTCATCTCATACATGCTCCTCTTATGTCTCTCTGCCCCAGTCTCACTGACCTTCATACAGATCCTCAACCATGCTGTGCTCACTTATACTGAAGGGCTTCCCACATGCTGTTCCTTCTGTGGGGACTCTCCTGTTCCTTGGTTCACTCCCACTGTCTCTCAGACCTCGCATGAATCAACCTTCCCCAGGGAAACCTGCTGGGACCTCCTGACTAGGTCAAATTCCTCATCACATGCTCTCATAATACAATCTACTCTCTCATCCTGGTTGTGATTTCATATTATTCATGTGATTATTTGTCTGTTTCTCCAATCATCCACAAAGGCCACAGAATATGGCAGGTGTCCCTTTTTGTTTCATTTATCCTTGCCTCATGTGTGTGTATTTTTTTTATTATAGAATTAGACGCCAATAATGACGTGTACATGTATATAATAAATACATATCTATCCACACATCGTTTGGTTTCGTTTGGAAAGACTGTTTGTCATTGTACTTTTGGTTACTGAATTGTTTCTAACTTCTTGTTTCTTCCCGCTGTCTTGTATCTTCCTTGTGAACATCTAGGCTTCTTATAGTGGATATGCTTTTTTCTCTCCATCTTGACTCAATATTTTAATATTTCTCCTCTTCTCTGCACTCTGAAATAGCTTCTCAAATCTATTCTCACCAATTACTGAATTTAAACTGTGTAAATTCTGTTCTATCCTGCCTCTACTTTTTAATTTATTGCATATTGCTTTCTTACTTGAACCTGATATATTCTTACCTTAGGGAGTACGTGTGTACTCAGTCGTGTTCAACTCTTTGTAATCCCACGGACTGCACCCCATCAGGCTTCTCTGTCCATGGAATTTTCTAGGCAAGAATATTGGAGTAGGTTGCCATTTTCTCCTCCAGGAGATCTTCCCAACCTAGGGATTGAACCCGTGTCTTCTGTGTCTACTGCATTGGCAGGCAGATTCTTTAACACTGAGCCACCTGGGAAACCCTATTCTTACCTTAACTCTCTTTGTTATCTTTAAATTTCAGTCTATTCTACATATTCCTTGCTTCTCCTTTTTTTTTTTTTTAAAAAAAAAAAAACCTTTTTATTTTGTGTTGGGGTATAGCTGATTGACAATGTCATGATAGTTTCAGGTTAACAATGAAAAGACTCAGCTACATACCCAACCTTGTATCCAACCTCCCCTAAATTCCCCTCTCCTTTATCACATACACCATATTTCCTATTATCTTGCTGAGAACGCCAAGCAGTTTTGCAAACATTTCTTCTGGTTTTTTTTTTTTTTGGTTTACAAATATGGTTTACAAAGTTTATTTTAGGACTCAGGAGGATGAGATTGCATTAATTTGAGCTCCAAGGATCTCTCTTTTTTCTTTTTCTCCTTATCTTTTTTTTTTTGGCCAACACACTGTGCGTGCTCCTCACTGTCTGCTGGGGAGGTGTAGGTTCTTAGATCTCCTGATAGAGGACAACATGATATGCAACGTGCCTTCCCCAAGAGCTGTTTTCTAATGAGGCTCTCTTGGCATGAGAAGGAAACTTCTTCTGTTTCCGAAGCTATTTCTATGATGCGCATTACAATACCTAAATATTTTTATAGATTTACTGGAGGAGAGTGTGGAGAGGGATGGGAACTCATATTGTGGTCTACTCTGAAATTTGGCCTGAATATTAATGGAGAAGCTCTGATGACTTCTCACTGATAGAGAAGCTCTGATCACTTCTTAAGTTGATGGACAGTGTGCCTCTCTGAACTGAGGGAGAGTGAAGGATGTGTGTCAAAGTCTCCTTTCTGCCTACTTCCACACTGGTGGTTTCATTCTGTTTTATCAGGTAAAACATGGATAGGCAACTGCTTTTTCTGAATTCAGCTCTACTGTCTTTGCGATTAAAGTTCCTCCTATATGAAGGCAACAGGGAAATCAGCAATATTAGTTTTTATTGTCCACATGTTTTCTATTTTTTGTATGTTTTCATATGTATTGAATGATGAAATTAAAATCATGACATTGAATTTTCACAAATTGATTATTCTTTCACAGTTTATAGATTGAATATTCTTAAACTTGAGAAGATAAAGGAATTCACTTTTTTTTGTATCAGGCAGGAAACTATAGTCTCTTTAGTATTAGTTGTATAAACCAGCTTAGGAATGCTTCACTTAGTGATCTTAAGTATATGCTAATCATATCCATATCAAAAGATCTTTTCTTGATACATGATCTTCAGTGTTCACTGCAATACTATTTACAATAGCCAAGACATGCAAGCAACCTAAATTTCCACTGATGGATGAATAGATAAAGAAGATGTGATACACATATACAATAGAATATTACTTAAAAAAGAATGAAATATTTGAAAAATAAATGACCCAATCAAAAAATGGGCCAAAGAACTAAACAGACATTTCTCCAAAGAAGACATACAGATGGCTAACAAACACATGAAAAGATGCTCAACATCACTCATTATTAGAGAAATGCAAATCAAAACCACAATGAGGTACCATTACATGCCAGTCAGGATGGCTGCTATCCAAAAGTCTACAAGCAATAAATGCTGGAGAGGGTGTGGAGAAAAGGGAACCCTCTTACACTGTTGGTGGGAATGCAAACTAGTACAGCCGCTATGGAGAACAGTGTGGAGATTTCTTAAAAACTGGAAATAGAACTGCCATATGACCCAGCAATCCCACTCCTGGGCATACACACTGAGGAAACCAGATCTGAAAGAGACACGTGCACCCCAATGTTCATCGCAGCACTGTTTATAATAGCCAGGACATGGAAGCAACCTAGATGCCCATCAGCAGATGAATGGATAAGGAAGCTATGGTACATATACACAATGGAATATTACTTAGCCATTAAAAAGAATTCATTTGAATCAGTTCTAATGAGATGGATGAAACTGGAGCCCATTATACAGAGTGAAGTAAGTCAGAAAGATAAAGAACATTACAGCATACTAACACATATATATGGAATTTAGAAAGATGGTAATGATAACCCTATATGCAAAACAGAAAAAGAGACACAGATGTACAGAACAGACTTTTGGACTCTGTGGGAGAAGGCGGGGGTGTGATGTTTAGAGAGAACAGCATTGAAACATGTATATTATCTATGGTGAAACAGATCACCAGCCCAGGCTGGATGCATGAGACAAGTGCTCGGGCCTGGTGCACTGGGAAGACCCAGAGGAATCGGGTGGAGAGGGAGGTGGGAGGGGGGATTGGGATGGGGAATACTTGTAAATCCATGGCTGATTCACGTCAATGTATGACAAAACCCACTACAATATTGTAAAGTAATTAGCCTCCAACTAATAAAAATAAATGAAAAAAAAAAAGCTAACAATAAACCAAAACTTTAGACAAGAAAATAATAATAATAATAATAATAAAAAGAATGAACTATTTCTATTTGCAGCAACATGGATGGGCCCAGAGGTTATTGTACTAAGTGAAGTCAGACAGAGAAAGACAAATATAGGATATCACTTAAATATAGAATCTAAAAAATGATATGAATGAACTTATATACAAAAGAGAAACAAACTCACAGACTTTGAAAATAAATTCATGGTTTTCAAAGGGGAAAGTGGTGGGGGAGGATAAATTAGGAGTTTGGGATTAAGATAAACACACCATGCTGTGCTAAACTGATTCAGTCGTGTCCAACTCTATGCGACCCCGTGGACTGTAGCCTGCCGGACTCCTCTGTCCTGGGATTCCCCAGGCAAGAATACTGGAGTAGATTGCCATTTCCTCCTCCAAGGAATCTTCCAGACCCAGGGATCGAAGCCGGGGCTCTTACATCTCCTGCATTGACAGGCAGGCCTTTACCACTAGCACCATCTGGGAAGCCCATATACACACTACTACATGTAAAATAGATACTCAACAAGGACCTACTGTATAGTACAGGAAGCTCTACTCAATATTCTGTAATAACCAAATAGGAAAACAATCTGAAAAAGAATAAATATATGTATAACTAAATCACTTTGCTGTACCCCTGAAACAAACACAGCATTGTGAATTCACTAAGCTTCAATACAAAAAAAAGATCTTCTCTATCTTTATTTATGAAGTTGCTAATACATTATGTTTGTACATACCCCCCCCCCCCCCCCCCCCACTTAACGGAGAGGGTTTCTGGAGTCTACAAAATATACACAACTTGTCCTGCATAGTGAAGCCATATGAATGCTACCACTCCCCTTGGCACATTTATTTACCTGAATTCCCCAAGGTAATTATGCTTTTGGTGTTTAAAATTACCAGGTAGGCAGGAGGAAACTTTCAGAGGTGACAGATATGTTTATTACCTTGATTATAGGGATGGTTTCATGGATATATGCATATTTCAAACCTGTCAAGTTGTATATGTCAAATATATGCACTTTTTGGTATGTAATTACACCTCAATAAAGCTGTTAAAAAGAAATAAAACTGCCAGATTGGCATGTTTCTTCTAACAGTCTTTGGAATAGTTGAAATAATGAGAGACTCTTATTGTTATTTGTTCACTTATACATAAGCTATATAGCTTCATCACTTAGCTAACGATAGCTGAGCATACGGGAAATTTACTGTTTGTTTTTCTTATCACTTGTCATGTTTGTCATCCTTGTGTTTAGGCTGTAATATCCCACTGTTTTCTAGTATTTAATGGATATTTATGCAGCTATCAGTCTTTTTCAAAAATCTTACCATGGGCAATAATTTCCCTAGTGTTTTTGCTTATTTTTGTCACCACTGAGGCTTCTTTTAAGATCTATCTTTTAGAAATAGATATTTATGAATCATTGGGTAAAAAATAAACTTAATAACTTTAAGAGAGATACTCAAGGAAAAAGAAGAGATTGTTTTTCTCTTCACATACTGTTAAATCAAGGCATAGAGTAGGCAACTTGGTTTCCTTAGAATAGACATGGCCAAGATGGGTTATAGCCTACCTCCTATCTGATGTATTTTTTAAAAACTCCTTTCTCACCCTGAATGGCAATTTTGAATAAAGTGGTTAATTCTTTCCTTTGTTATTAGTCCTTTGTGGTAGAAGTGACCATTCCACCCTAACCAGCTTGTGTCTGTTCTATTTTTCTAATAAATATGTGCTGGTACAGTTCCAGTAGAGTTGATGAAGTTGCAATTAGCTTTTAGAAGGAAATAATTTCACATTTTAGCACTTTATAGGTGAGGCTACTGCAATGGACTGATTTTGAATATTTAAGAATACTGACACCTTAAAAATATATATGAAATTACATTCAGATTTATCACAGAGATTGCATTTATAAAGTTGTAATGATGAATTGACATTTATCATACAACAGATTGTATTTGTGAAGTTATTGTGAAGTTATAATGATGAATGAGTTTAACAACTTGGGCTCCTTTTTCATCCAACTCTGCAGAGAAAGGTCTGAAGAGATGGGCAGAGTGATCTAATAAATTCAGGCTTCCTAAAGATGAAAATCTGGATGAACTGTGGACATAGCTTGCATTTCCTATGAGCAGTGCGGTATTATTCAATGAATATTCAGAGAACATAATCTTCAGTTATCTATTAAATGGATCCCCCACAAAAAGGAATTGTGTCTTATCAGTCAGCATATACACACTGACACTTATTACATTTATGTACTTGGATTGAGAAATTAGATTGAGAAGTATACAGTTTATGATATTGATTCAATATCTCAAAAGCTCCCTTTGTGAGGTTAGCTGAAATTTGGTGTGTGTCAAATTATTACTTTTCCATTAGCTTGGAATTTAAGGGGGTCTGAGAGATTGAACATGGAAGAATTGTTTTCATGGACATTTTTCATTTGCTTTCAATACTGCCATATCCTTGGACTTCTCCAGTGGTCCAGTGGTTAAGAATTTGCCTGGCAATGCAGGGGACATGGGTTCAACCCCTGGTCTGGGAAGATCCCACATGCTGCAGGGCAATTAAGCATATGTACCACAACACTTGAACCTGTGCTCTGCAACAAGGGAAGCCTCCACAATGAGAAGCTCACACACAGCAACAAAGACCCAATGCATCCAAGATAAATAAATAAAATATTGCCATATACTAAGAAATAATATTTAGTCAGTGAAAAATGTGATCAAGAATACTACCAGGCCCAAAGAATATTCATTTATTTACTTCTTGGGGCTTGGATTATAAAGCCCTACATTATTGATAGGATCATTGCTATTTCTAGAATTTTCCAGGCCCCATTGATTTGGACTGAGATAAAGTATCATAGTTTTACTGGGGGGAATTAATGGGTCTCATAGTTCACTGCCTCAAAGCAACAGACAGATTTGAAAAGGGATTACTGAGGCATCAATTAAGTATCATCTATACTTGGAGAAAAAATGTTTAATACAAGTATGTGAAGTAGAGAATGACAAAACAGAAAGGACTCAATTAAAAAATATATATGGAGAAAGACATTGTCTTTGAAGTTCTGTCTCATCAGAGTCCATAAATGGAGTAAAAGTCCTAATCCAGTGGGTGCTCAAGGAAAATTGGACAGGAGAATGCAGTTATTAGTAGAAACTAATATTCCTCACATCAATTTTCTGACTTAGATGTTACATATTGGTCAGTTTTGTAAGGATTTTATTTATTTAAGGAACTATTCATGTATTTACTGGATATTATTCTTAGACATAAAAGGGATTCAGAACATACTTTTTTGTAATATCTTTAATAAAAAATAGGGCCTAGAAGCAAGGATTTGAATTGTAGGTGGGTGGGGGGGAACCTCATAAAGAGTCTTTGGAAGTATTGACATAACCAGATATTGGGCTCACAGTCAATGGTGGACTGTTTCAGACAGACTTGAATAGCTCCATGGATTTAAAACAGCCTTCATCTTAAAGACCATACCAAAAATTTGAGTCAGTTCTAGACAATGTCTTTTTTATTTACAGGAGAATTAGTAGGAGAAAAGTGAGTACTTCACAGAGTAAGAGATTTCTTTAAAAGTGCTATTGTGTTGCAAGCTAAGCAAAAAACTTTTTTCAGGTTTATTCCCAAGCTGACAATTGGAAGAAGAATTCTAGCAATATATTATGCCTCATCCCAAATCTCATAGATTTAAGGACTACTGTTTATTTCCTGCTTCTAAGATTAGATTTGTGAGCCATAACACTGTGGGCTACCCTTAGCCATGCTTCCCACCCACTTCCTTCTGGTTGAATGAGGAGGCTTAGTGATGTAAAAAAGATTTGACTCACTGAGAGGCAAATGAACTTGATATCTGGGTCAAAAACAGTCAAAATGCCAAGTAGATTATGTAGCTGATGCCCTAAGGTGATTTGAAAAATTAACAGGAATCTCCCCAAAGGCACAAAGGATGGAATTTCTCAACAAATAGCATATTAGTGTCTAGATTACAGGCTAGATAACCCATTAGTAGGAAGACTAGGTCAGAGCACTGGAGCTTTTCTTTTTCTTTAAACCAAATGTACCTGAGCTTTGAACCAAAGTCCACAGGCTTCTTTATTTTCCACCTTAAGGAAGACAGACCCTCTTATCTTGAACAGGGCCAGCTGCTATCATCTATCCCCTTGCGCATTTCTCTGTCTTCGCTCCTCAAAGAAAATTTAAGCATTAGCTCCTCTCAGTCAACTCAGGGCCCTGACTGAAGGGTTTATGTTTTGCAATCCACCAAATGTGCTACAGTCGAGGATCAAAAACTCTTTTGGCGAGTGGTACAACTGAACTGGGCTTCCCAGGTGGTTCAGTGATAAAGAATCCACCTGCCAATGCAGGATACGCAGGAGATACGGTTTCGATCTCTGGGTCAGGAAGACTCCCTGGAGGAGGGCATGGCAACTCACTCCAGTATTCTTGTCTGTAGAAACCCACAGACAGAGGAGCCTGGAGGGCTACAGTCCATGGGTCGCAAAGAGTCAGACATGACTGAGCGACTGAGCATGTACTCACAAATGAATTTTCCTACTCAGGAAAAAGCTAAGTCTCCTTTCCACTCAGCTTCATGCTTCGACTTGGCTGATGAGCACAGCAGAAGCATGTCAGCCAGGGAATTTCATCTTGATGGGTTTTAGCAAATATCCAAGTGAAAAACACAAAATACAAAATACAATAGCACCGCTGGTGCTTGGGTGTGTAATTAAAGAGGAAAGGCAGAAAGGGGGACACTACAGCTTCTCACATCAGAAGCGGGGCCTGTTGATTGTTTATGGTTTTTATCTTTTGATGTAGCATTTATACATAGAGAAATGCACAAATCTTAAGAGAACATTCATGAAATTTGACAAATGCATGTACTTGTGTAACCCAAACCTCTTTGCCATCATGCCAGAAACTTCTGGCATGCCCCTTCCCAGTTAATTAATGCCCTGGTTCATCCCTTAGAGGCAACTACTGTTCTGATATTTTTTTCCATTATGAAATAGTTTTAGCTGTTTAGAATTCCATAATATCATTGGAATAATATTGTATGTATTCTTCTGTGTAGAGCTTCTGTACCAGCTTGCAAGCACTGCCAGAAAAATTTTCACAGACTAACAGTATAAACAACAGAAATGCATTTTCTCACAGTTCTAGAGGTTAAAAGTCCAAGATCAAGATGCTGGCATTGCTTTCGTTGGCTTGAAAATTATTATGTTCTTGCTGTGTCCTCACATGGTTGTCCCTCGTCTCTGTGTTATGTCCTAATTTCCTCTTCTTAGAAAGAACATCATATTGCATTAAGGCCCACCCACGAGACCTCATTTTACCTTAATTACTTCTTGAAAGGCCCAATATACAGTCATATACTAAGTATTACTACTAATAGGACTTTAACATAAACATTTTGGAGGTGGGGGTAGGGGACACAAATCAGCCCATAGTACCTTTTTTGAACGATCAAAATGTTTTTGAGATTCATCCACATTGTTTGTATCAGTAGGTTGTTCTTTTTTATTTCTGAGTACTATTTCATTATACGAGGATACCACAGTTTATTTACTCTATTAGTGGACACTTGTGCTGCTTCAGTCCAAAGTTGCTTCAGTTGTGTCTGACGCTGTGCAACCCTTGGACTGTAGCCCACAAGTCTCTTCTGTCCATGGGCTTCTCCAGGCAAGAATACTGGAGTGGGTTGCCATGCCGTCCTCCAGGGGATCTTCCCCAGCCAGCGATCAAACCTGTGCCTCTTACGTGTCCTGCATTGGCAAGCGGGTTCTTTACCACTAGTGGCACCTGGGAAGCCCTGTGCTGCTTCCAGTTTGTGGCTATTATAAATGAAGCAACTCAAACATCATTATACAAGTCCTTTTGCAACATTATATTTTATCTTGACCAAGATCTAGGAGTGAATTTGCTGGTTATAGTAATAGATGTATGTTTAATTTTATCTGAAACTTCCAGAAAATTTTCCAGAGATTGTACCATTTTATAATCCTACTATCGATTTATGAGAATTCTAGTTGCTACAAATCCTTATTAACATTTGGTGTTATAGGTATTTTAATATATTTGTTGGTTTTAGTCATTCAGGTTAGTGTACAGTGGTTTCTCACTGAGGTTTTAATTTGCATTTCCCGCAATGATTTAAAATACTTTTGCATGTGCTAGGCTGTTTAATTTACAAAAAATGAAGAGCCCTTGGAGGTCTCCAGGAAATGCTTATGTGAAGCAAAGATTCTCAATGTGTCCATCACCAAAATCCTCTAAAAACTTAGTTCTGCTATTGCACCTGATATTTCTGACCTCTCTGATTATCTGTAGTGTGACTCAAATGTAAGTAGCTATAAATTAACTAAGAGCATGGACCTGGCCTTAAAGAATCAGAGGAATGGGGTATGTGTCTGACCATATATTTCTATGTTTCTCAGTGCTCCATGAAAAGACAACAATATGAGAAGGAGAGGAGAAGAAGGAAAAAAAGAGAAGCTTTTTTCTGTAATTAAAATTAGCCTAGATAACAACTAGATAGGCAGTTGGAAAACTATGATGTTAGATCTCTATCTCACTTCATTCACCAATATAAATTCTAGATGGAGAAAAAAAATCTATTTTAATTATTTTAAATTGAACACATACTTAAAATAATTAAAATAGATTTATTTTTCAAGTATTTCTTCAATGTTTATAATGGAAATATTAGTCCTTTATTCCTCCTCTCCTCTGCCCTCCCCAAGTCCTCTTTCCCCCAGGCACCTATCTACCTTCAAGAATTTCAGCTATGCTTAGACTTTCTTTATATTTATTTTTAAATTTAATTTTTAAGTTTTATTGAAATACAATAGACACATAACATTGTATTTATGTAAGGTATACAATATGATTTAATATGTATTTAATGAAATGATTGCCACAAATTTAGTTAACATCTATCACCTCATGTAGTTACAATTTTTTTTTCTTGTGACAAGAACTTTTAAGATCTACTCTCAGGACTTCCCTGGTGGTCCATTGGCTAAGATTCCATGTTCCCAATGCAGGAGGCCTGGGTTCAATCCCTTGGCAGGGAACTGGATCCCACATGTCACAACTAAGAGTCTGCACACTGCAACTAAAGAAGCCAGATCCTGTGTGCTGCAAGTAAGACTCAGTGCAGCCAAATAAATAAAGAAGTAAAAAAGATATTAAAAAAAGAGAAAGATTTACTCCCTTAACAACTTTCAAATATACAATATTGTTAACCATAGTTAAAGGTCCATCTAGTCAAAGCTTTGGTTTTTCAGTAGTCATGTATGAATGTGAGACTAGAAAGAAAGCTGAGTGCTGAAGAATTAATGCTTTTGAACTGTGGTGTTGAAGACTCTTGAGAGTCCCTTGGACTTCAAGGAGATCCAACCAGTCAGTCCTAAAGGAAATCAGTCCTGAATATTCATTGGAAAGACTGATGCTGAAGCTGAAACTCCAATACTTTGGCCACCTGATGTGAAGAACTGACTCATTTGAAAAGACTCTGATGCTGGGAAAGATTGAAGGTGGGAGGAGAAGGGGACAACAGAGGATGAGATGGTTGGATGGCATCACTGACTCAATGGACATGAGTTTGAGTAAACTCTTGGAGTTGGTGATGGACAGGGAAGCCTGGCGTGCTGCAGTCCATGGGGTCGCAAAGAGTTGGACATGACTGAGCGACTGAACTGAACTGAACCATGCTATACATTACATCCCCAGGGGTTCTTTATTTTATAACTGGCAGTTTGTACCTTTTGACCACCTTCACTCATTTTGCTCTCACCTCAACCCATCCTGCCTCTGGCAATCACCAATTTGTTTTCTGTTTATGTGGGGTTTTTTTTTTTTTTTTCAGATTCCACATATAAGTGAATTCATTCAGTATTTGTCTTTCTCTCTCTTTATTTCATTTAATGTAATGCCCTGAAGATTCATCCATAGTGTCCCAAATAGCAGGATTTCTTTCTTTTGTATAGATGAAAAATATTACATGTTACATATCACATTTTCTTCATTTGTTTATTCCTCAATGGACACTTGAGTTGTTTTCATGTCTTGGCTATTGTAAATAATGCTGCAGTGAACTTGGGGGTGCAGCTTATCTGTTTGATACAATGATTTTGTTACCTTCAGAAGTACCTAGAAGTGGGATTGCTGGATCATAATGGTATTTCTAATTTTAATTTTTTGAGGAAACTTCATGCCATTTTCCATAGTGGCTGCACCAATTTCATTCATTCCTGCCAATAATGCACAAGGATTCTCATTTCTCCACATCCACACCAATGCTTGTTGTTCCTTGTCGTTTTGATGATAGTCATTTTAACAGATGTAACATAAAATCTCATTGTGGTTTTGGTTTGCATTTCCCTGATGATTAGTAATGTTTAACACCTTTCACATATACCTGTTGATTATTTTTATGTCTTCTATTCAGGTCCTCTGCCCTTTATAAAATCAAAATTTTTTTTTGTTTATTCCACTATAGGGACAACTGAATTTTTAAAAATATACTTCAGTGCATTTTAGATATGAACTCCTGATCAGGTACACGGTTTACAAAGATCTTCTCCCATTCCATAGGCTGCATTTTCATTTCGTGCATGGCTTCCTTTGTTAAGTAGAATCATTTTAGTTTGATGTAGTCTCACGTGTTCATTTCTGCTTTTGTTGCCTTTGCTTTTGGTGTTAAATTTAAAAACAAAACAAAACAGAAAAAACATTGCCAAGGAATTTATCCCCTATGTTTTACTCTAGGAGTTTTATGGTTTTCGGGTTTTATGTTTAAGTCTTTAATCCATTTTGAGTTGATTTTTGTGTACAGTATGAGAGAGTGGTCCAATTATCCTGACACCATTTATTGAAAAGACTGTCCTTTCCCCCTTGTATATTCTTTTATTTCTTTCTCTAGCTACTTTCTCTAGCTAGGGTTCCCAATACTGTGTTGAATCAATGTGGTAAGAGAGGTCATCCTTGCCCTGTGCTTGATCTTAGAGGAAAAGTTGTTAGTTTGGTAACATGGAGTATGATGTCACCTGGGGGTTTGTCTTATATAGCCTTTATCATGTTTAGGTGGGTTCCCTCTATACCCACTTTGTGGAGAGTTTTACCATGAATGGGTGTTGAATTCTGTCAAATGTTTTTTTCTGCATCTATTGACATGATCACATGTTTTTATCCTTTATTTTTGTGTAGATGATATCTAGAGGAGAGAGCAGTTGAAACAGAAATATAGACAGGTTAACAGTCATCTGATGATTATGACTAGTCATTTAAACAGAACAGGGCTAGACTATATCAGGAAGGCAATATGACCTTCTGAAGGAGGGGTGACATAAACAAAATAAAGTTTTATCAAATTATGTGGGCTTTGTAGTAGAAGAAGTGACAGTGGAAGCAGGAACAACAGTTAGGAGGCTGGTTGAGTAATTCATTCAAGAGGTGATGCTGGCCTAAATTATTTAAATTGGAGAGTGGTGCAAGACAGCTTTGAGATATGTAGGAGGCAGAATCATGAGTACTTGGAGACTGACTGGGACCAGCAGTAACAAGAATCCTTCTGTCTTAAGTGACAGGGTACATTGAGGGGTGGTACCATTTATCAAGATGAGGGACACAGAAGAAGTAGATATGTGAATATATAGAGAGTAAAAGATAATTCAGTTTCATGCATGTTAAGTGAGGGATGACTGTGGTGTTACCTGTTGGGATATCTTATTGGTCACTAACAAAAGATGTGGAGCCCAGCAATAAAATAAAGTTTGATAGTCATTAGCCTATAAATCTTAATGAAAGGAATACAAGTAGTTGAGGTCACTTAGTTTGTGAAAAGTAAAAAGAGAAGAATCCTAGGATAGGACCCTAAGAAACACAACAAATGAAGAAAACTGCAGCTACCAGAATCCAAAACTGTACACATCTTCCCAAAACCACACAGATCAGGAGAGTAAGTAAAACC
This sequence comes from Cervus elaphus, assembly GCF_910594005.1. NCBI lineage: Eukaryota > Metazoa > Chordata > Mammalia > Artiodactyla > Cervidae > Cervus > Cervus elaphus. The sequence continues at coordinate 24,729,224 of NC_057842.1, read as the reverse complement.
AACAGATCTATGTCCACAATACAACTAAGAGAGAAAGAATATCAGAAAGTCATTGACAGAGAAGAAGGGAAATAAATAGCTGCAACGGCAACTCTGGAACACATATCAAAGTAGAGAATCAGAGAGAGTCTTCATGAAAAAGAGAAGGCCGTGTTAGTCTAGGGGTGACGGGAAATAGATTTTTAAAATTATATCACCTTGTGTATCAGAACATTATCTTCTGTAAGTCAAAACAAAGTGTTTCAAAAGTGCAGGGGACCTAGATGGTGATCTTGAGAGGATCCCACTTGTGCGTAATGGAAAAAATTGGTGGTGAGGCAAAAAAAGGCAGAAAAAACCAGTGGAAAACAAATATCTAAATAAATACCAGAATCGCAAATAAAAAGAGAAACCAATTCTTCTCACCACAAAGGTACCCTTTAAAAGAAATTATAGTCTATTATACCAACAGAAGAGGGTGCTCTTGAACTAAGAAAACTAGTAAGCTACCAAATGCCCAATGCCTGTCTATATAGAATTATTTATTTTTGCTAATCCAATAAAATATATGATATTGAGGTGACAACAACCATAAAATCTATACAAAGACAAAAAATAAGAAAACATTTCTCTTGATGAAAATTCATCTAAAACCATGAAGAGTAGAAAACACAATCAAATACAATCAAATAAGCACTTATTTTAAAAAAATCTCCCCAATCAGAAACTTCAAAAATTCAGAAGAGAGGAGGAGGAATATGAGAACTAAGGAAACTAGAAAGAAACGGAAGAAAAAGAAAATCATCTTGTAAGTGAAGATTAAAATACAAGGTGACCAAGAGAGAAGAGAATTAATTAAAAATAAAGCAAGAGGTATTGAGGAAATGAATTAAAATAGTCAAGAGAATGAAAATAAAATGGGAAAACAATCAGAGAAATTGATAGCTATAGATGATGGACAAAGATGATCTCACATACATATAATTGGAGTCCTTGAAAAAGAAAAACAAAGTAATGTAAAGGAAATGTTATTTAAAGTTATAATTCAAAAAAATCTTCCAAATGGTCAACTCAGAGACATATCCTGTAAAACTCCTAGACTTTAATCATAAAAACAAAAAAAAAATCTCTGTGCCTTCAGGCATAAAGACCAAATAACTCACAGGGAAACAAAATCAAGTTGAAATGAGAGTTTGTGAAAGCAAGACAATTTTGGAGCAAACATTATTTTTAAATAAAGAATAGAAAGTGCAAGTCAAAGATTTTATATTTAGATATGTTATCCTTCAAGTGAGCAGTTTAAAAAATGTGAGAACTCAAGAAGTGTTGTATTCACAAATATAACTAGAGGGTGAGCTCTATCCAGCCCAAGGAAGACTGGAGAAACCCTGGCACAAGGACTGATGGTACACATTATACATTTCAATGTAGATCCAAGGTTAAAACAAAGGGCAGAGGGAGAGTGTATAAGCATTATATGCTCTGATGAAGTAGGAATAAACCAACTCCTCAACAAAAAAAGTAGAAAGTAAAACAAACTTATCATTCATTGTACAGATAATATGTGCAGTCAAAATATATCAGCATTGACAAACCAAAGAGTAGAAACCACAGAAAGGGAAAAGTAAACTTGTTTTTTTTTTTTTTTATGTTAGAAAGATTATAAGCCTAGAAGAAAAGCAAAGCCTTCTTAAATACCAAAAGAAATAGCTTTTAAAAGAGCAGAAGGATATATAGAAAGAAAAATGGTAACTATAACTAATATTCATAGGAAATATAGCAAAAAAAGATATATTGAACCAGGATGTATGTTAAGTGGAGAAAACAATTTACAAGAAGTATATATAATATGGTAGCATTTGTGAAGAAATATGGGTGCAAAAAGAAGAGACATAGATAATTCTTACAAAAAAGAAATATCAGAACCTAATAAAAAAATAGTCACCCATCAGGGATGTGTGTTTGAACAGGATGTGGTAGATATGGGGGAGGCAGACTTCTTTGTGTTTACCTTTCAATTTGAACCATTTAAAAATTTTTCATGACACAGTGTGGCTGAAATAAAGTGGAAAAGATGGTAACTGAACATGAGAAGGTAGTCAAGAAATTGTGAAACCTGGATATTGTATGAGCAGGTTGTCACCCAGAATGATGGCATAGATAAGACCACACTTAGGTGTGAAAATGTTTACTGAACATGGGAGAACTGTCCATGGAATCCAGAGGCACTTTGAGTCCAAAGAAGGGTGGGGTGTGATATGGCTGGAAGCTTTGGACCTGTAAGGAGAGAGGAGTTTTGCTCAAGGACTGGTTTGAGGGGTCACAGGATGCGGAGGACTTGAGCTCTGCTTCCTTGTGCTGCAGTACCAAGGGTGGAGAGAGCCACACTCTCCATGTTAGCAGACTTCAGGGGAAGCAGTGAGTGTCCTGGGGTAGAGCAAGGCTTTAATTAAGGAAAGAATGGGGTGACTTTCCTAGAGCAGGGTTGGTGATCGAGAGCCCCACAGTGTCAAATGAAAGTTATGAATGGAGGATGAAGAGAAGTTGGGGCCTCAGGTCACTATCATAATCAATGCACATCTCTAATGAGTTGCTTCAGAGGGAAATCGCCATAGGCTAGTTTATGACCTCCAGCCTCACATAGCTACTTAATGCTTGAAAAGGAAAGGCAGACTAAAACCTGTAAGATTTGATACTATGATATTCAGTCATACATATATCTGCATCACTTAATGTGAAGTTTACTACAAAATAAAATTTTATTTTCCCACTAAAAGTGCACTTAAAGGAAGCAAATACTATAAAACCCAACGTGAACATTAAATGGAATTCAATGTAAAACCCAAGTCGATAATAGTTTCTACAGACATATATAAGCTTATTTCAAAATTATCATGGCCAGTGAAATAAAGTGGGCTCTGGGTTGAGAAAATTGATTTCCAGAAAGTGAGTCATAAAGTTGGAACACAATCTCATAGTTACAAAAGGCCCCAGAACTCCTAGCAATCTATAAAGCTATAACTAGGAAACTCAAGTAAATAAGTCTCTTAGGAAATGTGGCTGTAGAGTTTTTTAAAAATTGAAAAGTAATGAAAGCACCAACTGAAAAATCTGAGGCAAAGTAAACATTCAAATGATTTGTAGTATGGCGCAGTTCAGATTGGAAAACATGAAAAACCAATCATACTCTATATGTGTAGAGATATATAGGTATATAATATGCAGTTATATGTAAGCATATGCATATGTACACACATATATATATACACACACATATATATATATCATACATATATCCTACATATAAAAATTGTGTACATATATCTACTTGTTTTAGAAAGGCCAAACTTTGGCAGAGCACGTGGCAGCCAAGGACCCTTTCAGAGATTAGTCAAGACACAGTTGCTATTCTCTGATGGAAGGATTTATTCAAAAGCTCTTGATGAACATTTACCTTTAGTGACATCTCTGCATTATAGAAATATCAAACAATTAGCATTTTGAAAGTGAAAGCTTTTTATTTTAATATAATGCTGTAATACTAGAGGGAAACTTTGTACTCTTGAAAGTGGTTTTCTTAGAGGGATAAATATCATTATAACACAGGAAGCCTATAAATGCTTATGAATTTAATAAACACACACAATAGTATAAAAGTTCCTTTAATTCTGAACATTTTTGTAATTTAGCATAAACAGAATCTCAAACACTTTATCAGTACATGTACTCTTTTCCCCACTTTCTTCATCAACAAATGGTTTTCGAGTGTCTGTTGTATACTAAATGCTGTTGACTCACTAGATGGGAAGCCGCCTTGAATGCTGATAGTGCAAGAAGGTAATATCAGGTTGCCCAAAATGGTCACTTGGGTTTTTTTTATAACATCCTTTGGAAAAAGCCCATAGGCCTTTTTGGCCAACCCCATACAAGGTCTTTGTGGAAGATCTCACCTGAGTCCTAGAACCACACGCATGCACACTTGGAGGCAGCCAGGCATCTCAGACTCAGGTGTCTAGAAGTGAGCTCAATGTTTTCTAATCTACACCCCACTCTACCAGTGAAGCCTGATTCTCTTCTTGTGCGTCTGCCTTACTGTGAAAAATCTTTCCAATGTAAACTTGACCACAATGCTATTGCAGCTCTCCATGCCTCTCATGCCTACAGGAATATTTCACAAAACTTTTTTGAAAGCTCTAAAATAAAAAAGAAAAGAGTAAAGATGGATTTTGAAAAGCATGAGGTCTTTTCAAAATCTCATAATTTACCTTTATATTCATAGAAGTGTGTATATTAACCCATGTTGCAGGTCAAAAAGAAACAGAACTGAACATGGGACAACAGACTGGTTCCAAATCGGGAAAGGAGAACATCAAGGCTGCATATTGTCACCCTGCTTATTTAACTTACATGCAGAGTACATCATGAGAAATGCTGGACTAGATGATGCACAAGCTGGAATCAAGATTGCTGAGAGAAACATCAGTAACCTCAGATATGTAGATGACACCACCCTTATAGCAGACAGCGAAGAAGTAAAGAGCCTCTTGATGAAAGTGAAAGAGGAGAATGAAAAAGTTGGCTTAAAGCTCAACATTCAGAAAACTAAGATCATGGCATCTGGTCCCATCACTTCATGGCAAATAGATGGGGAAACAGTGGAAACAGTGGCTGACTTTATTTTTCTGGGCTCCAAAATCACTGCAGATGGTGACTGCAGCCACGAAATTAAGACACTTGCTCCTTGGAAGAAAAGCTATGACCAACCTAGATAGCATATTAAAAAGCAGAGACATTACTTTACCAACAAAGGTCCATCTAGGCAAAGCTATAGTTTTTCCAGTAGTCATGTATGGATGTGAGAGTTGGACTATAGAGAAAGCTGAATGATGAAGAATTGATGCTTTTGAACTGTGGTGTTGTAGAAGACTCTTGAGAGTCCCTTGGACTGCAAGGAGATCCAACCAGTCCATCTTAAAGGAAATCAGTCCTGAATATTCATTGGAAGGACTGATGCTGAAGCTGAAATTCCAATACTTTGGCCACCTGATGCAAAGAACCGACTCATCTGAAAAGACCCTGATGCTTGGAAAGATTGAAGGTGGGAGGAGAAGGGGATGACAGAGGATGAGAGGGTTGGATGGCATCACTGACGCGATGGACATTAGTTTGAGTAAACTCTGGGAGTTTGTGATGGACAGGGAAGCCTGGTGTGCTGCAGTCCATGGGGTCACAAAGAGTCAGACACGACTGAGTGACTGCACTGAACTAATGTTCTTATTTATTTTTCTTAGAAGATGTTTTAAAGTTCTTCCCTTTTAACATTTTCTCACCTGAGAATATTCCCTCACAGGCCTTTGAGCAGAACTGATTTACTAGGCAAATGACCACATATATCTTCTGACTTCAAGTAGCCCTGAACACATGTTCTAGTTGGAGATGCACAGACTTGGAAGACAGTGCTAAGACCCCACTGTACAATGTGAGGCGGCAGGAGGTACTGTAATTGGAAACATTGGCTTCGGAATTTAGTTGCTTATTTGAACCCTGATCCTGTTGTTTGCTAGTTGTGTGATCTTTGGCAGTGTTATTTAATCCCTCTAAGTTAATCAAATAGGGATTATAATAGTACCTACTTCAGGATTGTTATGAGGATTAGGAAATGGTCCAAGGAAAGGGCTCATCTCTGAGCCTGCCCAGAGTAAATATTCCATAAATGGACCTTCATCTCCAGTTACAGCTCCAAGGAACAACTTGCAGTCTCTTGTACATGCCGTGATATTTCATGCTCATTTGTGTTTGATCTAGAATACTGCATATGTCAGCTTTCCAAGTGGCACAGTGGTAAAGAATCTGCCTGACAACGCAGGAGACACAAGAGATGCGGGTTCAGTCCCTGGGTTGGGAAGATCCCCTAGAGGAGGAAATGGCAACGCACTCCAGAATTCTTGCCTGGTCAGAGGAACCTGTTGGGCTACAGCCCGTGGAGTCGAAGAGCTGGACACAACTTAGTGACTAAGCACACATTCACTCATAATATTGAATCACCAGGGAAGGAATGGAGGTAGAAACACGTTTTCCCCTAAAGGGAAAAAGAACCCACCAAACCTACCCTGTATTTCTTGGAAATGACAGATTTCTTTTAATGTCATAGGTTGAAAGTCATGTTGTTTTTTTTTTTTCAGTATAGGTGTTGAATCAACCACTTTTTTGTCTTTTTAAAAATTATTTATCTGTTTTTGGCTGTGCTGGCTTTTCATTGCTGCTCAGGCTTTCTCTAGCTGTGGTGACGAGGAGCTACTCTCTACTTGCAGGGCACAGGCTCCAGGTTCTCGGGCTTCAGTAGTAGCGGTGCCTGGGCCCAGCAGTCACGGCTCTCTGGTTCTCGAGCACAGGCTTAGTTGCTCTGCAGTATGTGGGATCTTCCTGGATAAGGAATCAAAGACCCTTGTCTCCCTCATTGGCAGGCGGATTCTTTACCACTGAGCCACCAGAGAAGCCCAAAGGTCACCTATTCTTCATCAAAAAAGAAAAACTGTGCCCAGCATTAGCAGGATCATAGTATTCCATAGAGCTGACAAATATCAGTTCATAGGCCCACAGAACTGCCTGTCTTCTTCTCTACCTTCTCCAACTTTATTCAGCTGTTGAATTTCTGCTCTGCTGTGTCTTTTCTACTGCTTTTCTGTCTTTTTACGATTGAATACCTACCTTGCTTTTTTTTTTTTTTTATATGTTGCTCAACCATTCACGCATCAGCTGTTTTCCTGGAGCTTTCACTGGCATTGCAAGATAATGCTATGTTGAAGTAAATCACCCATTAGGGCCCTTCAGCCTGAGAAAAGTTTTTCTTAGATAAATAATGTTGGCTTTTCCAAACTGAAACTCAGTGGTTATGCTCCCTTATACACCCCCATTATAGAGTCTGTATTCCAAATGTACACTAAACCTTGGGGATTCCTGTAGCTTAGTCTCTGCAAAAAATCATGCATAAAGAAGACTGGCCTGGCTGACCCCAAATGATTTATAATATATTCTAACTTTACTTTTCTCCCTCAACCAAACAACAAGGAGATGCCACTCCCTACCTCAGAATAACTCTTCTCAGAATTATTTTCTCCATTCTTCTGTTTTCTTACCCTCCACATGATAAACTCTTGTATTTCAGAGTTGCTCACATATCAGCCTCCAAAGTGCTGTCTTCAGCTTTAGTTCCCTGTGACTTTTTTCTGTCCCCTTGTTTCATCCTTGCTCTTTCAGCAGTCTGATTTAGCAACTTTATTCCCTTCACCTCCTGCTACCATTTCCTTGCTAGTCTCTTCTTTTTCCCTAGTTTTCTAATTTGTATCTCAAAAGGTTGGGCAATCAAGTTAGCAAGTACTCTTTTAGTTCTGAAGAAGACACATGTGACTCAAACAATTGTGAGTTGAAGGCAGATTAAAAATCTGGTTCCCTTTAGCAAATTTATTTAACTGGTTGTTCCTTCACTGAACTGGGAGCTTCTAGAGAGAGAGAGTCATATTTGCCTTCATACCTGCAGCACCCAACACAGGGCCTGGCATGGAGTGGCACTCAATAACTGTTGACTAAATGATGAAAGTCTAAACTGTTGACTAAATCCTACTATTTCCTAGGAAGGAGTTTTAAAATAGAAACTCCTGAAAAAACGGAACTTGGTTTAATCAATAACACCACCAAGAATGTAAATACACTTTAAGAGCCCTGGGAGAGTCTAAGTCTCCTTTTCTGTAGATTATTTGTTGTGATATTAATTGGCCAGAGGGTCTTACCACTTAGACAGTCTCTTTCTTCATTTCAGTCTAGATACCTGTGTATGTGGTGTGTCAGACCATAGGTCACCACGAAAGTGAAAGTCACTTTCACTCAGTTGTGTCTGACATTTTGTGACCCCATGGACTTAGCCCGCCAGGCTCCTCTTCATGGAATTCTCCAGGCAAGAATACTGGAGTGGGTCACCATTCCCTTCTCCAGGGGATCTTCCTGACTCAGTGATCAAACCCAGGTCTCCTGCATTGCAGACTGATTCTTTACTGTCTGAGCCACCAGGAAAGCCCATAGGTCATGATATAAAGATATAAAAGAAGCATTTAGTTGATGGCTTCCCCAAGCTTTGTGAAATATTTGAGTTTTGAGTTAAACTTTAGATTCTTTGGATTCTGAGTTTGGTTGAATTCAAAAAGTAGAAAAATCCTGTGTGAATGAGGCAATACCTCACACTGGTCAGAATGGCCATCATTATAAAGTCTACAATTAACAAATGCTGGAGAGGGTTTGGAGAAAAGAGAACCCTACTACACTGCTGGTGGGAATGTAAATTGGCATAACCACTAGGGAGAACAGTATGGAGGTTCCTCCAAAAACAAAAAATAGAGTTGCCACATGATCCAGTAATCCCACTCCTGGGCAGACAAAACTATACACCCAGACAAAACTATAATTCAAAAAGATACTTGCACCCCTATGCTCATTGCAGCACTATTCACAATAGCCAAGACATGGAAACAAATGCTCGTTGACAGATGAATGGGCAAAGAATATGTGGTACGTATATATAATGGAATACTATCCAGCCATTAAAAAGAATGAAATAATGCCATTCAGCAACATGGATGCAACTAGAGAGTATCATACTAAGTCAGAAAGAGAAAGAAAAATACCATATGACATCACTTACATGTGGAATCTAAAATATGACACAAATGAACCTATCTACAAAACAGAAACAGCGTCACAGACACAGAGAACAGACTCGTGGTTGCTAAAGGGCAGGGAAGGAGAAGGACAGACTGGGAGTTTGGGGTTAGTAGGTGCAAACTACAGAATGAATAAACAAGATTTCTACTGTATAGCGCAGGGGACTATATCCAATCTTTTGGGATAAACCATAATGGAAAAGGACACAAATGTGTATCTGTGTATAACTGAGTCACTTTGCCGCACAGCAGAAATTAACACAACATTGCAAATCAACTGTATGTCAATAAACATAAAAGAAACCTCTATGTGATATAGAGCTACTCAAGTCTGCCTTTCAATATAGATATAGATGCAGAAGGACATGGTCAATTCCACTGTCCTCCAGGCTCTTCCTTCACCTCCAGTACTGCCTGGCTAGGTCTTTCCCTTCCCATCCTCTGTCATCTTTGTAGCTACAGTTCCTTGAAGACACTTAAGAGGAAACCAGCATGTGATGTTGTATGGGGAGAGCATTACAGAAACATGTGCTTATTCAGTGAGGCCAAAGTCCCTCAGCATCTTCAAGCCAAGGCATTATCTAGTGATTTAGTTTAATTCAACAAATTAAAAGGTACATATGATGAAGTAAAAAGAAGTGGGCTCCTTGAGGAGAAGACTCAGATTCTTCTTTATATCTTCAACCAGTAGTCTACTGCTTGGTCCGCAGATGCTACTCAAGTGCTTGTTGAATGAAAGAGTAAATTAAATTTACTCCTACCCTCATGCAGCATGTTATACAATGAACAATGAATATACAATGAATATACAATGAACACACTAAAATCGGTACATGCAGTAATGGAGGTGGAGCTTCAGTGTGATGGGAACAAAGAGGAGGAGGAGATTAATGGCTGACATGAAAAATGTTCTCTATCCTCCCATATAATATGCCCAAGTTCAACAGCAGCACTCATGAAATGAAAAGCCCTGTAATATATTTATCTGCCAAAATTTTGATTGCAGGTTGCTGTTCACAGAGGGAAACTAAAATTGGAAAAAAAAAAACGGCATGGGTTTTGATATGAAGGAAGAATATAGTTTTTACAACATACTTACGGGAAAAACCAAACCCAAAGGACACAAGCAACCTCCATTCTCCGAAGGCACTGGGTGGAGGAGGCTGAACTAAATGAGGTTCTCATGCAGATTATAACGGAGCAGAGAAAAGAGAGGACAGAACAGGGTCGAGCGAGACGACATATGACAGGAAGAAAAATGATCAAAACTGACAAGCGTTCCGTCCAGAAGAAATGCCTTTACGTTTCACTTGCAGGTCTGCAAATTACCTTCGCAGAAGGCATTTAACCTATATTTAATGCAGTGAAACAGACAAAAGGGATTCTATTGCCTCAAATTCTTTTTTGGCTTGAAACCCACTCCTTGGGATCTTTCCTTCATTTAGGTCCTCTGGTGTGTGAAACCTTTTCTTGGTGAGTTCACATATGGGAAAACCTTTGGATGTTAAGCAGTTTCAGAGCAATTGTGTGAATCGTACAGATCCATTTGTGAACTGAAGCAGATTTTTCCCTAGGTCTCGATATCCAATTGCTTTTGGTGTTGGAAACACTGTTTCACACTTTTACGGCATTGACATAACCTATGATGAGTCATATTGACAGGATATTTTGATTTTCATTTCTTTTCACCGTGGGCTTCCCTGATTGTTCAGTTGGCAAAGAATCTGCCTGCAATGCAGGAGACCCTGGGTGATTCTTGGGTCAGGAAGATCTGCTGGAGAAGGGATAGGCTACACACTCCGGTATTCTTGGGTTCCCCTGGTGGCTCTGCTGGTAAAGAACCTGCCTGCAATGCAGGAGACCTGGGTTTTATCCCTGGATTGGGAAGAACCCCTGGAGAAGGGAAAGGCTACCCACTCCAGTATTCTGGCCTGGAGAATTCCATGGACTGTATAGTCAGACACGACTGAGTGACTTTCACTTTCACTTTTCATTTTCTTTTCGCCGTAGTCAACTCTTTATAGTCAGTAACAGCAGCAGGTCAGATGTATTTGGCTACTTTATAAAGGACTTGTACAATTAACCATGCAAGATACAGTATTATCTTAGGCTTAAGACAATTTTTTTTTTTTTTAGATTAGTGAGAAACAAGTATAATGAGATTTTTAATGACTCTTGAAAGTGTCTTAAGGCAGAGAATTAAGACTTCTCCCCAGGCTTAAGCTCTGCTATGAGTTCTCACTCTAGCTTTTGGATATTGAAATCTTGATTCAGATGATGTTAAAAAGTTGCATCTCTTCTGCCTATCATCAGGTTGGCTCGTTAGTTACCAAGGAAACAAGCAGAGGAGCACGCCCCTCACTACTGCTTTGATAAACTATCCTAGTGGAGATGTTCTGACCTAAAATTAGAAGAACTTCCCTGGTGTCCAGTGGCTCAGGCTCCATGCTCCCAATGCAGGGAGCCCGGGTTCCATCCTTGGTCAGGGAACTAGATCCAGTATGTCACAACTAAAGATCCTGCCTGCCACAACAAGAAAAAAGATCCTACGTGCTACAACTACAGTCAGGCACAGCCAAATACATTTTTAAAACTATTAAAAATGAAAGTACAATCACTAGCTGGGTCAGGGTCGGGAGCAAGTACATAGGAAGGTCGGCAATGTCAGGAGGGTGTAGGTGAAGCAGGCACGGGTCAGGCAGGTGATGTCCAGAGAGCAAGAGAACAGCCATCTTGAGCATCCTGACCACACCCTACACACCCTGCACAACCCTTACAATCTTGGTCCATCCCCTCTTCTGCGATATCCGTGGGGTCAGGTATGTAGCAGGCATTGCAACCAGATACCACAATTATAATACAGACAACAGCAGCCAAAGAATATCAAGAGTCAGATACCTAGCATGTTCAGAACAGTCATTTGCCAGGATACAGGGAAATTTTGGAGTCAAGTGCTTACCGGGTTCATGGAGAGACAAGGCAGCAGCGCCCTGTCCAGTTATAAGGAAGGTCTAAGGTCACCCCGGGCTTCCCTCGTGGCTCAGATCATACAGAATCCACCTACAAAGCAGGAGACCTGGGTTCAATTCCTGGATCAGGAAGATCCCCTGGAGAAGGGCATGGCAACCCACTCCTGTGTTCTCGTCTGGAGAATCCCCAGGGACAGAGGAACTTGGCTGGCTACAGTCCGTGGGGTTGCAAAGAGTCTGAGTGTCTAAGCAGAGACACACAAGGCCACCCCTGGGTTTACAAGCCCAGAGCCACCCTCACAGGAAGGGCCTGCAGCTCTAAAACATTCTGGTGACCAAGCATTCAAGTTAACCTTAGCCTCTGCTGTTAGCTCAGCTTCTGTGGCCCTTCTTAATACAAAAGGCATCAGTCAGCCCACAGCTGTGGCCACTCACTTGTTATCGAACATTTTTCTCCTCCCACTGTAGTGGCGACCAATATCTGTACAACAGCCCTGGCCTGTCTGTGAGTTCTCTGAATTCTCTTGATGCGCCCCTCCTCCCCCTGCTCATCAAGGACAGCCACCCCAGGACCCCACACTAGTGGATGGCCACGCTGGGATGCCCCCACAACTTTTGGGATCACCCCCGGTACTTTTCTGGGCTTCACAAGTTAGTGGGTGACCACCCCAGGATCACTGCTGAAACTTCTGGGGTTACCCCTTCCCCACTTTCAGGCCCCACATTAGTAGGATGGCCACCCCTGGATCACACCCTCCATTTTCCATCCCCAAGCCTGGTTTCTCTGACATCTTGGCGCTCAGGGGGGTTTCCTTGGTCTCCTGGCTGCTCCACCAAGTGTTGGGCTGCACCCCAAAATCCCGCATGGCCTGTATTTGCCCAGCTTCAAGGATGAAGAAACAAGCCTGAGGCAGTGACAGAGACATCAACGGTTTCATGGACAGGGGCGCTTACCTGTCTAAAGCAAGGTCCTGGAGTGACACTCCACGTGTGCAGCGGGTGGCTGGCGGGATTCGGCAGCAGGCTTCACTCCTGGGAGGGAGGGGAAGTTGCTAATTACAGGGGGAATTGACACGTTACCTGGGAAACCAGCAGAGGAGCACCGGCCCCTCACCACCTCTTTAATGAACTATCCCCGTGGAGTTCTGATCTAGTTAGAACAATCACCAGCTGAAGCAGGAGGCAATAATGTAGGAGGGTCAGTCATGTGAGGAAGGTATGGGTGAAGTAGGCGCTAGTCGGGCAGAGGATGTACACAGAGCAAGAGAACAGTCACCCGGGGTGGGCTGACCATACAAGCAGGCCATGTGGCTTCAGGGGGGCAGTGGAGAGAGTGGCCCAGGATGTGGGGGGTTGGAGGCTGGCGGGGGCACACATACAGGGCCTCAGAGTTCTTTTAATTTCAAGGCTGCAGTCACCATCCTCAGTAATTTTGGAGCCCAGGAAAATATATGTGGATTCTAAAAAAAAAAAGAAGGTACAAATGAACTTATTTACAAAAGAGAAATAGACTCACAGACAGAAAACAAGTTTATGGTTACCAAAGGGGAAGTGGGGGGAGGGATAAATTAGGAGTTTGGCATTAAAATATACATGCAACTCTATATAAAATAATCAACAGGGACCTACTGTATAGCACAGGGAACTACATTCAATATCTTACAAAAACCGATAATAGAAGAGAATGTAAAAAAAAGAATTTCTAAATGTAGTTTTATATATGTATAACTGAATCACTTTGCTGTACATATGAAACTAACACAAATAGAGTATATCAACTGTATTTCAATAAAAATTGAAAACAAAAGGAGTAAATGATGTCAGCTTTACACATACAAATTTATACTGCAGTGGCACCAAGACTTGTAAAATGTAATAATCACAGTACACCAACTCATAAACTAATCTTCTTTTTGAGCTTGAGCGTGTTTAAGTGTGAACAGAATTCTGAAAACAAAGATTCCGGTGGGTTGATTAGGGGTGAAAGTTTCATGGGGGAATGAAGTCTCTGAAGGAAGTCAAAGCTCAGGACAGACGGGAAGAGCCAGAGGCCCTCCCAAGGACCAGCAACCGGAAGGCCACAGATTCTGTTTGGAGAGTGGCAATGTAGAGTGAACAGGAAGGCAATGCAGACTCCCTGGCTGGAGGTTAGTGGAGGGGATGGGAATTATCAGCAGTATCATCAGAGCTTTGATGTTTTGCAATTTACAAAGTGCTTTCTTTGATTTATTTCACTCAGTTCTCATTGTAATATTGGTAAGACAACAAACAGTATTGTTCCCTTATTTTACCAACTGAAGATGGGGGATTTAAATGGTGAGGTTTATATTCTTCTCTTTTCACTATGGAACTGGTTTTGCTGAGGCAGGATTAAGATCAGTGGTTTGGGTGTATATTCTGTTTAGGGGAAAAGAGGGTCATGAATGAAAAAGGACTATAATGATTTCATTTAAAATTGATTCACTTTGCTGTAGAACAGAAACTAACACAATATTGTAAAGGGACTATACTCCAATATAAATTAATTGAAAAAATAGAATATGGGAGGGAAGGGACATATGTATACTTCTAGCTGATTCATGTTCTTATATGGCAGAAATCAACACAGCATTGTAAATCAACTATCCTCCAATTAAAAATAAATTTAAAAAGATAAGAATCATCAGTCAATATTTTGTCTAAATAAAATTTTATCAATTATAGCCCTTTAAAAAATATGGCAAAAAAGATGAAAGCCATGTCAGGTTGGGCTTGAGGATTTGTATCATGTTGACTTTCAGAATCCGTGGTTGTGTGTGCTCAGTGCAAGCCTGACTCATTTCAACCCCAGGGACTGTAGCCCACCAGCCTCCTCTGTCCATGGGATTTCCCAGGCCAGAATACTGGAGTGAGTTGCCATTTCCTTCTCCAGGGAATCTTCCTGACCCAGAGATTTAACCCAAGAATCCTGCATCTCCTGCATTGGCAGGCAGATTCTTTACCACTGAACCACCATGGAAGCTGGGCCTTTCAGAGCCTTAGGGAATATGTCATTTTCCCTCTAGCACAATCTGGTTGCATAGAAGCCAGAGGCTAGAGTTTCTAAATTAAGGAGGCTTTAACAGTTACTCCCATCCTGACCCAGTGCTTTAAGTTATTTACAAAACTACTACTGAGGAAATAAAACAAATCTTCCCATGGAGACTTGCTTCTGAATGACTTGATACAGTTAAAAAAGCCACTGGTTATGTTTAACTTCAGTAGACTTCACCAGAATGACTAAATGGCTCACCCATAATTTATACATGACTTCCTGATTAGCTCAATTCTCTGCTCTGAACTACATGGTAGTTTTCATACAGATTTTGAAAGCATTTTTCAGATAGGAGTCTTTTCAAGAAGATAGTGGTTAAAAATCAAATTTTAGAAGACTGAAGATACACTTTATGGTAATTTCATGGTTCCACTAGATTTGAATCTGTACTTTTTCTGTGGAGTCTTTGTGTATGGATATCAATATTTGTTTATAATTCTGAATTTCTTAATTTACTATAAAACACTGTTGTGCATAACATATGTGTGCATGTGTGCATCTATGCACACAAGAATCATGCTTATTTCTTTTATTTTTAAAATTTTATTTTTTTGGTTGTGCCATGCAGCATGGAGCTCCTGGAGTTGGTGATGGACAGGGAATCCTGGCATGCTGCAGTCCATGGGGTCGCAAAGAGTTGGACACGACTGAGCGACTGAACTGAACTGAACTGATGCAGCATGCAGGATCTTAATTCCCTGACCAGGGATTGAACCTATGCCCCCCTGCACTGGAAGCTCGGTTTCCTGACTATCGGACCTCCCCCATACTTGCTTCTTTTTCAATTCAACAAACATTTATTAAAGAATCACTAGGAACAAGCCCTATAAGCATGGATACAAAGTTCTTAACCTAACACAGGATGTGATGAATATATTAGACTGGCCAAAAAAATTGTTTGGGTTTTTCCATAAGCTGGCATGCTGCAGTCCATGGGGTCGCAAAGAGTTGGTTACAAATGACTGACTGACTTCCATACGATGTAATGGAAAAACCCAAATGAACTTTTTGGCCAACCCAATAGTAAGCATATATTAATAGTAAGCTTGAGAGATAGAGAGCTATGGAAAATTGAAGAGATAAGGAAACCCCTGTGGGTGAAATGAAATACTTTACACATTCAAGCAGCACCTAGAAGAACGGATAGGTTCTGCCAGGTAGAGATGGAGATAGAGCAGTGGAGACTAAAGGCCCAGAATGGAGAAAGGGATGAAAGTATTCAGAAAACCAGGAACAGTAAAAATTTACAGATTCCTTGGGGGCAGGCTGGATGGTGAAAGGAAATATTGAAAACACAACTGTTGTTGTTTAGTCACTAAGTCATGTGTGACTCTTTGGCAACCCCATGGACTGTAGCCCATTAGGCTCCTCTGTCCATGGGATTTCCCAGACAAGAATACTAGATCGGGTTGCCATTTCCTTCTCCAGGGCATCTTCCTGACCCAAGAATTGAACCTGCAATCTCCTGCTTGGCATGTGGCTTCTTTGTAGTAAGTCACCCGAGAAACCTGGAAACCTGATTAAGTCACATTAAAAAAAAAAAGTGAACTTAATTCAGTTGGTGATATGGAACCCCTGAAATATATGGAATAGCGGAGTTGACAAAAATCACAGTGGCTTTGATATACAGAAAGGACTGGAGCAGGGAAATCAATTACTATGGGATTGATTAAGAGAGAACTCTTAAGAAGCCACGTTAGCAATAACAAGACCTGATGGAGGATAAAGGCAGCTAAGAGCGAAGGGGACTGGATGTGAGAGGTTATTTTTAATGATAGCGATGGATACCTGTGGCTCATGGTCAGCTAAGGCTACTCCTGGGCCTCAAGCATGTTTAGTCAGGCATCTCTACCTTTTATCAGTGCAATGTGGTTTCTTCCTCAAGCGTGCTTTCCTAATCTGGCTGCCATCCTGTATGAGATCAAAGCTGTCAAGCTCTTTAAAAAGTACCTAGCATGTGCTAAGAATTTTATGCATACATTAAAAAAAATGTTGTTGTTTAGCTGCTCAGTCATGTCCAACTCTTTGTGACCCCATGGACTGCAGCACACCAGGCTTCTTGTCTTTCACTATCTCCTGGAGTTTGCTCAAAGTCATGTCCATTGAGTCAGTGATGCCATCCAACCATCTCATCCTCTGTTGTCCCCTTCTCCTCCTGCCTTCAGTCTTTCCCAGCATCAGGGTCTTTTCCAGTGAGTTGGCTCTTCACATCAGGTTGCTAAAGTATTGGAGCTTCAACTTCAGCTTCAGCATCAGTCCTTCCAATGAATATTAAGGGTTGATTTCTTTTAGGATTGACTTGTTTGATCTCCTTGCAGTCCAAGGGACTCTAGAGAGTCTTTTCCAACACTGTAGTTTGAAAGCATCAATTCTTTGGTGCTCAGCCTTCTTTATGGTCCAGCTCTCACATCCATACATGACTACTGGAAAATCCATAGCTTTGACTGTATGGACTATTATGGGCAAAGTGATGTCTATGCTTTCTGATATTCTGTCTAGGTTTGTCATAGCTTATATAAATCTAATAAGTAAAATTGCCTTTTTTTATTGCCTATGACATTAAACTGTGGATTTTTCATCCTTTAAAAAATTATTTTATTGAAAGTCAAAAAGCTGTAGAGGCAAGACAACTTCAATATTTTCCTCTGCTCACTGGGCTAATTTTGTGAGCATTTGCTTCCCTTTCAACTTTTGAAGTTCTTCTGAAGATGGGGAAAGGGACAATAGTAACCAGAAATCCACCCCTTAATTATGATTATATAAATAGAGAGGATGAATTTGTATAGAAAGTAAGGCCCTGAGGCCAGGGCAGAAAATTCTGATGAACATCATGAAATTATAGAGAAAGGCCCAGAAATCAATTTCAAGCCTCAACCTCCCCCTCCTCTGCAAGTCTAGTGTCTCTAAACTCATCTCAAGACCCAGCACACCCTTTTTCTGATCCTCATGACCCATTCAGACCAATCTGTGGTCCAGCATGGAGTCAACAGTCACCCAGTATGGATTCCAGCTCAGCCTGGCAACCTGCTCCCAACTTGATGTTTATTTTCAAGGCCTTATTTTAGGAACCTTTCGGTAACCCCCTTCCCTTTCCTGTGGCCCCAATCCCTGTCTTACTCTTGTCTGCTCTCTTGAGTCCCTGACTTCGAATGTGAGTCTGAGTGCCTGACACAGCGCCTGATTGGTGGCCCACCTGGACAGCCAGTATCACCCATCCTGCTTTCCCTGAAACTCTTCTTTTGTCTCCTGCTTCCGATGCCCTGTTATCAGCCTGTCATTCTGCCTCTCCCGATGCTTGGACCATGGCTAGAAGTGCCGTATTCTCTACGTCACCACGTGGGTACCTCTAGGCACACATGGTCGCTCTGCCTTCCATAGGGTGGATTTTCTCAAATCTGAGCCTCTCAAAGGACACCTCTGATCCTGTTGGCTTTGCCTGATGATTCTTTTTTAAAGAAATTATTAAGGTTTTCTTTAGTGCAGTTCAAGGTTCAGAGAAAAAATGAGGGAAAGTGACGAGACTTCCCATATGCCTCCTTTCCCCACATGGGCATGGTCTCCCCACTTATCTATAGCCCACACCAAAGGGGTACGTGTGTTGCAGCTGATTAACCTGCACTGACCCATCACGAGCCCAAGTTCACGCTTGGTGTTGTACACTCTGTGGGCTTGGACTTTAATTTTTTTTAATTAATTTTTATGGGAGTACATTGCTTTACAATGTTGGGTTAGTTTCTGCTGTATAGCACAATGATTCCACTGTGCATACACATGTATCCCCTCTTCCTTGAATTTCTTTCCCATGTAGGTCTCCACAAAGCATTAAGTAGAGTTCCCTGAGGTCTGTAGTAGGTTCTCATTAGTTATCTATTTTATACACAGTATCGGTAGTGTATATACTTCAATCTCAATCTCCCACTTCATCCCACCCCATCTCCCGTTGGTGTCCACACATTTGTTCTCTACGTCTGTGTCCCTATTTCTGTTTTGCAAATAAGATCATCTCTACCACTTTTCTAGATTCCACAAACATGGGTTGATATATGCCTGATGATTCCCCAGTTGAAATAGAGAAAAGAAAGTTTCAAGAAGTCAGGCACATGCAAGGAACTATGGCAGTGATGCTATGAAAGAGAAGGGAACTAAGCCATCTTTGCCAGTTTTGTCATTTGTTTATTTTGCTTAACATTGGAAGCTCAGCCTTCAACCAGCCCTCTAGATATGAGTGAATTCCAAATAATTTTTGGTGTGTTTATTTTGCTTTATTAAAGTAGAACAAGGGTGTTATTTTCATAGTAATATAGTTTGTAGCCCAGTGTTCATTCTTAAGGGCTTCCCTGGTGGCGCAGACAGTCAAGAATCTGTCTGCAATGCAGGAGACCTGGGTTCGATCCCTGGGTTGGGAAGATTAAATTCAATATATTTTCTGAACTTAGAACTGAAAAAAAGAGATTGTTTCATTAGAATGATAGGGAGGGAGTAGGGAGTAGTGGAGGGTACCATTCATGGGGATGTGATGTGGTTACGAGTCTATGCATACCTGACTCCATTCTCCTCCATCAGACAGGTATGCAAGAGAATTCCATCACTGATACTCACTATGTAAACTGTTTGCACTGTGTGTAAAGGTAATGGGGCTTCCCTGGTGGCTCGGTGGTAAAGAATCTACCTGCAATGCAGCAGACCCAGAGACATGAGTAAGATCCTTGGGTTGGGAAGATCACCTGGAGCAGGAAATGGCAACCCACTCCAGGATTCTTGCCTGAGAATCCCCTGGACAGAGGAGCCTGGTATCCTGCATTCCATGGGGTTGCAAAGAGTCGGACACGACTTGCGACTGAACCACGTAAAAGTAATGACTGTGAGTGACATGTGTGTATGTGTGTATGTGGACTACTGTTATTTTTGAGGAAAAGTATTTTAACTACTTGGGAGCAGACTGGTCAAATACTACTTGCCATCTTCTTTTCAAAGGAGGAAGAAACCATTTATTTCTAAGTATGGCATGGAATCAGATCATCTCTCAGATACTCTTTTAGTTAGATATTTTGATTTTCTCCAGAAACTGTCTAGGTGAAGATGTGTACATCTTGTCTTGTTTTTTTCTTTGAGGAATAATGTTGAAACCTAGCCATGTTTCTATCATGGTAATCAAGAAGGACTTC
This sequence comes from Cervus elaphus, assembly GCF_910594005.1. Classification (NCBI taxonomy): domain Eukaryota; kingdom Metazoa; phylum Chordata; class Mammalia; order Artiodactyla; family Cervidae; genus Cervus; species Cervus elaphus. Next base: position 24,709,327 of record NC_057842.1, on the reverse strand, counting down.
TATGTGGTTGAAAAATAACTTGTTTCAAGGAAGCTAGATATCACTGAAATTCAAAGCTGCAAGTCTGAAAACACATGCAATAGTCTAGGAATTATTTATTTAGGACAGTATCTAAGACGGAAAAAATCCTTGATCTTCAATAGGCAAAGTTATTAATATAAACAGCAGCAATGATTGTTATAACAAATATAGTAATTTCCCCCCTGGGTTATGATTTTAACAGATCTGAAAATGTTTAGAATTCTAATTAGAGATATTAATATTAACATCACATTAACCACTATGTGAAGGACAGTGTACTACACTTAATTGTTACTCAATATTCCAAAATTGTTTATTCAGTACATGTTTATTGGGGCTTCCAATGGTGCTAGTGGTAAAGAACCCACCTGCCAATGCAGGAGATGTGGGTTCAGTCTCTGGTTTGGGAAGATCCCCTGGAGGAGGGCATGGCAACCCACTCCAGGATTCTTGCCTGGAGAATCTCAATGGACAGAGAAGCCTGGTGGGCTACAGTCCATGGGGTTGCAAAGAGCTGGACACGATTGAAGCGACTGAGCACACACACACGTATATTGAGTATCTACTGTGTGTCAGGTATGATGTTAGTTTTGGAGGTGTACGTGTGTGTTAGTCGCTCAGTCGTGTCTGACTCTCTGTGGTCTCATGGACGTAGCCCACCAGGCTCCTCTGTCCATGGAGTTTTCCAAGCAGGAATACTGGAATGGGTCGCCATTCCCTTCTCCAGGGGAACTTCCGAACCTGTGTCTCCTGTTACTGACAGATTCTTCACTCTGTGAGTCACTAGGGAAGCCCAGCTCTGGGGACACAAGAAAGGAAAAGACAAGTTCTCTTCTCTTTTGAATTTCCCTGCAATGACAGTAACCACGTAGGCACTCGTGGTTGTTAATCACCATGGAATAACCGTTGCAACAGAAATAAACAAATGGGACCTAATGAAACGTAAAAGCTTTTGCACAGCAAAGGGAACGGTAGACAAAAGACAACTTATAGAACTTGAGAAAGTATTTGCAAATAATCTGACTGACAAGGGATTAATTTGCATACAGCTCATACACCTCAATATTAAAAAAACCCCAAACAACCCAATCAAAAAAAGGGCAGAAGATTTAAACAGACATTTCTCCAAAGAAAACATACACACACGGACAAAAGCACATGAAAAGATGCTCCATATTGCCAATTACTAGAAAAATGCAAATCAGAACTATAAAGAGGTACCAAATCATACTGCTCAGAACAACCAATGTCAAAAAGTCTGCAAATAATAAATGTTAGAGCAGGTGTGGAGAAAACACAGTCCTCCTATATTGTTGGTGGGAATGTAAATCGGTACAGCCACTATGGAGAATAGTATGAAAGTTTCTTAAAAAATAAAAATTGAGCTATCATATGATCTTGCAATCCTACTCCTTGGCATCTATCCAGAGAAAAACAGAACTCAAAAAGATACGTACACCCCAGTGTTCACAGCAGCACCATTTACAATAGCCTAGATATAGAAGCAACCTGAGTGTCTATCAACAGATGAATGGTTGTGGTACCCATATACGGTGGTATACATAGCTTTGGTAAAGATGTACAGTGGAATATTAGCCATAAAAAACAATGAAATAATGCCATTTGCAGCAACATGAACAGACCTGGAGATTATCATACTGAGAGAAGTAAGCCAGGCAGAGAAAAACAAATATCAGTTGATATCACTTATATATGGAATCTTTAAAAAATGATGCAAACGAATTTATTTATGAAACAGAAATAAGCTCACAGATGCAGAAAACAAATCTATGGTTACGAAAGGGTAAGTGTGGAGGGGATAAATTAGAAGTTTAGGATTAAAAGATATACACCACTATACATAAAGTAGATAACCAAGAAGCACCTACTATATAGTACAGGAAATTATACTCAATATCTTATAATAACCTATAGTGGAAGAGAATGTAAAAAAATAATATATTTATATATTCTTATATATATATATATATATGAATCACTTTGCTATACACCTGAAACTAACACACCGTAAAATTTCAATAAAAAATTTTAAAACATTAAAAAGTTTAAAAATTGAAAAAAGTCAAAAAGGAGTAATGTTACAAGAGCTTTATCTATTCATTGAGTAAACAAATGATTATTTTATTAACTCTTTTATTTTATATTGGAATATAGCCAGCTAGCAATGCGGTGAGTTTCAGGAGCACAGCAGAGGGACTCAGCCACATATATCCTCATATCCACTTTCCCCCTGAGTGCCCTCCCATCCAGGCTGCCACATAACATTGAGCAGAGTTCCCTGTGCTTGGCTTGAGTGCATGCTCAGTCGCTTCAGCTGTGACCCACTCTTTGCGACCCTATGGACTGTATGTAGCCCGCCAGGCTCCTCTGTTTACAGGATTCTTCAGCCAAGACTGCTGGAGTGGGTTGCCATGCCCTCCTCCAGGGAATCTTCCCAACCCGGGGATCGAACCCTGTCTCCTGTGTCTTTTGGAGTGGCAGGCAGATTCTTTACCGCCGAGCCAACAGGGAAGCCCTGTCTGTGCTAAGTAAATGATTATTAACGGGCAGGCAGTATGCTGAGGACACAGCATGTACAAAATGAACACAGTCCCTGCCCTCAGGAAGCCCGTTCGTAGAGAGCGACGGGTGAATGGACTCAGCATGCGTTGTTGTATGTGTCATATGAGGAAGCACCTGGGGTGTGGGGGAACATGCGGGTCCCCTAACCATGCCTTTAAGACTCCGCAAAGGTCTCCCAGAAAAAGAAAGGTTCAAGTTGAGAGCCAACTCCACCCCGTCAAGTATACAGGGATTTGTCAGAGTTTGGGCTACAGAACACCTGTGTAAAAAGGAAGGCCTGGAAACAAGATCATTGAAAGAAATGCGGCACGACTAGCACAGAGAATGTTCGGGAAGCCCGCTAGGAGTGACCGGTGAGGCAGGAGTAGCTGGGCCATTGGGGCTTTACAGGCCATTCTGAGGCACTGGACTGCATCCTAGAGTATAATTGGAAACAATTGCTTTTTAAACATGGATGAGACATGATCAGAAACAGGTCTGTGCAAGGAATATACTTACATTCCCATTCTATCTCTGAAAGCTTTGTAACCCCAAAGTATGGTTTTTATGTATGTTTTAATTTGGCATGGGACTTGGGCTCAGATGTTTCAACTTATCTGAAGTCAAATGTCAATTCAAAATTACTGTTTACAGAGTAAGCTGCCTTTTTAGTTGGGATGTTTTTCCTTGCTGCCGTGCCCTAGGAAGCACCATAATCTCGGGTCTCTATTTAGACGTTCTGTAGCGGATGCCCTCCTGGTTTAGGAGGTTCAAGTGATCCCACAAAAGGCAAATGCGCAGAATGTTTGTTCCTGTCACAAAATATATTCCAGAGATGTGCAATTTCTGTCCGAAAATGTTTCTTAATTTCTTCTGTTGACATCTGCATGAGATCCTCACAGAAATACCGTGAACTAAAATGCTGTCTGCCATATCACTAAACAAAAGAGGTTGCAGCCATGGAACCATCACATTATAGCCACCCGGATTCTAAGCCCTGAAGGAGCTCAGGTTGGAGGCAGGATGCCCTCCATCTAGCAGTCAGTCACTGCAGCCACTCCTGAAGGTGCCCCTGAGGAGATGCAGCATCAGAATGCATAGCATACTGGCTCCGGAGAGCTGAGGTGCATATCAAAGGGAAAATTTCAATGAGCCCAAATTCTTGGATCTTTCCATACACGTGTGTGTGTTGGTTGATCAGTCGTTTCCTACTCTTTTGGGACCTCATGGATTGTAGCCCACCAGGCTCCTCTGTCCATGGGTTTTCCAGGCAAGAATACTAGAGTGAGTTGCCATTTCCTTCTCCAAGGGATCTTCCTGACCCAGGGATGGAACCCGGGTCTCCTTAATTGCAGGCAGATTCTTAACCACCTGAGCCATCAGGGAAGTCATACATGGGAAATGCTCCCACATGGAAAAGTGATAAATTCCTTAACTTGAGATATCTTCTTGTCTTTTCATTAACAGTAATCTTTTGATATTCTAAACTACCTGGTCTTTTGTTGCAACAACTTCTGTATATCCTGGCTCCCTCTTGCCTCTTCGGAGAAGTCTCCCAGAATTATCTAAGTTGCTGTGTCCAAGTCTTAAGTCCTCAGATTTGTCCACTGAATAAAACATAACTCTCAGCTTTTAGGTCGTGCTTTTTTTTTTTCGGTTGACAATACTAACATGTCTATAACACTGCTAGTCCCCGTTTTAACAGAGAAGGTGGGCCTTAGACTCACTCTGTTTATAGGCAGCCCCTGAGGGAGAAGGGGAGCATGGGGAGACTTCAGGAAGGGAATCCTGAAACGGCCAAACCGGAAAGTTACAAAATGAGGAACTCAGATCTTTAAAGTGATATTCATCACAAGGGAGTCAGAATCCCTTGTCTGTTCCCCTGGTGTCCTAAGGATTCAGTTCTCCCCTCTAGGTTTCTTGGTTAAAGTGATTTATGGCAGGGCCTCTGTGGGGAGAGAGAGTTTCTGGTTTTCCTGAAATACAAGATGAATTTCTAGGCTCATCTACAATAAAGTCTTGTCTTGAGTGTGTTTGATGGATCCCTGGACTTCCCGTATGTGATTCTGGTGTAGAATGATGTTTTATCTTCAGTGGTGTTTTATATCTGCCTTCATAAGAAATCTTTTAATGGCAGGAGAAGGTATCGCGTGGAAACCAAGACTGTACTAATGTGCCCTCCTTTGTTCCTTTTTCCTTTTCACAATGACCTAAAGACTGCTTCTCCATGATGCAGTGCAGGGAGTCTGGGAGCTGACCCCAGGATCTGAATTGGAGGTGTTTTAAAATAGCAGCAGTCAGACTGATGCTTTTAAAGAGCAAACGTAAGTTTCTCCAGGATTATACTGCTGACATACAGCAGGAATGGAAATTTTTAAAAACTGAAGCTTGAATTACAGAACAAATGACAACAAGGGACACAGAAAGACAAAGCTGCAGTAATCTCTATCTTACATCTCCAAGGCTGACAATATACTTGTGCATTGGTAAAGGTTTACTTTCCAGAACATACTCTTTTTCTTTTAAATTTTGTCTTTTCAGAAACGTTAGATTTTAAAATTGAGTAATAAATGGACTTTTTTTTCCCCCCTGAGTGACTACTCTGAGCCCAGCACAGCCATTAGAATAGTCCTTAACTGACACTTGTCTTTAATCTAGTAAATTCCTCTGATGAGCTCACAGTTTAGGAGGATTACAAGCTACACATACATGGAAAATAAATACTAGGCCATAGTTGCACTATATAAATATATGAACTATCTGCCAAATATCAGGATCATTTGCAAAGGAAATTAATGTTTAAATGGCAACTATAGATTCTCTCCACTAATAGTATGAAGATGTTATCTCTTTTGTTTTTTCTTTTTTAAAATTATGACTTAATTGGAGGTTAATTGCTTTACAATATTGTGTTGGCCTCTGCGATACATCAACATGAATCAGCCACAGGTCCGCTCTCTCCTGAGCCCTCTTCCCCTCTCCCACCCCATCCCACCCCTCCAGGTTGTCACAGAACACTGGTTGAGCTCTCCGTGTCACGCAGGAAATTCCCACTGGTTATCTCTTTTATGGGCTTCCCTCTGGCTCGGCTGGTAAAGAATCCTCTTGCAATGTGGGAAACCTGGGTTCAATCCCTGGGTTGGGAAGATTCCCTGGAGAAGGGAAAGGCTGCCTGCCCCAGTATTCTGGCCTGGGTATGGTAGTGCATATGTTTCCATGCTACTCTCCCAGTTCGTCCCACCTTCTCCTCCCAGCTCTGTGTCCACAAGTCTGTCCTCTCCGTCTGCGTCTGTCTTTCTGCCCTGCAAATAGGTTCATCAGTACCATCTTTCTAGATTCCACACACATGCGTTAATATACAATATTTGTCTTTCTCTTTTTTACTTACTTCGCTCTGTATAATAGGCTCTAGGTTCATCCACCTCATTAGGACTGACTCGGATGTGTTCTTTTTAAAGTTGAGTAATATCCCATTGTGTATATGTACCACAATTTCTGTTATCTATTCATCTATTTATGGACATCTAGGTTGCTTCCATGTCCTAGCTATTGTAAAAAGTGCTGCCACAAACATTGGGGTCCATGTGTCTGTTTCAATTATGGTTTTCTCAGGGTATATACCCAGTAGTGGAATTGTTGGGTCATATGGTAGTGAATATGCTATTTCTATGTACACAGAATGCCCTCTGATTTTGGCAAAGATGCACAGATTATATGAGTTTACACAATAATTAAATATATATTTAAATCTATATATATCTTATGGATGGCTGTAAATCCATCTTTGTGGATTCTAGCCAATGATGCACTGGTAAATGTAAAACAACTTGCTCTCCAAGAAAGGAAGAAAGACCAAGAAAGAGGGGGAGAGAGAAGGAGATGGTAAGGAGAAGAAAAAGAAGAAGAAGGAGGAGGAGGAGGAAGAGGAAGGCAGAGAGGGAAAAGGAGGGGAAGAAGGAAGAGGAGGGAGGGAGGCAGGGAAAGAAGGAAGGAATAAAGGGAGGAAGGGGAAAGGAAAGGAAGAAAGAAAGAGAATGGAAGAGAACCAAAGAGACGAGAAACAGAAGGTTCTGTCTTGCAACTGTTTGCCAGCTCCCATGGTATAAATGCTCCCAGTATCAATGGTCTGTTTCAAACTATGTTTCAACGAGATATCATGGCATGCAGACCTGGGAGACAGATGTACACCACTGGCTCTTGCAAAAGTACAGTCTAGCTCCGGAATACCACTGGCTGTAGTGATTTCTCAAGCTTCCAAATCTGGCTGGGTAGTTCAGTGTGACAGCCCTGGGTTTTGTATAAATAAATATATTTGAAATAGTTTTAGATAGTCTTTCTTTCTATCCCTCTCTCTCATGGAAAAATAGAAAAAGATAAAAGATTATGCTTACCTTACAGACTGGCATGCGATTAAGTGAGACAATACACATTTCATAAACAAGAGAACTAAGGCTTAGAGACATTTTTACAGATGACTGAGGTATCTCCATCTGTAGATGGTGGAGCTGGGCCTGGAATCCAGGTCTGTCTGGTTCCACAGTCCATGACATTAAGTACTTTGCCAAATTGGGAAGGAAATCTAGATAGGTAATTCTAATTCTAGGATGAAGGTATATAAAGTGAATATAGAGGACAAGGAATTTGAATGCTGTCTTGGAGGGTAATATACAGAAAACCAATAACCAAACTCTTGAAAATGACCAAAAAAATGAAATGTCCGTACATCATTTTCTTTCCTTTTATGATTTTTTTCTTTCAATTTTGAAGTACATTTATGATTAACTGGAATATAATGAGTGCAGAGGCTGTATACTGAGAAGTCTGAGACCATGTCTAATTACTTAGGTGAGTCTGTAGTCAACTTTCAAAACTTGATGTTATTTTGACAGAAGAATGGATAAAGAAGAATGGAATACTGCTCAGCCACAAAAGAGAATGAAATAGTGCCATTTGCAGCAACATGGATAGATCTAAAGTCATTGTACTAAGTGAAAAATCAGAAACAGAAAAACAAATACCATAGGATATCATTTATATGTTGAATCTAAAATATGATACAAATGAACTCATTTGCAGAACAGAAAGAGACTCAAAGACATAGAAAACAAACAGGGTTACCACAGGGCGAAGGGGTGTGGGAGGGGTAAATTAGGGGTTTGGGATTAGCAGAGACAAGCTACTGTGTATAAAATAGATAATCAACAAGGTCCTATTGAATAGAACAGGGAACTATATTAAATATTCTCCAATAAACCATAAATGAAAAGTATCTGAAAAAGAGTATATATATATACACATGTATGTGTATGCATAAATGTATACATATAAATGTGTGTATAAGAATATATATGTATTCTTATATGTGTGTATATAGACAATATATATAATGAAATCACTTTGCTATACACCAGAAACTAAAGCTACATTGTCTTAATAAATACACTATACTTCAATTAAAAAAACTTGATAATACTTAATCAGAAAACACACAATGATAAGGCTTCAATACTGGGAATCTATGACTTCAAAATATCCCTTGAACTGTGTTTGTATAAAGTTAGTAAAACAGGTTGAAACAAATTGTCAAAGAACCATGCATTCCTTTCATCAGCTTGATACATATTGAGCATTAATTCCTAATTGTGTTGACAAGTTATTTGCCATTGCATAGAGAAATTTGGAGTGCCCACTGATTTTTATGGAGACTTTTTTGTCCCCTCAATTAGGAAGCTTTTGATGCACAGAAGTCTGCAGAAGGAGAAAAATACACTTTTTGGATAAAACAATATCCTGGCCTTTGGTCATTTCTCTTGGATAGTAAAGAAGAGAAGCTATTCAATTTTCTATGAGATTGTTCTGAAAATGAAAGATTGCTTATTTACGTAAAGAAAGTCTATGCTATTTAAAGATTAATGCTTAGTATTCAAACCATTAAACATATTGCCGAATAATCTTATATAAAGTAATTAGAATCCCTATGAATACATTCAAAATGTAGAGAAAGTTTTATTTTCTTTCTGAAAGACAATAAAAAGACAATAAGACTGCTTTGTAATTTGTGGGCAGTGAAATTGGACAGTACCTTTGTGTTTTTGTTTTTAATATTTTTATTGATTTGGCCACCTGATGAGAAGAACTGACTCATTTGAAAAGACCCTGATGCTGGGAAAGATAGAAGGAGGGAGGAGAAGGGGACGACAGAAGATGAGATGGTTGGATGGCATCACCAACTCAATGGACATGAGTTTGAGTAAACTCTGGGAGTTGGTGATGGACAGGGAGGCCTGGCATGTTGTAGTCCATGGGGTCGCAAAGAGTTGGACACGACTGAGTGACTGAACTGAACAACTGATAGTTGATTTACAATGTTTCAGGTATATAGCAAAATGATTCAGTTATAGCTCACCTCCTATTAAAAGCACATCAAAATCACCACTATCTGCAGAACAACCATCGAAGAAAAAGACTGGAACCTACTGAATAGATCTTCTACAATAAAGACATAAAGAAGGAACCACAATGAGACAGGTGGGAGGGGTGAACTCATGATATAATCCAACCCCAAAGCCCCGAGTGGTGACCCACAAACTGAAAAATAATTACACTGTAGAGGTTCTCTCACGAGAATGAGAATTCTGAGCTCTATGTCAGGCTTCCCAGCCTGGGGGTGTCCATGATGAAGAGGACAAGCCCCCAGAGAGTTTGGCTTCAAAGGCCAGCAGGACTTGATTGCAGGAGCCTCACGGGACTGGGGAAAATGGTGACTTCACTCTTAAAGGGCTACACAAACTTTCACACAAAAGCAGTAACTTGATAGGAGCCTGCTGGTCTTAGAAAGCCTCCCAGGGAGGCAGGGAGTGGCTGCAGCTCACCCTAGGGTCATAGACACGGGTGTCAGACATACTGGGGAACACGCAACCTCATGAACACTCCTGGTGGCTGCCATCTTGATTATTAGTACTAATACCCGGCCCCATCCAAGAGTCTGCAGGCACCAGTGCTGGGGTGCCACAGGCCAACAACTGACTGGGTGGGCACACAGCCCTACCCATCAGCAGACAGGCTGCTGAAATACTGAAGAGCCCACATGCACCTCTCAACATACCCTTTCACACAGTCCAACCCACCAGAGGACCAAGACCCAGACCCACCCACCAGTGGACAGGCTCCTCCTGCCAGGAAGCCTGTACAAGTCTTTAGACCAGTCTCCCCCATCAGGGGGTAGACACCATAAGCAAGAAAACTAAAGTCCTGCTACTCAGGCTAGACCCTAGCTTGGGACCAGCTGGACTCTGGCCCACTAGTGGGTGAACACAACTTTGGGACACCCAGACCCCACACTCAACTGTGTCAGGATCCCCCTACCCCCACCGTAAGATCTGAAATGAGCTCTGGGAGTTCCGGACTCTGCAGCCGGGCTCCAGAAACCAACTCTGCCTTCCAGCTGTCTGGCACTAACCCCAGGATCTGGCCCCACCTGCCAATGCATGTGCAGTGGCCCCAGAGTCTTTGGGATCCTGACTCCATCCACCAGTGAACCTGTACTAGCCCCAGGGCCCCTTAGGATCCCACAGCCAGTCACCTCGTGACCAGACCTCACTAAACAACAGCTAGCAGCCCTTGCACACGGTAGGGCCTGGCAACCAATCAGACTAAGGGCCAAACAAGCCTCCCAGACTGCCCACATAGTCAGCCCATCCCTACAGAGGGACTCATGCAGCCCTCTTTGGGGGAAAGCCCTAGAGCATACGACTTGGGTGACGAGAGGGGAGTGCCCTGCTAGGACATACAGAACACCTCCTACAGAAGCCACTTCTCTGAGTTTGAGACATGTAACTAACCTACCACAGATATAGAAATACAGGTGCTTTGGATTTTAAAGAAGTTTTCTAAGGTTCTGAAACCACTCGTTAGTTTGTGATCATCTTTACTAGGCTCTTCTTTCCTTTTCTCTGCATAGCATGGACAATGAAAAGGAATTTGCATTTTGCAATGAGTGCACAGAGCAAATATTACAAAAGCTTAAGATAATGCCTTTCTAGTCGGGTAAGTATAACAATTTTGGGTTGGAAGAATCATTGAAAGAAGCAAAGCACTACTGGTTACTAGAAAGACTTGAATTGTATGAAATCTATCCTTTGAGTCAGTGGTTTTAAAGCTTTCTTTCATATGTTGTGGACCCATTTTGAGTTTAGATGGATGATATCTTCACATAGGTTCACAAGTTTTCATATAATTTTATAGGATATACTAACTCTGAAATCCATCTATGGGTCTTCTAGGGCCCAATCAGAATATGTTTACATGACATCATTTTGTAGCTAATTTATATCTATAATTTTAATATCTAATATCTATGTATATTTAATTTCTAATTTATACCAAAATAATTCAACCAGATATCATATTAGTGCTTCAAATAAGTTTTTCTTTCTTTCACTCTAGGTTCTTGAAACACTCATTAAGAATGTTTAAAAATGTTTTCTACAGGATGAAACTGTTAATAGAAATATGATTTCTTCATTGCTATTATCCCATAATTCATATTGACTGATTCTAGGATTATTTGAAGTTTAATTTTAACTTTGAGCCATGTAAAAGTTTATAAGAGCTTCTAATTCATGGGAAAGAAATAACTGTTTTATTTTGATGTGTTTGGTTATCATGTTTCATGATCTTTCTGGTCAGCTTTCCACTGGATCCTAGAAGAATGATGTGGGGCTGATGTTTGACAGAGTGTGGAACAGAAGGGAGGCAAGGAAACCTTTAGAGTGGTATCCAGGCATTAAGGTTTAAAAAGCTGAACAATTAAAGGATTTTCTCCAAATGGACGTCTTAATCATAAAAGCCAATAGCTGCAAGCTCTAGGGCTTAAAACAAGCAAACAAAATCCCTTTTGATTATACTTGGCAGCCAGATTAGCTTTCGTAAAACAGCGTTACAATTGCAGCTCCTTTTGATTTACTTGTATTCGTGTAATTTCTAGTGACCGGAACAAGGGTGCCTTTGACACATGTTACCCAACGGCTACTCTGTGCGCTGTTCAAGGGTCCTGGATGTCCTGTGAATTTGTCATATGTTCTGCTACCCAGTGTATGGGCTTCTCCATTCAATCATCTGTAGGCACACCTGTAACTAACATGACATTGCTAATCAACTATACTTCAGTTACAAAAAAAGATCTGAACAGACACTTTCTAAGCAAAGATGTACAAATGACCACCAAGGACATCAAAAAGTGCATAACTACATAAGTCCACAGGAAAATGAGAATTTAAACCGCATCAAGAGACCACTGCAAATCCATTAGCATGGCTAAAAGTTAAAAAAAAAAAAAACTACAGGAAGTAGAAATTTCAAACAATGTTGGTGGGCCAGTAAAATGGTGCAACGACTTTATATAACATTTTGGCAGATTCTCATAAAGTTAAACAAATATCTGTCATATGACCCAACCATCCCAAGAGTAATTAAATATGTTTATCCTACAAGAATACCCATAGCAGATTTATTCATAATAGCCAAAAACCATCTGAGAACAACTCAACTGTCCAGTCAATGGACTACTATTGAACATTAAAAGGAAAGAGATTGTTTTACCCTTGTTACATGCAATGTCATGGACAAATTTTAAAGACATATTCCTGAGTGAAAGAAGACATACCTACTGTATTACTCCATATGTCATGTGTGCATGGGCACTTAGTCATGTCTGTCTCTTTGTGACCCCATGAACTGTGGCCCCCAGACTCTTCTATGGAATTTTCCAGGCAAGATTACTGGAGAGGGTTGCTATTTCCTTCTCCAGGGAATCTTCCCAACCCAGGGATCGAACCTGCATCTCTTGTGTCTCCTGCTTTGGCAGGTGGATTCCTTACCCTCTGAGCCACTGGGGAAACCGTACTCCATTTATAGAGAACTCTGAAACAAGCAAATGAATCTATGATGAAAGAGAATAGATTAGTGTTTGCCAAGGGTTGTGACTGGTAGGGGTGACTATGAAGTGGCATGAGGGAACTTTTTTGGGGTGATGGAAATATTCTATGTCTCAATTGTGGTTTTGATAATATACATGTATATATTTGTCAGAACTCATTGAACTTTATACTTAGAATGAGTGCATTTTACTATACATATATCATACGTCAATAAAGATGTGAAAAACAGAAAAAAATCTGTAGGGATAAGTTAGTTCCTGGGTGTGTGTGTGTGATTCACAAGCACGTGAACCGGGACCAAGATGGTACTTACTATTAGTGTAGTTATCCCTTGCCCACTCTATTTAAACTTTTCACCAAATCTCTCTCTTTTCCTTCTCCCCTGCCCCCAGACTTGGTTGCCCACAGTTATAAGTGAGTCATTTGAAGGAAAGATGAAGGCAGTGTCTAGCACGACATTTGTCAGATGAGTCTTCCCCTCTGTCTGTCTCCTTGGCCTTTTTCTCTGGGTGTCACAATGCATCACTGCTCTCAGTGGCAACAGATAATAGACTACAGTTCTACTGGTTCGCCACTTCCTTTATGCTCAAGACAGTGCGGCCTGCCAAAGAAAGGACGGTTACTTGGGCAATCAGGTGGTTAGGCCTAACTAACAATCTTTACTTTTTAGGCTAATGACTTTACTGGCAAGTTTGTGAAAGAGAATGAGTAACTTTGGGTCTTCTCACCGTTTAACACAGCAGTTCTCTGTTTTTGACAGCAATGCGAGAGTGTTTAAAGCTGTCGATGGCTGTTCAGTTTTAAAGCCATGCATTTTCAGTTGTACATAGTTTCAGGTATGTGCTTTTACTTATACTTTAATGATGAATTGGCCCTCATTCTACTTATTTCTTGTATGTGGGCTTCTCAGATATGTGTGCATGTTTTAACAGGACGGCAAGAGCAATTTACCTGCAGACTGATTTCATCTGCTGATAGGATATAGGGTAATTTAGTTGGTAGAGAAATGCACACACACACAGACACACAGACACACACACACACAGACACACACACACACAAAGCTTTCTTCAAGGAGATCCAGTATGCCAATCTTACTTCTATTATAACTCATTTAAATGGCCTTGAGCAAAGCTAGTAGCCACTCAGCTTCTGTTTTAGTCTTTGTGAAAAAAAAAATCAAGGAAAACAAGTTGCAGGTAAAAGAGATGTTACAGAATAGTTAGAAAGTGCTCTGTAAACTATGAAAAAGAAGCGTCATTGAGTCCATTGATGTTGCTCATTTCAGGGAACCCTTAGGGTCAATTACCAGACAACCCCAATAGTTCACTGGATCATTCAAAGAACACTCAGAATTTCTTGGAGAAATCAGATGATGGTTGAGTAACTCTGACATAGTAGACATGGTATAAGTGTGTGCAGGTTAAATCAATCTCACAAAAAAACGCAAACCTTCCAAATCCTCTTAAAAATTTAGTATAAATAAAAGGCAGATTAAAAAAATGTATTTATAGGAACTGACACCTAATTTATTCAAATCTTATTGTTCATGGGAATATGTGCTTGCTAGTGAGAAGATAATGCTTTAAATATATGATCTAATACAAACAAATATATGGTATGGAGCTATAAGTGAAAGTGTTAGTAGCTCGGTTATGTCCGACTCTTTGTGACCCCATGGACTGTAGCCCACCAGGCTCCTTTGTCCACGGGATTCCCCAGGCAACAATATTCAAGTGGGTTGCCATTCCCTTCTCCAGGGGATCTTCCCAACCCAGGGATGGAACCTGGGTCTCCTGCATTGGCAGGCAGATTCTTTACCATCTGAGGCACCAACAGAAATCTTATTAAAATACACACCGGGATTTGTCATTATGCTTTTTACAATTGGACTTTAAATGCTTTAAACTCAGCAAAGCTAAGTGTTTAAGGGCAAAGTTTTCCAAGTGGTACCTCCTCCACATTCATATTTCTACTCAGCAGGGCAAGTTGGGGGAAACTGTATTTGCAAAGGAAGCTTCCATCAGATGGAGCAGCTGTTAATTCTTGCCTCTTTTGGGGAGGGTATTGCTTCGGGGTATCTAAGGTGTAAATTTGGGAGCTCTTTAACCATAACCTCAGAGCTGATTTCTAAGGTAACTAGAATCCAAAACACAGATGGTTTTATAAGTCAGAATTAACACCTTGAATTGTTCCTGGAAGCCACAGAGGAGGCTCCGCCCTTCTGGAGCCCGTGTGCGTCACTCTGTGCCCAGCTTCCCAGCCCAGCTGCCACTCGAGCATAATTGCCACATTTGCACCAGTTCGTTTCCCTCTGGTGGCCTTCTGTGATTATTGAGAGTGCCCACGTGGAAGGCAACAAGTTGTAATCCAACTGAGAGACTTGACTGCAAGATGTCAAGGTGGTCCTTAGAAGCCAGTTGATTTTTCTGCAGCCAGATGAGACCAGACCACCAGTGACGGCTCCGTTCTCAGGATTCTGGCTTCTTTCCGGAAAGGGGGAGCACTCACATAGCCCGTGGCACACTCACGTTCTCCTTAGAGCAAACTTAACCCACGTTAGCTTGAGTGGCTCCG
Source organism: Cervus elaphus (assembly GCF_910594005.1). NCBI lineage: Eukaryota > Metazoa > Chordata > Mammalia > Artiodactyla > Cervidae > Cervus > Cervus elaphus. Next base: position 24,694,229 of record NC_057842.1, on the reverse strand, counting down.
ATAAGGTCACTGATTGGGGTGCAGAGTAAAGGTCAGAAGCAGCAGGGCCAGGTGACAGGGAGGAGCAGGAGTTGTTTTGAAACTCCTGGGGTTGTCATCCTGACAGTTTCTTGTTCATTTTGTTCTGACCACACTGCTCAGCGTACGGGATCTTCGTTTCTGACCAGGGATCAAATCTGTGTCCCCTGCAGTGGAAGCTCGGAGTCTTAGCCATTGGACTGCCTCTGAAGTCCCTTGACGTCTTTTAAGGGAAGGAAAAGGGTCACTAACAGAGTGACAGATGGATACGTTAAAGAGCCTTGGGCAAAAACAGTTTCAATATTTAGTGGGTTTTTTCCTGGGTAATTAGATACTCCCTGTGTGCATGTGTGTGAATGCTACTAATCCAAGTAGCAAAACGGGTTAACAGACACTGCACATTTATCTTCATCTCTTGCATGAGAAAATAGGAGGGGAACACAAAGGAAAGAGTTTCGAGGAAGCCAGTTTGGCAGGGCCATATTCATGCTTAAGAATTGATTAACACAAGATCCTGTTTTCAGTTTAGTCTGCAGCTACTTGGAAAACTTTCAGAATGATCAAGTGATAGAAAAGAAATACTTTGCTGCATTCTCTTGGCCACAGATCTCAAGTTCGTGTGATAGGCCAACCTTAAAAATCTTACTAATCCTTGAAGGATTTCCCAATGTTATCTTGAAACCCAAATTTAAAGAAATCATCATTAGCACCTTAGTTGGTGGGATAGCTGCTGTCGACATTGTGGGCCAAGTATAATCAGTGAGTTCATTAGCTGAACCACAAATACATGGTATTAACCACGTTCTTAAGATTCAAAAATTGAAAGCAGATAAGGGACTTACTGTAAAGCCTTTGTCATTTTCCTATGAAAGGAGAGCCAAAAGGGCACTTTTCTGGGAGAAAAAAAGAAAAAAAAACTTTGGAACTTAAATGTTTTGGCAGTATTTAGTCTTTCTCTGATTTCCTTCATTAGAGAAACTCTGTCACATGGCACTTTCTGTATATTGTTATGCTGTTTTTTGGGCATTTGCACACACCCTTAGCTTTCAATGGGCTTTACTCAATAATTAGGTCTTTGGGGATAGCCAGACAGGAAGAGGGATAATCATGAAGAAAGTCCTATACACAAAATTGCTAAGATAATTTCACTTCTGACATGACCAAACCCACATAAGATGAAGTCATTTGCATGCTTCCCAGGACATGTATTTTCCATGATCCTTACCACTGACTCATTGCGTTTAGTCATAACATTCTTTGAACCTCAATGTCCCCACCTGTAAAATAGGGATGAAGTATTGGTCACGTGGACAATGAGGAGCTGAAACTGATTTGAAAGGACTTTGCTCTTGTAGGAGCAAAGTCACACACTTGTGTTGTTTTATTAACACAGTGTGCTGTTATAAAGGAATTTAGTCAATCTAACTCTCTCTGGAATGTTTTCAGAGCTACTCTGGTGTGACAAGCATAGTATATATTTTATTTTTGTTCGAGGAAAATTGTGCGTCTCTTCTTTTTTAATATGTCATAAAATTCTTCTGGTGTCAAGTTATGAACTGGTTTCTCTTTACTTTTGTGATTCTGCCATTTTCTAGTGGAATAATTGCTATTTTAGTAATCCTTCGTGTTAAAACTACCTCATTGAAATGGAAACTTCCATTTGGCACTCTGGCATTTAGACTTCTCTTTACTCTGATTTTTTCCTTCCTCCATAGTCCTCCTTTCTCTCTTTCAATGTGCTTTATAATTGATTTATGGTTACATTAATTGTTCTTTGGATCTTGTGACTGTGTGCATGCTCAGTCATGTCTGACTCTTTGCGACTCCATGGACTGTGCCCTGCCAGGCTCCTCTGTCCCTGGAACTTTTCAGGCAAGAATACTGGAGTGGGTTGCCATTTCCTACTCCAGGGGATCTTCCCAACCCAGGGATTGAATCCATGTCTCCTGCGTCTCCTGCATTGGCAGGTGGATTCTTTACCACTGAGCCACCTGGGAAGCCTCTTCTTGGATCTTACCCCACCAGAATAAAATCTCTGAGTTCACACATTTCTGTCTTGTTCGGTGAAACATCCTCAGTGTCTAAAACATCCCCATCACAGAGTATTTGTGAAAAAATTACATTGGATAAGAGAAGTTCCTGAATGGATTTCAACTTCCACTCTGTTTCCATAGCTTAGAGTTGAAATCTGACTCAGACTTTCAAACTAGTCTGGCCCTGAATCCATCCACCAACCTATACTTCCTTCCTTCTTCTCTTCCTTCCATCTGTCAGCTCTCAGCTTCCAGTCTGCCTAGGCTTTAGCTCTTGCCATTGCCACCTGGAACTTGGTTTTTTACACTTTCTTCCTGCTATTAGCTATGATTCTTTGACTTAATACTGCCATAATGCGGTGAAGCATTAATCTGTAGAAGGATAGAGGTACACCAGTAAGTACCCCTTGGAGAAGGGAATGGCGACCCACTCCAGGATTCTTGCCTGGAGAATCCCATGGACAGAGGAGCACAGAGTCAGACACAACTGAGGGAGTGAGCACACACACCATTAAGCACAAGACGGCTGCCAAGGTTTCATACAAGGAGCACAGGCGTGAGTGTTGGAACTGATGGTTCCCCGGACAGTGCATCACAAAAGGCCCTTCTGGCTTCTCACCATCTTTCAGCAAGAATAGCACACTCTCTGATAGATGTTATGTGGACTTTTTAGCCTTCAGTTCATTTCAGATGTGGCTTAAAGTAACAGGTCATTCAGAGTTTGTTTGCCTGTAGGGTGATTCATTCATTGATCTAAACAAACATATAGTAGGTAGGGGAGAGATAGGAGAAAAAGGGAGGGAAGGAAGAAACGACAGAGGAAACAATTTTTACCCTAGGGCATCCATGTTGTGCTTACCTCTTAAAAACTAGAAACAAGCATTTTGGTTCCCTGTGTGAAAATTCAAACTGGTAAAACCATCAACTTGAGGTGAGTTCTGTGGCTTCTCTAAAGTATCTGGGGTTCTGTAGCTTGGTTGGTTGGTTGTTGCTTTTGTTTAAAAGACTTTTGGACTCTGTGGGAGAAGGCGAGGGTGGGATGTTTCGAGAGAATAGCATCGAAACATGTATATTATCTATAGTGAAACAGATCACCAGCCCAGGTTGGATGCATGAGACAAGTGCTCGGGCCTGGTGCACTGGGAAGACCCAGAGGAATCGGGTGGAGAGGGAGGTGGGAGGGGGGATCGGGATAGGGAATACATGTAACTCCATGGCTGATTCATGTCAATGTATGACAAAACCCACTTCAATATTGTAAAGTAATTAGCCTCCAACTAATAAAAATAAATGAAAAAAAAATAAATAAAAGAAGATGATATTTATAAATGAGAGAGCGATTAGAACATGAATAACACAATGAAGCTGATGATTCCTCAGTTGAAAATGTTTAAAATTGGGGGTAAAAAAAGAATCACATCATGAATGATTCTTTTCTTCATACCTGTAAGAACCAGGCTGTAAATTTATTGCATGTTGTATAGAGAGCCAAAAATAGTATGTGTGTGTATGTTTAAGACATTTCTTTGTGACTCATTCAACAAACATGGTTATCTTCCAAGTGCAGGGCCCTGGGTCCAGTGCTAAAGGAGGAACAGCAGGAGACAGGGGCAGAACAATGAGAGCTAGTGGGGCTTCCCTGGTGGTCCAGTGGCTAAGGCTCCACACTCCCTATGCAGGTTCAATCCCTGGTCGGGGAACTAGATCCCACATGCCTCAAGTAAGAGTTCACATGCCACAACTAAGACCCGGACCAGACAGATAAATAAAATAAATATAAAAAGGACAATGGGAGTTACTATTTATATGAGCATATATGCTGTGCCTGTTTCTTTCAAAAGTTATATTTAAGTCTCACAAAAATCTGCAATGTAGATATTATAATGTTCATTTTCCTTCCAAGTACAAGAAAACTGAAGATAAGAAAAGTTCAGTAATATTCTAAGTTAAACAACTTACATATATTCAATTCAACATTTTGACAGCACCACATCCATGCTATTTTGACTAAGCCACCTTCGAGGTATCCACAACCTAGAAGACATGATCTCTCTCATTTGCTCAACTTCTTTCTTTCTCTCTCTCTCTCTCTCTCTCACACACACACACACTCATCTAGGCTATGAGAGAGAATGTGATCTATATAAATATCTAAAAGAGAGACAGATACTCTCATTTGAGCACCTAGATGCTGAGGGCTCCGGTGGCCGCCTGGTCATCTGTCGGAAGTTCATGCTGGAGTCTACACACTCAGTGGCATGGATGTACTGACAACTGTCCATGTACCCACTCCATGTGCACCTGCTAAGTGCAAGGGATACACACACACCTCAAACCTAGTCCTATCTTCAAGGAGATTGGTTGCGTATAAGAAATTTATATGTCAAGAAAGTGTTGTCATATTGGTCAATTTTCCAGTTCTTTTGAAAATGTACCAGGTAGGAAAACAATATGCCACTTGCAACAGAATAAAGAAAGCACAGAAATTGATCAAAATGTTATAAACCTGGGCTGAAAGGAAAGTGGGGCTTAAGTAGTGCAAAGAGGCTCATTTGAGAATTATAGACCGTTTTCTTTTCCTCTTCTCTTTCAAAACATTTCTTTCAGGCTCTTTCTCCCTCATAAAATTCATATTTTGCATCCTCTAGGGGGAAAAAAAATTTTCAAAGCTTACAGGTGGCAGTTGAATGAAGGGTTACAGAAAATAACTAGTTTGAACTGCACATGGGACTTCCCTGGTTGTCCAGTGGTGAAAAATCCACCTTTCAATGCAAGGGATGTGAGTTTGACTCCTTGTTGGGGAACTGGGATCCTACATGCTGCAACCAAGCCTGCACATTGCAACTACTGAGCCCATGCACCACGAGACCATGCACCATGACTGGAGAGAAACCCTCACACTGCAATGAGGACCTGGCACAGCCAAATAAATACATACTTTTTTGAAAAAGAAAAAAACAACTGCACAGAGTTCATGGATCTTTGGAGAGAGTTAACTGCATGGTGACCCAAGTCACGGATGGTGGTTATACTACAATCAGGTGGCCCATTATAGCAAACTGTTGGCTGCATGTTCTAAATTTAATGTAGCTGGGAGAATGTTTGGTACTCTGTTAAATAGTAAGAACAATCACATTTCATTTAAAACAAAGCCAATTTAAGATATTTTATGATTTCAGGGATGTTAAAATGTGAAAAAATGTACATCTTAGAATTGGTAAAATAGGAATATATATTAGTCAAGGCTCTCCAGAGAAACAGAAAATCCAACAGGATATGTTTGTGTCATTTATTTCGATCTATCTTTCTATCTATCTATGTAATTTAGATTTTAAGAAATTGGCTCATACAATTGTAGAGACTTAGAAAGTCCAAAATCTCGAGTAGGTTGGCAGACTGAAGACCCAGGGTAGTTACAGAAGTTACAGTCCAAGTTCAAAAGCGTTTTTCTGGCAGAATCCCTTCTCCTTCCAGCTAGGTCAGTCTTTTTCTAGTAAGGCCTTTAACTGACTGAGTGAGGCCCACCACTGCCCACATTATGAAGAGCAATCTGCTTTATTCAAAGTCTACTGAATTCACTGTTAGTTTCATCTAAAAATTACCTTCACGGAAACATCTGGGCTAAACGTTTGGCCAAATATATGGGCCCTGTAGTCTAGCCAAGATGTCACATAAGAGTCACTACGGCAGAGGGAGACTAGGAGGAAGATTCTCTTTGTTGTGGGAAATGTTAGCACTGGAACTCACCCTCTCACGGCATGAAGACATGAGCAGAGCAGTGCTGGTTCTTCTCTCAAGGTTTTTTTGTGGGTTGGGGTTCACCCTCTCTGATCTCTTCTGGGCCTTCCCTTCAAAAGGGAATCATCCATAATGCAATCAATCAAACCCACCCCATAGAGCAAACTTCTGGTGAGCTGCAAAGGGAAGAGGCTCTGTCCTTTTCGTATGTTACTAATGTTTACATTTCTGTTTTTCTAACTTGGACAGAAACCAGACCCCTGGGACTTGGGGGTGAGGGGGATATGGGGGGAAATCAAATGTGCTGTATATGAAATACAATATTTTGAAATATATGAATATACGAAATACAATATTTTTTTTCTAAATTTTAGTTTAGCTCTTCTTTGTTGGAACTTGTGCCAGTGGTCAGAAAGAGGAGGAAGACAGAAAAAGTATGGTCTCAACACTGCCCCCATCCACCACAATCAGACCACATTCCACCCCTACCCACCTTTACTCTTCTCACCACCAGCTTCCTGTCCAAACTCCCCAGAACCCACTGCTCTTATACTCTCTAGAATGTTCCCAGGCCTGTCTCCGCCAGCAGTTATCCCCTGTTAAATATTACCCACGATGAGTTTCTTCCCTCCACCCGCTTGCACAATCCTGGAACCAGTGACTCACTCTCGCTTTATTGTAAGTATTTACATTTTGGTTAAAATCATGGACCTTGGAGCCGTGGAATCTCCCCTTCGCCTCTTGTGTGACACTCGCCTCTGTTCCCTCACCTGTAAAACTGGGATAATGACAGTATTTACGTCACAGGTGAGTTGGGAAGAGCAAATGAGAGCAGCAGACGGAAGGCTCTCAGGACAGTGCCTAGCAAGGCATGAGCCCTCCGCAGTTGTTAAATATTATCATGCCATTTGTCTGACGTGGTTTCTCCATGCAATCGTGATGCGTAGTGTTTGCAGATGGGCTGGGTACACAGAATACAAAGATAAAAGAGGAGGATTCTTACCTTTGACTCACTCTTGGGATAACTGGAGGGATTCTATGATATGCTTCTGTGGATTTCCATCTGAGTCAAACCATCTTCAGATGGTTTATCTCAGCTCTGTGGGATTGAAATCAACTCTCCATGTGGTGAGGATTAGAAAAATGAGTGAAGTGATGATCCTGGTGGCTTCTTGTTTAGTGTGGCCCAAAGATGGGATTTGTCTGCCCCAGGGATTTGGGTTTCAGTTTTGTTTTTAGTGAAAGTAGCGTGCCTTGTCCACTCACTCCCTATTGTTTTATAGCCATCATGTCACACGTTCACACATGCTTACCTGTTTGATCACCCTATTGTCCTTGAAGTTGTGATCCCTGCTATCCGTTATAAGAAGACGGAAAGCAGAGATTGGTGAAATGTTCCTCACTCTTAAAAACGTCAAAGACACGGTTAGAAATAACTACCATAGTTTTTTTTTTTTTTTTACATCCTGTCTAGGAAATGAGGTAAGAAGTGAAAATCTGATTCTCTGATTACCCTAAAGAAACATTCTCAAATTTGCATTCATGGTTGCTAATTGAAGGGGCCGTGGAAAGTCCAAGGAAATCTAGGGTAAAAGTAATGGGTGTCCTTTGAGAGCAGGAGTCAAAGTTTCATCTCCCCCTCAATGAGGAGGGTCCATCAGGGTGCTGTGGGGAGACCCCTGGAGGTGCTCAGGCACAGAATCTACCAGATACACCATAGCTTGTGCCATTTCCTACTCCCTAACCCTGACTCCCCTAAGCAAAGCCCCGTGACTAGCAAAGCTGCATGAAGCTACCTCCCCAGGGCCTTCCCACTGCCCTTTCAACACCAATCCCATTGTCCTGTCCTCAGACTGTACTGAGAGTTACAATCAGCTATTGTTGTTTTGGTTCAGTCAGTAAGTCATGTCTGACTCTTTGTGACCCCACGAACTGCAGCACGCCAGGCTTCCCTGTCCTTCACTATCTCCCGGAGTTTACTCAAATTCATGTTCATTGAGTCAGTGAGGCCATCCAACCCTCTAATCCTCTGTCACCCCCTTCTCCTCTTGCTGTCAATCTTCCCTAGCATTAGGGTCTTTAATTTTGCTAAAATGCAGCTTCTGCTTCATTAGGACCAGGGAAGATCCTCAGACTCTGCATTTCTAACAAACTCCTAGCTGGGAATTCCAGTCTGAGGACCACCCTCTGGTCAACAAGGCCCTCAATCATGTTCCCTTTGGTTTGGCTTAGGTACCTTTTTCTCCCTCTAGAATGCAAGATACCTGGAGGGCAGAAACCAGGACTCATAACTATGTATCTCTTCTAGCATCCAGCATAATACCTTGTGCAAATATAGAATCCCAAGAATACTGGGTACAGTGATTAAATTAAAATAATAAAAAAGTAAACCCTAAATACAGAAAGAAAAGGGGAAGAAAATATTTATTAGAAAGTAAAAATGGAAAACTTGTGAATAGACTCTGACATTCCAAATGAATCAATTTTGCTAAGTAAAAGAAATGATTTTACAACATTTGAAGGCACTATCTTGATACTATGATATTGGGTTGGCCAAAAAGTTCATTCCAGTTTCTTCCTGGTAGATGGAAAAACTCAAATGAACTTTTTGGCCAACCCAATACAGCACCCAGGGAAATACTTAGGGGAAAGCAGAGATGACGATTTCTTATGAGACTGACAAGTGACACCTCTTGAAGGAACTTCATCTTTCAAATTTCAAAGAGGTATATTTTATTGCACATATGAAAATGGCTATATTCATTTCTAAGGACTGTGTATGGGGTAGGCATCATATAATAACTTCACACTTTATTTAGCATAGTGCTTTGTCTTTAAGCGAGCATGAATAATTCTTCAGCATTGCTGTCCTTCTTAAGCCTATATCTATAAAGTAGGCCTCGATGAAGAGCATCTTGGAGCATAAGAAAATAATACAGTAAAAAAGACAGTCATACACAGAGCTGATCCTTGTTGATATGTGAAATAAATATCTTGCCAAACAGTAACAAGGTTTCCAGTGAAAAATACTATGTTGAAATGGTTGTGAATTTTAAGCTTGTACAAATCCTGGTTTTTAAGCATAAAAACACACATTCCATCCCGTGGTCTTCTAGTGATAAACACTTCTGAGGTCATCACTTTTATTCAGTGGGCAGGACTATTTCTCAACATGCGCTAGTCTAGATTTGAGTTGTTTACATTTTCTCCTACACTGCTTTCTTCCATTTTCCGTAGTGCAGGAAATGAAGTATAATATTCATTTGTTTTTACTACAGCACACATGTCCTTCCAATTGAGCTCTCTCCACGGGCACCGCTGACAAAGAGAAGCAAAATCAAGGCCTTCCTTTACCTTATGCTCCCATATGGAGATTGTTCAGTCTAACTCATCAACTCAAAGCATATCTGATGAGTAGTCAACCTCCCTCCTTGACAGTTTATTACTGGTCTCTGTGAATTGGAGGCTATAAATCTGACAGCAGCGTTACAACCTCTGAATTGAATGTATAATTTAATTTGTAAACTCATGTTCTCCATTTCGAGAATTGTAATAAAACCGAGTGTATGCTGATTTTCTAACATGGATTTGTTTTTCCGTTAGTTTAAGAGTTGACATGGCTTGCCTCTTTGACATGTGAATTCTTAAACCCTGGTTTCTTTAATGTAGTAGCGCTCGTCTCTTTCTCCTATTCTTTTCAGTGAGGAATGGCTCTGAAGTTTCTTATTTCAAATTACATGAAACGTTGATTAATCTCATAGATTTATTTAAGTACTTTTGTTATTAGATATTTTTAAAAGACTCCGAGCGGCAGAAGGGCAGAATTCTGTAATTAATCAGGATTGCCTAGTTCTGTTGCTCCAGTGGCAGTGAATTGGTTCCCAGTAGGAGAGTTAATAGAAAAACATTCAATTTCAAAATGGCCTGGATGCATCAAAGGGATTAAGCTGTAATGCTTTTAATCCCTGTAACTCAAACAAAGAGAAAATTTTCCTGAGCAATGAACTGCATAATGTATTTGTGGGCCAGAGAATGATCAGAGTGGAACATCGGCTAAACAGTCAGCCCTGTAGCCCAGGATCTCACTGGGCACAGCTAGAGTTACAGCCCAGGGGATTTAGACGTTTGCTTTTAAACTTAGGGTACTGTTACTTTGAAAGCAAAATGTTTTGCTTTTAAACTTTTAAAATGGATACCATTTTGGAAAGTTCTAGTCTCTGGAGCTCCCAAGCTCTCAAAGACTCTACCAATAAACCTTTAGGTTAAATCTCCAAGTCAGGGATGGCAATTACTTGGCACACCTGCTGCACTTCCCTCACCTCCAAGGCCCATGATGACAGGCCTGGCCTTTTCACTTTCTGTCAAGACTACCTCTGAATTGCTTTCTATCTCTATCCCTCTTCCAGGTCTTTTAATTTCCTTGATCAGACTTCTCATAGTTTCCAAACATCTGCTAGACTATGTCAAAGAGCATATAAGTACAACTCAAAAAATATATTTTCTTCAAATAGCCTGTGTTTATTTGGAGTCTTCTGGGTAGTGTTATTTTAATGAAGGTTTTTATCTTGAGAAAATCATAGATTCACATGCAGTTGTGAGAGATAATATTATTATGTAGATATCCATGTGCCCATTTCCTAGTTTCTCCCAAAGGCAGCCTCTTGCAGAACTAGAGTACAATATCACAACCAAGAAGTTGACAGTGACACAGTCAAGATCCAGAATCTGCCCACCAACACAAGGATCTCTCCTGTCGCCCTTGAGAGTCCCACCCTCTTCTCACCTGTCCCCATCCTTTCTTTAAATCTCTGGGAACCACAGACCGGTTCTCTATTTCTATAATTCTGTCATTTCAAGAATGTTATACAAATGGAATCATGCAATATGCAACTTTTTTTTTTTCCTGACTGACTTTTTCCACAGAGCATAATTCTCTGGAGATTCATCCCAGTTATTTTGCAGAGCAATAGCTTGTTTTTTATTGCTTCATGGTATGGATATACTTTTGTTTCTTTAATCATTCATCTGCTGAAGGACTTCTGGGTTGTTTCCTGTTTGGAGTTTTCACAAACAAAGCTGCTATAAAAATTTGTGTATAGGTTTTTGCAAACATGCCTTTTTTCTCTGTGAAAAAAAAAAAAAATGTACCCAGAGTACAACATGGTAGCAAGGCTTAATTTTTTTTAAAGAAAACTCCAAGCTTTTGTAGAGTGGTGGTAAGATTTTACATTCAGAGCAGCCATGAAAGAGACCCAGTTTCTCTGAATTCTCGCCAGCATTTGATATTGTCACTATTTTTTATTTTTGTTATTCCCATAGCTGTGAAGTGATATCTTATTGTGGTTTTAATTTGTATTTCTAATGGCAGATGACATTAAAAAGCTTTTTTCATGTACTTATTTCCCATCTGTATATTCTCCTTGATAGAATATCTCTTCATGTTTTCTGCCCATTTTTTAATAGGATCATTTGGATTTTTGTGGCTGAATTTTAAGACTTGTAATATATTTTAGATACTGGTCCTGTTTCAGATATGTGGTTTGCAAGTAGTTCCTCCCAGTCTGTAGTCTGTCTTTTCATCCTTTTCACAGAGTCTTGTATGGAGCAAACGTTTTTAATTTTGAGAAGTACACATTAGCAATTTAAAAAAAATAGATTGCTTGGTGTCAAATCTAAGAACTCTTTCCCTAGCCCTAAATCCTGAAGACTTTCTCATCTTTCTCCTGGTCTTTAGTGTTTTTTTTTCCTAAAATTTTTATAGTTCCATGTTTATGTTTAAGGGTGTGATCTCATTTTGTTTGATTTTTGTATAAGGTGTAAGACTTAGGACTAAGTCCTCCCTCCTCTGCTTTCTTCCTCCCTCCCCTCCCCCAACTATCTCTTTTTCTTTCTCTCTTTCTTTCTACCTGTGCTATGCTATGCCCAGTTGTTCAGTTGTGTCTGACTCTTTGAGACACCATGGACTGTAGCCCACCAGGCTCCTCTGTCTGTGGAATTTTCCAGACAAGAATACTGGAGTGGGTTGCCATGTCCTTCTCCAGGGGATCTTTCTGACCCAGGGGTCAAACTCGCATCTCTTGCGTCTCCTGGATCGGCAGGAGAGTTCTTTACCAATGAGTCACCTGGAAAGTCCTTTCTGCCTATGGATTCCCAATTACTTCAATTGGAAAAACTATTATTCATCTATTGATTGATTTTGTGTCTTTGTCAAAAATCAATTTGGTGTATTTGTGAGGGTCTATTTCTGGGTTCTGTTCTAATGATCTATGTATCTGTCTCTGTACAAATACCACAGGATTGATTACTCTAGTTATGTAATTAAGTCTTGAAAATGGCTAGATTGGTTCCTCCTACTTTATTCTTCTCTTTCAAAATCATTCCAGTTCCTTTGCCTGTCCACATAAATTTTAAAATTCTTTTGTCTAAATTTACAAAAGAGTATTGCTAGAATTTTGTTAGGGATGACATTAAACTTATATATCAATTTTGGAGAGCATTAACATCTTAATTATAATTAGTTTTCTAATCCATCAACATGGTATGTCACCTCATTTACTTAAAGTATTGATTTCTTTCATCAGCATTGTGTAGTTTTCAGTATATAAATCCTATACATGGATTTCTGGATTTATACCTGATTATTTCATTTTTCGAGCAATTATAAATCGTACTGTGTTTTTAACTTAGGGGTCCATGTGTTCTTTGTGAGTGCTAAGTCACTTTAGTTGTGTCCGATTCTTTGTGACCCTGTAGCCACATGAACTGTGGCCTGCCAGGCTACTCTGTCCATGGGATTCTCCAAGCAATACTGGAGTGGGTTGCCATGCCCTCTTCCAGGGGATCTTCTCAACCTGGGGATCGAACTCGTGTGTCCTGTGGCTCCTGCATTGCAGCCAGATTCTTTACTGTGGAGCCACTGGGGAAGCCCATGTGCTCTTTACCAGTAGACAGAAATAAAATTGATTTTTGTATGTTTGCCTGGTATCTTGTGACCTTGCTAGATTCAGCAGTTCTTGTAGTGTTTTGGGTAGATTTTACTTCTTATTCTTGATATATATACATTTCATTTCTTCCTCTTGCCTTATTGCATTGACTAGAACTTCCAGCACTATGTTGAATAAGAGTAGTGAGAGTGGACGTTCTGGCCTTGTTACTTATATTAGAGGAAAAGCATTCAGTCTTTTGCCATTAGCTATAGGTTTTTTGTGGATGCTTTTATCACTCTGCTTTCTCTGTGGCCCAGCAATAAAGCATTTGCCTACAATGCAGGAGACACAGAAGACTCGGGTCTGATCCCTGGGTTGGGAGGATCCCCTGGAGGAAGAAATGGCAACCTACTCCAGTATTCTTGCCTGGAGAATTCCATGAACAGAGAAGCCTGTTGGGCTACAGTCCATGGAGTCGAAAAGAGTCAGCCACAACTGAACACTCATGCAGGGTCTTATCAAACTGAGGAAGCTCTCTTCTACTTCTGTTTTTATGAGTTTTTTAAAAAAATTAGGAATAGGTGTTATATTTTGCTTTTTTATGCATCAGTTGATACGATATACGATTATATGATCTTTCTTCTTTGGCCTCTTAATATGGGAGAGTACAGTGATAGATTTTTGAATATTAATAAGACTTGCATCCATGGAATATATCTGAATTATAGAATGTGATTCTTTTTGTATGTTGTTGAATTCTATTTGCTAATATTTTGTTAAGTATTTTTGCATCTATATTTACTAGCGACATTGGTCTATAGGGCTTTTTTTTTTGGTACTGTTTTTGTATGGTTTTTGGTATCAAGGTTACATTAGTTTCGTAAATTGAATTGGGAAGTATTTCCTTCTCTTTCATTTTCTGCAAGAGATTGTGTAGAATTTCATTTTGATTCACATATAAAATATATATATATATATACATATATATATATATATATATCCTTAGAGGAATTCTCCAATGAACACACCTACATCTAGGCATAGGGATTTCCTTTTTAGGTAGTTTTAAAGCTATGAATCCAGTTTCCTCTGTCTTTTAATTGGTGTATTTGTACTATATTTAATATAATTAATATATTTGATATAATTATTGATATGTTAGAACTCAAGTCTGCCATCTCACTTTTTTTTGTTTTCTGTATGTTCTCTCAATTTGTCATTTCTCTGTCTTTTTCTTGGATTTTTGCATATTAATTGAACATTTTTTTAGAATTCCACTTTTATTCTAAATAAAATGGAACTTTATTTTACTTAATTTAAAAAAAACCCATGTCATAGAACTTTAAAAAAAGCTTTTCATATAATTCTAGGTGTTCTATTATATATGTATAACATTATAGCCTACTAATATTGTCATTTTACCAGTTTGGGTAAAATATAAAACCCTTTCCTCTATAATTGTCTTAAATATTTTCTTTACATTCATTTAGAAGTATATCATACAGTGTTAAAACTTATGCACTGGCCATGGAACTAATGTAGAAAATTCAAAAAGAAAAAGTATATATTTTTAATACATATTTCTGCTCATTGTACTCTTCCCCTCCTTTCTGATGTTCTTTCTAAGATCTAAACTTCTTTCTTTTATTATTTCCTTTCTTCTTAGACAAATTGACTTAGCTATACATTTAGGATAGGTCTTCTGATAACAAACTCTGTTTTCCTTTATCTGAGGATGTCTATTTCTTCTTTATTCCTGAAGGTTATTTTCTCCTGGGCATAGGATTCAAGGTTGACAATTATTTTCATTCAGCACTTCAAAAATATTGTGTCACTTAAAGTTTAATTATGATGTGTTTTAGGGTGGATTCTTTCACTTTATTCTGTTTATGGTTTGTTAAGCTTCTTGAATCTGCTAGTTTATGTCCCTTGTCAAATTTGGGAACTTGTCACCCACTTGGAGTGCTTTTGCAGAACCACCCTCTTCCTTCTCCCATTCCAGGATTCTAATGACATAAATGTTGGATTTTTTTAATAGTTTCATTGGCCCCTGAATCTCTTTTGTGGTTTATTTTTTTGTTGGGGGGGTTGTTTGGTTTTTTGTTTGTTTATTTTTGTTTTTTTTAAAGGATATTTTCTCTTGGTTGGTCATACTGGGTGATTTTTACTGTTCTATCTTATTGTTTCATTGGTTCTTTCCTCTGTCCCCTCCATTTTTCTGTTGAGCACATCTACTGAACTTTTAAATGTCAATTATTATATTTTTTCATTTCTAAAATTTACATTTGGTTCTTTTTTGTATCTCCTATTACTTTGCTGAGACTCTGTGTCTTTGCTGAGGTTTTCTACTTTTTCATTTGTTTCAAGCATATTTGTAATTGTTAATTGCATTTTTATCACAGTTGCTTTAAAATCTTTGTCAGGTACTTCTAACATCTCTGTGTTCTTGGTGTTGGCATCCACTAATTTTTCAAAATTTAGTTTGAGATCTTTTTGGTTATTGATATGTTGAGTAGTTTTTGTTTGAGCTTCCCAGTTGGCTCAGTAATAAAGAATCTGACTGCCATGTAGGAGACTCAGGTTCGATCCCTGGGTTGGGGAGATCCCCTGGAGAAGGAAATGGCAACCCACTCCAGTATTCTTGCCTGGGAAATCCCATGGACAGAGGAGCCTGGCAGGCTACAGTCAATGGGGTCACAAGAGTTAAACATGACTTAGCAACTAAACTACTACCTACTACATGTTGAGTAGTTTTTTACTGGAACTTGGACATTTTTGGAATTATGTTATGAGACTCTGGATCTTACATAGTCATTTAATTTTAGGCGGTTTTGTTTAAGTGTTTCTTTGCTTTTGTGACACTGCTCCAGCAGGGAATCTTACTTTGTTGCTATTATGTGAAGGTAGAAGTCCAGGTTTCCCACTCATCCTTCCTTGAACTTGGGGAGAAGGAGGCTCCTTGTCACTTCTGGATGGAGACGGGAGTTTTAGCTTTCCATGTGGTTTCCAGCGACAACTCCATGTATTGTTAACCCCTGGTGGCTTATTACCCCTGGAAAGATCTGAGTCTCCATGAAGGCTCCTCTGATACTACCCCACTGGAATGGGAGTCCTTCATTCTTCCAGGTGAAAGTGACAGCCCACACTTCCCACATGGTCTCCATGGACACTGTATGGGCTGAATGGCTTATTACTGCCAGGTGAGGATGAAAACTCCAATTCCACACTGAGCCTTCTCTGACAACATCCTGGTGAGTGTGTTGAGGTGCCTTGTTACAGCTTCTTGAGATTGGAAGCCTAGGCTCCACCTAGCTTTTACTGGCATGTGTAGGTGGTACTACAGGTTTTTTCTGATGTTTGGCTGGAAAACAGCAGATGTGTAAATGTTTTCTTTCTTTATAGCTTCTTTCCTTCCTTCCTTCCTTCTCTTTTATGATCCTTTGACTAGAGAGAGAGAGAAAACTCAGGGGGCTATTTTATCTGAACCCACATGTACTTTGGAACTGTTGAGCTTTCCAGCTTTCAGTCCGGGATATAGGAAGCAGAAAGAAAATCCAGAGAACTCACTGCTGTGTTAATCCTTGTGTCCTAATTTCCACTGCCAATCTGCCATCCTCACTTCACCTTTCAGAGATTTCTTATGGTTGTTTTATATGTAATGTCCATGGTTTTTAGTTGTTCTCAGTGGGAGGAATGGGAGAAAGACATGTATATTCTATCTTCCCAGAAGTGGACATCCAGGTCTATCTTTTTATTCACTAGAAAAGTTTAGAAAATATCCTGGGGTGTTTTCAAGCAAAGTAATCATTAGGCGTAGAATCTGAGGATGTTTAAAATGCCTAGAGGCCACAGACAACATTTGAAAATAATCCAGTTTTCACAATTGCATCAATAAAGTTACTGCTATGTTAGAAAACAGGAACATTTAGCTTCCCCCTGGAAACAAAAGTTGTACCATCACTCCTTGCATGCCGGTCATCTGCACATTTGTTCACTGGTTCTGAGACACATCCTAGATATTGACTACAATTTTTGCCCTGGTTTTTGCCGAGATGCACTGTGCATTGAGACACTCCAATGCCTTCTCTGGTTCATAACACTGAGGGTTATAATAAAACTATTTACACAAATTTGTTTATGACTTCTAATATTACTCTTCTGTAATTTTGAAAGAGAGATACCACAAAAAGAGCAATCTTCAGCAAAAGAATGGACCTTATTCAATAATATTCTTTCCAACAGAAGTATGTCAAATTTTCTGAGAAGGCAGAGAAAAAATTTACTAGAATTCTTCAAATTGAAAGCAATTGGTAACCACTTTATGACTTTATGTTAAGACTAGCTCTGTATAGTGATGTGTGTATTTCCTACAGAGGTGAATATTAGTGAATATCTTTACTTTCTATATACATTCATGAGGACTTTCTACAGGAAAAGTGTATATGTAAGGGTGTAAGTATGCTATACTCTGCTTGATCAAAAAAATCTGGTTTACAGCATAAGAAGAGATTAGTCTTTTAGGGGATCATATTGGCCATGCTCTCCCGGTTCTAAAGAGTTGCCTCTCCCCATGGAAGCTCAGCACAGCCATCAAGAGTGTGGTTCTAGGTTCGGGGAGGCCTGGTCACTGCCTTTTACTGGAGGAATTGTCTCAATGACTTTCTGAACCCCAGTTTTCTCATCTGTAAAGCAGACATAATAATATTATCTAGCTCGTATAAGATAATTCATGTAAAGCACATCACAAATGTAGGTCCAGACACACGTCACAGACTCAGTGTGTGTTAGGAGCATGCATACTCATGTATGCTCAATCACTTAAGTTGTGTCTGGCCCTTTGTGACACAGGCTCCTCTGTCCACGGGATTCTCCAGCAAGAATACTGGAGTGGGTTGCCATGCCCTCCTCCAGGGAATCTTACCGACCCAGGGATTGAACTTGTGTCTCCTGTGTCTCCTGAATTGCTGGCAGATTCTTCACTCACTGAACCATCTGGGAAGTGTTAGGTATTAGGAATTAAAATCTTTGAATTAATAAGGTAGCCTCCCTTTAACAGGCACACATGTAGTTCTGGGGACCTGCATCAGTGTTGTATTTTCTTCTTGAAAAATTCTCTGTAGAAATGAGAGGCTAGGAATCTTAGATGATGTCAGAGAAGCTTGTGACCCCATGAGGGCCAAGTCTGCCTGTCTGTGTACCATTACATCTTCTCTGTAGATTGGATTAGAATATACATACCCTTTATATCTTTGAAAACTCTGAAACTTCCACAGATAAAATGTCTTGCATCCCTCTTCTAATCACATAGTCATTGCTTCAAGCCATTTCAAAATGAGAGATGTGTACTGAGCATGAATCAAAACACATTGTGGGTTGACTTCCCTGGTGTTCCAGTGGTTAGGACTCCGCCTTGCAAGGCAGCGGATACAAGTTTGGTCCCTGGTCAGAGAACTAAGACCTCACATGCCAAGGAGCAGCTAAGCCCACACAACAATTCTGAGCCCTCATGTCACAACTAGAGAGTCTGTGCATTGCAACAAAAGATCCTGCAGGACACAAAGAAGAGCTTGCATGCCTCAACTAAGACCTGATACAGTCAAAATAAGCAAATAAATAAATACACAAAACAAAGAGATTACTGCTACTATCTTAAAAAAAAAACACAACCAAACCCACAACACATGGAAGGTGGGCAGTGGAAAAGATGCCTGGATGGCAAGAATTTTCCTTCAATTGGTTATTTTATAAACACGAGCCAGTTTGCTAAAATGCTAGTAGTGTTTGGAAGTAAAGCAAGTTTATTGCTTTAGCTACACCCTATGATTACAAGAAAAGGTACACCTACCTTTTAATGTCTCCATCACCAAATCCTTGATAGCAGATAAACTTTGTCATGGTCTCAGCTACCCGAGTTAATCCAGGCTTCAACAGCAATAACACGGCTGTTTCATTTAACTCTAGAACTGTGATAAAACCAAAAAAGAATTGAGCGTGTGCAGGGCTCTGTAAGGCCTAAGAGTGAAGGCTGACTTACTGCATCACCTCTGGACCTCGGGTTAATAGTGAAGAGTGCAGTGAGACCCATCTGTGAGAAGCCCTCCAACCACACTTAACCTGGCCTGAGTCTCTAGGTGCCCAGGAACTTCCTCGTGTGCATTTTGTGACCTCAGATAGCCAAGCTCAGCACAGCACACACTATTTCAAAGACACTCAAGAGCTGTTAAGTTGAATTTAATGTAGTTGAGTTAAACGGAAGAGAAACCAAGGTTTAAAAGTTTACTTCCTCTGGAAGAAGGAGAAACAAAGGGAATCAGCACTTTGAGGGAACTTAGCATTTGCCAAGAGGAAGGAGCAGTATTTTGTTGGCAGGATAACGTTTCAGCAAAGAACGGAAGACAGACAAGGAATTTGTACTTGTCATCGCCCCAAACCTGGACCACTTAGTGAGAGAATTAACATGACTCCAGCAAGGTGATTCTTTTAGCCTTTGAGTATTAGGCACTCAGTCGTGTCTGACTCTTTGTGACCCCTTGGACTATAGCCTGCCAGGCTCCTCTGTTTATATTCTCCAGGTAAAAATACTGGAGTGGGTTGCCATTCCCTTTTGTAGGGAATCTTCCCAACCCAGGGATCTAACCCAGGTCTCCTGCATTGCAGGTAGACTCTTTACTGTCAAAATCACATCTTTACCCTTTGAGGGGAGAAGCAAGATACAGGAGGCAGAGCTGCAGAAGAAGGAAATGAGCCTTCATTGAGCACCTACATATGGCCAACACCATGCTCATCAGTTTACACAGATTCTCATTGCATTTCTTCAGCAACTCTCAAGTCAAGTTTTGAAGTGCTATGATATCTCATAGTACCCGCAGCCCTAGAAATCATCAATATCTACTAGAATAGTATGCTATTTTCCCAAAGAACATGTATTTTAATAGTGATCAAAGAGGTGGAGTAAAGGTATATGACAGAGTTAGTTATCTATATGTTGATAATCCTGGGGCTCAGAGGGAGCCCTTTGTTAAGGTTCCAGGCCTACCACGTCACAACATTCAGAAATACCCTGCTGGGGATTTCTCTGGTGGTCCAGCGGTTAAGACTTCGCCTTTCAAGGCAGGGGGTTTGGGTTTGATCCCTGTTTGGGGAGCTGAGATCCCACACGCCTCACAGCCAAAAACCAAAAGCATGAAGCAGAAGCCATATTGTCACAAATTCAATAAAGACTTAAAAAAAAAAGAAAAAAAGAAGCACCCTCCTGGACCTGGGGAGCCCTCTCTGCACAGACACTGGCTGTGCAGTAGCTACGTGGCAGAGGGACTTTCTGAGGCCTGTTGTACCTTTTCTCACACCTTTTTTCCTAGAATTACCTAAGCCAAACCCTGCCATTATCTGCAGGTCCTACTTCTGTTGGCTTCCTTCCTATCACCCTTTTTGTATAGTAGCAGGATCCTCCAGAAGATGAGAGCTCCTTGTTTGCCAGACCACGTTTTATTCTTCTTGGTCTCCCCAGCACCTAGCATAGGTCTGGCTCACTCTAGATGCTTTATACATAATGAGTACATAATGAGTACATGAATGAATGAGAGAAGGGATGACATAAATCTTTTATGAATTATAAGATAATCTTTTTTGCTAGATACAGCCCTTAGTTCCATAAGGGAATCCTTTCATTTTAGAATTGTTATAATGTTCCTAATTTGAAGGCATATTTGGCCCCACAGTTTAGACCATTTCCTGCCTTGTTTTACTCTTTTGAACCAATAGAGACATGGAAGCCTTTTCCTATGCTTATGATGTCACCTGACTCATTCACCTTTTTGTAGGTGTAACGGTTAACCTTTCCTAATCCCCAGTCTTCCTCTTCTGAAAGTTCTCTGATTTATCACCTTCTTTATTTAAAATGTATAGGCTTCTCTGGTGGCTTAGACAGTAAAGAAACTGCCTGAAATGTAGAAGACCTGGGTTCGATCCCTGGGTTGGGAAGATCCCCTGGAGAAGGAAATGGCAACCCACTCCAGTATTCTTGCCTAGAGAATCCCATGGACAAAGGAGCCTGGCAGGCTACAATCCATGGGGTCTCAGAGAGTTGGACACAACTGAGCGACTAATACTTTCTACTCAAAATGTGGCTTTTAACCCTGAATATGTTCCTTTGATGTGGCCTGACCAATGACTTTACATTCCTATTCTCTGCATCTGTCTGCTATTCTGCTACCTACTGAGGTCAAGGTGCCCAGAAAATGCAGCCAGAGGTTATCTCAGCCACATGCACTTTCTTCCTTCTGTGATCATGCTTCTGTCCTGAAGCCCTTCTTCATCGTCCTGCTATGATAAGCAGGTTAAGAGGAAACTTGAGCATGTCCTTTCCTTCTCATTCTCAAAATCAGGTCCAAGGGATTTCACACAGAACCAGCCAGCATTCTCTCCTGGGTCTCAACCCTCTTCTACCTAAAGTCAACAACACTTTCCAATAAAAAGGAATCCCGCAACTCCAAATGTGCATTTCTACACAAGCACCTTCCCTGGTGTCTCAGATGGTAAAGAAACCACCTGCCATGCAGGAGACCAGGGTTTGATCCCAGGGCTGGGAAGATCCCCTGGAAAAGAAAATAGCAACCCATTCCAGTATTCTTGCCTGGAGAATTCCACGGACAGAAGAGCTTGGCGGGCTATAATCCATGGGGTCACAAAGTGTCAGACACGACTGAGAGACTATCACTTTCACCCCTGGGAGAAATGAAACTAAGAGATGACCAAAGTATTGATCATGTCTTTATTCCTTTTCACAAGATAGCCATCATCTTTCCTTAATCCCACCATATTTTATGCTGTCTTGATCCCAGAACTGGGGCAGAGAAAAGAGAATGAGATTGTTTTAATTGTTTCAACATTTTTAGTATTTCTTCCTTATTTCTCCTTCCATTGAGCCATATGATGCTTTACACCCCTAGAGTGGGATGTACATAGTAGAATAGGGATCATCTCTGGCATTTATTTGGTGATTTAATGCCTATTAACATAATCTAAGACTGCATTGGTTTCTTCATTCACTTTGAGACAGTGCAGGTTCTCATTGAACTTCTGCTCACGAAATATTCCCCTTCCTGTGCCTGTGCAATTACTATTTGAAGCACACATTAAGGATTCAAATTTATCCTTTTACTTAATACAGCATGCTAATAATTAAAGTCTTTGATTTGACTCTGTCAACAGTTTGGATTTAATTGGTAAACAAAGTTTAAATTTTTATTTGACACAAGTTATTGAGAAGCTTTTATGGGAAAAAAAAATCCTTCCAGCGCATTTTATTCTATTTGTTTATACTTTGTTAGTAATGGGTAATGTTATTGCTTTGGATCAGATTGTATACAATATAACTACTTTATTGAAGTTATGTTTTCTTTGTGAGTACAATGCAGTTTTTATAAGTTTTAAGCCAGTGTTTAAAAAAAAAAAACGAGGTACAGATCTTCCTAGACTTAGATGGGGTTGTTGTTTAGTCACTAAGTCGTGTCTGACTTTTTTACGACCTCATGAACTGTAGCCTGCCAGTCTCCTCCGTCCATGGAATTTACCAGGCAAGAATACTTGAGTAGATTGCGATTTCCTTCTCCAGGGGATCTTCCTGACCCAGGGATAGAACCCACATCTCCTGCATTGCAGGGAGGTTCTTTACTGCTGAGCCACCAGGGAAGTCCCTTAGATGGGGTTATGTCCTGATAAATCCATTGTAAGTTGAAAATATCATAAGTTGAAAATGTATTCAATACATTTATCTTATGGAACATCATTGCTTAGCCTAGCCTACCTTAAATGTGCTCAGAACACTTACATTAGGCTATAATTGGGCAGAATCATCTAACACAAAGCCTATTTTATAATAAAATGTTAATTATCTCCTGTAATTTATTGAACACTGTACTAACATGAAAAACAGAATACATTATGGGTACAGAATGGCTGTGAGTGCATTAGTTACTTACCCTGGTGAAACCCTAGTTGACTGGGAGCTGTGGCTCTCCGCCCAGCATCAGGAGAAAGGATCATATTGCATATTGCAAACCTGGGAAAAAAATAAAATTTCAAACTATAGTTTCTATTGAAAGCATACTGCTTTTACACCATCGTAGTTGAAAAATCATTAAGTTAAACCACCATAAGTTGGGGACCATGTGAGCTTTATTTTGGCCAAAGAGTTTGATATATATCTACTTTCTAATCCTTTTGAGTAAGTTCGTCTAGATCATTTTTATCTTTGATGTCTTATTTTTATTGTTTGCTTACTTAAACTGTCAAAAACTGAGTGGTGAGTTCTGTTATTACAGTAAAATCATATTTCTATTGACTGGAATTTCTAATAGTTTTTGATTTATATATTTGAGTCTTAACTATTAAACTCAAAGTTTTGTGACTAGCATATATTTCATATAAATTGTTCCTTTATTGGTAAAATGTGCTACTTTGCCCTCTTAATGTTTTTTTTTACCTTGAATTCTAATTTTTCTTACAGCAGTATTGTAAGCATTATTTGTTTGTTATTTGCCCTTAACTGATGCATTTTTAAACTATCCTTTAACCTTAAATAGTTAGCACTTTTGATGACTATCTCCTATAAATTTGAATTTAGATTTTTTACTCACTTTGAGATTATTTTTTAATAAGAAGTTTAAACAATTAACATTTCTTGTCATAACCAAAGTACATTTGTTTTATTTCTGCCACACTTTTAGGTTATCTATTTTATATGGGTCTTATTTTCTCTTTTCTTTTGAAAACATTTGTAGATTTGACTCATAAAAAATGTCCCACTACAGATGTCAAAAATCAAAACATGTTAAGTCAAAATAAAACACACATGATTAACTAAGAAAAATATTTACAGTAGGTCATACTACTCAAAGATTTATACCCTTCATCTTTCAGGAGCTCTTATACATCATTTAAAATTATAATGAGGATCAGTTGAATTATGAGACAAGTTTGTGAACAGACAATTCTTTAAAAAGGAAAATCAAATGATCAATAAGTATATGAAAAGTGCTCAAACTTCCAACCCAGCAAGGGAATATAAATTAAAATAATAATTTGGTAGCATTTTATATCCTAACACCCAGAGTTTGTATATTTGAATAAAATGGGTAGTTTAATAAGCAAAATTGAATCATCAAGGGAAAATACTGAAATACATATCAAAAGCCACAAAAATGTGCATTCTGTTTATCCCAGCAAATTTACAAGTATGTCACAGAAAATGAAATTATTTTAAAAATAATAATATGCACAAGCACTATCTACAATTATATTCATCACTGATACTTAAAATGATAAAGTATTAAAAAACAAGATTAAAATTCCAGCTAAGAATTGATTAAATAAAATATAATAAATTTATAAGATGCAATATGAGGCAGCTACTAGAAATCAAATTTTAGAAGAATATTTAATAGTCATAAAATATTCCATGTGGTCAGTTATACAAACTTGGGTATAATGCATGTCTAGTTTGTGGGTGTACACATATGTGCACACTTGAATTTGGAGAGTGAAAAAATAAAGAGAATGGAAGGATATAAAATTAATGTTAATATTGGGATTTGGGATGATTTTCATTTTTTCCTTATAATGTTTATAATTCTCAAAATCTCAAGAATGAACATGTATTATTTGCAGTCATTAAAAAAATACATTTCTAAAAATGGAGCAAAGCACTAGATATTTACCATAAGACTGATATATAATAATCTTCAGTAAGGCGTTTGAATAGTCATGAGTCCCCCTAGCTGTACAAACCCTATTGTCTTCATGCCCATAGGACAATTTTATAGACTATGTAAAATTCCTCACAGGGTCCAACTACATTTTGATCACCAGAAAATAATTGAGGCTATTTTAGTATGAATTCCTTTTAGTAAGTCTTGGGCTGGTTGTCAGTATTCATGATTTCATTTAAAATAATAACAATCTCTTTTTAACATATAGGAGTCTCTATTATAATAAAAGCTATTATTCATCAACTTCTACTATATATTTTATGTACATTATTTCATAGAAGTCTCACAAGCATCTTAAAAACTAAGTGTTATCATCACAATCTTATTGCTGAGAAAACTGAGGTTCAGCATAATTGGGGAGTGATCCAAGATTTCAGAATTGGTGTTTTGGAGATAAGACTTGGGTCTTTATTCCATCCTTCAGGCTTTCATTCTTTCCAGTATCCATTTAATGAGCCAATGATTGTTTTGAATTTTTGCTTTTATATTGTGACTTTTAGATAGAATTGAAATATCTTGAGGGTTTATGAAATGAACTTCTCATTAAATGGGATTTTTCCTAAGATTGTGCTGAAGAAATCCTCTAGGTCCACACTGGGCAGGGCCTCTTGGGGATGTGTGGCTGGTGTAGATTCCCAAATAGTCCTGTGGTCACCACAGGCAAGAGCTTCTGTGGCAAGAGAAGGGGTCCGCTTAGTGGGATATCAGGTGGGGTCCTTGTCAAGGCATTGGCAGTTGCACCCCAGATGGGTTTTGTTTCTCCTCCACCCCAAGATTTCTCTTCCTGGTCATATGACTAGTGGTCTAACCATTTTAGTCTTCATCCTATGTGCGTGCTCAGTCACTTCAGTCGTGTCTTCAACCCTTTGGACTGTAGCCCACCAGGCTCCTCTGTCTGTGGGATTCTCCAGGCAAGAATACTGGAGTGGGTGGCCATGCCCTCCTCCAGGGGATCTTCCCAACCCAGGGATCAAACCCATGTCTCTTGCGTCTCCTGAGTTGGCAGGCGGATTTTTTACTCACTGAACCACCTGGGAAGACCCCTCTCACCCTATATTTCTTGCATTAGATTAAGTCTTCAGTCCTCTGGCTGCTGCTTGGATAATAACTTTGAGGAGCAGGGGATTCAGGCATAGTGACAAAAATGAAAAATGAGAGATAGCTGCCACCAGGCAAATCTGAATCCTATCTCTACCAGTTATTCCATATCTGATCTTGGCAAAATTGATAACTTCTCTAGCCCTGATTTTTTTGTTTTATACAGTTGCAATGGTACTGGCCTCAAAGAAGGTTGTGAGGCTTCAATGAGATAATATGTATGACAAGTGTGTAGTATCAGCATTCACTCCACTCTCTGCCTGCTGGTCTTGTTAACCAGACCACCCTTGGCACTAGTGTATGGGTCTTGACCCTAGACATTGTGATTGTTCCATATTCAATCTTACGGAAACACAGCCCTTTCAAATAGGCTGTGCCAAAGTGCTCAAGTTTAAAGTGCGTGCGTGCTAAGTTGCTTCAGTCCTGTCTGACTCTTTGTGACCCTATGGACTGTAGTCCGCCAGGCTCCTGCTATGATTCTCCATGGGACTCTCCAGGCAAGAACACTGGAGTGGGTTGCCATGCCCTCCTCCAGGGGATTTCCTGACCCAGGGATCAAACCCCCATCTCTTATGTCTTCTGCATTGGCAGGCAGGTTCATTACCACTAGCACCACCTGGGAAGCCCTTTCAAATAAACTGTGCCAAAGTCCTCAAGTTTAAAGTAGCCAATGGATATACTACACAGACTGAGTATTGAGTCTTCAGACATACACGTGCGCACACACACACACACACAATACTGATAGCCTCTGAGAGGGTCAAGCAGTGAGTCAATCCTTAATAAGTTAAAAGCACATATTATTGCTTGTTACCAAGAAGCAAAAACTGTAGGATACAAATACCAGACTAGAATATTTTGATTAGTGTTGGGAGGGAGGCCCAGCTCCTAATTCATATTTCTTTTTTTGCTACAAATATTCACTGAGTCCCTACTCAGGGGTAAGAACCCTAGAGAAACAGGGAGAGGGGAAATGCTCTGTATCCTTCAGGAGTTGGCCATTGAATGGAGAGTCAGGTGAGGCAGGCACTCAGGCGGCTGTAACACAAGGCCCTCTGTGGTCTGCAGGAGAAGGCAAGATGGTAGGAGCCAAGCATCTGCAAAGCATCAAGGAGTCTCCAGAGAGGTGGTAGGGTGGAGGTGGTAAAGATCATGGCTGCCAACTTCACAGTTTTGTCTTTGACTGGCTTTATTATTCACATATGCAAAGCTGAGCCTCACAGTCTGGATGCAAACTCAACTAAGCTCTTCTGCTGTAGGCCAGGACTGCTAACAGTCTTCAGGGTCTTCAGGGAGGACTCAGAAATACAGTGGGACCTTAAAACAGAGACCTCCAGGGTGAGGCTGCACAGTACAGTTAATAGCACACATACCTGAAGGCCATGCTGATCATTCACCCATGGACTTCCAGCAAATTATTTGTTATTTATGTTTTTGAGCTTTCTTTTCCTCCTATTTTGCATGGGAATCATAATCTGTGGGTTTCCCTCATGGCTTAGAGGTAAAGAATCTGCCTGCCAGCTCAGGAGACACAGGTTCGATCCCTGGGTCCGGAAGATCCCTGGAGAAGAAAATGGCAACCCATTCAAGTATTCTTGCCTGGGAAATCCCATGGACAGAGGAGCTGAGTGGGCTATAGTCCATGGGGTCATAAAGGGTGGGACAAGACTTAGCGGCTGAACAGCAAAAACAGCAAATAAGCTCTATTTTAAAGTTTTTTTGTGTGTTAAGATTGAGTGAGATAGATTTTGAGTGTTCTTAATTCATATTAAGCCTCCACAACCGATCATTTTCTCCTTGCTTTTCCAGCTGCCAACATATGGCCTGCTTAACCTGGGTGAAAGTTCCCCAGGATTCACTGTGGTTAATGGCAATTAGACGCCTTCATTCCTAGGAACCACAGAGGAGACGAGTATGTTACTATGAACCACATGTGGCCATTGACAAGCTTGGATTAGTAACTGAGTGTATGATTTTTTTAGAATTCTAAAAATTCAGTAGGATTATCTTTAATGAGGAAATAGAAGCCTACATTATTTTAAATTGTTCTCTCTTTTGTTGAAAAGTATACCTCTTATATATAATTACTTTTTCTGGAATTTTTCAAAGGACAATTTTGCATGTACTTTATTCCACCTACCAATGATAATAAAATGTTTTAATAATTAAAATCATAAATTTTAATCTTCAAGGAACTAAACAAAAGATTATTTTTTTTAAGGAACAAGAGGTGAGATTTTCCAGGCTGCCTAAATCAGAGAACTAATTTTTTTTTTTAATAGAAAATGGCATTTCCATATTCTTTCTCAGATTGAATGGTTAAGATGCCAAAAAAAAGAATAGTCAGTTTATCTGTTTTCTAAAAACAGTTTTTTTAGTTATATTGTTCAGAGTATGTTATGTCTACTTGTAAAAAAATGTTTAATGACTTAAGGGAGGTTTTATCTGTGGATTAGAGTATTTCATTACTTTCAAGATCTCTTTCCTTTTCAAATTATAGTGCCTGAAAGGAGATAAAATTTGGTTTCAAGTTATTGTACTAAAGATTACTTTTTGCCTTGTAATTTTAGCTCTTGGGATTTAGGGATTCCTGAATATGCTATAGTACGAGGTGGTCATTAAATTTCTAGATTTAAAAGGTTTATCTAGTGTTGAATAAGGGGGACTGTGATTGGGTGAAGTTATTGAAACCAAGCAGGACCCTGCATGGTTTTCCCAGGACCAGACTCCCCCATGTTCCCTGTCTTTTGTTTGTAGAAAAGTTTTATCCTCCTAGGGCTTCCCTAAGTTCCAAAAAGCAAACTTAATCAGAGAAGTGAGAAAATGTAGAAACAAAGGAAAGCAGTCAGGCAAGACAAAGGAATAATAGTTTGGCCATAGACAAAGTCAAGTACCTGTAATTTTTCCTAAAAGGCAATAGATAATATTCTGAGCCATATCCTTGAGTTGTTTTACAGATGCCTAGGGCTTCCCTGGTGGCTCTGAAGGAGACCTGGGTTCAATCCCTAGGTTGGGAAGATCCCCTGGAGAAGGAAATGGCAACCCACTCCAGTATTCTTGCCTGGAAAATCCCATGCATGGAGGAGCCTGGAGGGCTACAGTCCATGTGGTCGCAAAGAGTCGGACATGACTGAGCAGTTTCACTTTCCCTTTCAAACCCCAATGAGGTGGAAGAAGTAAACTGCAAGCTGACCAACAGACCCAGACTGGTTGGAACCAGAGGCTGATGATTGGGACCCTGACACATCACTTTGTTACTTCACCATCAAGCAGATCAGTGTACAAACTGATCACATATCCATGACCTTATCCCTCATACTCATTAAAAACCCTTCTCTGAAACTGTTCAGGAGTTCGGGTCATTTGAGCTTGCTTGGCCCTACAATAAACTGTACTTTCCTTCACCATAATCAGCATTTTCCCAATTAATGCTGTGGTAAAGAATCCACCTGCCAATGCAGGAGATGCAAAGAGACATAGGTTTGACCCCTGGATCAGGAAGATACACTGGATTAGGAAATGGTAACCTACTTCAGTATTTTTGCCTGGAAAATTCCATAGAGGGGAGCCTGGCAGACTACGGTCCATGGGATTGCAAAGAGTCAGACACGAATAAGCAACCGCACACATATATAACCCGGTGTCAAGTAGACTGACCTTGCTTGGGACAGCATACCCAAATCTGGTTTGGTAACGCTATCACATCATTCTGTTGGGCTCTACTTCCTTGAATACGAGCTTCTCCGCCTGAGGGACAGCCTTTGATGGACATTTCTGGGTTAATGCAGGAACTAGGAAAAGCACCACTGGATCACTAGTGTTAATGTGAAGTAGTCAAATGTATGTCACAAAATCAAATTGTGATATTAAGCTAAAACATTCTGTCATTCTGTTGGTAAATGGAGTAACTCAGTTTCCCCTGGTTAGCTATTGTTGTTCAGTCATTTAGTCTTGTCCAACTCCATGCACTGAAGCACTCCAGGCTGCACTGTCTCCCACAGTTTGCTCAAATTCATGTCCATTGAGTCAATGGTGCTATCTAGCTGTCTTATCCTATGTTGTCTCCTTTTCCTCCTGCCCTCAATCTTTTCCAGCATCAGGGTCTTTTCCAATGACTTGGCTCTTCACATCAGGTGGCCAAAGTATTGGAGCTTCAGCTTCAGCATCAGTCCTCCCAATGAATATTCAGGGCTGATTTCCGTTAGAATTGCCTGGTTTGACCTCCCTTGGTTAGAATATAAGACATTACAGACCTTTATATTTCCTATGTCATTTCCTTCTATTTAGATTCGAATTGCAGGGCTGGTGTGTATCTGCAAAATCCCTCCTAGCTAAAAGTAGTCTGTGTTTCTGTTTTCAGAGAACATCAAGGTTGTAGAATGCTGGTTTTCCTAAAGGTGGTTTGGAAGGTAGGATGCTGATGGTCCTAATGATGATGTATTTATTCTGTTTCCATTTGCCTTGGCAAAAATTGCCTTAAATTTAAAATAGCAGTCTGAGTTTATAGAAGGTGATTTTAGTCTCTAAATTCAAAACAAGTCATGGAATAAACAAGTTGCATAATGACTTGGAAGGCTTCAGTGGCCACAGTAGTACTTAGCAAGTAGTTGTAAGCTGGCCTCTGGTTACCAGTCACTGGTTACCAGTCATTGGAATTTGGAGGGCTAGGCCAGGACATTTGGTCCTGGAAGAGCAAAATAAAAAAATATCTCCCCTGATTTAATAGCCCAGAGTGCTGAACAGTGCCTGCTTCCTTCTATTATTACAGTGTGGAACTACCCCCTTTCAACACGTCTGCTGAGCTGTAACTTCTCTAATAAAATGCTCACATTTCCCAGAGTTTCCTACAGACTTCATACGGTAGTTACCCCACCCTATTTATTTATTTATTTTTTTAATGGCCTGAGATTCTTAGCTGCTGGGGGAAATGTTAGAAGACAACAATGTCAACATGAGTTTCCAATATATCAATAAAGTCTGGTTCTAAATGAGAAAATGAGTTTGGGACATCCAAGCTATTTGCTGGTTCTAGTTCCGTTTCTATTCTCTTGCTTTTACTGAAATAGAACTACTGATGGAGGGGCTGGCTGGAAATAGTCAGAGACAGGAGACTCCATAAACAGTGTCTCAGTCTGTTCGGACTGTCATAACGAAGTCCCATAGACTGGCTGGCTTATAAACAACAGAAATTTATTTCTCTGTTCTAGAGGCTGACGTCTGAGATCAGAGTGCCCCACGGACAGGACCTGGCAAGAGCCCTATTCCAAGATGCAGACTG
This sequence comes from Cervus elaphus, assembly GCF_910594005.1. Classification (NCBI taxonomy): domain Eukaryota; kingdom Metazoa; phylum Chordata; class Mammalia; order Artiodactyla; family Cervidae; genus Cervus; species Cervus elaphus. Next base: position 24,663,370 of record NC_057842.1, on the reverse strand, counting down.
CTAACTCCTCGTCGCCTCCTGTGCTAGAAAGAGAGCCAGCCAGTTCTCTGACCTTTTCTTGTAAGGACACCAGTCCCATTCATGAGGACTCCACTCTCACAGCCCAATCACCTCCCCAAAGCATCACTTCTAAAACCACCACATTGGTGATGAGATTTCAACATAAGAATCAGAGGCAGTAGGGGGAGAACATTCAGTCCAAAACAAGCAGCTTTCTGCTTTTTGTGCCTTAAGGATGTTTGAAGAATGAGGATGGAACACAGTACCTTGAAAATGTTAATGTGTATTTTTATCAAAGAACTAAGAGGAGAAGGAAATGACAACCCATTCCAGTATTCTTCCCTGGAGAATTCCATGGACAGAGGAACCTGGCAGACTGCATTTCTTGGGGTTGCAAAGAGTCAGAGACAACCTAGCAACTAGCACACACACATGACAAATGTGTTTCAATTACTGAAAACGTGTGAAACTCCACGTGTCTGTATTTCTTAAATGCCTGCTCTATGCAAGGCATGCATAATGTTTGCTCTCATGGAGCTTTGATTTCAGTGGCATCTTCACTGTAAATAAAAGGACAGTTGCCTCTTCAATTATTCCTTCTGTGAGGTTTGGTAGTGGAGGCCACTCGCAGGACTAAAACATATCAGACTGTATCAGTACATCAATATCAGAATGGGGAAACATTGAGAAAATAAGAATAATAAGAGGAGGTGTGAGTGGAGAGGACAAAAATAATAACAAAGAACGTGTGCTTAGTGAGTAGAGATGGTGGTGGGGAGGGAGGCACCTGTGATCATGCTGGGAAGTGATCAGTAGTCCAGACCACCCAGCCCTCAAGTACATGCTGTCCATTTTCATAACACTTTGCACTGCTTGAAAGTGAAGATCCTGTCCCCACATAAACAGTCTGGGAACTGATATTATCAGTTTGGGCCAGTTATCCAGATCAGACCCGGTTGAGTTGCTGAGAGAAAGCAGCAGGATTTCTGACTGCCAGTCTAGACTATATTTTCCCCTTTTTATGGCTCATTATAAAAATATTTGTGCTGACCTGTAAGCTGATCAGTGCCAACTGGAGTCAGCCCACTTGAGAGGAAAATTATTTATGATTACAATTTGGCTGCAAGGCTTCTTGAGTATTTCTGCTACCCTGAGTTGAGAATTGAAATTATCAAGACCCCAAACTACATTTTCTCACTTCTGTGGGAAGGATATCTAGTAGCTTCCTTGGATCACAAAAAGTTACTAGTTTTTAGGAAACATCCAAAGAGCTGTTGTGTAGCTTTTCCCTAATCATACACTGTCTTTGCCACCTCATTCATCCTCCCATTAAACTCACTTCTCAACAAAAGTTCCCTTTTCTTTAAAAGCCTGTCCTGGTCTGTCTGGGTTATGTATTGACCTATTTATTTTGTGTGTGGGTGGTTTCTGTGACTCCTCCTGGCTGAAAAATTTCATGACTGAATCCACATTTTCAGCTTTGAGCATCATGGAAATCCTCACCCCAATGCCTGTGCACCTGTTTCACTTCCAAAGTCCTCCCGAGTTTGCCTATCTGTGGCTGTTGAACTCAGTAGCTTGAGTCATGCTAATGAGGCCAAGATTGTGGTTTTGATGCATGAAAGTGAAAAGTGAAAGTGTTAGTCCCTCAGTCCTGTCTGACTCTTTGAGACCCTGTGGACTGTAGCCCACCAGGCTCCTCTGTCCATGGGGAAAGAATACTGGAGTGGGTTGCCATGCCCTCTTCCAGGGGCTCTTCCTGACTCAGGGATTGAACCCATGTCTCCTGTGGCTCCTGCACTGCAGGTGGATTCCTTATCGCTGAGCCACTGGGGAAGCCCATATTCCGTTTGCAGTTATCATAAAATATTGGCTATATTCTCTGTGTTGCACAATGCATCCTTGTAGTTTATTTATTTTCTACACAGTAGTTTGAATCTTTTATTCCCCTACCCCTGTCTTGCCTCTCCTTTTCTTCTCCTTACTGGTAACCACTAGTTTGTTCTCTGCACCTGTAAGTTTGTTTCATTTTTGTTACATTCACTGGTTTTTATTTTTAGATTCCACATATAAGTGATATCATATGGTATTTGTCTTTCTCTGTCTAACTTGTTTTACTTAGCAGTAATGCCTGGAGAAATATAAATAACCTCAGATATGCAGATGACACCACCCTTACGGCAGAAAGTGAAGAGGAACTAAAAAGTCTCTTGATGAAAGTGAAAGAGGAGAGTGGAAAAGTTGGCTTAAAGCTCAACATTCAGAAAACTAAGATCATGGCACCTGGTCCCATCACTTCATGGGAAATAGATGGGGAGACAGTGGAAACCGTGTCAGACTTTATTTTTTTGGGCTCCAAAATCATTGCAGATGGTGATTGGAGCCATGAAATTAAAAGACGCTTACTCCTTGGAAGGGAAGTTATGACCAACCTAGATAGCATATTAAAAAGCAGAGACATTACTTTGCCAACAAATGTCCGTCTAGTCAAGGCTATGGTTTTTCCAGTGGTCATGTATGGATGTGAGAGTTGGACTGTGACGAAAGCTGAGCGCCGAAGAATTGATGCTTTTGAACTATGGTGTTGGAGAAGACTCTTGAGAGTCCCTTGGACTGCAAGGAGAGCCAACCAGTCCATCCTAAAGGAGATCAGTCCTGGGTGTTCATTGGAAGGACTGATGCTGAAGCTGAAACCCCAGTACTTTGGCCACCTCATGCGAAGAGTTGACTCATTGGAAAAGACCCTGATGCTGGGAGGGATTGGGGGCAGAAGGAGAAGGGGATGACAGAGGATGAGATGGCTGGATGGCATCACTGACTCAATGGACATGAGTTTGAGTAATCTCCGGGAGTTTGTGATGGACAGGATGGCCTGGCGTGCTGCGATTCATGGGGTTGCAAAGAGTCGGATACTACTGAGCAACTGAACTGAACTGAACTGAATGCCCTCCATGGCCATCCATGTTGTTGCAAATGGCAACATTTTATTCTTTTTAATGGCAGAATAGTATTCCATTGTAATACTAAGTTTCTTTGTGGTGTTATCTTCCTCATCAGTTCAGTTCAGATAACTCTTTGCAAATGTCAACATCAGTAATAATCTGTTTCAGAAGCATATTATCCCTTTAGGGCTGAGTAATCAAGTTGGAAACTATCTTAAAGATTTTAACCATGGGAGTACAGATTGGCAGTCCAACTATAGATTTAGCTCTCAGGCTTGTTTTATTTGACCTTCATCATGTTATAAAAATGTATAAATTCAAATGTCTTCAGGCACATTCTGTAGTCCACATATATGGAATCTAGAAAGATGGTACTGATGAATCTACTCAGAGCAGCAGTGGAGATACAGACATAGGGAGCAGACTTACGGACAGGGACAGGAGAGGGGAAGGAGAGGGTGAGATGGATGGAGAGCGCAGCGTGGAAGCATATACACTGCCACACGTAAGATAGATGGCCAATGGGAATTCACGGTATGACTCAGGGAACTCAAACCAGGGCATGAATACGTGGTGAATGCATTCATAACTTTCTAAAGTGAGAACTTGACAAGTTTGGGCTCATCCCAGAAAGCAGACTAGGCAACATTACGATGGTGCCAGCACACAGGGTGGAGTTTCCATAAGAGTCAGGACACCGCTGCTCTGTTTCCTGCCTCTTCAGCCATGGAAAAAACCAGCTGTCGTTCGCTTCATAAACCATTGTATAAATGACTCTGTGCTCCAGGGTGATCGAGTCCAAAGGACTTTGCATACACTTCTTCTCTGGTCAGGGAGAAACCAATTGTTTAGCTAACATCATTGGTTGATATTGGATCTTGTGGCCAGTTGCCCTAACGAAAGAAAGGAACCAAAAGTGAACATTCTATCTTTTTGAATTAGGGGAAAGAACTGCAAAACAGGTGAAAAAGATACAAAGAACGCAATAGTGGAAACATAAGAAAATACACCTACTTCAATGAAAGTGAAAGTCGCTCAGTCCTGTCCAACTCTTTGCGATCCTATGGACTTAGTCTAAGAAATTCTCCAGGCCAGAATACTGTAGTGGGTAGCTTTTCCCTTCTCCAGGGGATCTTCCCAACCCAGGGATCGAACCTAGGTCTCCCACACTGCAGGCGGATTCTTTACCAGCTGAGCCCTAAGGGAAGCCCACCAAAATGAACTGGGACATTATCAGTGATAATGTAATATCAGTGATATATATCAAAGCTTTTCAATGGACAGCTTCTTGAATGAAGTGATTGTTGAGTAGAGTTTCGAAGATGTACAGCATAGTAGAAAGGATATTCCTTTAGAGAGTTTAGACATGAATGGTGTTTACCATTGGGCTGCACACGAGAGCACAAAATGTGAGTTGTGGACACATATTTCACTAGTAGCACTGTCTGTCCCATCTTAAAAAGCAACCAGACAAAAATCTCTCCTGTAATGTAACAGCCCTTTGTAGATAGTGGTACTCTAATCCTCTCATGGAGAACATGCACAGACAACCCAGTTCTCTTTCTGGACATGTGGCAGCATTGCATTCCTCTGCCTCATGTGGCCATGTGCTCTGCTTTGGAAATTTAGAAAAATTAATGTGTCAGGTGTTGCTTTCAGGAGAAAGTTTTGCACTCCGTCGCCATTATGGGACTCAGCAGTTTTCTTTTTCTTGGGGTATAAGTTATAAATGCCTGTGTTGAGGGGAGTCTCTCCTGTGCTGAGCAGAAAGAATCCCCTGATGACCTGCCCTGGATGCAGAGCACAGTGAGAAGTAAACTTTTGTTGTGTTAAGCCACTGAAATTTGAATTGGTTGTTGCTGCAGTGTAATCTAGTCTTGGGCTTCCCAGGTGATGCTGGTGGTAAAGAATCTGCCTGCAGTACAGGAGACATAAGAGACATGAGTTCGATCCCTGGGTTGGGATCCCCTGGAGAAGGAAATGGAAACCCACTCCAGTATTCTTGCCTGGAGAATCCCAAGGACAGAGGAGTCTGGTGGGCTACAGTCCATGGGGTTGCAAAGAGTCAGACACAACTGAAATGGCTTAGCATGCAACCAAGTCCTTCCCGGATGATTCAATTATACTTCTCTTTTCTCTGTGTCTGGCTTTTCTTTCACTCCTCAACTTTCTACACTCTGATTTCTATCCCTACTATTTGAATGAAACTGCTCTGGACAGGTCATGGAATTACTATATACAATAGTTTGGGGTTCTACCTTATTGGACACCTTTGGTGTATTTAATACTGTGGACCACTTCTTTCTTAAAATTCTTTTTTCCTTTGACTTCTATGATGCAACTCTTTCAACTCAACATTCAGATCACTGATTGTTTTTTAGGTATAAAACCCAAATAAATTTCATCTATTCTCCCAGTTTTTAACTATTATGTATATAACTAATATGCTGATAACTCTTAAATACGTACTTCCTATTCCAGTACTTAGCCTACAGCATAGATTTGTACATACAAAGGTCTTTCAAAAACATGTCTACAACTGAGTCAATCTCTCCTCCCAGATCTGGCTATTCTTCAAAGGCACAAATTGGTTAACTGGATTTCTGTCTCTCCTTTAAAAGCAGCTTCCCAATACAATCTGTGACCAGATATTATCAGTTCTGTTTCTAAATTCATCTCCCCATATTTTCTTTCTATACTCTACTCTCTATCATCAATGCTATAATCTGAATCCTTATTATTTATCTACTAGCTTTTCCCCCTTTTCTGGCCACACTGCATGATATGTGGAACTTCTCCAACAAGGGATAGAACCCCTGCAATGACTGTGTGGAGTCCTAACCCCTGAACCACCATGGAAGTCCTCTACTAACTTCTTTAATTGCTTCTGGATTGGTCTTCCTGATACACTCCACTCTCCATGGAACTTTTGGAGGAATCTCTCTAAGATGCAAATGGTCATGCTTATGTCCTCTTGCTTAAAATGTCTGACGTCACCTCATGACATTGGAGTTGAAATCCGAACTCCTTACAGGGCTCTGAGCGGGCTAAGAGCAGGCTGGTTTCATCCCCATTCTCTCCCCTCCTGCCACTCTACTCCTCGTTCCGTTCTCTGAGCCATGTGCCTTCCTACTGCAGTGCCCTTACACATGCTGTCTCTTGGACACGGACTTTCTTCATCTGGGTAATGTGTAATTTTTATTCTAAAAGCAACCTAAACATCGTCTCTCCCAGAAAGCCTCCCATGTTTTCCAGCTTTGGGTTTTAGAGGTCTTGTCTCCATGTTCCATTGCACTCATACACTGATTGACGGAAGGCCGTTGACATCCCAGCTTCTCCTCCAAAACTGTCGCTCAACACTGTAAACCCATCTTTCAGTGTCTATTCCCCACATCTCTCAAATGCCTGATGTCCATTAGGTATGCAATAAATGTTTGATGGATGAATTATTAGCTGATGGATCTGGAAGGCCATGATTATGAGCTTTGCTTTTATTTATTTATTTTTTTTTTTTTTGAGCTTTGCTTTTAACTGAAGAACTTTTGGGAGCCATTACAGACTTTTAAGAAGGCAATGATATCCAAATGACACTTGCAGAGAGTAATTAGAATGGAAGGGAGTGGGCATCTGAAATCTTTCAGAGATGCTGTGAAGTCAGTCATTGATGGTAAGAATGGGGAGGAAATGAGAAGCTGTGGGGCTCTTGATTCTCCAGAATTTCATTTTTTACAATTCTTATGCCTGCTATGTTTAATGCTAGTATAAAGTGTTGAAGAAAGAATTATTAACTACTTTGTAAATTCAACAGAAGGGAAACCAACTTCTTTGAAAAGGTAAACATTTAAGCCTTAAATTTTATTCTTCACAAAGTCTTCCACGGTTTTAATAATAGTTGCTTAACTTTTTTTTTAAGTTTTGTTTGTTTGTTTGTTTTTGATATGGTGGTGGTTTAGTCACTAAGTTGTGTCTGACTCTTTGCAATCCCATGGACTATAACTCTCCAGGTTTCTCTGTCCATGGGATTTTTCCAGGCAAGAATACTGAAGTGGGTTGCCATTTCCTTCTCCAGGGGATCTTTCCGACCCAGGGATCAAATCCAGATCTTCTGCCTTGCAGGTAGATTCTATACCAACTGAGCTACATGGACCATTTTAAAAGTCATTATTGAATTTGTTACAATATTGTTTCTGTTTTCTGTTTTGGTTTATGAATCATGAGGCTTGTAGGACTGAGCCCCCCGCATTGGGAGGCTAAGTCTTAACTGCTGAATTGCCAAGGAAGTCCCCAATATGTGCAAGTCCCCTTAATTTTGACATACATGAATGATCTAGATACTTAGCCTATATTTGATATGTCTTTCTATGGCTTTCTTTCTTACTCTTTACTGCAAAGTCTAACTTCTTCTCTTACTCTATCAACAACCCTAAGCTATTTTATTTCACTTATGCCTTCCCCCACTCCCCCACCCCTCACTGGAAGGTCCAGAGGTCGTGGAGATGGAGCAATAGTGATTGAAATGGTCAGCTCCTCCTAGAACTATACAAGTGATGAAAAATAAGCCTTCCAACACTTTTTGGGCTCTGGAATCCTGTGTCCTCCCACTTCCTTCAGGCTGGCAGCTTGCTTATCTTTAGCAAAAGCTAGGCATCATTTCAAATGTCATATTGCAGAGAAATTGCTTTCCCTGTCACCAGGAAAAGAGGGAGACAGAAAGATACCTTCTTATATCTGAAACCTGGCACTGTCAGCCACTTGGAACTCACCTCCCAGACTCTGTCTGGCCTTGGCTTGGAGGAGGCAGGGTTGCTGTGTAGCACAAGGAGGTGCAAAAACAAACATGGGCGCAAAATCAAATACTTGACTGCAAGAAATATTCTGAAAGTTATAAAAGTGAAATACTACTTCCAGCTGTCACTTTATGCAAAGATTATGTTGAGCTCAAGGACTGCAGAAACTAAATAAGGAAAGTGAATTATTCATTACAGTGCCTATTCAAGCTGCAGGAGATGCCCGGGTTTTCTACTGATGGATTACTCGTGATCCCTTTGTCTATTTATCTACCCAGTCACCCTCTCTTGTCTTCATGTATATATTTGAAGATCTTGTTGCTGCTGCTGAGGCAGACGGCAAAGCTTCATATTCTTTTTTCCTGTATCCAAAAGCCTCTACCCCTTTGGTCACTCATCCTGTAGGACATCTCACCCCTTGCGGTGGCTTCCTCTTAAAGCCTCACAGTCTGCACAAGGCATTGATGTTGAAATGAACATTATCATCCAACAATCAGATAATAATCGCATTGAACAAAACCAAGTGCGTACTAAGACTTTCTGATTGATAGGCTGAGCCTAGATGTGTTCCCATCATTGTTTTCCAGCCATAGATCTCCATGGTGTATAACTTCTCTTCATATTGCTGTATCAAAGATCTTCCTCATTGGCTCAATATCCAGGAAGTGATTAGGTAACACGTCCATGGTCATACATGACCACGACCACTCAGCCTCTGGGGCTAGTTGTGGCTTTCATTGGCTAAATTTTTCCCCTGAAGCTAGTAGCAGCTCAGAAACACAGCCAAAACATAAAAGGAGAGGCGGCCTCCTTCGGCACTGCCCCGATCCTATATCTACCTTTCATTTTTAATATGTCAGTTGCTGCCTAAAAGTCATGTAGATGTTTTATTGGTTTTCATGGGAGTAGGGTAGGGAGGATTTAGTTTTGAATATTGTATGGAAAAATCCCATGGACAGAGGGGCCTGATGGGCTACAGCCCTTGGAGTTGCAAAAGGGTTGGATATGACTGAGCACACATGCAAGACACAGGATTGTTTAAGTGTAAGACCCCAAGCCTTTCTCCTACCATCTAACTGAAATAAGATCCCATGTGAAATCAAGTATCTCTCAGGCTGGCTGCCTTGCCTAGACTAATGTTTCATGACTACAGGAACTCCTAAAGCACAGGCTTAACTTATTACTGCTCTCGGAGAAACACTTCCACGTGTGGACTCGGGAGCCCTGAAGTAGGAAGAAAATAGGCTAATCTGATCATAAACCATGGAGCCCTCCTAAAACTGTGTAAATACTGACAGAGGTATTTCTCAAAGTCTGTGCCAGCAGCAAGGCAGCATTTTTGTGAAGTATGTGAACCTTCATTCAAATTCAAAGCTTTCATTCAGCCTGAGGAATTTGTCCTGAGCAGACGTATGTCTCATCCTTTGCCAGCCGGCACCCAGGGTAATATTCTGCAAAATTAAATATTTTGGCTAATGGTGTTGTTCCTTAGCTATTGAAAAAATATTTTCTAATAAAGGAAAACGTCAAGTCGTGTCAAGAGTAATATTTTATGCTATTCAGCTGTTAAATCTGGAGCCGTAGAATGAAACTTCCAACCTCCTTCACTATAACTTGCATTACTCTGAGTGAAGTATCTGACTGTGCAAAGGCTGAGGGTTACTCTTTGTCATTTGCTTATAAGATAAGATAGAGTAGGTATGAATTGTATCGGCTCTTCACATTTTGTTTCAAATGTTGCCTTAGCAGTATTCAGTTTATTTTTAACCATCTTTCAGGAAGAAGCTATCAAAGAGCACTGCAATGTGAGGACAGTGTAAGGAAGAGAAGCATGGTTATATTTTTATCACAGAAAAGTATTGTAAATAACTTCACCCTCATGAGTCAGACTTCCCTGGTGGCTCAGACGGTAAAGCATCTGCCTAAAATTCGGGAGACCCAGGTTTGATCCCTGGCTGGGGAAGATCCTCTGGAGAAGGCAATGGCAACCCACTCCAGTACTCTTGCCTGGGAAATCCCATGGACGGAGGAGCCTGGTAGGCTACAGTCCATGGAGTTGCAGAGTTGGACACGACTGAGCGACTTCACTTCACTTCATGAGTCAGAGATGTCCTCAATGAAGAGCTTGTGATTGTGAAAGTAAGAAATGTCTGTAATGCCTACAGAGAGATCCATTTCAAGCAACAGTGAGAGAAATTAGGCTAATGAAGGATTATAGAATTAGGGCTTCCCAGGTGGCACTAATAGTAAAGAACATGCCTGCCAATGCAGGAGGCATAAGAGATGTGGGTTCAGTCCCTGGGTTGGGAAGATCCTCTGCAGAAAGAAATGGCTACTCACTTCCAGTATTCTTGCCTGGAGAATCCCGTGGACAAAGGAGCCTGGTGGGCTATAGTCCATGGGGTGGCAGAGTCGGACATGAGCGACTTCACACACATACAGGATTATAGGAAAAATAGGCTGTCACATTTATTGTGCACTGACTATGTGCCAAGCCCTGTGTTAAGTACTCTTCTGACTTGAGACTGTCTCATCTTCCTAACAATACTCTGGGATAAGTGCTATTATTGCTTCCATTTTACAGTTGTGAGATCTGACGCACAGATAAATTTCAGTAATCAAGAGTTATGGGCAAAAATTGTGGGGTAAGAAGAAGAATAGGTTTTGTTTTGAGAATGGAACATTCTTGTATCCTGAGATGCTCATTAGTTTTATTAGAAAGCACAAATGAAGGCACTTAAATGATTGCTGTCCATTTGGATATTCTTCCTTTCAAGTTAATGATATTGGTTTGCAAAATTTGCTGAAGTTCTCTATGACGGAATTTTCAAACTTTGTTCCTTGGCCCTCTGAGGGCCCTCAATATCCTTTAGGGCAGTGGTCCCCAACCTTTTTGGCACCAAGGACCATGGCAGACAATTTTTCCACAGACTGGTGGGGCGGTGCAAAATGGTTTCAGGATGATCCAAGCACATTACATCTATTATGCACTTCATTTTTATCATTATTACATCATCTCCACCTCAGATCATCAGGCATTAGATCTCAGAGGTTGGAGATCCCTGTTTTAGGGTGTCTGCTGGGTTAAAATTCTTTTTCATAACAACACTAAGATTATTACTTGCAATTATTTTCAATATGTTACATTAACACTGATGGGGCAAATACAATGATGAATAAAACCATTGGTGCCTTAGAATGAATTAAGGTAGTGGCTCCAAGGGGTACTATGCCTTGTCATAGTACCAAGGGGTACCCGGCACATGCCAAGTCATTTCAGTCATGTCCAACTCTTTGTGACCCAATGGACTGTAGCCTGCCAGGCTTCTCTGTCCATGGGATTCTCCAGACAAGAATACTGGAGTGGGTTGCCATTTCCTACTCCAGGGGATCTTCCCAAACCAGGTACTGAACCCCCATCTCTTATGTCTCCTGAATTGCAGGTGGGTTCTTTACTACTAGTGTTACCTGGGGGACTAGTGGTCATTATATTCGTCACCACAAAAGAGTCACAATAAAAAAGTAAATAAATTTTTAAAAAGTAGCTTCACTTTAATTGTCCTTGCTGAAGCAGAAAGTCACTAAACTTGTTCTGACCTTTGAGTACACACATTTTTCACATTCTGTAAGAAGTACACGTAAATCGCTTTTGCTACATATCAAAGTATGATGGTTCTTTGAAGGGAAGTACTTGTATGATTATTTTGTTGGGGGTTGACCTAGCCATGTTTTCCACATAATACCACTTTTATCTGAAAGAATGCTTGGTAGACAATCCATGGTTATTCAGACTTGGGTGTACATTTTCTCAAAAATTAACAAAGTAAGCCTGTCTCCTCAAGGAAAATCACTGATGTTATTTGTTGACAATGATAAAATGCAATTTTTAAAGCAAAACCCAGAATTTTGGAAAACATATCCACCAACATGAACTTGAAAGCTAAGACTTTAAGATTTTTCTGTGAGACTGTGATCTCAATTGAAGTATATGAGTTTTAGGTATTCTATAATAAGAACTATAAATGACCAATGCATGATTTTGTAAAACCATGCACGAGTAAAAGATCCATTCAAAATACAAGACATACCAATGGATTTTAATGTAACATAATATGAAAAGTTTGTTGATAATATTTTAGATTCCACATTACAAATAATCTTTAAGGCATAACTACTAGCTGAGTTTGAGTAGAATGGTAGGAGATAATTCTTTAAAAAGACTACTAGAATGCTCTTCCCTTTTCAATCTACATATCTTTATGAGGCTGGATTTTCTTATACATATGAAATGTCAGCTAAAAAGACACATCACTGGAAACTTAACATAGATGTACATATGAGAATCCAGCTTGCTTCTGTGAATCCAGATATTAAAGAGATTTGCAAAAATGCGAAACAATGTCAACTCTTCTCACTAATTTTTTTTGTTGTGAAACAGTTATTTTTACAGAAATGTTTAATTTTCAATATATTAAACATTGATCAATATAACACATATAACAAAGGTCTTTGTTGTTGTTGTTTAGTTGCTAATTTGAGTCCAAGTCTTCGTGACCCAATGGACTGTAGCCCCCAGGCTCCTTCTGCTTGTGGAATTTCCCAGGCAAGAACACTGGAGTGGGTTGCCATTTCCTTCTCCAGGGGACCGTCCCAGCCCAGAGATGGAACCCATGTCTCCTGCACTGGCAGTTGGACTCTTACCTCTGAGCCACGAGGGAAGTCCAACAAAGATCTTTAGGGTCTCCTTAATTTATAAAGGTGTACAGGAGTCCAGAACCAAACATTTGCAAACCCCTGCTCTTGGGGAACAAAACCTCCCAAGAGAGAGGAGTTAATCTGCTCCCAGAGACCGTCAGAGGGAAGATATTCATGTGGGACGTCAATGAGATGAAGGTAATAACATGGCACAACAGGGCGGAACAGGGCCAGCCAGCAAAATGGATGAGATTGTCTATGTTTTCTTTTAGTTTAGTAAGGAAACTTTTCCTAAAGTGATTTTTAAAGCAATAGTACTAGCTTGTTCTCTCTCTAAAGACATTTTGTTTTTATAAAATTACAGCCTGGAAAACACACTATGTGTTTAGTCTGAGTAGGTAGCCTGAGTTGTTTGTTAAATACCAGATCTCAGATTTGTGGCTGTTCTTCAAAAATAACTACATGACACCGGCAATTAAATTTATGTATCATTTTGATTATTTATACTTCAGCAAATCAAAGGAGATAAATAATGGTGTGCAGCCCAGCACTCCCATCAGCATCTCCAGGAACCCCTTCGATTCCTTCCATTTCGAAACTGGATACAGCACATAATCTTCCCATTAAACAGTCTGGAGGGACCCGTCATCCTCGCCTGCTCCCGATCTGGCATCTTCCCATTTCTGGAGCTGGGTGTTCCTGCGTTGCAAATATGCCCTTTGAACCATGTGGGGCAGGCATGTTTAGTCTCAACTATTTTCACATTTCTCCTTCCTTTTACTTAGGACACTGTTGATCACTCAGAATTAGAGCTTCTTCCGTCCTGCCTCTCAGAGCACCACAGTACTTTTTTAAATTACTTTTTAAAACTTTTTCTTTTGTGTTGGAATATAGCTGAGTAACGACGCTGTGATAGTTTCAGGTGGCACAGCAGAACAACTCAGTCATACATATACATGTGTCCACTCTCCCCCAAACTCCCCTCCCATCCAGGCTGCCACGTAACATTGAGCAGAGTCCCCTGAGAGCACCACAGTCCTGGACCCACGTAAGAATGCACTGCACTGGCAGCCAGCTGACAGCCTCGCTAAGGGAGGTTACTGATTAGGTGGGGTCTCTCTCTTTCACAAGTGCCCTTGCTCCAGCTCCTTGGACTTTTGTTCACGCGATGAATGTATCTTTAAATCATTCTTGTGGCGTTAACAGGGTGGTCCTCTTGCCTCCAAAGAGAATCTTCAATGACAGGCAGCTGTGTATCAGCTGAGAGAGTGAATTAAGCCCTTCTGAGGCCCCTTCCTACTTATAACACTGGGTGACTCCTAGTTGGACTCTGCCTACTCAATGCAAAGTGACTCAGCGGTGGTGCCTGGGAGCATCCAAAGGAGCTGGGGGTGACAGTGGGAACTGGCCTCAGTCTCCTCCTCTGAAAAGCAGAAGTGGGGGAGCTTGACTTTCCTTGGTAGAAGAGAACAAATGACCCCCACCCCAAACCCCATGACATGCCATGCAATCAACTTCCACCCCATCACTGCTTGTCACTCCTGAAAATGAAAAAGTGCCTTTTAAAGCAGACTCTATGGGAACAATCAGATATTTTGGTGAATCGCTAAGCAGTTGGTTTGAACTAATGGATATAATCTAGTGGTGCTTAGAAACTGCAAATCAAACCAAGAAATAATGGAGGATCAGTAAAGGAGTTGGACTACAAACTTAAAGAAAAAGTGGTTTTATCTGTAGATATTTATCATCAAGAGCAGTAAAAAACCTCACTGAGATAGTAGATACCCAATGAAGATATATTGTATTTAAATACACCAACCTAAAATTTACTGATTCAATGTTTGAAAATAATTATGGCTCTCAAGGTGTTGCTTTGGTTGGTCAATCATCTATTTGTCTGAACATACTTAATCTTGTCAAATATGTGTCTGGTATTTGTGAATAGTGTGGCTGGGATGACTAAATGGGATAATAAAGTATCTGTTCTTGTTACTGTTTAGTCACTAAGTCATGATTGACTCTTTTGTGGCCCCATGGACTAGCCTTCTAGGCTCCTCTGTCCATGGGATTTTCCAGGCAAGAATACTGGAGTGGGTTGCCATTTCCTTCTCCAGGGTATCTTCCCAACTAGAGATCGAACCTGGGTCTCCTGCATTAGCAGGAGGATTTTTTACTGCTGAGCCACTGGGAAAGCCCAGTAAAGTTTTACATAAGATATAAATGATTATAAAATGAAAAAAGAACACATACTGATATATTGAAAAAAAGTGCTTACTATCACTGTAAACTCTATTCAACTAGGAACGGCTGACTGCCTGGTGCTCTGTTTTGAGAATTCTGAGGCTGAGTCTGGATTAGAGAGAAAGAATATCATGGCTGAATAATAATTATAATAATCACAACGATTTTATGTTAGGTACTATTACCTCTTTTATTTATGAACTGTGTGCAGATAGGTTAAAGGACTTTTCCAGAAATACATGGTAGATCTGAGATTCAAATACTAAATTCCTCTACAAGACTACTAGCTATAGTGGATGAACTATGACTTATTGTCTCATTTCTGAAGAGCTTTGACCTGCATTGCTTTCTAAACTCCCTTTCAGCTCAGATGGACTTTAGTCTCTGCACGATCTGTTTAAATACCTCACCCCCCAGCAATCTTGCCTCCCCTGGAATATTTATCATAATTTGACCATTGACCACTGCTGGTTATCCTTTTACACTTTAGATCTGGTTTCTCTAAATGCATGAGAAGTGCTATAGAAGAGGGACACTTCCCTGCATGGCCCCCTGGCCCCCAGTAACTTAGCATGGTACCTGGCACATGGTAAATGTTTAATCAGCATTGGTTGGTTGTGTGGTAGGACCCAGACCGCCACACTGTGTCCTAGTTTAATAGGCTGAATCTAGTATTTGCCACAGACGGAGTGGCAAACAGCTGGTTGTTTCCGAGTCAGCCCTGCCGGGGTATGTTAGCTTCATGATCTAGAATTGAAGGTGCTCTCTACCTTCAGCTCTACCCTCCTTGCCCTTCTGACCGTGATGAATGCTTGTTTATCTTCTTGCCTTCATCAACAGCAGCTATTTATTTAGCAGCCTGACTTAAGACATTCCATGTATATACTCAATGAAGGCTTTCTTTCACTATTATTTTTCTGTGGAGGGTAAAACGCTGTCTTGTTTTTCCAGTTCTCCTCCTAAGTGTGATGATTTAGATGTTCCTGCTGTTAACTGGCAGCTTTTCCATTTCCTCCTAGCATCCAGGGCCGCAGGCTTCTCCACAGAAGCCACTAATGAGCTTCTTGCTTTTCCAGCCCCTGGTTCATTAATAACACAGACTTTCAGCAAGGCCTGATGTTCCGGACCTTATCTTTCCCCTTTCCTTCCATGAGAAAACACACAAACAAGCAAGCAGCACAAAGGAAAACTTTTATTTGCTGCAGTTGCTGACTCAATCTTGTTTGCTTGAAGATCTTAAAACAGAATTTATGCAAGAAGCTTGGATTCAGCTTTGCAGTTATGCTTGAAGGCTTACCTATTGGACTCTGACTTTCCAAATGAGTTTGTGTTCCCATTTTTTTTCCTCTCCCCCCAAGTTGTCTTTTTCAATAGTGCTTCATGCTTCTAAGTGTGCTTTTTCCTTCTTCCTAATGAATATTGACTGGGTTCCTGAGTATACGGGGAACAATTCTAGGGACTGTGTGGACGGGATGTAGGAAACGTCCCTGCCCCATCCCTTCTGCTGGACTTCTGACTCTCAATGATGCCATTCATGCTCCCTGCCCGTTGGCCCCTTACACAACTTTCTCTCATTCAGACAGCGCCAAAGAGCATCAAAGCACTTTTGTCCTGCTTCCCTCAGAGCCTTGCAGTGGCCCAGAGCAGAACAGAGCTGTCAGCAGCACGCATGCCACTCCTCTCAAACCTGCTGCTCCTTGTGTCCTCTGATGAACCAGCAGATTCTGCAGCTGCGTCTTCCCAGAGCAGGTTTCTGAGCGTAGGTCCTGCCATCTTGCCAGAGTCCAGTCTTAACGCTCAATAGTGGGGGATGGGCTGAGCAGAGGGCTCGGCCTGGGTCCCTTGGTGGATAACCCTGCTTGTTGGTCAAGTCACCTTCAGGTTCTCATACATATATTCCACCTTAGCTGTGACCATGGTGTCATTTTGCTGACTTCTTGATCTCTCTCCTTTTAAAATTTTATGTCAGGGCTCAAATTTTATGTCAAGGCACAAATTCCTATACCTTGAAATATACAGAGACCTAGAGACTGTCATACTGAACGAAGTAAGTCAGACAGAGAAAGATAAATATGGTATCGCTTATATGCGGAATTTAAAACCAGGATTGCTATTGTTTAGTCACTCAGTTGTGTCCAACTTTTGCACCCCATGGGCTGTAGCCCGCCAGGCTCCTCTGTCCATAGGATTTCCCAGGCAAGAATGCTGGAGTGGGTTGCCATTTCCTTCTCCAGGGGATCTTCCTGACCCAGAAATCGAATCCAGATCTCCTACATCAGCGGGTGGATTTTTTTTTTACCACTGAGCCACCAGACAAGCCTCCTAAAAAATGGGTACAAACGAACTTATTTACAAAACAGAAATAGAGTCACAGATATAGAAAACAAACCTATGGTAACCCAGGGGTGAGGGGGAGGGGAGGGATAAATTGTAAGATTGGGATTGATGTATACACCACTATACTATACTATACTGTACTATACTATACTATACACACTCTATACTATACACACACTCTACTCTACTCTACACACTCTACTCTATACTATACACACACTGTACACCACTATACTATGATGGGATAGCATCACTGACTCAATGGACATGAATCTGAGCAAACTCCGGGAGACAGTGAAGGACAGGGGAGACTGTCATGCTGGAGTTCATGGGTTCACAAAGAGTAGGACATGACTTAGCAACTAAACAACAACATATATAAAATAGATGACTAATGAGGACTTACTATATGACATGGGGAAGTCTACTCAATACTCTGTAATGGCCTATATGGGAACAGAGTCCTAAAAAAATGGAGAGGGTGGGAGGTATGGAGAGAGTAACATGAAAATGTACATCACCATATGTAAAACTGATAGCCAACAGCAATTTGCTGTATGTCTCAGAGAACTTAAACCAGGGCTCAAAAACAACCTAGAGGGGTGGGACGGGGAGGGAGGTGTAAGGATGTTCAAGTGGGAGGGGGCATGGGTAAACCTATGACTGATTCATGTTGATGTTAGGTAGAAATCAATGCAGTACTGTAAAGCAATTATCCTTCAAATAAAAATAAATATATTTAAAAATGGACATATGTTATGTATAACTGATTCACTTTGCTGTATAGCAGAAATTAATACAACATTGTCAATCGAGTAGACTTGAATAAAGTAAAAAAATACAGAGAGATAATATATAAATTATATATTATTAAATATATATTACATATATAAATTATGTATATACAATATATATTATATATATATCTTGGATCCTATCCTCCCAACATGCATAAATCCTCATATGCACAACACTGTCAATCGAGTAGATTTGAATAAAATAAAAAAATACAGAGATAACTTATATATGTAAATTATATATATATAAAATCTCTCTCCTGCATCCTACAAACATGCATAAGTCCTCACATCCTGTTCATGAGCACATGTTGAGTCTACGCTGGAGCTCTTGCCCAGACATGAAAGATGTTTTATTTTCTCTTTGAAAAATTCTAAGTTTCATTTCTTGTGAAATTGTCTTGGGCTTCAGACTCAAGTCCAACGTTCATGAGTCATACAGATTAGAGAGATCTGTTCCCCGAATCTGTGAGGTAACAGCAAGCTTTTCCCAGCCTTCCTGGACATCTCCCCATCTCGTCAACTGTGGGAACTTAGAAGTGATAGCTTTTCCTATCATTGCATTAATTATGCAGGGCAGAGGCATCACTTACAAGCTCTCTTTTAAAGGGTAGAAAACTAGAGATTACAATTCTTTTACATTCAGGAGGCACTCAGCACTGCTCCCCTTGTGGTTATAGACTTTTCCTTTTTAAATACTCCATTCCTGAATTTTGGTAACGTGGAACTTTGAGATAACTCAGAATTCAGTAATAAGGATTAGTCTTTATCTAAGACTTTAGACAGGGAACTTTTCTTATCATTGAAGCATGTGCAAGAATTGTTCCTTGCCTTTATTTTTCTCAGCAGTTATAAAAAGTTCATCCCATTGTGTTGAATACAATAGTCTTCAAGCGTCCACAGAACAAACCCACAACTTTCTTACCTCTTAGGTGTTGTGTAAGACCTCCCTGTTCCTTGAACTTTTGTGAATTCACTTGCTGGGGCCCTGGTGTCTCTAACTTGATTTCAACTGCATTCTCAACTCACTGCTTAGTATCTATTGCTGTAATCAGTCACTCAGTCATGTCCGACTCTTTGTGACCCCATGGACTGTAGACCACCAGGCTCCTCTGTCCATGGGGATTCTCCAGGCAAGAATATTGGAGTGGGTTGACATGCCCTCCTCCAAGGGATCTTCCCAAGCTAGGGATCTAATCCAGGTCTCCCGCATGGCAAGACGATTCTTTACCATCTGAGCTACCAGGGAAGCTACCAGGGAAGTATCTATTGAGCACTTACTAAAAAGGGCTTCCTGGGCTTCCCAGGTAGTACAGTAAGTAGTAAAGAACTTGCCTGCCAATGCAGGAGATATAAGAGACATAGTTTCTATCCCTGGGTCGGGAAAATCCCCTGAAGGAGGACCTTTTTCAGTATCCTTGCCTGGGAAATCTCATGGACAGAGGAGTCCGATGGGCCCCAGTCCATAGGGTCACAAAGAGTTGGACACAACTGAAGCAGTTAAGCTTGCACATGAGCACTTATTATGTGTCAGACCAGTGCTAGGGCCAAAGAGATAATTAAAAAAAAAAAAAGTGGCTCTGCTGTAGTTACATTAAGGTTCTGGGGTAATGTAGGGAGGGAGGGTGTAGGGGGAGGAGACGGGCACAGTTAGTTACAGCATAATATGCTTAATTCTCCAAGAGGAAGAAAACCTGTTTAGTGGGACATCCCCATGAAAATTTCTAACTCTGCTTAGGGGTGTCTGTTGGAAAAAGGCTTCATGAAGGACATTTGAGTTGGTTTTGAAGAACGGGTAACAGCTCACCACAACCCAGAGAGGAGAGGGGCATTTTAGACAGGGAAGATGACAACAGTTCATTCAAATGCTTTTTGGGCAGTAGTAGGACAGGCTGGTTGGAGGAAGGTAAGGAAACTTTTATGGGACAAACAACAAGGTCCTACTGTATAGTACAGGGAACTATATCCAATATTCTGTGATAAACCATGATAGAAAAGAATCTGTAAAAGAATGTATGTTTATGTATAACTGAGCCACTTGGCTGTACAGCAGAAATTAACACAACACAGTAAATAAAATGTACTTCCATAAAATAAATAATGAAAATGATAAAAAAGAAGTAAAAAGGAAAACTGATATAGTTGGAGTATAAGAAAATATGACTGGGGAGTCTAAAATATTGGACTAGCTTCCCACTCTCATGCAAATAACGATAGCTTATTCTGCTTTTATGGGCTTCCCTGGTGGCTCAGATGGTAAAGAATCTGCTTGCAATGCAGGAGACATGGGTTCAATCCCTGGGTCAGGAAGATCCCCTCAGTATTTTTGCCTGGAGAACCCCGTGGACAGAGGAGCCCGGTGGACTACAGTCCAAGGGGTTGCAAAGAGTCGGACAGGGTGGAGTGACTAATACATTCACGTTCACTGAATGTTCAGGGGCAACTTGATGACAAGGAAGAACGGATATACCTCTTGTCACTCTTTTCTTAGTACCAACCGTTTCAAAATATTAAGAAAGTCAGTTAACTAAGGTTCCCCTTCTCAAACGCGGACTCTGGTTAATCTCCTTGAGCTCTTTATCCTGATGTAGATAACAAGGGCCTTCCTCTTACTTGTGGGTTTGGTAGCTGAGGAATCAGATTATCAGCCTCCCCTGTTTCTATCAGCTCCCTGCCTCACTGTCAGGAATCACTCACTGCTGGTTTCCAGATATAGCTGGAGATACATAGTTTATTTTACTTCTGAAAAGAAAAGGTACTTCTTAGCAAAAACTGACTGTTGCTATTGACAAGTATTATACCTATTCCCCCTATTCCTTGAAGATTACACTTTTATAAGTCACCTAACCAGTCACTGAATAAGTGACCATGAGAGACCAGGGTCTGGGAAAGTAGTCTCATGTGGCTTTTAAGGTCACCTGGCTGCTCTACCTGCTAAGGCACAGGGTCTTAATAGGAAAGTGGACACTGACAACTGCCCTGCAAAACTCATATCCCCTCCTCTGGCAAGGTAGAAACTAAAGATTCAGTTTGTGAACTTCTTTTGTATTTATCTATTTAAAAATATTTCTTTTCTTGACTTGGGTGTGCTGGGTCTTGATTTCAGCACGCAGGATCTTTGATCTTCATTGCAGCACATAAGATCTTTAACTGCAGCATGTGGGATCTAGTTCCCCCATTAGGGGTTGAACCTGGGCCCCCTGTATTGGGAACACGGAGTCTTAGCCACTAGGCCACCTGAGAAGTCCTTGTATTTATTCCAGACCTGGCATTTCAAAATGTATATGAGTATAGCTGGGGTATATAAATGTGTTTGGGGAACTATGATCAGAGAGAAGGGGAGGTGACAAAGGAAAACAGAAAGAAGATGAGAAAGAAGAAGGACAACCAGAGATGGGGCGAGGTCAGGTTAGAGTGCACCTGGGGTCTAGACACAGGTGCTGAGGGATTTCAAGTTAAATATCCATGGCTGGGAGTCATCAGTCAATCAGGAGGGAAAGAGTAGGGGAGGACTGGAGTGGACATCCTTTCTGCTAAAAGCAGGGCGCAGCACTTGTGCACATTTCCCCTGGGATTGTAGCCTTGTCTTTCATGAACTTCTCACTCCTGTTATTTCCAGTTCTGGACCATCTGATCAGAGACTACTGGAATTTCCAGCTCTCTAGGCACTAATTTCAGGGGCCGAAACAGCAACCCCTCTGCAACTCCTACCACAACCACCGCTGCCCTGCTGGGCTGTGGGGTTGTGCCAGCCCAGGCACTCTTGCCCAGGAAATGGAAGGTGGCATTTAAGTGGCACTTAAGACACTCCTAACCAATCCTAAAGACTCTGAATCATGCCAATTCTAAATTAAGCTTTCTTGAGTAAATGAATAAGGACTCAAGAAACCTTGGGGACGGGGGGGGAGATATGAGAAGCTGTTCCTCCAGATACGTTTCTGCTAAGCCCCAGTTTTGACAGGTATTAGTATGACTCAATATTTCTGACTTATTTTTGTACTCTAGATGTTTTCAATGTTAAAGTTTGAAACTACACCTTAATCAAATCCCAATATTTTAAAGACACAAATGATGATATTACAGAAATGGAAGAGATCTTTTAAAAAAAAATGGAAAAAGCTTACAAGGAAACGGAGGTTCAGGAAGCACAAGTGCTGGATCAAAGTCTCACAGTTGACATAGGAGAATCAAAAATCAAACCTGTTGGTCAAGGATAAAATATGCTCTCCTTAAAAAAAAAAAAAAAGAAAAATCACATTGAATCTGTTTTCTGGGATATGTAACAGAATAGAAAAATGAGGTTTTTTTGTATCACAGTATTTTTAAATGTTTCACAAAGTAATTTTGGAGTGGCAACTTGCAGTTTTTTATATTGCTCATTTAAAGGTGAGTTGCCTGGTGTCACCCAGTGGTCTTACCCGGAAGCAGGGCTGTGAAAGAAAACTGGTGGAAGTCTATGGCTTACATGCTCAGTCTTGACCTCAGAGCAATTACTTTCCCTGAACAAAATGCACATGAAGAGTTGCCAGTGCCTACTGTTCTGGAAACGGTCAATGTTTGCCTGAGGATTCATCCCCAGATTTCCACCATGCGCTCTGAGCCTCTGCTCTGGGTCACTGTGCTGAAGCCAATTGGCGTTTAAAGCACCAGATTGAAAGCTTGTGCACCATGGGCCACAGCCAGGCTTTCAAATGTGACTCAACTGTGGTTTGAGATTTGTCTGTGTGGAGTCCTGGAAAGAATGCTGATTTGGGTTGGGCACATTACATTTTAGGCATAGCTCAGCCTCCAGTCAGGGGGTCCAGAGTAATCTTGTGAACTCCCCGAGCACTTGACACTCATCTAGATAGCACCTCTGTCTTACCTACACAGGAAGCTGTTCCAACCAGCAAGTGAGGCAACAGAACAGTATTGTAAAGTAATGGGTTAAAGAAATGTACATTACTCTTTATTTTGATAATTCCTAATATATAGATATTATCAAAAAAGTTAAGCCTTTGTTGAACTCTATGAGGTCTTATATGATAAAATACACAGCAAAGGATTAAAGCCCAAGTCTATTGATACACATGATGTTGCAAAGCAAGATATTCTGGTTTGTTCTACGTCTTGCAGATTAAATATACTCCTTATTATGCATTGACATAACAAACCAGGGAAGATGTGCCAATTAACTGAAGGCTCTCAGGATATGTTTACATTCTGTATTTATTATTTCAAAGTCCTTTCCTTTTGGACCCATTCTCTGTACCCATTCTTTGGATCCATCTCTGATCTTCACAAGTAAGCAAGTTCCATAACATTACCTTTCAAAAGTAAAGCTAAAGAAGTATTTGCTTCTTCAGGATTTTTTTTTTCAGTATTTTTGCTCCTTTACCTGATTACATACTGTCAAGTATTATCAATAAATTCAGTCATTCTTTCAACTAATATTTATTGTAAAACCTACTCCGTACTACCACTGCTCTGAGGAGAGATCAGTGAACAAAACAGACAAAATTTGGCCTCATCATCATATTTTGCAAGTATACATATTTCTAGATATTTCAGTTTATGCTATAGAATCCTCTATGCATTCAAGTGACCAGGTTCTGATGGTCAATGTTCTGTCCTACTACTGCTGCTGCTAAGTCGCTTCAGTCGTGTCTGACTCTGCAACCCCAGAGACAGCAGCCCACCAGGCTCCCCCGTCCCTGGGATTCTCCAGGCAAGAACACTGGAGTGGGTTGCCATTTCCTTCTCCAATGCATGAAAGGGAAAAGTGAAAGTGAAGTCACTCAGTCATGTCCGACTCTTTGCGACCCCACGGACTGCAGCCTACCAGGCTCCTCTGTCCATGGGATTTTCCAGGCAAGAGTACTGGAGTGGGGTCCCATTGCCTTCTCCTGGTCTACCTTTATTTGCATCTTGGAATGCTGGGGTTCTTAGCTCTACTCTGCCACTTCTTTTTTCTCCCCTAAATCAACTTTTGACCTTTATTCCAGGTAAACACTATTAGATAATCCATTTTGAATGATGGATGACAAAGGTGTGTAGTTCCAAAGTAATTATTTATCTACGAGGATTCATTAGTTTCCACTCTGATTGTTGTACTAATGCTTAGCTCCAGAGCCTGACTTAAAGTCTTAATCCTCCTTAGTCACTTGGCATTTCTGGATAAAGTTTCATAACTTTTGTCAACTTAGTCCATTGTGCACTCAGCTTACCTAATATTATTTGGGCCCTCACTGAGCAGAACCAAATCCATCTTCGTCTTCATTGATGACATTATGGTCTCTCCACTATTAATATCTGAAACTTTCAGTCTTACTGACATGCACTTCTTCTATTTCTTCTATTCTTAATCCAACCTCATTTGACCTCAGTCAGGGACTTTGCCTTCCACCACCTCGCATCCCCTGTCCAGTCTTACTTTTCTGTAAATGTTTGGCCACACTACATGTGGAAGAGTATTTCTGAAACCAAGTCCATTTGGTGGCAATCTTCTCTCCTAAAGGTTCCTCCTTAGTTTTGGGATAAAGTAGTTGGAAATCCTTAACTCAGTTCACATGGCCCTGCATAGATTGACCTCTACTCATGCCCCATTTCTCCACTTTGCTTTCTCATCAAGTCCCTCCATGTCTCAGAGCCTTTGAACATATTTTCCCTCTTCCTGGATTACTTTTTTTCCTCTGTTCCATCAACATGGCACTTAAATCAGTCCAGGTAATCCTCTACTGTGTAGCAAGGACATCATTTTCTCCAAAAAACAAAATGACATCGCCACCACCATCACTACCAATTTCCTGAAACTTCCTGTGGGCTCTCATAGGTGTGGACTTGCCCCTATCTTATAAACCTCATCGATCACTCTGTACATTAATTTTCCATTTACTTGTCCATTTCACCATCAAAAATAGAATATTTCTAAGGTTAGGGAGGGACCTCAATATTTCGTTCCTTGTTATGATTCTAGCATTCAGCTCAGTGTTTCTTGCACTTAGTAGAAGCTCAATATTTTATTTATGGAATGAATGGATATGATTCAGTTTCTGTGCATGCTGTTCCTTCAAGATTAGCATTAGGCTCTTAACCTATCCTATCCTATCCTAGTGCTCATTTTCTTCCATCTCAACCCAATGATTCTGACCCCATTTGATGATGCCTTTAAAAGCTCCTTTACTCCATTGACATGGATGAAACTGCTCCCTCTTGGTTTTCTGTGTCACTATGGGTTTACAGTCTACAACTGATTCCTCTTGTAGAAGTTTTAAGTCTTCAAAGTAGACATAACTTTTGTTGCAAATATCTACTTAAATTCTTTCTCAGGGATCTTATCTGCTTTCATGGTTATAACAGCCCTCTATATTTAGGGATCTTCAAAATTCCTGGTTCAGCCCATAATATTCACTCAAACTCAAGCCATTCTCCATTGGATATCTCCATCATGACTCTTCTCTCTTATATCTTTACAGTTCTGAATCTGTACTTATCTTTTTTTTAACCTCCAAACACCTTTCTCTCAGCAAGACCCCACATTTATCAATACTGCCATAACACAAAATCATTTTAGATTTTTCCTTCACCTTTTTATTGACATTAGATATACCATGAAGATCAATGAGTTCTTCCTCTGTTACTTGATTCTTCAATTGTCTCTCTATTTGAACTCCATCATCATAGTTCAGACCCTATACTTCCTAACCTGCCTTCTTTAAATATCTCAAATCTATTACCTTCCCATGCACATTCCTTAGACATTATTGTATTTACATGTTCTTTGCATCTTCCTAGAATACCTTTCTCTTGCTGTTCTGCTTGCTTGTGAAAGTGTTAGTCGCTCAGCTGTGTCTGACTCTTTGTGAAGAGTGGTAAAGAGTGGTAAAGAGCTCAGATGGTAAAGAGTCTACAGTCCATGGACTGGAGCTCAGGAAAGATGACTGAACTGAATATTCAGATTTGTTATCATACAAATGGTAACAGAAGTCATGGGTGAATACATGACCATCCATTGAGAATATGTTGAGTGAGAAGAATGGACATATGAAAAGAAAGTTCTGAGAGGCCAACTTGGAGTGAGTGGTGGGAAAGAGATTGAGAAAGAGTAGCCAGAGGGACATGAAAAGAATCAGAAACCTATAAGAACACAAAAGTCATTGGAAGGATTTTAGGATTTGCAACCCCATGGACTATAGCCCACCAGGCTCCTCTGTCCATGGAATTCTCCAGGCAAGGATACTAGAGGAACAGTCATTCCCTTCTCGAGGAGATCTTGACTCAGGGACTGAAGCCAGGTCTCCAGCTTTGCAGGCAGAATTCTTTACCATCTGAGCCACCAGGGAAGCCCATTTGCTTGAGTTCTACCCTCCTCTAA
Organism: Cervus elaphus; assembly: GCF_910594005.1. Taxonomy (NCBI): domain Eukaryota; kingdom Metazoa; phylum Chordata; class Mammalia; order Artiodactyla; family Cervidae; genus Cervus; species Cervus elaphus. The sequence continues at coordinate 24,637,218 of NC_057842.1, read as the reverse complement.
AGACTTACTCCAGAACTATCTTTTATTATAAACATTTCCTAGTTGTACCAATCTGCAGGAATCTCTTCCATAAGACAGGATACTATTTACTATATTTACTTTTTTCTTTTGGTCATCTAACATACACGGCCATGAGTATTTGTTATTTATTTATTTTCAGTTTTCTCCTGTGATCTAATTCAGGACCCAAGACTAGGAAGTAGGTTAAAACTGATGACCAGTTTCACCCTAGATAATATACATGTTTCGATGCTGTTCTCTCGAAACAGATCACCAGCCCAGGTTGGATGCATGAGACAGGTGCTCTGGCCTGGTGCACTGGGAAGACCCAGAGGGATCGGGTAGAGAGAGAGGTGGGAGGGGGGATCGGGATGGGGAATACATGTAAATCCATGGCTGATTCATGTCAATGTATGACAAAAACCACTACAATATTGTAAAGTAATTAGCCTCCAACTAATAAAAATAAATGAAAAAAAAAAACACTGATGACCATAAAATACCTTGAATTCTAGGGGGAAAATCTGTATTTGAATCAGAGCAGTTTTAAGAAGAAGGTTAATCCAATGGCAGTATGTTCTAGAAGATGTATATGTGTAGGAGAAAAAAAGGGTGAGAGGAGGAAGGGGAGCCTGGGTAGAGGTAGTCCAGTTAGAAGGCTTTACAGTAGTCAACCTAAAGGTACATGAATCTAAATTGGAGCCGAGACTGTGGGCAAAATGGAAGATGTAAAAATTAATGATATCATAAAAGCAGAATCAATAGGTTTCAATAGCCAAGGTGTGAGAAGTAAGAGAGAGAAGGAATAATCACGAGTGATTAACTCACTCAGCAGATATTCACTGAGCATTTGGTATGAGGCACGTTGGCTTCCCTGGTGGCTCAGATAGTAGAGTCCACCTGCAATGCAGGAGAGTCGGGTTTGAACCCTGGGTCGGGAAGATCCCCTGGTGTAGGAAATGGCTACCCACTCCAGTTTTCTTGCCTGGAAAAATCCATGAACAGAGGAGCCTGGTGGACTACAGTCCATGGGATCACAAAGAGTTGGACATGACTGAGTGACCAACACTTTCACTTTTCACACTCTAGATCAGGGGTCCCTAAACTCTGGGATCTTATGTCTGATGATCTGCTGTGGAACTGATGTAATAATAATTGAAATAAAGTACACAATAAATGTAATGCATTTGAATCATCCCCAAAATATACCCCCTACCTGGTCCATGGAAAAATTGCTTTCCCTGGTGCCCAAAAAGGTTGGGGACCACTACTCTAGACAGTGTCAAAAAGCAGTGGGCAAGGCACACCCACTGCCATCCCTCACAAAGCTCACGTTTCATTGGATGATAGCAAGACTGTAGCCAAAGTGATCAGAAAAGGGTGAGGCCAGTAATATAGAGAGTACATAGAGAAGTAGAAAGTTTCAGAGAAAAATGTATATATTGTGTTTTGTACAGAATTATTGTACTCTTTGTATGTATTAACTTGTCTAATCCTTACTACAATCCTGTGAATTAGGCATTGTTATTAAACCCTTTATATAGATTAAAAAAAAAAAAAGGTATAGAAAGACTGAACAATTGAGCTAAGCTCTATACAATGTTAGGTGAAGAAACAAACGAAGGCAGCCTGGCTCTTGAGTCCACAGTCTTGTTCCCAAGACATACTGCTTTGTAGGTGCTTTGGGAGTAAACAGCTAAAGCATGAAGAAGAGACAATTTCTATTTTCATTTATATTGTAATCTGTCAGTGACACATCCTAAAATCCTTCCAATGACTTTTGTGTTCTTATAGGTTTCTGATTCTTCTCATGTCCCTCTGGCTACTCTTTCTCAGTCTCTTTTCCACCACTCACTCCAAGTTGGCTTCTCAGAAGTTCCTTTTCATATGTCCATTCTTCTCACTCAACATATTCTCCCTGGGTGGTCATGTATTCACCCATGACTTCTGTTACCATTTGTATGATAACAAATCTGAATATTCAGTTCAGTCATCTTTCCTGAGCTCCAGACCCAAATACTCAAAGCCTCTTGGATACATTCAGTTAGATAGTCAACTTATCCTAAATCCAAATGGAATTTATCTCCTTTACTCCCCAGCTTGCTCTCCTTGTCTGCCCTAGCTTCATGAATGGAAACCTAATTCACTGCAGCACCCATGCCAGAAACCCTGGGGTCTTCTCTTTCATTTATCCTTCCATTGCTCCACCCAGTAGGCCCTGAACTATGCTTTGAGATGTTCTCATATTCATCACAGAGGTGTCATTCAGTTCCCCTCTGGTTTGGTTCAGTCACTTAGTCAAGTCTGACTCTTGCGACCCTGTGGACTGTAGCCCACCAGGTTCCTCCATCCATGGGATTTCCCAGGCAAGAATACTGGAGTGGGTTGCCAATTCTTTCTCCAGGGATCTTCTCCACTCAGGGGTTGAACCCAGGTCTCCTGCATTGCAGGCAGATTCTTTACCGACTGAGCCAGCAGGTCAGTTCCCCTCACTTTAAAAAAAGTCAGTTTGTATTATGGTATAGTTGACTTACAATGCTGTGTTAGTTTCTGCTATAAAGCAAAATGAATCAGCCATGTCTACACATATACCCCCTCGCTTTTGAATCTCCTTCCCATTCAGCTTCCCCGTGCTATACAGTAGGCTCTCGTTAGTTATCTATTTTATACATAGTATCAATAGTGGACATGTGTCAATTCCAAACTCTCAATTCAGTTCCCATCACTTTTGACATGGATTTACGCAACGGCCACCTAATTATCCTACCATGTGACTTCAGGGTAATTACTATTGAATTTAAATGGAACTTGTCAAACCCCTGCTTAAAGTTCTTCATAACTTTCAGGATTCTCTAAAAAATCATCAGTATAAAAAAAAAAAATCATCAGTATAGCTTTCCTGTCTGCTTTTTAATCTCATTTACTGCCCTCATTGTCATGAACAATTTATTCTTTAGTAGTTTCCCAAACACATCATGTTGTTTCACTACTGTAAGCCCCTGCAGATTCTTGTCCTTCTGCTGAGAATGTCCCCTCTCTTTCATCACTTGAAATCTACCTGGCCTTCAAAATTTTGGTTAAATTTTACTACCATCAACCCAGAAGCTCCATGGAATTTCTTCCTACTGCTGAGCCTGTTTGGATGTCTCTTCTCTATATTCCTATTCAGTCCCAGATGTTTCTCTGTGTAGCATGTACCTACAAGTCCATACCTGTTAATTTATAGTCTGTGTTTCCCACGTGCTTGAGTGTAGGAAACGTATCTATTTACCTTTGTTGTTATTTAGTCACTAAGTTGTGTCCTACTCTTTGCGACCCCATGGACTATATAGCCCACCAGGCTCCTCTGTTCATGGAATTCTCCAGGCAAGAATATTGGAGTGGGTTGCTATTTCCTTCTTTGGAGGATCTTCTTGACTCAGGGACTGAACCCACATCTCCTGAATTGGCAGGCAGGTTCTTTACCAAAGAGCCACCAGGTAGTCCCAGCATATACTACAGCCTGGTGCAGGCTGTGAGCTCAGTAAATTTGTTAAAAGATGGTTAATTAGGAAACAAGAAGTATTCCTTCAAAGAAGACCCATCACCCTATTTTGGAACTTCACAGTGTGAGGACTGTATTTCCAAAGAACAATGGAAAGTATTCTAGAACTATGAGGCAAGAAAAACAGACATTGAGATTATTTATGACTATTGGGGATATAGAGTGATGATCCTGTAGCATCTATGATTTTTATTAAATGCTTTCATCATACCCAGTTCAGTTCAGCTCAGTTCAGTCGCTCAGTAGTGTCCGATTCTTTGCGACCCCATGAATTGCAGCACACCAGGCCTTCCTGTCCATAACCAACTCCTGGAGTTTACTCAAACTCATGCCTGTCGACTCAGTGATGCCATCCAGCCATCTCATCCTCTGTCGTCCCCTCCTCCTCCTGCCCCCAATCCCTCCCAGCATCAGGGTCTTTTCCAATGAGTCAACTCTTCGCATGAGGTGGCCAAAGTACTGGAGTTTCAGCTTCAGCAACAGTCCTTCCAATGAACACCCAGGACTGATCTCCTTTAGGATGGATTGGCTGGATCTCCTTGCAGTCCAAGGGACTCTCAAGAGTCTTCTCCAACACCACAGTTCAAAAGCATCAATTTTTTGGTGCTCAGCTTTTGTCACAGTCCAACTCTCACATCCATACATGACCACTGGATAAACCATAGCCTTGATCAGATGGACCTTTGTTGGCAAAGTAATGTCTCTGTTTTCTAATATGCTATCTAGGTTGGTCATAAATTTTCTTCCAAGGAGTGAGTGTTTTTTAATTTCATGGCTGCAATCACCATCTGCAGTGATTCTGGAGCCCAAAAAAATAAAGTCTAACACTGTTTCCACTGTCTCCCCATCTATTTCCCATGAGGTGATGGGACCAGATGCCATGATCTTAGTTTTCTGAATGTTAAGCTTTAAGCCAACTTTTTCACTCTTCTCTTTCACTTTCATCAACAGGCTTTTTAGTTCCTCTTCACTTTCTGCCATAAGGGTGGTGTGATCTGCATATCTGAGGTTATTTGTATTTCTCCCGGCAATCTTGATTCCAGCTTGTGCTTCTTCCAGCCCAGCATTTCTCATGATGTACTCTGCATAGAAGTTAAATAAGCAGGGTGACAATATACAGCCTTTTCCTATTTGGAACCAGTCTGTTGTTCCATGTCCAGTTCTAACTGTTGCTTCCTGACCTGCATACAGGTTTCTCAAGAGGCAGGTCAGGTGTTCTGGTATTCCCATCTCTTTCAGAATTTTCCACAGTTTATTGTGATCTACACAGTCGAAGGCTTTGGCATAGTCAATAAAGCAGAAATAGATGTTTTTCTGGAACTCTCTTGCTTTTTCAATGATCCAGCGGATATTGGAAATTTGATCTCTGGTTCCTCTGCCTTTTCTAAAACCAGCTTGAACATCTGGAAGTTCTCGGTTCACGTATTACTGAAGCCTGACTTGGAGAATTTTGAGCATTACTTCACTAGCGCAGAAGAGCGCCGGCTGCAACAGACCGCGCCAAAGCATGGCAGTGAGGAGCTATCCTTCGCCCAAGGTCAGGGGTAGCGACCAAGAGCATCAGGCTGCGACAGCGCAGGAGCGGCGGTTGAGAGGAGCTTCCCCATGTCCGAGGTCAGGGGCGGCAGCCGAGAGGCGCTACCACACACCTGAGGGCAGGGGCAGCGGCTGAGAGGAGCTACCACATCTCTGAGGGCAGGGGCTGAGGCCGAGAGGAGCAACCCCACTTCCAAGGAGCGGCTGCTGTGGGGCACAGGAGGGCTGAGAGGAGCTACTCCACGTTCAAGGTCAGGAGGGGCGGCCATGAGAAGATACCCCTCGTCCAAGGTAAGGAGCAGGGCTGCGCTTTGCTGGAGCAGCCGTGAAGAGATACCCCACTTCCAAGGTAAGAGAAACCCAAGTAAGATGGTAGGTGTTACGAGAGGGCATCAGAGGGCAGACACACTAAAACCATAATCACAGAAAATAGCCAATCTGATCACAGGACCACAGCCTTGTCTAACTCAATGAAACTAGGCCATGCCGTATGGGGCCACCCAAAACGGCAGGGTCATGGTGGAGAGGTCTGACAGAATGTGGTCCACTGGAGAAGGGAATGGCAAACCACTTCAGTATTCTTGCCTTGAGAACCCCATGAACAGTATGAGAAGGCAAAGTGATAGGATACTGAAAGAGGAACTCCCCAGGTCAGTAGGTGCCCAATATGCTACTGGAGATCAATGGAGAAATAACTCCAGAAAGAATGAAGGGATGGAGCCAAGGCAAAAACAATACCCAGTTATGGATGTGACTGGTGATAGAAGCAAGGTCCGATGATGTAAAGAGCAATATTGCATAGGAACCTGGAATGTTAGGTCCACGAATCAAGGCAAATTGGAAGTGGTCAAACAGGAGATGGCAAGAGTGAATGTTGACATTCTAGGAATCAGCGAACTAAAATGGACCAGAATGGGTGAATTTAACTCAGATGACCATTATATCTACTACTGTGGGCAGGAATCCCTTAGAAGAAATGGAGTAGCCATCATAGTCAACAAAAGAGTCCGAAATGCAGTACTTGGATGCAATCTCAAAAACGACAGAATGATCTCTGTTCGTTTCCAAGGCAAACCATTCAATATCACGGTAATCCAAGCCTATGCCCCAACCAGTAATGCGGAAGAAGCTGAAGTTGAACGGTTCTATGAAGACCCACAAGACCTTTTAGAACTAACACCCAAAAAAGATGTCCTTTTCATTATAGGGGACTGGAATGCAAAAGTAGGAAGTTAAGAAACACCTGGAGTAACAGGGCAATTTGGCCTTGGAGTACGGAATGAAGCAGGGCAAAGGCTAATAGAGTTTTGCCAAGAGAACGCACTGGTCATAGCAAACACCCTCTTCCAACAACACAAGAGAAGACTCTACACATGGACATCACCAGATGGTCAACACTGAAATCAGATTGATTATATTCTTTGTAGCCAAAGATGGAGAAGCTCTATACAGTCAGCAAAAAGAAGACTGGGAGCTGACTGTGGCTCAGATCATGAACTCCTTATTGCCAAATTCAGACTTAAACTGAAGAAAGTAGGGAAAACCACTAGACCACTAGACTATTCAGGTATTCATCATATTAGAAAAGCACTAGACCACTAGACCATTCAGTATTCATCATACTAGTATCAAACCTAAACTGTAAGCTACATGAGAGTGGTAAACAGCTGTTTTGTCCACATTGATCTCTCCAGCACCTAGCACATGTTAGGCATTAAATAAATATTTGTTGAACTTTGTTGAATGAGCAAAGTAGCAGACATTCAAGGTAGATGGACTATGTCCTGCTAACAATGACAGAAATTAAAATGTGTTTTTCAAAAAATTCTTTGTATTGATCTTGGGGGAGGCCTTTCTGTATTCTTTTAACTCTTTGTGGGTTGTCATCTTTCTCCCCTGTTCCCAGGCTGTTGCTTTTCAACTACATTTGTGCTGTTTTTGATTTAAAAATGTATTTTTTTTAATTTTTATTTTTATGGTAGTCAAAGGTAGTCAAACCTTTGATTCTTTTCCTTGTATTGTTTCTGTGTTTCACATTATGCTTAGAAAGGCTTTCCTCACCCCATAATTGGGAAAAGATTCCTTTGTTTAGTATTATATGGCTTTATCTATGTTAAGATCTTTAATTCATCTGGAATTGACATTTGCATACAATATATCCTGATTTAATGATTAGTGTACTATTTTTTCACTGACCCATGGTTGGGGGGTGGCAAACCCTGAGGGGATCTCACTTTTTTCTTTTTCTGGGGGTGGAAATGGCAACTCACTCCAGTATTCTTGCCTTATAAATCGCATGGACAGAGGAGCCTGGCAGGCTACAACCCATGGGTTCTCAAAGAGTTGGACACGACTGAGCAGAGACACAAATCTGTCTGTACATTCTCTGTTGCACATTACAATCATTTAAGTTAGACAAGACCTAGGGACTGAACAGCAACAACCATTTTACCTTTACACTTTTCCATTTTGCCCTGGTTTAATTCTAAAAGACAGGTCTTCTCACAACCTTGTGTGCCTCTCTTCCTTCTGTACCCAGCAATCACTGATATATTTTTTAAACACTAAAATGAAAACTCTGTCGTTACTGTTCGGTCGCCAAGTCGTGTCCAACTCTTTGCGACCCCATGGACTGCAGCATGCCAGGCTTGCCTGTCCTTCACCATTTCCCAGAGCTTGCTCAAACTCATGTCCATTGGTTGGTGATGCTATCTAACCATCTCATTCTCCGTCTCCCCCTTGTCTTCCTGCCCTCAATCTTTCACAGCATCAGGGTCTTTTCCTGTGAACTGGCTCTTTGCAACAGGTGGCCAAAGTATTGGAGCTTCAGCTTCAGCATTAGTCCTTCTAATGAATGTTCAGGGTTGCTTGCTGTTAGGATTGACTGGTTTGATCTTGCTGTCCAAGAAATTCTCAAGAGTCTTCTCGAGCACCACAATTTGAAAGCATCAATTTTTTGGTGCTCAGCCTTCTTCCTTATGGTCCAGCTCTCACATCTGTACATGACTACTGTAAAAGCCATAGCTTTGACTATACGGACCTTTGTCAGCAAAACCAAAGATGTCTCTGCTTTTTAATATGCTGTCTAAGTTTGTCACAGCTTTTCTTCCAAGGAACAAGCGTCTTTAATTTCATGACTGCAGTCACCATCCGCAATGATTTTGTAGCCCAAGAAAATAAAATCTGTCACTGTTTCCACTCTTCCCCATCTATTTGCCATAAAGTGATGGGACCAGAAATCTCTATACCACAAGACATTTGTATCTTTTATGTTTACTGTTGCATCCCCAATGTCTATAACAGTGACTGGCATAGAGTAGGCACTTAATGAATACATATTGATGCAGAGAAATAGAATCATGCTGCTTCCTTGCTTAACATTCAAGGGCTTCCCATTTCCATTATGATAAAATTCAAACTCCTCTCACTACAGACACATTAGAGTTCTTCTCTTCTTCAAGGTCCCATGCTGTTCCTACTCTAAGAAACTTCCTTTCCCCTAGACAGCTACTTGAATGGGACTCCCTCAGAGGACACTTCCCTGACTCCACTATTAAGAGCAGAGATACCTTAAGTTTCTTTGTTTCTAAATCACACAATTCCATGGCTTATAATCCTGTATAATTCTATCTGCTTTATTTTTATGTTCTTTCTCTTAGAGTAGAATGTAAGCTCTGGGAAATTCTGCTTATTGCCTACTTTTTTTTTTTTTCCCCTGATGTGATTCAAGTATCCAACATAATACCTGGGGCTTGGTAGGCACCCAATAGACATTTGCTAAAAATTTTTGTAGGCATATTTTTATGATGACCATTTTAATGCCAGTGTTGAGATTCCACCTAATTAGCTTAACAATTTAAAGGAAGTAACTCGTTGATTAAAAAGGCATCATGATAAACCACAAGGACCTACCGCATAGCACAGGGAACTATATTCAGTATCTGGCAATAGCCTACAATGGATAAGAATTTGAAAGAGAATAGATATATATGTATAGCTGAATCATTTAGTGGTACACCTGAAACTATTACAACACTGTAAATCAACTATACTTCAACTTAACAAAAATAATAAAAGTTAAAAATAAAATAAATCCTCTCCTCCCCCCCAAAAAATACTCTTTATAAAAATGTCTTCATTGATTAAAAAAAAAGTCATGAGATGGTGACATCATTTATTTTCAACTTTCATCATATTTGAATGTAAAAACAACTTCAAGGAAAAACTTAAGCTCAAGTAGACTTACCTGGTGATTTTACTCAAAGTGCTTAAGTATCAATAGATGAATTTATACAGAGACATAATTGGAAAAGCAATAAAGGAAATTTGTTCACTAACATGTAATTATATCAAAGTTACATACAGAGTAGTAAAGACACATCACAAACAGGGTATTAGAGGCGTCACATAATTAAATATGGGATGTTAGAGGAAATGTATGATCCCTTTGGAAGGACAGAAGAAAGGGAAGGACAGGAAAAAACACATCATCTTAGAAACTGGAAAATCACTTTAAAATTGAACACAATTAGTAATGAGGTTATAAAAAGTCTATGCCACCACCCTCCAAATCCATAAGTATCACAAATGCATAAGTATACATAAGTATCACAAATCCATAAGAATACATACATATCACAAATCCATAAATATACATCGGTACTAAGAACAGTGTTAGGGATGCTGGGGTACTAAAAGATCCAGTTAAAAGTTTAAAGTGAAAACATCTTGTCAACTGAGAGAAAAATGGGACAACTATGAGGAAAAAACCAACAAAACAGTGTAAACACTCGAATGAAAATAACTTTAAAAGAGAAAAAATAACATGAAAGAGGGGAATTGAAGAAATGAAGAATAAAAGGGTACAAAAATAGGAAAAAGAGAGAAAATGACAAATATGCAAAAGTAGGGAAGCAATCTGGTAAAATGCATACAAAATTATGACTTATCTTGAAAACTGAAAATAATGTGTTATAAAGAACACGATAGCCAGTTCATAAAAAGTTATGATGATTGACTGATAGCAATATTTCCTTTTCTACTGCTATGTGTCAGACTCTAGTATCTTTAAAATTCTTTTTTTTTTCCTTACCCAAATTGAAAATCATCACATCACCAAGAAAAATGAAAATAATTAAATTTCTTATTTTTCTAGAAAGGCTTTATTTAAGATATTTTATCTCCATCAGATATTTTATCTCCATCTGTTTTTATCAGAGGTAAAAACATAAATCAGTATTTCAGCCAATCAACACATATTTACTGAGCATCTACTATGTTCTATGTTTAGGATCATAGGAATAACAAGTATGGGGCTTCGTCAGAAATAATCTAATTGAGGAATTCAGAAATAATCACATGACTTAATTCATTAACAAGCTATATTATATCTATATAAACTCACATTGATATCTCACTGCACAGAATTCATTATATAGGATACAAAGATGAATAGCATACCATTGCCATAATTCACAAAACTAAGATGGCTCCCAGATTTTAGCAGTGGGTTGGAATTTAGGGTTTGAATTCCAGAATTACTTCTCTTTAATTTAGAATATATAGATAAACTTCAGTAGGAGATCATGTCCACTCCACAGAATACAGAAGGAGACATTTAGGGCTTGCTAACTTAATATTCGTGTACTTCCTCACATTTCCAAGCTCCTTTGCAGTTATGCCTAGCTGCTGCTGCTGCTAAGTCATTTCAGTCATATCCGACTCTATGCAACCCCATAGACGGCAGCCCACCAGGCTTCCCCGTCCCTGGGATTCTCCAGGCAAGAACACTGGAGTGGGTTGCCATTTCCTTCTCCAATGCATGAAAGTGAAAAGTGAAAGTGAAGTCGCTCAGTCATGTCCGACTCTTCAAGACTCCATGGACTGCAGCCCACCAGGCTCTTCCATCCATGGGATTTTCCAGGCGAGAGTACTGGAGTGGGGTGCCATTGACTTCTCCAGTTATGCCTAGACATCTGATAAATTCTGGTCAGTGGGCCAGAATAAATGTGATGTGTGTCACCTAAGAATTTGTGTCACTGTTAGTAGTCCTCTGTCAGAGTGACCTGGAAGCTAAAAATGACCACCCTAGAAATTTACATGACCTAAGATGGATCAGAATCAACCTTTGTGTTGTTAATTCTGGGAAGTTGTCTGGGTCAACATGTTTATTTGTTATAGCTGCAGGGCCTGCACTGACCAATGAACAGGATTATTGTCAGCATCACATGAGATGACTCAGGTAAACTTCTTGTATGGTGTTCAGGCATAAATGAAAGTCATTATTATTTATAGGTCATTCTAAATAAAATTAGTGATTAAAGGTTTTTTCCTGTTTTTTTTTTTTTTGGTAACAAAAATACATCCATTGTAGAAAGGAAATTTGAGAATGTGTTAGCAGAATGTTTCCAAAGCAACTTCATACCTTTAGTACCTCAAACTCTTTTTCTTAATTGAGCACACTTGATGTTTTATGATAGGAGCAGTTATTTACTGTACTTGTACTTTCTGTAAACACAGTATATGTTTTTGGTCAGAGGTCTCTAAGGTTTTTATTTATGGATAATTCATTGTCCCAAACCAATAGTGAAAACTAGTGATCTTTCAAACACGGAAACACCCTATAATTTTCTTCTGGCATTGCAACAACTTTGATGTTCATCTTTCTCTTTCCTGGCTGAACCTATATACACTTAAGTACAGGATCACATTAAGAAAATGCTCAGACCACATGTAAACAACTGTGGCCAGACAATTCCTGAACCCTATGCCATGTCCAATTTTCAAAGGATGTAAGCTTCTGTGTTGTCTTCTCTACCATATATTTTTCCATAAAAGTCCTACTTACAACTTTGTCATGATGTATTCAGGCATAAGTCTAGACATGCTGTGATTTTAAACAAGTCTATCCCTTCCTGCCTGCCCCACCCTTTTGTCCTCTGGAGAGAGATTTGGACATCTCTTGTGCCCTGGGACATAACTCTGTGGGTATGTCTAGGCAGCATATCCCAGTTAAAGTGATTTGGGGAAAAACACTTGAAAAGATAGACTATGGAATTAAATTTGCATAAAGCATAAATTTGAACCATCGGCAGATGCAGATCAGATGACTTTAAGAAGGAATGAAGAGAAAGAGAAAAGGAATTGAGCTCAGTTCATTCAATTGGTCCATTTTATTTTTCAATAAATGAAGCTACCACTTTAAAGAAAAGGAAGAAAAGAGAATTTTTGTGACTGAATTTGATCAATCAGATGACTCCATAACATTCAGGTACCCGTTGGTGGAAAAACAAACCAAGAACTTCTGTTCATTTAGACAGTGGGTTTTATAAACTAAATCAGGAACCTGTTTCCCTCAGCTTTTCCTTCATCGCTTTTCCCACCGTAGTTAAGATATGACTCACCAGGACTGATTATACAGCTGACAAAAACAACCATGAGAAGCAAGATGAGTGATGAGAGATGGGGTGAACAGCACTCATTTAAACACAGCAGAAACATCCCCAGTTATAGCTCCTGTGCAGGGGAGTTCTCCTAAGTATGTTTCAGAGCTCAGAAGTAGGAAGCCCAGGACCAAGAGGCCACGTGGGCTATTCTGTCAGAATGGGTGGGACCACAGGGTCTGGAGTGGACAGGCCCTGGCCACTGCACATGGTGGTCAGAAACGTGAATGAAGAAGACAGCTGTTGTGCTCCAGGCAGGATGCAAGGCTGAGGCTGTGAATGAATAATGACATCACAAAATGGGCTGGACTGATGGTTGAAACAAGCAAGATGAAGATTAACAGGGATAAATACAAAAGATGTAGCTGGTGGTGGTGGGAGGCACAGAGAAGGAAATGGAGGGAAATAGAATAGAATATAATAAAACAAAATTCTTGATTGCATTTGAGATAGTATTCAAAAATATTCACGCTCCCCACCTCTACATGAACTTTTAAAAAATGGGTTTCAATTCAGTTCAGTTCAGTCGCTCAGTCATGTCCGACTCTTTGCGACCCCATGGACTGCAGCACGCCAGGCTACCTCGTCCATCACCAATTCCTGGAGCTTACTCGAACTCATGTCCGTTGAGTCGGTGATGCCATCCAACCATCTCATCCTCTGTCGTCCCCTTCTCCTCCCGCCTTCAATCTTTCCCAGCATCAGGGTCTTTTCAAATGAGTCAATTTTTTGTAAAAAGTATTGGAGTTTCAGTTTCAGCATCAGTCCTTCCAAAGAATATTCAGGACTAATTTCCTTTAGGATGACTAATTGGATCTCCTTGCAGTCTAAGGGACTCTCAAGAGTCTTCTCCAACATCACAGTTCAAAAGCATCAATTCTTTGACGCTCAGCTTTCTTAATAGTCCAACTCTCACATCCATACATGACTACCGGAAAAACCAAAACTTTGACTAGACGGACCTTTGTTGGCAAAGTAATGTCTCTGCTCTTTAATATGCTGTCTAGGTTGGCCATAATTTTTCTTTCAAAGAGCAAGCGTCTTTTAATTTCATGGCTGCAGTCACCATCGGAAGTGATTTTGGAGCCCCCCAAAATAAAGTCTGTCACTGTTTCCATTGTTTCCCTATCTATTTGCCCTGAAGTGATTTGACCAGATGCCATGATCTTAGTTTTCTGAATGTTGAGTTTTAAGCCAACTTTTTCACTCTCCTCTTTCAGTTTCCTCAAGAGGCTCTTTAGTTCTTCTTCACTTTCTACCAAAAGTGTGGTGTCATCTGCATATCTGAGGTTACTGATGGTTTGGAGAAACTGAAAAGAAAACAAATGCCTTATAAAGTCTGTAAAATGAAATTAAATTTCAGTCATCGAGAGATGCAAACTGAGGTAGGAATAAGATACTATTTGTTACTTGTCAGATGGGCAAAGATAACAGCTTTATGGCAGGGGTTGGTCTGGTGTGGGGCCAAAAGGTGTGTTTAAATCTTTATTCCTATTGTGGCCAGGACTTGATAGAGCGATTTGGAAATCATTACCAAAACTTAACATAAATATGTTCACTGACCCAGCAGTTTCTAGATGTACTTTCACAGGTGTTCAGAGATACACACTCATGATCTTTCCAGGCTTTTGTGTAACTGCATGGAGGACACAAGTAATGTCCTTCAGTAAGAGACAAGCAGATTGTTGTATGGAGACCCACAGTGCATTAAAAAGTACTGTATGCTGATATGGAGTAATGGAGTATGCAATACTCCCCGAAATATTTTGTTAAATGAGAAAGGCAACTGTAATGTCATACACAGAGTATTCTCTGATACTATAGGAAGGAAAAAGGAACTTCGGTCTTCAAGGGCAAATAAGAGTGAATGTTGAGAAAAGTATGGGTGTTTCTAAGCAGCTAGGATAGAGTAATTAACAAGGGTGTGAAGAGTGTGGATATTTAGGAAGTAGTAAATAGTCCACCTAGAATACACACCTAGAATACACACCTAGAATGTTTGGCTTAAAGCTCAACATTCAGAAAACTAAGATCATGGCATCCGGTCCCATCACTTCATGGGAAACAGATGGGGAAACAGTGGAAACAGTGACAGACTTTGCAGATGGTGATTGCAGCCATGAAATTAAAAGACGCTTACTCCTTGAAAGAAAAGTTATGACCAACCTAGACAGCAGTATTAAAAAGAAGAGAGATTACTTTGCCAGCAAACATCCATCTAGTCAAGGCTATGGTTTTTCCAGTAGCCATATATAGATATGAGAGTTGGACTATAAAGAAAGCTGAGTGCCGAAGAATTGATGCTTTTGAATTGTGATGTTGGAGAAAACTTTTGAGAGTCCCTTGGACTGCAAGGAGATTCAGCCAGTCCATCCTAAAGGAAATTAGTCCTGAATATTCATTGGAAGAACTGATGCTGAAGCTGAAACTCCAATACTTTGGCCACCTGATATGAAGAACTGACTCATTTGAAAAGAGTGAAGGTGGGAGAAGAAGGAAACGACAGAGGATGAGATGGTTGGATGGCATCACCGACTCAAAGGACATGAGTTTGTGTAAGCTCTGGGAGTTGGTGATGGACAGGGAGGCTGACATGCTGCAGTCGATGGGGTCGCAAAGAGTCGGGCATGACTGAGCTACTGAACTGAACTGAGAATACACAGCAAAGCACCTAACAGCTATTTTTATATTATCATTTCCTCCTCTTGAATCCTGGTAAAACTGTATGATATCCCAAAAGAAAACAACTCCTGGTTACTTAGAGTAAAACTAACTTTGTTTAGAAACGATTCAAACACACACACTGACAGGACATGATCACACACAGAACACCCAGGCTTTCATTAATATAAGCCGCCTACTCCTCCCTGAGTAGAGATATGAACCCTTCATGTAGAGTGTGAAATCAACTTTGACCATCTCTCACAGCAACCAGGGAATCAATGCCAACCTTATAAGTAAACAGGTACCTACATGGTTCAAACACCCATACCACCAACTGGCAAAGGAGGCAAATATTTACTCACTGTACTGGTAAATATGACAATTTGAGTTTCCTTCTGTAGAGTGTTGAGTTAATTCTGGGGGCCTCATTTGCCTCTGTGTGTGTATTCACTTGACACTTTACTACAAGTAAACAGTTTTGCTATATTTTTTCTAATCTGTAGACCCAAATTCTACAGTGTATTTTCTTTGATAAGGTCTATTTTAGAATCATGATTTCAATATCCTAAGTCCTGTGGTTAAACCAGAAATGGTAGTACCACAGTTAGTGCTGAATACCACACCATGGACTAGAGCTGGGGGGTCCTCAACCTCCAAGATCTAATGCTTGACAACCTGAGGTGCAGCTGATGTAATAATAATAGAAATAAAGTGCACAATAAATGCAATGCTTAATGTAATGCTTGCATCATACTGAAACTATCACCTCCACATTCATGGTCTTCCACGAAACTGGTCCCTGGTGCCAAAAAGGTTGGGGACCGCTGGATTAGAGTGTAAAGTTGGCAAAATTTCTCCTTTGTGTTCTTCTAGCCTTCTTATAAAGAATCCTATCTCAATGCTTTTTGTTCTCCTGGTGATCAGAGTCATCTTTTCATAGGTCTTTTGTTGAATGGAACTCCCTGAAGTCACCACAGAAAGCAAACACACTTTGGTTGTTCCTAAAGGGAACAAAAGATGTCCCAGTAGAAAGGGCTTTTCCAGTGACTATTTCTCTAATTTGTTCTTACCCTGCATGTAGACATAAGTAAAAGGAGTATAGTGATAAATATATCCATTTATTTTGCAAAAGACTCGACTCTTATTATTTTTTCCTCCACACAGTATCTCAAAACCTCCCCACTTATATCTGATCTGACTGCTTAATTGTTCACATGTCACTTGATTTTTATTCTGGAAAACTCTAGCTTGGACCAGGGCTCTAAGGCTTTCTGGTAACATTATTTGTGATTATCTTAATAAATTTTCTTTTGCAATTGGCTTGGTGGCCTTGGTATGCTCTCTCTCCTTAAGTGTAATTAGTTGTGAAATAAAAATGTCAGCCTAGGTTTTTCTCTAAGGTATCACCGGGCTTCAAAACGCTATAATCCTGTGATTCTTATTTCCTTAAGTCAGCTGAAGGTATTTTTGGCGACTTAGGAGTTGGTCTCCACACTCAGACTCCCCTGCCTGTTTGGCATCAGCTGCCTGTTCACCCTGGACTCCGTGGACCTCCTTCTCACACAGGAATCTCTTTGATCTCAAAGACAGCTCTGTAAGGTGCAGAGCAAAACAAATACTAGATGATTTCCCTCCATGGTGCTCATGACAATATGAGTGGCCCAAGAGCATAAGAAAGCTGAAAAACAACTGATAGTACTATCCTTGAAGCAACATTTGCAAGTGCCAAATTAATTTCTATCAACACAAACATGTTATTTCAAAGAAGACACTTCCCACACATTAAAGGAATAGAATGAATGATGCTTCAAAACAGCTTTGATTATCCATTTTCATAAACACAACAACACCCTGGGAGGGGACAACTGCTTTTACCATCAACTAAATTCTCTAGAGCCGGCAGAGGATGATTATCATAGCAGTCTTCCTTTTATTAAACAGTCAACATTAAATGATTCCTAGCAGAAGTAGACCCATGAACTGATCCACTTGAAATATGCTGGGGATGCATGTATGTGTACAGCTGATTCATGTTGACATATGGCAAAAACCATCACAATATTGTAAAGTAATTATCCTCTAATTAAAATAAATAATTAAATATTAAAAGAGTAGATCATACATGAATATACATAAATAAACTGGATAATGAACATGAAAAAGCAATAAAACTTTAATAATAAGTGATCCTGCTGTCTTACAAGTAAAAAGTAAGGACGTCTAATATTGAAGCCTAGCAAAGCACTGGATATGCATTCAATTTAAAAGTTGGGGATGAGAGCTACTCAGCTCTACAAAAACACAATCTCACTTAACATGGTATAAATTAAATATACTTAAATAAATAAATAATAAAATAAAACACAATCTCACCCAGGCTTGACACGGCCTCAGACTCTTCTACCAGAGTACATAAATCAGTTGAAATTGGCCTAAGAGATTTTTTACTGAGCCAGGTTCCTTTTTCATGCACAGCAAGCCAAAATGCTAAGATGCTGAGATTTGCAGGAAAAGAGGGTTTATTTACAAGGCAGCCAAGCCAAGAGATGAGAGGACAAACTCAAACCCCTCTCCCAGAAGATGAGGGACTTGGAGTATATATGAGATAAAGAATAATGAAGTGGGTGGGGCAGGTGTTGGAGGTGTGGGGAGCACAAGGAAAGGTGATTGGGAAAAGGTGGGGTAATTGTCATTCTGTGCAGAGTAACTAAGCTCTAGGCCCTCTGCACATTGCTCTGAGTCAGGGTGGAGTTTGTGGCCTTCGGATGTCAAAAGGTCACCAAACACTTGCACATGCCCAGTTGGATGGTCAGTGGTCCTATCCTATCTTAACCAGCTCTGCTCAAACTAGACACAGCTGACTCTAGGCTCCTAGAAAACAACTTGGGCAAACATCTTATTTAGGTTAGATGCCACTTGGAGGACTTGCAAGTCTTAAAACTACCTTGATTATGGGACTTCCCTGGTGATTCAGTGGCTAAGACTCCGTGCTCCCAATGCAGGGGGCCTGGGTTTGATCCCTGGCTGGGGAACGAGAGCCCATATGCTGCAGCTGAAGATCCTGCATGCCACAACAAAGACTGAAGATCCTGCGTGCTGCAACTAAGACCCGGTGTACCAAATAAATAAATAAAAATACATAATAAAAACAAAAAACAAAAAAAAAAACCAAAACTTGATTAGTTAAGGCAGGTGAAATGTATTAAACCCAGAGTTTCAAGAAGAAATATGTTTGCCATCCATTAGAATGGTCCAAGACACTCAAAATATGTGCTTGGACCTGCAGCATCAGGATCACCTGAGGATTTGTTAGAAGTACACATTCTCAGGGCTACCGCAAGACCTGTTGAATCAAAATTTCTAGGGGTGGGGCCAGGGAATCCGGATTTAACAAGACTTTCAGATGATTCTGATACACACCAGAGTGTTGACAAGCCTACTTAAGTGATCTGCACGTCAACACACTGGAGTTGCTGAGATGGCAAAACAGAGAAGTGAACAGAAACTAACATTTATGGAGGATCTACCACATTCCAGGAGCTTTCCTGGCTCAGAGGTAAAGAATCCTCCTGCCAATTCAGGAGACACAGGTTTGATCCCTGGGTCAGGAATATCCCTTGGAGGAAAAAAGTGGCAACCCACTCCAGTATTCTTCCCTGGAGAATCCCACGGACAGAGGAGCCTGGTGGGCTACAGTCCCTGGGGTTGTGAAAGAGTCAAACACAACTTAGCAACTAAACAACAACAACAGTGATGTTCCAGGCTCTGTTTGAAGTGTTTCTCATATTCTTATTCCTCCCAATAGTCCTTTAATGTAGCCAGTTCTAGATAATTTAGATGCTAGGTAATAGATCCCTGGAGGAAGGCATGGCAACCCACTCCAGTATTCTTGCCTAAAGCATCCCATGTACAGAAGAGCCTAGCTGCTACAGTCCATAGGATTGCAAAGAGTCAGACATGACTGAAGTGAATAAGCAGCACCTGCAGTAGCAGATAATAGATAAATAGTCATAGCTAGACAGACAGGAAAGGAGAGGGAAAGGAAGGAAGGGAGGAGAGGGAGGGAGAAGAGGGAGAGAGCGGGGAGGAAGGACGGAAAGGAGGGAGGAAAGAGAGTGAAGATAAACAGGAAAGAGGAGGAGAAGGGAAAGGAGGGGAAGGAGGGGAGGGAAGGAGACCAGATTTCAGGGTTGTTAACTGAATATATAACTTTTATGCCACTGATGTGAGGGTGAGTTAGAACGCAATTTCCTCTTTGATTTCAAAGCCCAGCTTTCTTCCTTCTTTATCCATTCTGCCCCACTAAGCAACACAGGTAAGCAACTAACATTTCTATGGTGTCAATAAAATTTAATTGTTTGGGCCAGAAGAAAAAAAGTCACTGGAGAAATTACAGAATTCACTGCTCTTTTCACAGAATGGCATTTTTCACAAAATTATTATGAACCAAAAAGTCATCCAATTTCTAAGCTCTTGGAATAACTTCGTCCACCATGGAATCCAGAGAGGTTGTGGGAAGAAAAGCATTTGTCAGTGCAGAATGTGTCCATAGAGCCAGAAGAGAAAGTTTTGGTCAGAACATTTGAATTGATAATAAAAATTCCCAGTCACTTTAAAAATTTTTAGTTGATTATGTGTTATGTTTTCTAAAATGAGTTTCCAGATAAAGTTTCAGGAAGAGGTCTGAATAAAATGTTCTCGCAACTGTTTCTTTTCCCTTCATGTTTTCTTTTTGAATACTTCTCTTTTTGGCCAGGAAGAATTTTTCTTGTGCCTGACAAAATAAGCAAAATGCAAACTAGACAGAGAGAATAATGTACTTTCAAAAATTACTGTATGAATGTATTTATTTTGGCCAATAAAAACATTTCTGTAAAAATCCAAAGTCTTCATTTCAGCTGCCTTAATTGTACCTAGTGTGTGAGCAGGTAGGAAGGAGACTAATGCACTTCCACATTGAGGCAAAACACGAAGATCACATGAACTCCTGAGGTCTGGATGAGCTGAGGCCTGCTCTGATGGCTGCTGGTGGTCATTGGTGGTCACGGGCCCAGAGTGCTGGTGTGGCCTGGGGGGCCTGTGTCCTGCCAAATGGCATATATTCCCTGAGCAGGATGAAGGCCTCTGGTTTTCCCTTCCTGTGGTCATTTGAGATCTCTGTAATGATTATAGCATCCAGAGGGCAAATGTGAACAAGTCAGTCATCGCATCAAAAGGACAAATGGTCTCTTTCCCACTTGACTGTGATGACATTT
Organism: Cervus elaphus; assembly: GCF_910594005.1. NCBI lineage: Eukaryota > Metazoa > Chordata > Mammalia > Artiodactyla > Cervidae > Cervus > Cervus elaphus. The sequence continues at coordinate 24,616,777 of NC_057842.1, read as the reverse complement.
ATGTGACCTTAGTCCCAGGGACTTCTTTATTTGAACCATGTGGCCTGGAGAAAAATCATGAATTCTCTTTAATACTAGTTTTTCGAACCTATTGGTGAATTTTTCTGTGTGGCTTATTGAACTGCATCCAATATTTTGATAAGTTTTCTTTTCTTCTTTTTCCCCTTCTGGTTGTGGTTGTTTGGCAGGTTCTCATGTTTCTATAGATTATTTTAGAGCTCCTATTCTCTGCTGAAAGTTGATCAAAGCATGAAATAGAAAATGTATTATGCTTTTATAGCTAGGTTCTCAAATTTCAATGCAAATTGATTCCATGAGGTTTTCTACAGTGAGTGACAGAATTTCTTATTTTATAATATAGTCTTTTGTCAGTCACCACGCTGGTTGCCCTCCTGAAGAGCTCAACAAATACTTTCTTGCACTCTGTGTATGTGGCTGTATCAGCCCAATGCCATGGCCACCACGTGAAAATGGGACCAGAGATTTCAACCCCCAGGTGTTTGGAATTCTCTAGTCAACTGAAGCTTGCAGATAAGGTACTTGGTATCTCACTGTCCAGAAGACACGCTGAAGACATGCCGAAGAACTGACGCTTTCAAACTGTGGTTCTGGAGGAGGCTCTGAGAGTCCCTTGGACAGCAAGGAGATCAAACCAGTCAATCCTAAAGGAAATCAACCCTGAACAGTCATTGGAAGGACTGATACTGAAGCCGAAGCGCCAACACTTTGGCCACCTGATACGAAGAGACAACCCACTGGAAAAGACCCTGATGCTGGGAAAGACTGAGGGCAGGAGGAGAAGGGGATGACAGAGGATGAGATGGGTGGATGGCGGCACTGACTCAGTGGACATGGGTTTGAGAAACCCTGGGAGACAGTGAAGGACAGAGAAGCCTGTTATGCTGTCATCCATGGGGCTGCAGAGAGTCAGATACGACTGAGCAACTGAACAACAAATAAAACACACCCATTATTCTCTTGATACAGATATTACCTTGCTGTTACAGGTATCTGATACAGATATTAATTTGCTTAGCTGTTGTTCAGTCACTTAGTTGTGTCCGACTCTTTGAGATCCCATGGTCTGCAGCACTACAGGCTTCCCTTTCTTTCACCATCTCCTGGAGTTTGCTCAAACTCATGTCCACCGAGTCGGTGATGTGTGCCTAGTATTTGTGAGTAATCACTGACATCATCAGTGGTAACTTCAGCAGTTCAGATGGAGGGGCAATTTCCCAGACAAATAACACACCAAGTCTGCTCTCCCCCTACTTTGAGAGGAATGGGACTTATGCCATCTCCAAATGCAACCCTAAATCTGTCCTCAACACGATGACTCATCATGTGGGCTATTAAGCAAGACATTTGATTAAAACTTCAGCTGAATGCAATAAATATTTACTGAGCCCTATATTTGGCTTTCTGAATAAATGTAATGCCCTCAGGGAGTGTCTAGTCCTGTAAATTGTAGTGGAAGCAAGGCACAGTTACAACCTAATCACAGTCTCAGGAGCACAGACTTTCTTTAGGATTTGAGATGATAGATGATGAGCATGACAACAATGAAACCACTGAAAATTGCATATTGTGACATCACTTTGAGCCAGAGAGGATGCTGTTTCTGTATGTTGTTTACTTTAATCCTAAAAAAAAAAATGCCCCAAACCAAAACAATCTCTACATATTACTATTTTCCTATTACATTGGAGGAAAATGAAGCTCAGAGATGAATTAATCACTTGAATGAACCCTGACCACTCACCATAGCTAAAGCCCGGCTATGTTGTCTGTAGCCTCTCCTTTTTCATTCTGGACATTTCCAGTCCCCAAATTGGCAATTATAATGTTGGCATTTTGATGGAGAGAGCTATTTGGGGAAAGACATTGACTAGCTTGATTTTTTATAAAAGGTATGTGTTATACATATGAATTAAATGCAAGATGAAAAGAGATGGCAGTTAGTGAACTGATACAGTCATAGGATAACAGCAACCACTTAAAAGGGCATATTTTATTAAGCCAATATCTAGATAATTACCATTTTAAACATTCTATGTAAAGTTACCTTTCCAATCCTATAGAAGCCCTATTATCCCCATTTTACAGTTGAGGAAATAGCCTAGAAATTCTGAAAGGAGGCAGCAACCAAGCAAAATTGGAAGTGTGAGTAATAATTAGCCAAACAAAAGGATTAGAATAAGGTGTGCATGTCAGGATAGTTTAAAATATGCTATAGTAATATGTATCTCAACATTCTTAAGAACTTAAAGCAAACAACACAGGTTTATTTCTTCTTTATGCTTCATGTCCACCTCAGGATATTGTTCTGACTCAGGCACTGAAGCTAGTCCATACCCCATGCTCTGGAATGTAACTCGCTGCCTTGGCAGAAAGAGGGAAGATGGAAAATCATGCATCTGCTCCTGAAAGCTTCTGTTTGGATGTGATACATTGCTTGCATGTGACTCACCTTTCATTGGTCAAAGCAAGTCACATGATCACGGTTAACTCCAGGAAGTAGGGCGCGCTATCCTACTATGGACCAGGAGGAAGAAATTTAGAAATGGTGGTGAATAGTACTAATAACTGCCATGGGGAGAGAGACCAGAAGAATGTTCCAGGCAGAGCCAATAGTCAAGGCTTAATAAAGTTCTTTGTGAATGGAAAACTATAAACATTTTGATAATGGAAGCCAGGTTATAAAGATCCTTGTAGCCACTTTTACAAGTGTGGATTTTATTTCTTTGCAGAGAAGCTTTGGGGACTCTAAGAAGAAGGATTGTCAGGTTTTGTTTCACACAAGTTATTATGGCTTTGGTGAAGTGGATAAATTTGAAGAAGTCAAAGAAACTCAACTAGAAGAAGATTAAAATTATGAGACTAAACTATGTTGGAGATATAGTTTAATATATCAGAGGAGACAAGACTAATAAATATTTAGGAGGTATAGTTAAAGGAACTTATTAATTAAATATGGAGGATAGCAAACTCACAGATTTCAGATTTGGTGGATGTTGATTCATTAAATGACATAGGGACAGGATTGAGGGTAGAATGTTCTTTGGATATTCGCCTGTGGATCACACAAGATTGGAAATGTCTAACACATATTTGTAAATGGGAGTCTGAAACCTGAGTCATGGATAGAGAGTTAGTTTTGGAAATCACTAGGATACAGAGGTAATTAAAATCCTGACAGTCCAAAGAGAAGCTCTATTGTGAGAAAAACAGAGGATCAAGGGTGAAACTCAGAAACTCCAACATTTAGGAGAGACAAAGCAGGAGTTCATGAAAGAGATTAAGAAAGAATGGCAAAAATAGAGAGGAAAGAGAGAGAAATCCACAAAGTTAGTCAATCCAGAAAGATAAATTCTTTGTGTCCTTGGAGTTTGGAGTAATTGCTGCTATTGCCACACTTCACAAAAAACAATACTGAAGTATGATTGACATACAAAAAATTTCACTTAGTCAATGTACAAGCTTTGATGCATTTGGGCATATGCAGACACCTGTAAAGACATCACTACTAACAAGGTAATAGACATATCTGTTACCTCCAAAATTTTCCTTGTGTCCCTTTTTATTTAACTTTTTTGTAGGTAAAAACACTTGACATGAGATCTACTCTATTAACAAAATTTTAAGTGCACATCTCAGTACCACACCACAGGTGCTGTGTTGTACAAGAACTGGTATACATTCCAGTTATACAAGACGAATAAGATCCATTGATACACTTTTCTAGAACATATCAGTTGATTGGTTGGGGGAAAGTAAATTTCAGTGGATTGAGGAGGGACTGGGTAGTGTCAGAAGGAAGACAGTGAATAAACCACGCTGTCAAAAAGTTTGATTGAAAAGAAAAGGAATAATAAAACTGTATATTGATGAGGTCATAGAGAGGAGATTTCATAAAGTTGAAGACTCTTGGGCATATGTATAAGCTATGGAGAAAGAGATGGTGATGTTGGGAGTACAGGAGATGGAGATGCAGAACAAATTTTCCTAAATAGTCAGCAATTATTGTTTTGATAAATAAGCACTTTGCTACAGAATGTGAAAGGGACACTTGACTCTTTCAAGAAAAAAATCAATATATACAAAGTAATAAAATCCTTATGAAAGACAGAATGGTTCAGTGAACTGAGCTGGAGCTTCCAAGGCTGAAGGTTTTAATCATGGCCAGATGATTGATTTACTGTGTAATTTGGGCAAGTTATTTTAATTTCCATTGGCTAAGAGGCATGCAAATTTTAGTTAACTCAAGTTGAACTTATCTCTCTGTCTTGTCTTTCACGTATATAATATAAGGGTAAGCCAACCCCTGAATAACTAGGACAGATAATTAGCTAGGATGTTTGCAATAAAAAATATTTTGCAAAGAAAAAATGCTGCACAAACATTTCTCAAAAACATGTTATCTTACATATAATTTCAAACCACTTTATGGTATATCCTTTTTTGTGCCTAAAAGCCTAGTTTTGAAAAAAAATCGATACTGGTGGAATTTCAAAGAGTGGAAAAGTATGGGTGTTATTTATAAAAGAGTCAGATAGGGAAACCATAATCAAGAATTCTCCTGAATTTATTTTAAACACCACGGGTTAGCACATCCTACCAGCCCTATGAAAACCCTGAAATAACACCTTTGTAACCATCTGGTTCAGACTTGCTTTCTGATATTATCCCCATCAGCAACTCGCCTTTATGAAACGGGGCAGCCCTCTGGCCCTTGCTTAGTCTGCAAGCTGTCTGCTTGTCACATATACTCCATGCTGCAGTGTAGAAGGAAAGTATTTTTTTGCTGCCCCTCCATACTTTAGTTCACTTTCTAATTTAACAGCCGTTGAGCCTTGTTCATCCCTGCCTGGCTGCTAGCCTGGCAAGCTTCCTCTCAAAGCTGTGGCGATACAGCCCTTCTTTTGCTTGCAGCTCTAGCCTTAATTTGAAACAAGAATTTAAAAATTGTAGTTCTTATTCATGTGAAATGAATTTTCATTTGATTGCTGGTGGTGACTTTGGGCAGTGGGCTGAGACAAAGTCCTAACCCACTCCAACCCAATAGGGAAAAATATGGTGATGAAAAATTGATGTCTAGGAATTTCCTGGTGGTCCGGTGGTGAGTACTCTGTGCTTTCACTGCCGAGGGCCCGGGTTGAATCTCTGGTTGGGAACTAAGATCCCACAAGCTGTGTGGTGTGGCCAAAAATAGAAGAAAAAATAATTGATGTCTACTGTGGGTATTGAATGGAGAAGGAAATGGCAACACCCTCTAGTACTCTTGCCTGGAAAATCCCATGGACGGAGGAGCCTGGTAGGCTGCAGTCCATGGGGTCGCTAGGAGTAGGACACTACTGAGCGACTTCAATTTCACTTTTCACTTTCATGCATTGGAGAAGGAAATGGCAACCCACTCCAGTGTTCTTGCCTGGAGAATCCCAGGGACAGGGGAGCCTGGTGGGCTGCTGTCTATGGGGTCGCACAGAGTCGGACACGACTGAAGCGACTTAGCAGCAGCAGCAGCAGCAGCGGTGGGTATTGAAAAGGGAGGGGCAGCATGCTGCCAGGTATTCACCATCCCCACTGTTGGCCCACACTTAGGGCATCTATAACCGGGAGCTCTATTTCTAATTAGGAATTCTAGCCCTAATTATCAAGGGCTTTTCTATCTTGTTTCATGTTCTGGGAACTTCATCCTATGTTGTGCCCTATATCAGAGTCAGTCTTAGTAACTGTAGTGACTTGGCTGGGTCTTAAACTATGACAAGTTCCTGTCATATTAAAGGCCTTTACATGAAAAAAAAAAAAAGGATTAAAAAGCAAAAGTTTTTGTCCATATGCGAGAGTTGTTTCAGTTTGTTTCCTTCTCTGGTTTATTGATTGTGGTTACTTTTCAATTTTAAAGCCTGTGGTGGGTTTTTATGTGACTGACTACCTGTAAAACCATTACTGTAAGCTAGTTGGGTGGAGAGAGAAAAGGAGAATTTATGAAAGCCACAGCCTTTATCTCTACCAAATGGAAAATAATCTCTATGTTTGAAACAGGATATTCATTATGAAATAAAATACTTTGAGAACTAATTAAACTTAAAAGCTTTTGCATAGGAAAGGAAACCATTGACAAAACAAAAAGACAACCTACTGAATGGGATAAAATATTTGCAAATGATATGATCAATCGGGGATTAATATCTAATATATATAAACAGCTTATACAACTCAACATCAAAACCCAAAAAACCTGATTAAGAAATGGGCAGAACTGAATAGACGTTTTTCTAAGGATGAAATGCAGACGGTCAACGGGCACGTGAAAAGATGCTCAATAGTGCTAATCATCAGGGAATGTCTGCCAATTTTCTTTTCATTGTAAAGGTATGCTTTTTCCTGACTCATTAATAAGTAGTCTCTGGGATAACATTTTGGTATCGTGTAACTAAACATTCCCCAATACATTTTCACCCAGTAGTTTTAGCAGGCTTTGGATGATCCTTGTTTGAGTCACCCCAGAGACTGAAAACTAAAATTTCTTAATTTTATTATTCCAGCTCTACTCACATGCATGTATGCGTGTGCTCAATCATGTCTGACTCTTTGTGACTCCATGGACTGTAGCCTGCCAGGCTCCTCTGTCCAAGGAATTTTCCAGGCAAGAATGCTAGAACGGGTTGGCATTTCCTACTCCAGGGAATCTTCCCAACCCAGGGATCAAACCTATGTCTCCTGAATTGGCAGGCAGATTCTTCACCTTTTGCCATTGAACAGTCTTTTGTGAAAAGTGAAGATAAGATGCCTTTCTTTAGGATTTCTATGGTCTCATGGGCTTTTGAAAATTAAATTCATTTCCCCCCAACTTTTAAAAATCCCCAGATTGTCCCATGTTAGGCTTGTCATGCTTGCAGCTTTTGCTTTAGCCCTGTACTTACCCTTCTCTGCACATTTTCTTTGCTTTCTGACATACCATGCCCCAGGTTCACCTTGTACATTCTCCATCTGATCTAGAATTAGCCATTTCCCTAGGGAACATCCCTTCCTTTCAGTGGTGAACAGTACTTTGAAACCAAGGTCTTGGCACTAGTATGTTCATTTCCTCTGGGTGACTTTGCTTCTGGGCCTCTTCAGTGGATAGAGCTAGGAATGTACATATTTTTAAAAGCATGAGTTCATGCTGGCAACTCTACTGCAACTCTACTGCTCAGGGCCCCTGAACTTCCCCATTCCATGTTTATACATTGCTTTTCAAACAGTGAGAAGCTTGATTCCTAATACCATCAATATATTTACTCACTTGCCTTATCCTACAATATACACTCAAAATAATAATTTTAAGAAAAAAAAACCAAATCTGCCAAGTCATGTTCATGATATTTTTGTTGTCCTTTTTACCCTGATAAAGTATCTCATAAAAGGTATGCCGTTGTTACTGTTTAGTCATCAAGTTGTGTCTGACTCTTTTGTGAAGCCATAGACCATAGTCTTCCCGGCTCCTCTAGCCATGGGATTTTCTAGGCAAGAATACTGAAAGAGTGAGTTGCCATTTCCTTTTCCTGGGGATCTTCCCAACCCAGAGATCAAACCCGGGTCTCTAGCACTGGCCGGAGGATATGTTACCACTGAGCCCCCCTCCTGGAAAACCCCACAAAGGATATACAATCAGAGAAATATGTCCAAGAGTGATTTCAAGAAGTCTTTTTAAAAATGTGTTTATCACTGTAGTATAAAATTATCTGTTCCTGATTGAATTAAATTTATGTTTTTTTTTCATTCTGTTGATATAATTTTATATTTGAATGTGAATACTTACATAGCTCAAAAACTCCCCAAGCTATAAAAAAGTTGTTCTCAAAAAAGTCGTCTCACATACTTTCCAATCCTGTCACCACTCCATTCCTCCTGCTCTGACTTTACATAGGGAATCATTTACATTCGTTTCTAGTTCAATATTCCTATTTTTCATCAATGGTTTGCCATTTCCTACATATATACATATATATGTGTGTATGTATATATATATAGATATATATATATCTATATATATATACACATGGATCTATATATAAAGAAAAAGCAACTCCATGTCCATATGATGCTGTTGCTGCCGCTGCTGCCAAGTCACTTCAGTCATGTCCGACTCTGTGCGACCCCATAGATGGCAGCCCACCAGGCTCCCCCGTCCCTGGGATTCACCAGACAAGAACGCTGGAGTGGGTTGCCATTTCCTTCTCCAATGCATGAAAGTGAAAAGTGAAAGTGAAGTTGTTCAGTTGTGTCCAACTCTTAGTGACCCCACGGACTGCAGCCTACCAGGCTCCTCCATCCATGGGATTTTCTAGGCAAGAGTACTTGGGTGAGTTGCCATTGCCTTCTCCATGTCTGTATAGGTATAGATATATAAAAATGGTAGCAGACTCTTTTGCACCTTGCTTTTTTCCCTCCATATTCATTCTCAGAGATGATCTTCCTTCTTTTCTATAATTCTGCTGTAGGAGAATATTCTCTTGTGTGGATATAGCAGGTTTCTTTCTTTTTTCTTTTCATTTATTTTTATTAGTTGGAGGCTAATTACTTTACAATATTGTAGTGGTTTTTGTCATACATTGACATGAAGGAAGCTGTGGTACATATACACCATGGAATATTACTCAGCAGGGTTTCTTCAACCAGCCTCCAATGGGTAGACCTAGGTGGTTGATTTCCTATATTTTGCCCTGACAAATAATGGCACAGTGAATAACCTTTTATATATGATATTTTTGTATCTGTAGCAGTTATCTCTTGAGGCAAGTTCTTAAAAGTGGAACTTCTGGGTCAAAAGGCGTTTTGATAAATATTGCCAAACTCTCCTCCACAGTGGTTGTATGATTTTTTGTATTCCTACCAACAATGTTTGAGAGTCTTTTTCCTTCGTGTGGTCAACAGAGTGCATTATCAAACTTTGAACTTTAGGAATAGATTTTTAAGAAAGTTTTTCCAGGAAATTCTTTTTATTTTAATTTATTTTATATTGGAGTATAGCCAATTAACAATGCTATGATAGTTTCAGGTGGACAGCAAAGCAGTTCAGGCAAATATATACATGTACCCATCCTCACTCAAGCTTTCTTCACATTCAGGCTGCCACATAACATGGAGCTGAGTTCCCAAAAGTTTTCGAGGTAATTCTGATGTGCAGTCAGATTGGGAACCATTGGCCTAGATTGTCAACAACTCTATGAGATGGCAATTTAATTTTCCTCGGTTTGATATCTGGTGTTAAGGATTAAACACTGTGTGATATCTGAATTAAAAATACACCCCATGCTCACTTTAAAAAGGATCTTTCCTGTTGGGAGTAACATATACGCAATACTATATATAAATTAGATAAAAACAAAAAGCAAGTACCTACTGTATAGCACAAGAAGCTATACTTGATGTTTTGTAATAATCATATTTGGGAAAAGGATGTGAAAAAGTATATGTATACTTTTGTACTTTGCTGTACGCCTGAAACAATGCAACACTGAAAATCAACTATACTTCAATAAAGATCCAAGCAAAAAAATAAATAGATAAATAAAAATAAAAAGGTTTTTTTTTTTTTTTTTGCCTGTTTGACATCATTTTAGATCCTTACTGATGTGATAATGTCCACTCTGGACTGAGGCCTATTTAGGTATCAGCAGGGAGCACTCCCAGAGGACCCAACATCTAAGTTGAGTCATTCAAGTTACTATGCATTCAAACAATAGTGTCAAAATGAAGTGTCAGAGTCGAGGTACCATATTTCAAAGGTTCTAAGACATTATTTAAAATAAAATTTAAAAAAATCTCCTTAATCAGTTTGTATCTTACTAGTTGATGATATATCATGATTAAATTGACAGCTTTTTCTCTCTCTTGAAGAACAGTTTCTACTATCTTTAATATGGAATTTTAGAAGTAAGAGGGTAATTAATTGAAGAGAACCAAAGTGGCACTGTAGGCAAATTATATGCATGGTCTCTTAGTGATCTTGGACACATATATAATCAGAGTAGAGGAAAATGTGGTCAATCTCTGATGGCTCTGTCCTAAACCCTATGACCTGGGTGACAATAGGCAGTCTTGGTTCCCGCATTCCTTTGCCTCAGTGGTCCAGCCTTCCATGTTCTCCCCTCGATTCTCAGTTGCCTCTGACAATTGGTTATGGGGCCTCAGGGGCTGCCTGCCTTTGCCCCAGCATCTAGTTATTTGTAAGAAACAGAGTCGGCTCTCTTGACTTCTAAAATTGTTCTCTGCCACAGCCACTACTGCGGTACTTTTTCTCAGTCAGATGTTGTGCTCTTCACCTATGTGCAGAGCCACCTGCATCCCAAGGCCAGCAATGGGTTTCCTAATCAGGGAGTCCCAGCCTTACCTTCAAGGTCAATAGCCCCCCTGGCCACATCTCCTTCGTGGAGCTGACTATATGTGCCGGTCTGCTTTTCTGCACAGTCTCCATACAGTGACCACACAGTCCCCATGGCTGCCCTCCCAGTGGACACTCACTCTGGTCCAGTGCCCAGGTCTGCTCTACCACCAACCAACAGTCTACGGCCACAGGAAGTCTTCCTCCCTGCTGGGTCAAAACTCTCGGACAAGCCAGTTACGCTCATTCTGTGGTTTCAGAAAGAAAGAATTTCTTGACATGTTTCAACTACAAAGACTTCATCCTGACAATAATCAGATTGCCCTTTAATTCCACTTTTAAATTCCCCTTATAATATCTGCCCAACAGAGATGACAGCCAAGCAGATGAAATCAAGCCTCTCAGAATTTAGAATCTATGAATTTTTTTTCCTATATGGCAGATTTTTGAAGTATGCTTTGTAATAGTTGCTTTTGATTTTGTCTTTGCTACTGCTATCTGAGGGTAACATCACAGCAGTAGCCTAAAATATTTTGGAATCTGATTAGTGAACTGTTGAGGAAAAAATGCTTATGACAGTATCTAGAAAAACAGCAAGTGGGAATTTGCTGTGTGACGCAGGGAGCTCAACCCAGTGCTCTGTGACAACCTGAGGGGTGAGTGGGGAGGCAGAAAGGAGGGGGTTCAGGAGGGAGGGGACATATGTATATCTGTGGCTGATTCACGTCAAGGTATGACAGAAACCAACACAATACTGTAATTATCTTCCAATATAAAAAATGTTAATTGAAAATTTTATTTGAATTTAAATTTGTCAACCCCACTCACACTTTATAAAGATTTTCATTTCAATGTCTATCTTGAATGCAAACTAATTGCTCTCTCAATTTACTCAGCTCTATTTTATAATATTAAATCTAGTGTTTTTGGTGATAAAAATATTCTTTTGTATGTGAAATCCTTTACATTCCTGGCTGTCTTTCAGATGGTCACTGGGAATAAAAACATGGAGGAGAGGCTGAGAAAATATTTCAGGCAGAGGGAAGCCATGTAGGAAGGACACAGACAGAAAAAAAGAACTGTGTAAAGAAGATACTGGAAAGTAAACTGTAAGGCATGAAAGAGAAAAAGAGGAAACTGGAGAAACTGGTTATAAGCCAAGCAAGACACTGAAAACCTTATCTTGCTTCTTAAAGTTCCTGAACACAATTCTGTGAAGCCAGGGCCTTACAAATGTCTGTGGAAGCTTTATTATGTGCTGGTCCCTCTGCAGTCAAGACAGTAGCTGTCAGCCCCCAAAGGGTGGTATGGAAGTGACTTTTAAAGAGTTCAAGATCACATATAGGGAGGCTGGTAGAAAGACTGCTGTAAATATTCAGATGAACTCGAACTCTGATCATTATGGACATCAAGGCTGTCACATTTTAATCTACTTTTGGATTCCAGCTCCTGATATATTCAGTTCAGTCTTGTCCAACTCTTTGTGATGGACTGCAGCACACCAGGCCTCCCTGTCCATCACCAACTCACAGAGTTTACTCAAACTCATGTCCATTGAGTTTGTGATCTCATCCTTTGTCTTCCCCTTCTCCTTCCGCCTTCAATTTTCCCAGCATCAGGGTCTTTTCCAATGAGTCAGTTCTTTGCATCAGGTGGCCAAAGTACTGGAGTTTCAGCTTCAGCATCAGTCCTTCCAATGAATATTCAGGACTGATCTTTAGGATGGAGTGGTTGGGTCTCCTTGCAGTGCAAGGGACTCTCAAGAGTCTTCTCCAACCCCACAGTTCAAAAGCATCAATTCTTCAGTGCTCAGCTTTCTTTATAGTCCAACTCTCACATCCATGCATGACTACTGGAGAAACCATAGCTTTGACTAGATGGGCCTTAGTTAGCGAAGTAATGTCTCTGCTCTTTAATATGCTGTCTAGGTTGGTCATAACTTTTCTTCCAAGGAGTAAGCATCTTTTAATTTGTTAAAACTAACAAATATGTTAAAACTGATATGTTAAAACTAACCAAATTCTTAAGTTGCTAAACTTCAATTTGTGTTTTTTATTTCCTCTTATAGAAATGTCTCTGATAAGTTAAGTTATACCTTCACACTTGTGTGTAAGCAAGTAAGTGTAAAGATACAAATAACCAAAAGAAAATTCAACTGTGGGCTTGGAAAGGATACATTGGGTAGGTATTCACCCAGAGAAGGCAATGTGTACAAATGTAAATACAATTGTTATAATAGATGATAAAATATATTACCATAGCAATTATGCCAAAGACAATGTCAGAAAGAAAAGAGAACTTAGGGTATATAAAAGAATTGTGCAGGCACTTTTACTTCTAAATGGAAAACAAAGGCACACACATAGAAATGACTGAAAATCAGTTTGGTTTGAACTGAAGATGAATTGATTTTTTTCCTAGCCCCATAGTCAGGATAATGAAGAAACTAAAAAAACCTAAGTTGTTCACAACTGAGAGGGCAAGAAGAACTAGAATAAGTCCCTGTTTGTAAGTAACAGAAAACTCTAACTTAAAAATGAAAGGAAATTTATTGATTAACGTGATTGAAAAATACAGAGACAAGGCAGACTTCAGAAAAAATTTGACTTTAACACATGGTATTGTTGTGAATGATTTTCTCCATTTTCTCCCTCTGGGCAGTTGTCTTATTTTTAGGCTGGCCTCCCTTACAATAAATGCTAGAACCTCCCAGGACCACATGCTTCCTCATGTATTTCTGGAACAGGGGCAAGAACTTCTTCAGAAGTCATAGACTGAAAATCCTGAACTTCAATTCCATCAGCTGTCATCACCACATGACTGCCCTTGACCCACTGGCTATGACCAGTGGACCAGTGGATAGTCAGATGCTGAATGACTTGGGCTGGGTTCTGTATCCGTCACTGAACCAATAACTTCGACAAGAAGATTCTGTTATTTCAATTGACTCAGATCAATCAGAGTCCACTCCGGGTAGTCTTGTTCAGGTTACTCAGCCAAAGGGATCCATAGCAACTAGAATTTGGCCCACAATCTGCTTTCCAAGCTATGCATCCTCACCTTGGGCTGTATTTTCTGGAAGAAGGACAGTTTTTTTTTTTATAATTCACATAGAAGCACAATCCTACCTGTAGGAATAGGTCTGTGTTGACCCATTCATGGCAATTTACATTTTTTCGTGTCACATAGAGGTGCCTATGTGAGCTTACCAGTGGATATGACTCTGGATTTGAGAGATCAACCCTAACTTTTTTTTTTTTCGTGTCTATTTGGTACTCAGATTCAGGCTCCACCCTGCTATTTTTCTAAGAATCTGATCTGCATCAATGGGTTCCCTATCCTCTGATCCCAGTTGTCGGGCTCAAGCACAAGTTTGCTGTGGGCTGGCTGCATCTTTTTGCCGTAGGACAAGCTCTTGCCAACAGTCTTCCCCACATGTGTTTCTGTCTCTGCCCTTTATCTTTAGGTTCTGTGAACTGCTCCCTCCCCTTGCCTCTTCAGGCCCCAAATGACACAATTCCTCCTCCTGACTCTACTGTTCCTAGTGTCAGCTTCAAAAATATTCACAACCTAAAAGTTGAGAGTTCTGTTTTATTTGGCGAAAATTTTTAGGATTTAAGCCTGGGAGCCAGCATCTCAAGTATCCCTGAGAAAACCGCTCCCGAGGAAGTGAGGGGAGGAGCCAGGTTAAATGGAAGTGAATATCAAATGGTGATTTTTAATTAAAGGAAACCAGGTATCCCAAGTTAAGGAATTTAGTGCTTTCTACATGGGGAAGATGCAAGAGTCTGGGCTCGCTGAAATCATTCCTTTCATGTACATCTCAGCTATGGGGCCAGTATCCACTTTCACATCCTAAGCTTGCTTTCCTTAGGACTCACCCTAGGCAGTGGTTGCAGTCTGATGGTTGCCAGATTGAAGGTTTCCTTCTCCTTCTTGAATGCCTGTAGGGCTCACAGGCTCACACTGAGGACTGCAATCATTGACTGCCATCCTTGTTTACTGACATGGCAGGAAATATTCCATTTCTCACTAGCCTCCAGATGTCTTTCTCCTTGCTTTGCCCTCACCTTTGTAGACAGTGCCTCTGCTAACCTCTCCCCAAAGACCCTGTATAATATGCTTCCTCATGGGGGAGTACCTTGCTGAGTGATGGAAAGTAGCCGCGGCGCCTCCAATGCTCCGTAGTCACCTTGGTGACCTTCTGGTTCTCTGGAAGTCAAACTCAGCTGGTCCAGGTAAAAATCCAGGTACAAGGGGAAAACTTCATTTTTTAATGATCTCTAGGGCTTTACTGGTAGTTCAGTGGTAAAGAATCTGCCAGCCAGTGCAGGAGATCATGGGTTCAATCCCTGGGTCATGAAGACCCCCTGGAGAAGGCAATAGCAACCTACTCCCAGTAATCTGCCTGGGAAATCCCATGGACAGAGGAGCATGGTGTGCTACAGTCCATGGGGTCAAAAAAGAGTGGGACATGACTTAGTGGCTAAACAACAACAACAACAACAATGACCTCTACTTAAAATGCCAAAGGTCTAAATTTGAGAAAACTAGAGAAAAACAGTTCTACATCAGGATATTTTACTCTAAACTTGGAGATAGATGCATCTTCTAAATTCGACAGATTAGAGTGCTGAAATGTTCCAGATCACTTCTGGTGAAAAACCACAAACAATATTTTATCAGGCCAAAAGAAGAAAGGAGGAAATGAAGGAGCTCAGAAATCTCAGGAGAGCTCGTCCAACACTCTACCTTTATCCTAGATCATTTCTGTAGATGATGGCTCTGTTCATCAGGATTGGATACACCTAAGGGGGAGTTTTTAGCTAAGAAAAACAGAATACCTCAATTAAGAAAAAGAATGCATTGTGAGTTTGTCTTGAAGTCTGTCTGTACTGCACAACTTTCTTAAGCCAACATTTTAACCTAGTGAGCAAAGAGTTCAGTGCTGCCCTTAGCAGAGAACCAAAAATTAAAGATAAGCAATGGTTCAGATTTTCCACGGCCTTGACTTAGCTAAGTCCGGAATCCCAACCAAATCTGCATTTGGTTAAGCAATTTGGCACAGTTTTCTACTTTGAAGCATTAAACTATAATTATAAGACATTCTTATTTCATTCATTCTTATTGTCCCTAGAGTAGATATAACTAGGGAAGTCACTTCCTTCTCTTTAAAGGAAAAGAGGAAATGAACTAACAAACAAAAAACTCAGCAAATAAATAAGAACAAAGAGAAAATATGCAAGACAAAATTTGGTGAAGCTGGAAAATTGTGTATATGGCATGTTTTATAGTTTGAGCAAAACAAAATAACTGATTGTATTAGTACATCAGTAATGACTCAAATACTCAAAAGGTAATCTGGAGGCACCTCTCATCAGAGAAAAAAAAATTTGAAGTTTCTCTGACAAATCTGAGTAACCAAGGGTAGTGTTAAACTCCTTACAATCAGGCTTCTCCTTGATTAAAAAAAAATTCCTCTGCTGTTTTGCTGTCATACTTGTTAAATGGGTCAAGACTGGTGCTTTCTTAGTTGGAAGTGTAAGTTGATACGAGGGGTGGGAAGAGGAAGGACAGGAATTTATTAATAGTAAGTTAAAAAAAAAAAAAAAACACCACCACAACAACATAAAAACCTTATTCAAGTCAAAAGGAAGGAAATGTAGGCCTAGTGAAGAATGACTGTTCTTCCTTCTCTACCAGCCAAGATCAAATCCCATTATAAAAACACCAGCAAACCAAGAAAAAGGTTTCTCTGCTGAATTATGTGAGGCTACCTGAAATCAGGATGATTAATTAGGACACTTCTCTGATCCTTTCAACTCTTATGATTTATTCATTCAGTGCCACTTCTTGTACAACTATCAGGGGCAATGGTGCTTCCTAACAGGGGAAATGTAAAAGAATAATATGTAGTTTGTACTTTAAGAGAGCTCACATTCTAGAAAGGTATACATATACTGCTTACATAAATAAAGCTTCATTTTCTATCACCCGTCCAGTACTCTGAAACTCAAGGTCTCCTTTCCCCACCACACTTCACTCCACTGGGTAGCAAGGAAAAAGATGTTTTCTCTGCCTGCTCTAGTTTAAACAGTCTATTTTGACTTCAGATCTCTTTTTGAGGTTAAATATTCCCATGAATTCTAAGTTTAAATCATTATCATGACAGCCTTTCCCTTCTTCCTTCCCAAAGTGCTGTTGGTCGTTATGATTCCCCCTGGCATTGAAAGGCACATGGTCTCATGCCGGTCGTTTGCTGATTTCTGCAGTGGGGTGGCTGGTCCAACCCTTGGGTCCATCCAGCTCACGTGTGGTTTGTGGGATCATGTTTCTGAGCAGGAGATTGAAATATGCTCTTAAAGTCAGCAGCGAGAGAATGCTTGGATCTACTCATGACTGGACACATACTTTCTGGTCTACATTTGTGGCTTATGGAACTTGTAGAGGCTAGCATGGTGCCTGATCAGAGTGATACTGGCTAAATTTTTCTATTTTAGTATTATGAATCAACTTTTCTGTAGCCTTTTTAATGATAAGTCATATATTCTAAAAAAGCCTATGTACTACATGGGAATTCCCTGGTGGTCTAGTGGTTAGGACTCTATGCTTTCACTGCTGAGGATGAAGGTTCAATCTTTGGTTAGAGAATTAAGATCCCATAAGACACCTGCCACAAAATAGATTGTACTACCTTCAAATAAAGTTCTCAATTAAAAAAAAAGCCTAGAAACTGCACAGTCAGTGTTGAGTACATGTTGGGTCCTACTCTGCCTTCCATTCTTTATAGTAATTAACTGCTAAATAACTAACAGTTTTTTATTTTCTAAATGGAAAAAAAAAATCCACAAAATGTTTTCTCACTTCAAGCTAACTGAGTCCTAACACACAGGGTTCCTATCACACATGAGAAGTGGACATTGTTTTAGTAGTCATGTCAGTACCAGCCAGAAAGGTGGTAAAAAGCCCTCTAAGAATTAATAAAATCTTATAGGAATTCAAACTCTCAGTTTGTTAAAACATAAGGTGCTTAGTTATTTTCAGCATTATATTTCATATGTGTTTGCATTTAAAATTTGTATTTATTCTTTAAACATCAACAGAGAACATGACAAGGAAATTTTACTTATGATTGTTTCAGACAAAATTCAGTTTTTTTCCCCCCAGTTTCCTTATTATCTGTAACTATATATATATATATATATATATATATATATATATATATATATATACTGCTGCTGCTAAGTCACGTCAGTCGTGTCCGACTCTGTGTGACCCCATAGACGGCAGCCCACCAGGTTCCCCCGTCCCGAGGATTCTCCAGGCAAGAACACTGGAGTGGGTTGCCATTTCCTCCTCCAATGCAGGAAAGTGAAAAGTGAAAGTGAAGTCGCTCAGTCATGCCTGACTGGTAGCCACCCCATGGATTGCAGCCTACCAGGCTCCTCTGTCCATGGGATTTTCCAGGCAAGAGTACTGGAGTGGGCTGCTATTGCCTTCCCCGATATAATCATAGAAAAGATTTATAAATATGTGTTTGTACAAAGTTGCAGTAATAAGATATATACAATTTCAAGCCATTTTTCTCTTAATATTAAACATTATTTTCCATATTGCTGTTATATGTATGATATGCATGATTTTACTAATAACAATATTCCATAATTTAGAAGTTCCTCCATGACATATTTAGGTTATTTCTTAGTTTTTCATGATTATACGTAGTATTACAATGGCCACTTTTAGGAACATGACAGAGATCATTCTTCCTCTTGAGTAATACCTTAGTAATTTGTTTCCCAAGAAGAACTCCCTGAGTTACAGAGAATGAAACTGGATCCTTATGATCTATATTCCTGGGCGGTCCTCCAAAAGGGCTGTGTCTACAACAACGCATGCAGGACCCTGCTTTCTCACGGCAGCCCCTGCTCGCTCTAGTTCATGTTTAGTCTTTTTTCTGGCATGATTGGCTTTTTCTCTTATCCGGAGTCTTTCATTTCTTTTTAAGTCAGATTTGAAATGTGTTTCTTCTATAGTTAGAAGAGTTCTTTTTTCTTTTTCTTTTTAATTTAAGCATCTCCTTTTCAAATATAGCAAAGAGGGTTAAAGTACCTTTCACAGAAAACAACGGGGTTTTGTTTGTTTAATGTGCAACATATCTGGAAGGCTCCCCAAGTGACTCAGCAGTAAAGAATCTGCCTGCCAAGCAGGAGGCACGGGTTCGATCCCTGGGTCAGGAAAATCCCCTGGAGAAGAAAATGGCAATCCACTCCAGTATTCTTGCCTGGGAAAACCCATGGACAGAGGAGCCTTACTGGCTAAAGTTCATGGGGTCTCAAAGAGTCGGATAACAGTGAAACCAGTGACTAAACCACAACAGCTTATCTGGAAGTAAAACTTACAGAGGAATGACTCTGTCCTAAGTGCTTTATGTGTATTAGTTTGTTGAACCTTCATAATTGTGCATTATTTCCACTCAGTGGATCAGATCACGGAGACAGAAAAGTAAAATAATTTGTCTTTTGCACGTAGCTAGTAGGTAACCCGGCAGAGATCCCAACTCAGAAAAGTCTGATTCCAGAGCAGAGTCACTAAACCACTGTGCTATTTTAGAAATGGCAGCAGAAACTAAGATCTACTAAACGGAAGTTCCATGGAAGACTTGTATTTTTTCTTAGGAATTTAGATTGGAAACTGGCCAGGAAAAATAGTCCTCCTTTAATAAATTTTCTTCTTATCACTCTCATCCTCTCCTATTATAAGGGACAGAATGGGGATGGGTAGAATATACATGACAAATGGGATGTTAATCTTTCTTACTTCCATAAACTTTTCACTCAATGAAGATTACCAAATAAAATATGAAAAAATTTTTCTGTCAACGATTTGTGAGCCAAACTTTAATCATATTCTTCAGTGAAGCCTAAAATCAACAACGGATGCATACAACAATAATTTCTTATGCTGCATCTTTTCCCTGAGGCCACAAAGACGTTTACAAATACTAAACCCAACAAGGTTGCCAATTATTTACTTTTTGAAATGAAAGTTTATTTTGTCCATTAATTACTTGTTCTCTGTGTGCTTGCTCCGTAGAATACTGTTGAGCTAGAAGAGAGAAGCACATTTGTAGATGAATATCTAATTCTGTTTTTTACTATTAGGTCTGACCCATTTCTCTTTGTGTTTATAAGTTTTAAGAATTCTCATACTTCAAAGGTAGAAACCAAACACAAAGAAGACATAAAAATATAGCTTAAGGAGGAAAAGCATTCACAATAAAAGTTATACTTTGCATTTTTAACTGTTTAACTTTCAAAATGCACTTTTAATGTTACTTTTATTGAAGGATAGCTGAGACAAACTATTATTTATGTTATTTTCAGCTCAATATGAGGACGTGTCTGTAGACAGATGTTAGTCTCATTTATTTTACAGATGAGTAAATGGAGGCAAAAAGAAGTCAGTCATGAACCATTAAAAAAATCCATCCTTTCTCTGCTTTCCTTAGCTCAGTTCAGTTAGAAAGACAAACTGGGGACTTCCCTGATGATCCAGTGGATAAGACCTCAAGTTCTCAATGCAGGGGACCCAGGTTTGATGCCTGATCAGGGAACTAAGATCCTACATACCACAAATAAATCCATGCACCTCAAATAAGTCCATGTGCCACACTACTGAACCTGCGTACCATGACTAGTGAAGACCCAGCACAGCCAAAATAAATAATAATAATAATTATAAACCCCCCAAACAACAAAAAACCTGTTTCTAAAAAAAAAAAAAAAAAAAGACAAACTGGTGTCTAAGATACACTTCTTAGCATACTTCTTAGCATAGACCCATACACACGTACACACCTGATGATGGGCAACATGAGACATATAAAAACATGTTTTAGGAAAATTTTAGGTCTAACACATATTCTGTGATATAGTTGCTGTCTTGGGCTGCCCAAATCTGCAATTTGGCAGCTGTAGCCAATTTGCTGAAGAATCATATCTCTGCCATTTCTCGTTTTCTCATCCAGGTGGTAAAATGATAGACTACTCATGAATCTACTCATTTAGTTGGCTAGTATCTAATTAGAGAAGAAGCAAGCTGTTCTTTCTCTCACATCAGAGGTGAACAGACCAGCCTATGGCTCCTTCCACCAGGTGAGCCCGCAGTGGCGCTTGGCTGGACTTCCTGCACTGAGTCAGCACAGGTCTGCTGGAGCTGACTCTAACTGGGGCCTCTTGGGAGCAGGGTTGTTTGAAAAAAATGGCCTCAGGATCTGTGGAGAAAACCTCTGGGGTTCTAGCTGCCACTGGAGCTATTGGCAAGTCAGGACTAATAAGACACACAATTTTCTTATTCTGTTTTTGTTTAAAATTTTTCTTTCCTTTGTAGTCAAATTTAGCTTAATTTTTATAGACCCAATCTCAAAACCCCTCACAAAGTTTCTGTCATAATAGACTGGAAAGTTATACTTTGTGCTTAACTTTATTCGTGCTTCAGTTGGGACAGTAAACCACTTAACCAAGCATTATTTTTACTCTAACTCTTATACAGGTATCCCCTGCTTTTTGAAAGTTTGCTTAATGCCACTTCAGTTTTGCAAAAGACCAACGTTAGCATCTGTTTTTGTTACTGAATCAAACTTAGGTATACTAGCCACCACACAGTAAAGCCAATCTACTGACACTCGGTTGTGGTGAAGAAAAGAATAGTGTTGATTACAAGGCTAAGCAAGGAGTGTGGGTGGCTAATGCTCTAAAGGCCTGAACTCCTCGATGGCTTTCGAGGAAAGATTTCTAAAGACAGGGTGAGGGAGGGTGTTGCAGAGTGCCGGATCAGCTCCTATACATTCTTCTGATTGATTGGCAGTTAGGTAATTGGGAGTCAACCTTCTAACAGGTTTGGGGTCTATGTGCTGATGTTCGGTATTCAGTCTGCAGTTAACTTCTTCCATCTGGTGGGAGTTTCAGTATCTGCAAAATAACTCAAGGATGAGACTCAGAATATTATCTATAGCCCTTGAAAGGAAGGAAAGGTCCTTGATTTTGCTTTATGCCTAAACTATTATTATTTTGTCTTGCCAGACTGCTTTCCTTTGTTTCTGTATTTTCTCACTTCTCTGATTAAATTTGCTCTTTAGAACTTGGGGAAGGCCTAGGCTGCTAAAGTTTTTCTACAAGTAGAGAACATGGTGGTAGGGGGGAATGTCCACCCTGGGAAGGCAGCATAGGGTCCTGCTCTGTTACAATCCCCTTTTCTTCAATACTCCTCAACCTTGATGCTTTTGAACTGTGGTGTTGGAGAAGACTCTTAAGAGTCCCTTGGATGGCAAGGAGATCCAACCAGTCCATCCTAAAGGAAATCAGTCCCGAGTGTTCATTGGAAGGACTGATGCTGAAGCTGAAACTCCAATACTTTGGCCACCTGATGCAAAGAACTGACTCATTGGAAAAGATCCTGATGCTGGGAAAGGTTGAAGGCGGGAAGAGAAGAAGACAGAGGATGAGATGGTTGGATGAGATCACGGACTCAATGGACATGAGTTTGAGTAAACTCTGGGTGTTGATGATGGACAGGGAGGCCCAGCGTGCTGCAGTCCATGGGGTCACAAAGAGTCAGACACGACTGAGGGAGTGAAGTGAAGTGAACTGAACTGAACCTTGATAGGGAGCAGGTGTGGACAAGGAAGGGAACGAAGTTTTGCATAGAGAGGTTAATCATAAACTCAACAGAGGAACGCCGTTTCAATTTCGCTAACTGAAAGAAATCGGAAAAGGGTTTTTGCTTTAGCAAAAGAAAAAAAAAAGTGAAAAGGAAAAATAACCCTAGCAGCAAGAATATCACTGCCAAACTCCTTGCCTGGGAACTACACTTAGCATCTCAGCATCAGACTGGTATAGCTTTGTACTATGCCTGTGAGCAGCTGTACTCGATCTCAATTTTGTTTGTGCGTCCATGAGCAAGAAGTGTTCACAGATAATTGCTTCTTCCCTTGATGCCATTTAGGCTTAGGAAAGGTTTCATAGACATGTTCAACTTTCAGATACAGGAGAACTTGTATTTGTTAGAACTTGGCTTCTTGGTTACCATAAAGACTTAAGACTTTGGTCTAGATGGGTGAGGATAAAGATAAACCAGCTGAAGGGTTTTGAAAGAAGAAAGGCAACCAGCTTTCCAAAATGACACTTGTATCCTTGCTATAGATGCTGACAAGCATAAATGTCTAGTTAAGTTTGTACTAGTTCTTTAGGTTTTTAAATATACATAGTTAAATGAATACTTATGTTTTCTGGCACTAATTTCTTTGCATTTGTACATTTCTTTCTTGTCTAATGGATTTAAAGAATAGGACTTTTTCATTTTGTCCTATGTATTTTCACACAAAACACATTTTGTAGCTATATCTCATTGTCCAACTCATGTCTTCATTCATCTTGAGCCACTGAAGGATTTCTGCTTCCTTGAACCTAGAGATTCTATTATGTGTGTTCAAAATGATCAAAAACTGATCATTCAGAGTTACTGTATTTACATGTGATTTGACTAATGAAGTCAATATGACTTTAAATGTTAAAATAATAGAGCAAATTTTTTTTTTTGTTTTATTCCTATAGAGGCTACATTTTAATTTTGAAAGCATTCAGTTGTGTCCTATCTCCTATTTAGAGAGAATAATGCTTTTCTTTCTTTCTTTTTTTTTTTTTTGAGAATAATGCTTTTCAAATATGGCTGTCATGATAAAAGACAAAAAACATCCTTATTAGATAGAGATGCATATTGAAACATTCACAAGAGAAAAAAGAAGAGTTGATATCTGGGATTTGCATTTAAATACTTGAGTGAAAAACAATTAAGGGGGAAATGAAACACAATTGGCAAAATATTGACAGTTGTTCAAGAAAGGTAATGAACAAGCACATGGACTTATTTTATTAGTTGATACACTTATTTTATATTTAAAATTTTCCAGAATAAAAGAACCAGGTTTACCACTTTGAGGTCCATTCTACCTCTGCCTCTTGCTTCAGTGAATCACATATTTTCACTGTTCATTGAAAAGAACATGTCATCTTATCTGTCTCATACAGATAAAACTTTAATTTATCTAACAAATACACCTCTGGATTGGGAGAGTAGAAACACACACCTTGAAGTCAGACAGGTTCTATTTTTTATTTTGAATCCTCATTCCACCCTCCTGACTGCATAATCTTAAACAATTTACTTAACATTTCTTATCTACATTTTAAAAATTGAAGTATAGGCAATTTACAATGTTGTGTTAGTTTTGGGTGTACAGCAAAAGTAGTTTTATTCTTTTTCAGATTCTTTTCTCTTACAGGTTATTATGAAATATTGAGTATAGTTTCCTGTGCTATAAAGTAGATCCTTGTTGGTTATCTATTTTATATATATATAGTAGTGTGTATCTGTTAAACTCTCATCCCAAATTTTTCATCTTTCAAGTGAGGATAACATTATTATCACCTAGTTGTTGAGACAATAAGATGAGAACCTAGCATTAAATGCTGTGGATTCTTAGTATTTAATAAATTATAATTTAAAATAAAAATTATGAATACATGTTAGTAATAGCAGTACTAGGAATAGTTGGCTGTGACTGTATTCTTGGAGTTGTGTGAATCTAATATCTACTGTGAAGGACCTTTTCTCCTTCCAAGGTAATTCATGGTAGCAATGAACAGGATGTGTGTGTGTACTCAGGCGTGTCTTACTCTTTGCCACCCCATGGAAGGTAGTCCGCCAGGCTCCTTGGTCCATGGGATTTCCCAGGCAGGAATACTGGAGTGGGTTGCCATTTCCTTCTCCAGTGGATCTTCCTGACTCAGGGATCGAACGCTTGTCTCTTGCGTCTCCTGCATTGGCAGGTGGATTCTTTACTGCTGTGGCCACCTGGAAAAGAAATCTATTCTATGTGTTTGAAATGTTTGATTTTCCTTCACAAACATTTTACTCAGCAGATTTGGGGGAGAAATATGCATTCATCTGTGAATGCCTGTTCAAGGGCTGCCGCCTCTCTGAAGCCTCTCTGGACTCCTCCAGGAAGCATCAGAACTTCCTCTTTTTCATTCTCTCAGTGCCTTGCGTGCATATGAAAGTACTTGCCCCAGATTATTGTCTGTGTTTAATTTGGGCATTTTACTCCCAGAATCCAGCATGTTGAATTGTAAGTCACAATTTTAATTCCTCTTCCCTGTTGCTTCCAGCTCTCTCCCAGGATCATATTGGCTGCTTAAAACACACATGAGGGTTTCCTTAATGAATGAAGGAAGGAATAAATGAATGAATGACCCTTCTTATTTATTAAGAGTTTCCTTTATTTTTCTGGACAGCTCCGTTAGTCAGATCACCTAAATGGAGATCAAAGTCCACAACTCCTTGTTTTGTCCCATTTATGTTACTCAAGGTTCATGTTTTATGACGGTCTATGGATAATTCTTCTTACATTTCTGGGAGGGAAAAAAAAACAGCACTGGCAGGGAGCAGGATGGAATAGGGGTGAGAGCAAGGGGGAAGGCTGGACTCCCGCTAAAATTTTTCTGAGTAATTATTCTATTTTTATAAATGGGGAATGGCAAACTTGAACAACTGAAAATCATGCCATTCATCACATTTTCTAATACCTGTGCTAAAAGACAACATTTAGGGGCAGAACATATGTTCTAGCAGGTCAGAATATTAATACCATGAGTCGTTGGCACCAATTTACCTATTTCTGTTGGTGGAATTAGTCTTGTGAAAAATTACATGCAGTCAGATACTAAGAAAAGGAATTTTAATCAAAATGACTCAGTCAAAGCTTCCTGCCTCTGTCCTTCCTGATAGTTTGGTCCATTTCTCTAGCTGTGTTTTTTTTTTTTTTAAAACAAAAACAAAAAACACTCAGCTTCCTGTTATTATGAATAGCCACATTTCTGCCCAGACTCTTAATAAATTACAGGGCTAGACACATCAAGGTAGCTCCAACTCTCGTTAAATGGGATTGAAAACACCAGAAGCCCCAGATAAGTGGGTGGTTTATTGGATAGTAACCTAGTAACACGAGTCAAGCAATTGTACTCCAGTTACCTTTTATTTTCTTTGTGAAACCTCTGTGATGTTACATCCCTTATGAATCATTCTCTACTTACTAAAGGAGTATACCTGTATCTACAATATCACAGAGATTCTAAGAAGGAAGTCAGAGGTGGTTGCAACCTCATTGAAAAATTGTGGGTAGATGTTAATACAGTTGGGGACAATAAATAAAATTGTCTGCTGCTCATTAGAAGTGAATGAGCCACACATCTTACCATTTTAAAGAGTGTCTCTTCCTGTAGCTTATTTTCTTGTCCACTGGAAGTTTGGTTGTATTTTATTACAAAAATTTGTGGTTTTTTTTAATAGTATTGAACACCAGCAGTTAAGATTAGAAATGAAGTCATTTTCAATTTCTCCAGGTCATGACCTTGAGGGAAATATACCTGTGCATTTCCTACTGACAGGAGTACTGCTTGAATAGGAGCAAATGCGAATTTGTAAAGGACCTTCACCTCCTCACTCATTCCTTCAACACATATTTTTTAAGCACCTACTCTGTGCCAGGAATGGTGGTATCTCACAGGAACACAGAAGAAAGCACAAGAGATGTGACTCAGCTCTCATGAGGCTGAGATTTTTAGAGGGGAAGTCAGCAAACAAATCAGCAGACAGTAACATTGCAAATGTGCTGGGTAGGAAAAGAAAGTCCAGGGAACCATGGGAAGAGGGAGTGGTATTCAGATAGGGTTCCTGGAAGTAGTGACAGTTGAGCTAAAGGATTAGTTAGTAAAGAGTGGGTTGAAGATCATAAAACAGATAGCCAGTGGGAACCTGCTATAAGCACAGGGAGCTCAGCGCAGTGCTCTGCGGGGACCTAGGTGGGTGAAAGGGAGGTCCATGAGGGAGGGGATACATGGATACATAGAGCTGGTTCACTTTGTTGTCCAGCAGAAGCTAACACAACATCGTGAAGCAACTATACCCTAATTAAAAAAAAAAATAGATGGTGGGATGGAGGGAAGTCTAAAGAAGGGAAAGACTCGTGCAGAGACACTGAGGAAGTTGCAGTACTTTTGAATTACTTAAAGGATAATTTAGAAGGGGCTGGAGTACTGCAGGGGAGGAGGGATGGTGGGAAAAGAAATGGAGATGTTGCCAGAACTCACACTATGTAAGGCCTTCCTGGTAAGCATAGAAGAGAGGATAATGTGGGAAACTTGGACAGATATAGGGCTTTTGTACAAATTTGCCCAATGTAGATACCTCTTAGGTGGACAGGTCTGTACTGATGTGCATAAGAAACAATGACGCCATTCATCTCACTTGTATCCCTCTCATTGTCCCTCTGGGAATTCTGAAGCCCTAAGGAAGTCCCGATCCCTGTGTACCGCAAGAGTCTGGGCTGAGACACTCCAGGATTCTCATTGTACACATTTTGTAAACATAGCCTACTTACCAGCATGTTCACACCAGTTCACTCAGCGATTGAATTTTGTCAATGTGGCAAATTCAGAATGAAAGAGGTCCTGGGTGAACAGCAGGAATGAAAGTGAGGGGGAAAGGGAAGGAAAGGACCCTGATCATCTATGATGTACCAGTAATCTCACACACATTAGTTTGTTTAGTATATCCAGAAATTCCCTGCAGTGGGTGTTACCAGGTGCATTTTAAAGATGAGACGGTTGACACTCATCAAAGTTAAATTAAAAGACTTGTCCATGCAAGTGGTGCAGCCAGCATTCTGACCTAGTTCTGACTGATTCCAAATTCGTTCTCCTTTTTATTATTATACTGTGGTCCCTGCCCTTGAGTGTTCTCCCTCTCTGGATAGAATTCTCAGGCCAACAATTTTACCTTGTCAGAGTCTGAGACAAAAGGAAAATTGGGGAGAAGTTACAGAGGTCTGGCTTAGGAGCACACACACCAAAGCAAACCAACCCAAACCAAACCAAACTAACCCAAACCAAACCAAAAGGCAGCATAGGAAGGGAACAGAGCAGAACAGGAGTGAGAGAGGCAAAGTTGAACTTCTACCAAAATTGTTCTGAGTCAGATAATGCTTTCTAAATTAAATATACTATTTAGATAAGACCAACCGTGCAGATAAATAGTGTATGGGCTTGTTCCCTGGATGCCTGGATACCCTGTTACATTCCTCTCCACACACCCTAGACCCCTCAGGGAAGGGTCCTGTCACAAAGAGGAGGGAATGAATGAGAAGAAAGGCCAAGACTCCATCAAAAACTTAATGCAAGAAACAGGGAAACCCACAACATCAACTCTCTATCAACAAATGTGGGTAAGCAAAGATTAGAGGTAGATGGAGTAGGGGAGGGCAGAAGTTCTCACTCTCACTGCCATCTCTCTTAGGTGCCTGTCTGCAGACAGGGCTGTGGGCTGAAGGTACAGATATCTGAAATCGTGGAAGATAAGAGTTCCTAGAAGTGTCTCTGAGTTAGGGATAGGAAGTGGGAGGTGTCTGGTCTCTTTGGCTTGGAAAACTTCAGACACAGAGGGCTTATGGTCAGGGTATCATACCCACGCGGATACCTCTGGGGAGAGTAGATAAATATTAATTAGTAGGCTTAAAAACATTTTGCTGTTAATTCACCCCACTCTCTCCTTCCCCCACATGTCGATTCCAGATTTCATATATATATATATGTGTGTGTGTGTGTCAACATATGATATTTATTTTTCTTCTTTCTGACTTACTTCACTCTGTATAACAAACTCTTGATTCATTCATATCACTGCAAATGACCCAACTTCATTCTTTAGAGGGTGGAATGAACTGAGAGAGTCGCACTAACATATATACACTACCATGGGTAAAATAGATAGCTAGTAGGAAGCTGCTATATAGCAAAGGGAGTTTAGCTCCATGTTCTGTGATGACCTCAGTTCAGTTCAGTACAGTTGCTCAGTCATGTCTGACTCTTTGTGACCCCATGAATTGCAGCATGCCAGACCTCCCTGTCCATCACCAACTCCCAGATTTAATCAAACTCGTGTCCATTGAGTTGGTGATGCCATCCAGCCATCTCATCCTCTGTCGTCCCCTCCTCCTCCTGCCCCCAATCCCTCCCAGCATCAGGGTCTTTTATAATGAGTCAACTCTTCACATGAGGTGGCCAAAGTATTGGAGTTTCAGCTTCAGCATCAGTCCTTCCAATGAACACCCAGGACTGATCTCCTTTAGGATGGACTGGCTGGATCTCCTTGCAGCCCAAGGGACTCTCAAGAGTCTTCTCCAACACCACAGTTCAAAAGCATCAATTTTTCGGCACTCAGCTTTCTTCACAGTCCAACTCTCACATCCATACATGACCACTGGAAAAACCATAGCCTTGATCAGATGGACCTTTGTTGGCAAAGTAATGTCTCTGCTTTCTAATATGCTATCTAGGTTGGTCGTAACTTTCCTTCCAAGGAGTAAGCGTCTTTTAATTTCATAACTGCAGTCACCATCTGCAGTGATTGTGGATCCCAAAAAAATAAAGTCTAACACTGTTTCCACTGTCTCCCCATCTACTTCCCATGAGGTGATGGGACCAGATGCCATGATCTTAGTTTTCTGAATGTTGAGCTTTAAGCCAACTATTTCACTCTCCTCTTTCACTTTCATCAACAGGCTTTTTAGTTCCTCTTCACTCTCTGCCATAAGGGTGGTGTCATCTGCATATCTGAGGTTATTGATATTTCTCCCGGCAATCTTGATTCCAGCTTGTGCTTCTTCCAGCCCAGCGTTTCTCATGATGTACTCTGCATAGAAGTTAAATAAGCAGGGTGACAATATACAGCCTTGACGTTACTCCTTTTCCTATTTGGAACCAGTCTGTTGTTCCATGTCCAGTTCTAACTGTTGCTTCCTGACCTGCATACAGGTTTCTTAAGAGGCAGGTCAGATGGTCTGGTATGCCCATCTCTTTCAGAATTTTCCACAGTTTATTGTGATCCACACAGTCGAAGGCTTTGGCATAGTCAATAAAGCAGAAATAGATGTTTTTCTGGAACTCTTGCTTTTTCGATGATCCAGCGGATGTTGGCAATTTGATCTTTGGCTCCTCTGCTTTTTCTAAAACCAGCTTGAACATCTGGAAGTTCTCTGTTCACATATTGCTGAAGCCTGGCTTGGAGAATTTTGAGTATTACTTTGCTAGTGTGTGAGACGAGTGCAATTGTGCGGTAGTTTGAGCATTCTTTGGCATTGTTTTTCTTTGGAATTGGAATGAAAACTGACCTTTTCTAGTCCTGTGGCCACTGCTGAGTTTTCCAAATTTGCTGGCATATTGAGTGCAGCACTTTCATAGCATCATCTTTCAGGATTTGAAATAGCTCAACTGGAATTCCATCACATCCACTAGCTTTGTTCATGGTGATGCTTTCTAAGGCCCACTTGACTTCACATTCCAGGATGTCTGGCTCTAGGTCAGTGGTCACACCATGGTGATTATCTGGTTCAGGAAGATCTTTTTTGTACAGTTCTTCTGTGTATTCTTGCCACCTCTTCTTAATATCTTCTGCTTCTGTTAGGTCCGTACCATTTCTGTCCTTTATCGAACCCATCTTTGCCTGAAATGTTCCCTTGATATCTGTGATCACCTAGAGGGGTGGAATGATGGGGTTGGGGTGGGAGGCAGGCTTCAAAGGGAGGGGATATTTGTATGCTTATCTGTGATTCATGTTGTTGTATAGCAGAACACTGTAACAATGTATATAACATTGTAAAGCAATTATATTCCAACTAAATTTTTTTTTTCTGTTTGATTTGGTTTTAAAAAAATCATTGTTTGGTAGAACACATTTCAATTTCTCTCACACAATAATTGCTTGGAGAGTCCATAGGCTTTTACACAATATCTGCAGTTCATAGGACTCTTCCCTCTGCCCTCTGATAGGGTGAATCAGAAGCGGTGATGCACGTGGTTTATCTGGTCTCTACAAAAAGACTGCCTGACAGCTGGGGAGGCCGGCACAGCTTGGTTAACAGACATTCCAGGCTTTGTGGCCTCCCCTCTGCTTCCTGGTGGGGCTGGGAGAGGCTCCTTGCCCCTAAATGTGGAAGTCACGTCTCTTGGTTCCACTCAGAAATTTGCTGTCTCGTTAGCCAATGGACTCAGAGAGAATTTTGTTTTCAGTGTTGCATTTGAACATCAGTTGTCATTTTCATTCCTTGATTCCGAAATCACTGTGCGAATCTTCCAGCCTCTTTGAAGAAAAATGTGTGGGGCTACTTTCCTCTAAAACGTGTGATGTCAGAGAGAACTAAATTTAACCAGGCACAATTACCCGTTTTGGCCACAGCTGTTGGCCAAACATTCAGGAATCAGATGGCTGAAATTATCACAGGATGCCAACATTGCCTCCAAGGAGGGCAAGCTTTACTTTTCATTTAAAAATTTCCCTGAATCAGAAAAGAACTGTTTGTTCACCCAGGTAAGAAAGTCCATCTGCTATGTTACATGCCCCACCCTAGTGAGTTTTCACATGTATTTTAGAAAACGGTAGGTATTTCTAGGGGGAAGCTGTACTTGAAAAACTGTTCCTTCAGGGCCCAGGAGGGTTAAGTTTTATGGCAATAAAACAAGATAAAAAGATTTTCAATGCCATTAGGAAAACCACCAGAGCTGAGACTATCACTTATTCTGCCTCTTTCTTACATAATTCTTCTAGTTATCAATTGTTCAAGGGTCACTTTCATAGCCTAAAGGAGTTTGTGATGTTATTTAAGGCAGAGTGACTATTATCCAAGAAGTCTATGGGAAATTTGCAACAGGCACATAAAAACACTGTACTGAACCTGATTTCTTCCTTTATTGTCCAAATTCAAAGATTATAAACGCAAAGAGAAGTCTGTAATATAGCTGAAGAAAAAGGAAAGGCCATTGGTAGCTTTCACCTTCAATGATGAAGGTGACTTAAAACATGGTAAGTTTATCTAGTCCAAAAAACTGCGGCTGAAATGCATGAAAACCTTTTACCCACAAAAATATTCCTCGATTTTTATTTCCAACACAAAATAATTGAAAACTATCTGAATGTTTACCAATAATGGAATATTTCAATAAATTATGGTATATTTACATGTTGGAATATTAAACAACTGTTTAAAATGTTCCCAGAATTTGTAAACACAAGGGGGAAATGCTACATTATGAGGTTCTGTGAATCAAAGTAGATTAAAACATTCATATAAAATAAGAGACTCTTGAGAGTCCCTTGGAGAGCAAGGAGTTCAAACCAGTCCATCCTTAAGGAAATCAATCCTGAATATTCAATGGAAGGACTGATGTTGAAGCTGAAGCTCCAATACTTTGACCACTTGATGTGAAGAGCTGACTCATTGGAAAAGACCCTAATGCTGGGAAAGACTGGAGGCAGCAGGAGAAGAGGGTAACAGTGGATGAGATGGTTGGATGGTATTACTGACTCAGTGGACATGAGTCTGAGCAAACTCAGGAAGATAGTGATGGACAGAGAAGCCTAGAATGCTGCAGTTCATGGGGTCGCAAAGAGTCAGACATGACTTGGTGACTGAACAACAACAATTAAATAAGATCTCATCTGTGTACATAAATCTATATGCTAAACACAAAACTGAACACAAATTTTAAAATTTTAGTTGTAGTTTTTCCATTCATTCAACTCTAGTATTTTCTATAATGCAGTTATAGCATAAAAAAATGGATTACAGTCTTCCCTGGTGGTCCAGTGGCTAAGACTCCGTGCTCCCAATTCGAGGGGCCCAGGTTTGATCTCTCTTTGGTGAACTAGATACCATGTGCTACAACTGAGAATTAATATGCTGCAACTAAACATCCTGTATGCCGCAACTAAAAAGATTGCTCATGCCACAACTTAAGACCCAGCACAGCTAAATTAATTAATTAATTTAAAAAAAGTTTATATTAAAAACAGGATACCCTTTAAAAATATTAAAATATAAAATTTCTAAGCCTTGTGCTCTTTACTATGTTTTACCAGCTATTCACCAAGTTCTAAAGTAAAGCTACTTTATTAAAAGATAGAAATCCCATTAAATATAGCAATTTTCCATCAGGCAGCACTTTCTCTAATGATGATTTCAATTTTTATGCATAAATACTCTTAGCAATTCTATTTACAGTGTCCTGTATTTGTTAACATCTCTGAAACATTCCTCTCCAGGCTTCTGGCAAGTCTAGAGGTTTTCTTTGGTTTGCAATCAAGAAATAAGATTAAACTTTTATCCAGCATAACCGGCTTTGTCTTCAGTTAGTCCAGTGTGGGACTCAGACAAGTCTTTCTCAAACAGAAAATTTCTCCCTGTGTGGAATGGGTTTTGATATTTCCCGGGCTGTGCTGTGGGTGGCTGTGGGTGACCCAACTCTGGGTCAGAAGGAACAGGCCCCCACTGAAATCTACATCAGCTTTCCCTGGGAAGTGATTTTATGGCTTCCAAAGGTCGTATGAATTAAGAGGCTGGCTGAGGCTTTTATGTGGAAAATGGTTGATATAATTTAAAAGGTCATATTTTTTCTAACTGGTTGCCTCATATAAAATGTGCTTTTATGAGTTCTATTATAAAGGCCTTGTGACCCAACTACATTAGAATCAGTCTTGGGAGTTAAATAAGGAAGACTGTCAAGTTTCCACTGGATTACTGGGTGGGTTTGAGCAAATTTAAGCATAAGCATCTCAACTGCTTTTTCTAAAAAATGGGTCATTATTATGCTAAATGGATAACCAATTTATTATTGTCAAGGACCTCAAAAACCAAGTGTTATGTGAAAACTTTCTAATGGATACCCTATAACATATATTTAACCTAACCCATCTTCTGAAATACTGCTAGAATACTATGTAGATGCAGCCTATTTTAGAAGAGAC
Organism: Cervus elaphus; assembly: GCF_910594005.1. Lineage (NCBI taxonomy): Eukaryota > Metazoa > Chordata > Mammalia > Artiodactyla > Cervidae > Cervus > Cervus elaphus. The sequence goes on along the minus strand of NC_057842.1, from coordinate 24,583,494 downwards.
ACTGCTTGGTCTCAAAAATCTTTCATATCATTTCAGTACCCAGGAAGGATGACAGTACTTTTGTAATTTAATTTGGCATCTTAATCTATTTTTAACTTTTATTTCTAGATTAGGACAGTGGAGATGTTTGTGCACATTGGAAAAAACGACATGTTGTCTTAGTCTCTGAGTGAAATGCAAACAGGTGGGAAAAACACTTAAATCGTACTGAACTTTCCTACTCAAATGGGGGACATTTAGAATACACATTGAACAAGAGTTAATGTGTGGTATCCAAGGTTTTTATCATTCAACATGCAATATTCCTGTACAACATTAGCTTGGCAAATAATCAGGGCAGCTGGTTAATCATTAGCCTTTGACTATAGACCTGCACCCAGAAACAGGAATATTTAAGAAAGGGGGGAATGTTGAGGGAGAAAAAATATCTTTTTTGCAAAAATACCACATTGAACCATTTTTCTACAACAACTTAGTACTTAGTAAATAAATCTTGACTCTGTTTCACTATTCTTCAAAATCATTTTCAAGGTGAAGATCTGCCCCTAGAAAATATTTTCTTACAGTTGTCCAGTTAGTAGATAAACTTGAACAGAAATAAGGGAACAAGACTAGTCAACTTTTCAGAAAAAGAATTCCTTAAAATATTTCTTAATTTTTGGTCTTAAAAAAAACCCCTCATAATATAATGCTAAAGGGGGTAAATGTTATACATACATATATAAAAATATGTAAATAAAATAAGTATATGTATATACATGTGACCTTGACTTAATGAAGTATGCATAAACATAGAAAGTGACTTGAATGGAATGTTAAAAGATGTTAATGGTGCTTGTCCCCAGGTCATAAAGTTACTAGTAGTTTAAATTTTCTTTTTAGATCTCTCCATAGGTTTTATGAAACTTGAAACATAATTCATATACCATAATTTTCATACTTCTAAAATGTTTAGTGTTTTTTAGTGTATGCATAAGGTTGTGAAGCCGTCAATTCTATTTAATTCCAAAACATTTTTATCAAGTTCCAAAGTGATATTGTACCCTTTAGCAGTCATATCCTATTCCTCTCTGCCCCCAGACCCTGGCAACCACTTAGAAATTTCCATCTCTATGGTGTTTCCCATTCTGGATATTTCATATAAGTGGAATATCATACAATATGTAGTACTTTGTGGTACTTTTTCTTTTCTTTGACATTAAATATTTTCAAGGTTATCAGTGTTGTATCATGCATCAATACTTCTTTCCTTTTTATGGCCAGATAATATTTCATTGTGTGCATATAGCACATTTTATTTATTCACTCATGAACATTTGGGTTGGACATTTGGGTTGTTTCTACTTATTGGCTATTATGAATAACTCTGCCATGAACATTCTGTGTAAGTTGGTGTATGGACTGCTGCTGCTCCTAAGTCGCTTCAGTCATGTCTGACTCTGTGTGGCCCCACAGACGGCAGCCCACCAGGCTTGCCCGTCCCTGGGATTCTCCAGGCAAGAACACTGGAGTGGGTTGCCATTTCCTTCTCCAATGCATGAAAGTGAAAAGTGAAAGTGAAGTCACTCAGTTGTGTCTGAATCTTAGCGACCCCATGGACTGCAGCCCACCAGGCTCCTCCATCCATGGGATTTTCCAGGCAAGAGTACTGGAGTGGGTTGCCATATGCTTCTAATTCTCTTGGGTATATATCTAGGCATGAAATTCCTAAATCTTACAGTAATTCTATATGTAATTTTTGAGTAACTGCTAAATTGTTCTCCACAGTGGCTACATTATTTTATATTCTCATCAGCAATGTTTGAGGGTCCCAATTTCTCCACATCTTCATCTACGCTTGTATTTGTCTGTTTTACTGATTCCAACCATCCTACTGGGTGTTATCTTATGTATACTGTGGTTTTGATTTGTATTTCCTTGAATGGATAATGATATTAAGCATCTTTTCATGTGCTTATTGGCTATTTGTATATATTATTTTGAAAAATGTCTATTCAGATCCTTTGCTTATTTCAAAAACTAGTTTGTCTTTTTGTTCGTGGGTTATAAGTATTCTTTATACATTCTAAATAAAAGCCCCATGCCAGATATACAATTTGAAAATGTTTTCTTCCATTCTGAGGGTTGTTTTTCTACTTTCCTGAAGGTGTCCTTTCAGGCATGGAAGTTTTAAGTTTTGATAAAATCAATTTATCTATCTTTTAAGTTGTTTTACTTATGCTTTTAGAGTTATATCTAAGAAATCATCATCTAACAGGTCACAAAGATTTATGCCTATGGTTTCTTATAATTTTAGATCTTACATGTAAAGTTTTGAATTAAATTTTATTTGGTGTGAGATAGGGATCCAACTTGTCATAAAATATTACATGTGGATAGTCAATCATCCCAGCACAATTTGTTGAAAAAATCATTCTTTCCTCTACTCAACTGTCTTGGCACCCTTGTAGAAAATTAGCTAGCTATAAATGTAATAGTTTCTTTTTAGACTCTCAATCCTATTCCATTGATTTATATGTCTATCCTAGGCCAGTACCATACTGTGTTAATTATTGTACTTGATAGTTTTATAATACATTTTGAAATCAGGAAGAGTGAATTCTCCAACTTTCCTTTTTCCCTTTGGTTGTTTTAGCTTTCATGGGCACCTTGACTTCTCATGTGAATTTTTGGATCTGTTTCTCAATTTCTCCAACAAAGGAAGATGGGGATTGTGTTGAATTTATGAATTAATTTATATATACTTCTATTTTAACCAAATTAAGTGTTCCAAGCCATGAATATGAAATATATTTCCATTTATTTATACCTTTTCAAATTTCTTTCAATAATGCTTTGTAGTTTTCAACATGCAAATTTGGCATTTCTTTTGTTAAATGTATTACAGGTATTTTATTATTTTTGACACCATTGTAAATAAAAACATTTTCTTAATTTCATTTCAGATTGTTAATTGCTGGTGTGTAGAAAAATAGTTGATGTCTGTATATTGATCTTATATATTGTAACCTTGCTGAATTCATTTATTAGCTTTAACAGTTGCTGGTGGCTTCCTTAGAATTTTCTATATATAAGATTATATTATATCTTATGGGAATGGAGATGGCTTTACTTATTTACAGTCCAGATGCCATTTGTTTCTTTTCCTTGCTTAATTGCCCTTACTAAAACATCAAATATAATGTTGAATAGAAGTGATGAGAGTGGATACCCTTGTCTTATTCCTGATCTTAAGGGGAAAGCTTCTCATCTTTTACTATTACATACAATATTAGCAGTGAGTTTTCATAGATGTCCTTTATCAGGCTGAGAAATTCTCTTTTAGTCTTAGCTTATTATGTGTTTTTATCATAAAATACTGGTAATTGTGTCTGGTATTTTTTCTTTTTTTTGCATCAAGTGAGATGATCATGTGATTTTTATCCTTATTTACGTAATATATTGTCCAGAACTGAGCTAGAACTGGGCTGCCAGATGTCTTTGTTCCAGGAGGTCAGTTAAAATATTAGGCCAAAATGAAAGCAACAGTTAAGGCTTGAATCACTTATAGTATCAGCAAAAAGTCAAACAGGAAAAGTGCCTGTGCTATTTTTTCCCATGAAATGGTGCCAGGAGGTCAAATGTATCATTGCAGATACTGGGGGCCATTGCAATGCTGAGAGAGCCCAAATAAAAGAGTCCTGATAATTTATGGGTCCTGGGGTGCAGGAGAAGGAGAAGAAGGCCTAGAAGTGGAAAAATATTCAATACAGAGCCAGAGTGGAGAAAAGTGTTTTTAAGTCCCTCAAGATAAGGTGGGTTTGGAAGTGGCATTTGAGAGAGGCCTTGGCTGAGGTTCCTTCGATAAAGAGGCTTCTAAATTGAGGCTCTTGAGCTAAGAATGCAAGTATTCATAAAAACAAAGATGTCTAGAGAGGCAACTCCTATCAGAGATTGTGTTTTAACTGCTGTGCACCATATCTGGTGTGTGTGTGTTGTGTGAGCAGCTTTCCCCTCTGAGGCCTGGCAAATAAAGCCTTTGTAATTACCCTTGGTCAGGCCTGAAAGATCACACACACAGTTCTGGCCTGGAGCAAGACTCCTCATGTATGACATTGAATGATTCTTGTATCTTAAACCAATCTTGCATTCTTGGAATAAATCCCATTTTGTCATGGTGTATAATCCTTGTTATATGTTATTGGATTCAGTATACTAGGTTGGCTTTTGACTGATTTTATTTTCTGACAATTTTTGTGATGGTATTTATGAGATATTGGTCATTACTTTCCTTATGACATTCATTTTTGACTACTTTTGGTATCAGTGTTATCTTGACCTCATAGGATGAATTCTGAAGTGTTTTCTAATGTTTTTAAGAATTTGTGGAGGATCAGGTGGTGCTAGTGGTAAAGAACCTGCCTGCCAGTGCAGGAGACATAAGAGACGTGGGTTCAATCCTTGGGTTGGGAAGATTCCCTGGAGAAGGGCATGGCAACCCACTCCAGGATTCTTGCCTGGAGAGTCCTGTGGACAGAGGAGCCTGGAGGGCTACAGTCCATGGCACAGAGTCAGACATGACTAAAGTAACTCAGCACAGCACAACACAGTGTTCCTTAAACATTTGGTAGAATTCACTAGTTAAATTGTCTACTCCTAGGATTTTCTTTGTGTCTTTTGTCTTTGAGATTCTCTTTTTGTGATTTTCCTCTCTAGACATCTTTGCTTTAAGGAATACTTGCATTCTTAGCTCAGGAGCCTCAATTTAGAAACCTCTAGAAATTTTTTGATTGTCAGTTCAATCTCTTGTTACAGATCTATACAATTCTCCTTAATCAATTTTTATAGTTTGTGTGCTTCTAGGAAATTGTTCCTCATCCAGAACATCTAATTTTTTACTGTATACTTATTCATTGTAATGAGGAGGACATGGCAACACACTCCAGTATTCTTGCCTGGAGAACCCCTTGGATAGAGGAGCCTGGCAGGCCACAGTCCGTGGGGTCATAAAGAGTCAGATACATATACTATTGCTTTTCATCTTACAATCCTGTAAGACAGATGCTACTATTATCCTCATCTGACAAATGAGGAATGAGAGTGGGAGAAGTTTAAAAATTTGCCCAGTGTCATACACCTTGGAACTGGTACAGCCAGGAATCAACCTGAGGTCCCTCCTACTATTATCTTCTTCTAGTAAAAGTGTAGCATCCTTTACAGTAGAGGAAGATACCAGCCAAGGAGATGCTGACTCTGGCTGCACTTTGGAGATCAGTGAATGGAGGCAGTACTGATGGGAGTTCTATAGCACTTCTGTGTTATTGTTATGATTCTGAGTCCCTTTTTGGACATCAGGTACTATGTGACATTTTCTGGCTGGAGTTTTAATTGTTGTTAAACCACTGTGGTTTTGGAGATGTTTGTTAGAATAGGCTTATCTATCCAGACTAATATAAGGGTAGTAACTACTCCTTGTGTATAGCATTCAGTAACTTGGTAGCATGAAATTTATAGAGCAAAACTGTGATAACATACAGAAGAATGTGAGGCCGGGGACAGCATCCATTGGGTCTTAATGAAAAACAGCCTTCATCTTCAATTTGAAGCTGAGCTTTGCACAGGTATACCTAGGACAGAACTGGGATTTCCTCTTTTCCAGATCAATAAAACCCTAATTAGATGACCTTTCTGGTCTGCTTCAAAACATTATTTTTATGTTGTATCATTTATTTTTTCTTGTTTTCATTTGTTTTTCTTTGCCCAAACACTTCTGGCAGAGGAAGCGTGCCATATGTTTTATGAATTAACCAATAAACTCACTCGTCAGAACCACTGTTTGTTCATTATAGTCAATTCTCATAAACCCATTAGGGCAGGACCAGGGGAATAATAAACATGAATCTCAATTAGGCTGCCTTGGCCCTGCCATCTTTTCTGTTCAGAGAAGTTTAGTGAGTTTAGTGACAAAAGATTATGTTCTAAAATCAGGTCCTTTCATTGAAATGACTGAAATTCACACACGATCACGTTTGGGGATTTTATTTTCCAGGCCCCAAAAACCCGAAACTTTTCTACCAGTCATTCAAATGAATTCTTTCATGACTCATTAGCATCCATTATCTCTAGGAGGAAGTGTGATGGGACTTTAAATGGTTACTGCACTGGAGTTAACAGCTGGAAACAGTGATGGTCCAAGCAAACAAGTGAAAAAAGCAAAGGGGCTTTAACTTGGAAACTTAAGAGAAAGAGACATGAGACTAAGGGTAATGGAGGGAAATCAGAGGCAGTCTTGTGCAGCAACGTAGACATCCTCAGTTCTCCACTGGCTTTAAGATGCTCACTTTGCAGGGACACTTAGCACCAGGTAATGGTTTTTATTCATTGGTGTTGATGAGAAATGCTAACATTTCTTATTAAAGGCTAAGCAAGAACACCTAATAAGAGGAAGACACGTCAGGGCTTCCCTAGTGGTCCAGTGCTTATGAATCCACCTGCCAATACAGGGGACATGGGTTTGATCCCTGGTCGAGAAGATTCCATATGCCACAGGGCAGCTAAACCTGTGTGTAGCAACTACTGAGCGATGAAGAGTGGCTCCTGCTCCCTGCAACTAGAGAAATCCTGTGTGCAGCAATGAAGAAACGGTGCAGACAAAAATAAATAAATAAATATTCTTTTAAAAAGAGGGAGAAGTGTCATTCTGCAAAACATCAGTCTCTTTCAAAATAGCTCGTTTCCAGTTTTGTGTCATAGTCAGAAAAAAATAATATACCTTTTTTAAGTTAAGAGTTCATTCTTTCTACATCTCTCTCCTTCATTCATTCATTTATTGAAATACCTACTATGTGCTAGGAGCTCTGCTGAGTACTCAGAATAAATAATGAATGAGACATACTTTTATCCTCAAGAGTCTTTACCTTCTAAAGGGTTCATCTTTACCCTTCATTGTCTGTGGGGGTAAAACAAACTTGTATGCTATCTATCAGATGATAGAAATTTGTGAACAGAGCTGTGGAGGGTGCTGGTAAGTGTCACAGAGGAAACAGCACTGAAGGATGAGTGAGTGGGACCCAGATCAATGCCACTTACTCTGTCCACCTTTCTTCACATCTGCCTTACTCCCACTTCCCTTCTATAGATTGGAGAGGAGGTCCCAGGAAGAGGTCAACATGACTTGAGCTTTTTCAATGGGCAATCAGAATGGTGGCAATATTCTTAGCAACCATGTTTAGGAATACAAAGGAGGAGAAGGTTGATGAGGTGGCAAGTGATGAGTCAGTAGCAGGTATGTTGATTTGCAGATGTTTGGTAGGCAGTAGGATTTTTTTTTTTTTTAATCTGGAACCATGGATTTAAAAAAAAAATTCTTTCAAATGTTCAACACTGCAAGTTGTTAGGAATGCAGGGGAAAATAAACATGTAGGCTAAAGATGTGCATTACCATTTCACAAAGTACTCTGACGTACACTCTGTCAATTGGGTTTCAGGCAGGAAGCAGTTAGCTTGCTCAAATTGAATAGAGTTTAATAAAGGAATTATTTACAAAGGAGCAGACAGGGTGAAGAAAAATCAAGATAGTGTAGTACCACAGACCTCTTAATAGCAGGAAGTCATTATCAAGAGGAGACAGCAGTTACCAGTTCCAGAGAGGAAGTAGAGAGCCCTGCAGAGAGAACCACCTGACAGGAGTTGTGGCCTTTACTAGAGAAAGATGACCAGTGGAGCCTTCCCAGGGAGGCAGCTGCTCTCCAGCTAGTGCCTCAATTGGCTTGACTGGAGCCAGAAGATGGAGATGCCCCTGACAGAGGCCCTCTGGCTCAACCTCATGAGGCCCAGAGTAGGATGCAGAAAGTTGGGAAGTCGATCTAGAGAGGTAACTAGACAGTCAGCACACATACATAGCTCATAGGTCTTTACAACAGCTCCAAATAATAATGATAATAACTAACCGGGATTGAGTGTTTACCATATGTATGACACCATTTGACAGTGGATCAGTGCTTTAGATCTTATCAAATCCTCACCATGACCCTAGGAAGTGGGTATTATTATTCAACCTTCTATTAAGGCAGACTTGGATGCTTCAGTTCAGTTCAGTCGCTCAGCTGTGTCCAACTCTTTTCGACCCCATGAACCGCAGCACAACAGGCCTCCCTGTCCATCACCAACTCCTGGAGTCCACCCAAACCCATGTCCATCGAGTTGGTGATACCATTCCAACCATCTCATCCTCTGCCGTCCCCTTCTCCTGCCCTCAATCTTTCCCAGCATCAGGGTCTTTTCAAATGAGTCAGCTCTTCACATCAGGTGGCCAAAATATTGGAGTTTCAGCTTCAGCATCAGTCCTTCCAATGAACACCCAGGACTGATCTCCTTTAGGATGGACTGGCTGGATCTCCTTGCAGCCCAAGGGACTCTCAAGAGTCTTCTCCAACACCACAGTTCAAAAGCATCAATTCTTCTGTGCTCAGCTTTCTTTATAGTCCAACTCTCACACCCATACATGACCAATGGAAAAACCATAGCCTTGACTAGACGGACCTTTGTTGACGAAGTAATGTCTCTGCTTTTTAATATGCTGTCTAGGTTGGTCGTAACTTTCCTTCCAAGGAGTAAGTGTCTTTTAACTTCATGGCTGCAATCACCATCTGCAGTGATTTTGGAGCCTAGAAAAATAAAGTCAGCCACTGTTTACACTGTTTCCCTATCTATTTGCCATGAAATGATGGGACCAGATACCATGACCTTAGTTTTCTGAACGTTGGCTTTAAGCCAACTTTTTCACTCTCTTCTTTCACTTTCATCAGGAGACTCTTTAGTTCTTCTTTACTTTCTGCCATAAGGGTCGTGTCATCTGCATATCTGAGGTTATTGATATTTCTCCTGGCAATCTTGATTTCACCTTGTGCTTCCTCCAGCCCAGCGTTTCTCATGATGTACTCTGCACATAAGTTAAATAGGCAGGGTGACAATATACAGCCTTGACGTACTCCTTTTCCTATTTGGAACTGTCTGTTGTTCCATTTCCAGTTCTAACTGTTGCTTCCTGACCCGCATACTGGTTTCTCAAGAGGCAGGTCAGGTGGTCTGGTATTCCCATGTCTTTCAGAATTTTCCACAGTTTATTGTGATCCACACAGTCGAAGGCTTTGGCATAGTCAATAAAGCAGAAATAGATGTTTTTCTGGAACTCTCTTGCTTTTTCGATGATCCAGCGGATGTTGGCAATTTGATCTCCGGTTCCTCTGCCTTTTCTAAAATCAGCCTGAACATCTGGAAGTTCATGGATCACATATTGCTGAAGCCTGGCTTGGAGAATTTTAAGCATTACTTTACTAGCATGTGAGATGAGTGCAATTGTGCGGTAGTTTGAGCATTCTTTGGCATTGCTTTTCTATAGGATTGGAATGAAAACTGACCTTTTCCAGTCCTGTGGCCACTGCTGAGTCTTCCAAATTTGCTGGCATATTGAGTGCAGCACTTTCATAGCATCATCTTTTAGGATTTGAAATAGCTCAACTGGAATTCCATCACCTCCACTGGTTTTTTCGCAGTGATGCTTCCTAAAGTAAAAGGGTTGTGATGTCACTGTAAGAATCTGTTGCCAAAACCACTAGGTCTTGCTACTTGCCCATCTTTCACATGAGAAAACTGAAGCCTAAAGGAAAGTTTAAGGGATTGATTCAAGCCAACATGACTGGGACTTCCCTGGCAGTCCAGTGGTGAGGACTCTGCCCTTCCATGGCAGGGGGCGTGGGTTCAATCCCTGGTCAGTGAGATTCAACTTGTATTGTCTGATTTCCTCAGGCTGAGGGAGTAGGAGGAGCAAAATCACAGAGGTGAAAAAGAGTGGTCTGATTAGGCTAGAGAGTCAGAAGAGAAGATGGTGGACAGGGTGCTGCAGACAACATTTAAAAGACCAAGGGTTTGAACAATGCCACAGAAGCCAACTATATAAAAGGGAGTGGAGAATTCAAAGAAAAGAGAACTAAAATAGGCTCAGAGGGATGAAGCCACATACTCAAGAAAATGTTAAGAGCAGCAATATTTCCTGACTTGATAAGTAATGATGTTTTCAGGAAAAGCACAGAGCCCTTCTTTACATACTTCCCTTTCCCACACCAAGACAGAGTGTCTAGAGCTCCCCAACCTTCACTTGCCCAATGAAATGATCTATTTTCCTCCTCCTCCCCCAACTCCTTTCTCCTTAACTTGTTTTCTCCACTCTCTCCCCACAGAATTTTCCCCTAATTGTGTTGAAACATCTCTGATACCTTCTGGAAGAACATTCATTCTTCCAATTGATATTTATTATTGATATTTACTTACCAGGGTAAGTATTGTTTCTAGGTGTGGGGATTTGGTAGTGGATACAACAGACAAAAATCTCTGCCCTCAAGAGGCTTACATTTTAGCTGTGAGAAAACAAATTAAGTAACATTTATCATACTGGTGATAAATGCTATGGAGAAAAAGAAAGAAAAGAAAAAGAAAACGGGGGCGGATCTTGATGGAGGTGGTGATTTTAAACAGAAAGATGAGGAGATCATTTGGAAAAAAGCCTAGGAGGTGGGGAAAAGGGCTATGAGTGACACCTGGGAAAGGAACGTCCAGTTAGGAAGGAGCAGACACAAAGGCTGAAGACTCTGGCTGTGACTCTAAGTGAAATGGGAAGACATGATGTTTTTCAGCAGAGAAACTACATGGCTCAAATTAAATTGTAAAAGGCTCATTCTGGATGCTGTGCAAATGGTCTGTGGATGGATATGGCAGCCAGAGGCCAGTTGGTTTAGTCACTAAGTGTGTCTGGCTCTTTTTGACCCCATGGACTATAGCCCGTGAGGTTCCTCTGTCCGTGGGATTCTCCAGGCAAGAATACTGGAGTGGGTTGCTATTTCCTTCTCCAGGGGACCTTCCCAACCCAGAGATCGAACCCTGATCTGCATTGCAGGAGGATTCTTTACCGACTGAGCTACCAGGGAAGCAGAAACTAGTTAAGAGGCAATACTATTGGGGGAGAAATTATGGAAGCTGTATTGATGTGTGTTACATATATATGTGTGTGTGTGTGTGTGTGTGTGTGTGTGTGTGTATATATATATATATGTCAGTTTCTGGAATTATTTTGAAGCTGACAAGATTTGTTTGTGGAAAGGGTGTGTGTGAGAGAGAAACAGAGGGGTCAACGATGAGGCTATGAGTTGGGCCAGGAAGCGGGAAGCATGGAGGAGCCATTTTCTGAGTTGGTGATCCCTTCTGGGAATCTGAGGCGGGGAATTCAATTTGGGACATGTGATGTTTGAGATGTCTTTTAACTTCCAAGTAGATATGGTGAGTAGGTAGCAAGAAAGGAGCATCTGTGGTTGAGCAAGGTCTGGATTGGTGACACAGATGTGGGAGTCAGCAGGGATTCCCCTCCATGCTTTCACTGCAGTGGCCTGGGTTTGAACCCTGGTCAGGGAATTAAGATGCTGCAAGCTGGGGGAAAAAAAAAAAAACTGTGGGTAGCCAAGTGCTGATTCTGAAATGCTCTAAACTTCAGAGGTCTGTACACGAGCTATGGGCAAAAGACAATGGGGAGTAGTTTGGGCAGTGATAAAGTGGAGTTCAAAAATCTTGCCCAAAGAGGGCAGCCACCTCTCAGAGTCAGCTGATTTCTGCTACGAAAAATGCACGAGTTGCCCCAGTGGCATCAGAATTCCCCAACAAAATATACCTCCAGATCACCTGTCCGTGACCTCTGCCTTACAGGCAGGGATCTGGAAATTTGGTTCTGGGTTCACCTCTGCTCTCCAAATCTGTCATACTATCTGATCAGTCTCATTTCTGTTCACAAGCTCAGATTTTGCACAGCACCTAGTGTGTGATATTGTGGACCTGGGTTCTTTAATTCATAAATCTAGGCTTTACCTTGAAGGACCACCGGTGTGCTGGTACTGGCTCCTACTGGCTTGTGAGAACCAATTTTGGATTTGCTGAAATTTTGAAAACTGGATGATAAACACAGTCATTCTTAAAATTAAATGATGTAATAACCAACAAAGGCCTACTGTATAGCACAGGGAACTATATTAGATATTTTGTAATAACATATATGTAAAAATATGAAAAAGAACATATACGTATATGTATGACTGAATCATTTTGCTGTACAGAAGAGACCGATACATTGTAAATCAACTGTACTTCAATAAAAAATTAAATGACAAACATAAATACTGAAAACTCATCACTTCCTAATTGTTTTTACCACATTTTGTTCTGTGTGCTTCTGAGGTTTTTTAAAATTATTATTATTATTTTTAACTTCAATTGCTTCCGTTTTCTGGAAATACTATATAGCAGTGTATTCTCTCCCTGACTCTGCTTTTAGTGACTTCATGTTGGTAGCTTTAAAAAGGCCCATGGTGGGAATATTTACACCACAAAAGTACAAATCAGGGCTATTTTCTGTGGGAAGTCAGTTTGAAGCCTTTATTAGAATACTGCTGTGCATGTGTCATCCTCAGGAATGCATAACAAGTGTCTGATAGAAATTGTCTATACAAAAGTGTCTGGTACATGACAATGGTAGACAGACATGGAGACACTCAAGTTCAGACTGACTATTCTCTAGTTCCTGACAAAGTATTTGCTTGATGATCATTTAAAAAAGTCTTTAAAAAAGTCTTAAAAAAGTCTAAGAAATTGCTGCGTGGATTTTCAGAGACTTGCTTTGGAGAAGCCACACCTACAGCATGTACTTCCTGCTTTTCCAGCTACAAAACCAGAGAGCCATGCTCCGATGAGTTCTCTGGAAAGCAGCTTAAAGTTCTAAGTCAGTGTTTCCTGAATTCCCCACTCAGTGATAAGCCCTATTATAAAAATGCAGTTGGAAAGAGTACCTAGTTTTCCCTAGAGCTCAAGAAATATTAAAGAGAGATAAAGTATAATTAGGACAGTGGGGAAATGGTTTTTTGAGAGCAAAACATATATTAAAAATTTTAATTCAATTTTTAAAAAAGTCTATGTCTTTGTAAGCAATAAGTCTTCAACCACCAAGAATTCAAGTCAGGCGTTATGTAGGTCTCATGTGGATGGGTGTGTGTTCAGTCGCTTCAGCTGTGTCCATCTCTTTACAACCCTATGGGCTGTAGCCCACCAGGCTCCTCTGTCCATGGGATTCTCCAGGCAAGAATAGTGGAGTGGGTTGCTATGCCCACCTCCAGCGGATCTTCCCAACCCGGGAATCTCCAGCGTCTCCTGCAATGCAGGCAGATTTTTTACTCACTGAGCCACCTGGAAAGCCCCCGCTCTTAGGTAGGTAAAACCAAATGAGGCTCACTTTCTCCTTCCAGGTTTCCTGAAGGTAACTTTTCCCCTTCCTTTTTACATGCCCTCTCCACAAATAGAGTTGGTAAAAAAGTATCTGTTACAATGTCCCAGGCTTTATCATTCATGGCAAATCTCTCTGAATTACAGGCTTTTCCTCATAGAGACCATTTACAGTGGGCATAATACAAGGCTGTGTTCAGCATGGCACTCTTTGAACTAGCCGTAACATGTTATTACCACACTAAACTGGAGTGGCCAGTTTTGCTATAAATAAATATCCTCCTCATTGGGTAGATGAAAATCCTTCATAGCAGTTCCTGTATTATTGATTTTTTGGTTTCTAGCTTCTCTTCTGGGAATGACTTTTGAGTTGTTTTGAAAAGAGAAGTCTTGTAAACACTTGACTGTTGGTGAACTCGAGAAAAATCTGATTAGCAGGTAATCAATAACATTATCACTCAGCTGGGTTCCCTGTAATTCTTCTGTCTCTAGGCCAGGTGGATGGATGGGGGTGAGGAGGTGAACGTTTTCAAAGAGATCGTGTGCTCTTCCTGAATTCCATTTATTTCTTTGCAACAGTCCTTTAATTTTGTGGTGTTGGAAATGGAGCTAATAATGACAGTTTGAACAAGACTGGCTTCCTCTCTGTGAGGAAGAACAAAGCAGAGATTATTGGTTTTCACAAAGGTGGCTGGAAGCTTAATCAACCACTCTGAGATTCTCTACCATCCACATGAAATAAAGTCCAGGAACTCACTGGAATGGTATGGCTCCTTATATACAGCATTAGAAGTTCATGCACAAATCATATTTTCAGGTCAATGATTTGATTGTTGAAGCTGCTTGTCTTGTTTTCTTTTTTCATAAACCCTCTGAGACGGCAAAAAACCTCAGACACCATCTGATTTCCTTCTCTATACCACCTGTTGGGTTCCTGCAACTGCATCCTATTGCCCTCGGGGCAACTTCCTGGCCAGGAGCCCCTGGTTGGACACCTGTGCTCCCAGAGACAAGTCTGCTATGCAGATCAATGCTGAGTTCGAATCTCTTGCATCTGTGCTAATATTGCTTTCTTATGAACTGGTTCTCACCTAGACCTCAATCCTATCATTTAATCCTCAATTTGTCCACTTTTGCCCCAAGGCTGAGTTAAATATGTTTCCCTAAGCTAGACTTAAACTAGCCTAAACTAGCCAACTTGATCACAGGACCACAGTCTTGTCTAACTCAATGAAACTAAGCCATGACGCTTGGGGCCACCCAAGATGGTCGGATCATGGGGAGAGGTCTGACAGAATGTGGTCCACTGGAGAAGGGAATGGCAAACCACTTCGGTATTCTTGCCTTGAGAACCCCATGAACAGTATGTGAAGGCAAAATGATAGGATACTGAAAGAGGAACTCCCCAGGGCAGTAGGTGCCCAATATGCTACTGGAGATCAATGGAGAAATAACTCCAGAAAGAATGAAAGGATGGAGCCAAAGCAAAAACAATGCCCAGTTGTGGATGGGGCTGGTGACAGAAGCAAGGTCCGATGCTGTAAAGAACAATATTGCATAGGAACCTGGAATGTTAGGTCCACGAATCAAGGCAAATTGGAAGTGGTCAAACAGGAGATGGCAAGAGTGAATGTCGACATTCTAGGAATCAGCGAACTAAAATGGACCAGAATGGGTGAATTTAACTCAGATGACCATTATACCTACTACTATGGGCAGAAATCCCTTAGAAGAAATGGAGTAGCCATCATAGTCAACAAAAGAGTCCGAAATGCAGTACTTGGATGCAATCTCAAAAACGACAGAATGATCTCTGTTCGTTTCCAAGGCAAACCATTCAATATCACGGTAATCCAAGCCTATGCCCCAACCAGTAACGCTGAAGAAGCCAAAGTTGAACGGTTCTGTGAAGACCTAAAAGACCTTTTAGAACTAACACCCAAAAAAGATGTCCTTTTCATTATAGGGGACTGGAATGCAAAAGTAGGAAGTCAAGAAACACCTGGAGTAACAGGACAATTTGGCGTTGGAGTACGGAATGAAGCAGGGCAAAGGCTAACAGAGTTTTGCCAAGAGAACGCACTGGTCATAGCAAACACTCTCTTCCAACAACACAAGAGAAGACTCTACACATGGGCATCACCAGATGGTCAACACTGAAATCAGACTGATTATATTCTTTGCAGCCAAAGATGGAGAAGCTCTATACAGTCAGCAAAAACAAGACTGGGAGCTGATCAGATCATGAACTCCTTATTGCCAAATTCAGACTTAAACTGAAGAGAGTAGGGATAACCACTAGACCATTCAGCTATGACCTAAATCAAATCCCTTATGACTATACAGTGGAAGTGAGAAATAGATTTAAGGGACTAGATCTGATTGACAGAGAGCCTGATGAACTATGGATGGAGGTTCGTGACATTGTACAGGAGACAGGGATCAAGACCATCCCCACGGAAAACAAATGCAAAAAGACAAAATGGTTGTCTGAGGAGGCCTTACAAATAGCTGTGAAAAGAAGAGAAGCTGAAAGCAAAGGCAAAAAGGAAAGATATTCCCATTTGAATGCAGAGTTCCAAAGAATAGTCAGGAGAGATAAGAAAGCCTTCCTCAGCAATCAATGCAAAGAAATAGAGGAAAACAACAGAATGGGAAAGACTAGAGATCTCTTCAAGAAAATTAGAGATACCAAGGGAATTTTCATGCAAAAATGGGTTCAATAAAGGACAGAAATGGTATGGACCTAACAGAAGCAGAAGATATTAAGAAGAGGTGGCAAGAATACACAGAAGAACTGTAGAAAAAAGATCTTCACGAACCAGATAATCACCATGGTGTGATCACTCACCTAGAGCCAGACATCCTGGAATGTGAAGTCAAGTGGGCCATCGGAAGCATCACTACGAATAAAGCTAGTGGATGTGATGGAATTCCAGTTGAGCTATTTCAAATCCTAAAAGATGATGCTGTGAAAGTGCTGCACTCAATATGCCAGCAAATTTGGAAAACTCAGCAGTGTCCACAGGACTGGAAAAGGTCAGTTTTCATTCCAATCCCTAAGAAAGGCAATGCCAAAGAATGTTCAAACTACCGCACAATTGCACTCATCTCACACGCTAGTAAAGTAATGCTCAAAATTCTCCAAGCCAGGCTTCAGCAATATGTGAACAGAGAACTTCCAGATGTTCAAGCTGGTTTTAGAAAAGGCAGAGGAACCGGAGATCAAATTGTCAATATCCGCTGGATCATTGAAAAAGCAAGAGAGTTCCAGAAAAACATCTATTTCTGCTTTATTGACTATGTCAAAGCCTTCAACTGTGTGGATCACAATAAACTGTGGAAAATTCTGAAGGAGATGGGCATACCAGACCATCTGACCTGCCTCTTGAGAAACCTGTATGTAGGTCAGGAAGCAATAGTTAGAACTGGACATGGAACAACAGGCTGGTTCCAAATAGGAAAAGGAGTACGTCAAGGCTGTATATTGTCACCCTGCTTATTTAACTTCTATGCAGAGTACATCATGAGAAACGCTGGGCTGGAAGAAGCACAAGCTGGAATCAAGATTGCCAGGAGAAGTATCAATAACGTCAGATATGCAGATGACACCACCCTTGTGGCAGAGAGTGAAGAGGAACTAAAAAGTCTCTTGATGAAAGTGAAAGAGGGGAGTGAAAATGTTGGCTTAAAGCTCGACATTCAGAAAACTAAGATCATGGCATCTGGTCCCATCACCTCATGGGAAGTAGATGGGGAGACAGTGGAAACAGTGTCAGACTTTATTTTTCTGGGCTCCAAAATCACTGCAGATGGTGACTGCAGTTATGAAATTAAAAGACGCTTACTCCTTGGAAGGAAAGTTATGACCAACCTAGATAGCATATTAAAAAGCAGAGACATTACTTTGCCAACAAAGTCCGTCTGGTCAAGGCTATGGTTTTTCCAGTGGTCGTGTATGGTTGTGAGAGTTGGACTGTGACGAAAGCTGAGTGCCAAAAAATTGATGCTTTTGAACTGTGGTGTTGGAGAAGACTCTTGAGAGTCCCTTGGACTGCAAGGAGGTCCAACCAGTCCATCCTGAAGGAGATAGGTCCTGGGTGTTCATTGGAAGGACTGATGCTGAAGCTGAAACTCCAGTACTTTGGCTACCTGATGCGAAGAGTTGACTGATTGGAAAAGACCCTTGTCCTGGGAGGGATTGGGGGCAGGAGGAGAAGGGGATGACAGAGGATGAGATGGCTGGATGGCATCACTGACTCAATGGGCATGAGTTTGAGTAAACTCCGGGAGTTTGTGATGGACAGGGAGACCTGGCGTGCTGCGATTCATGGGGTCGCAAAGAGTCGGACACGACTGAGCGACTGAACTGAACTGAACTGAAGCTAGACTTCCTGTGTTTGAGTTTCAGATACCTGGTAACACTCTCCATCTTTGCCAGGTCTGCCTGACTATGTAGCACATAACCATTGACGATCTGATTGCATGACTTTTGCCTACCTGTTTGGGTTTTCAATATATTATAGCCTAGTTTTTAGTCCTGGCTGCACAAGTGAGCCACAAGTGTCTATACGTGTCTAAGACCCCCTCCTAGGAGTTAAGATTTAATTAGTCTCAAGGTGAATACTGACTTCTTTAAAAAATTAACACTTCTTGTTAAGGGCTGAATTGCGTCTCCCTCCATCCCCTACCCTATTTCACATGTTGAAGTCCTAACCTCCAATACCTCAGATGTGACTGTATTTGGATACTGGATCTTTAAATAGCTAATTAGGTTAAAATGAGGTCACTGCGGGGTCAGAGTCTAATATGACTGGGACCCTTATATGAAGAGGGAATTGTCTAGGACATAGTTACACACAGGTGGATGACTGTGAAGATGATGCAGGGAGAAGATAGCCATTGACAAGCCAAAGAGAGAGGCCTCAGGAAGAAAACTACCCTGCTGACACCTTGACCTCAGACTTCTAGCCTCCAGAACTGTGAGAAAATAATTTTTATTTTTCAAGCCCCTCACTCTGTGGTATTTTCTATGACAGTTCTAGAAAATGAATACAGTCCTTAAACAGATTCAATGAATAGCCAGGACTAATCTGGTTCTGACATTTTAGCATTCATCAAGTCATCTGGTGTAGGCATGTACTTAGTCACTCAATTGTGTCTTTGCCACCCTATGGACTATAGCCTACCAGGCTCCTCTGTCCATGAGAATTTTCTAGAATACTGGAGTTGGTTGCCATTTCCTTCTCTAGGGGATCTTCCCGACCTGGGGATTGGACCTGCATCTTTTGTGTCTCTTGCATTGGCAGGTAGATTCTTTACCACTGTGCCACCTGAGAAGCAAGTTACCTGGTTGTTGTTCAGTTGTTAAATCATGTCCAACTCTTTGCAACCCCATGGACTGCAGCACACCAGGCTTCCCTGTCCTTCACCATCTCCCTGAGTTTGCTCAAACTCATGTCCATTGAGTCAGTGACACCATCCAACCATCTCATCCTTTGTCATCCCTTTCTCCTCCTGCCTTCAATCTTTCCCAGCATGAGGGTCTCTTTCAATGAATCATCTGTTTGCATCAGGTGGCCAAAGTATTGGAGCTTCAGCTTCAGCATCAGTCCTTCTAGTGAATATTCAGGGTTGATTTCCTTTAGGATTGACTGGTTTGATCTTGCACTCCAAGGGACTCTGAAGAGTTTTCTCCAGCACCACAGTTAGAAAACATCAATTCTTTGGCACTCAGTCTTCTAGGGTTAGTTAAAACAGAGGTTTCTGAAGTCACCCCTCAGGGTTTCTGATTCAGTACATCCTGAGTACAGACTGGGTATCTGCATTCCTGTGAGGGTCCAGGTGATGCTGATGCAGCTGGGCCCAGGACCCTATCTGCAAACCACTGCACTAACTTATTATGTGTTGCAATTGATCTTCCGTGAGTCTCCAACTTCCCCTGTCAATTCTTGGGCTGTTATGGAACAGCCTCCATGCCCAGGGTTTGCTGGGTCCATGGTCCTGGTTTTACCTGGGTTAGGTTAAGATTAATACAAGTTTATGCCCTTGATTCAAATATATATATCCTTAGTAAAATGGAAATTTGGGGAAGAAAAATACATGTCTGGGAAGGGCTGTGATTTCAAGAAGTCTGTATATATATACTTGTAAATTTATGTATCTTTCTACAAAGGGCTTGAGGCAGCTACTAAAATTTGGGAGAACTGGGTCCTTTACATTATAAGACTTAAATACATATTCCAATTTTAATATATTAAATATCAAATGCATCCTATACATTTCTGTGAAATTAATATTTACTGTGCTGTGTGTAGTTTCTCAGTTGTTCTGATTCTTTGCAACCCCGTGGACTGTAACCTGCCAGGCTCCTCTGTCCATGAGGATTCTCCAGGCAAGAATCCTGGAATGGGTTGCCATGCCCTCCTCCAGGGGATCTTCCCCACCCAGGGATCAAATCCAGGTCTTCCGCATTGGAGGTGGATTCTTTACTGTCTGAGCTACCAGGGAAGGTCATTTCGAAAAGTTTTTCCTCTCAATTATTCATTAACATCATTTTGAAGAGTCAGTGATTATAATATTAGTAATGCGTTCAGATTAGAAGGGTAGTTTGCAGGGTGCCAGGAAGAAGCTGGATGTGGTGCTGCATCTCATATTACCCCCTTTAGCCATGCGAGGCCTGGCTACATGGGAACTTTAAAGTTCTTTCTTCCGACATTGTCCTCTTTGACTCTGGGTTAGCTGGCTGATGCATGAGAATTTCACTATCTGAAGCTGTTCCCTCTCTTCGCTGTTCCTCTAAAAGATTCTTTAAAGTTCAATTTGACTGAGACTTCCCTGGTGGTCTACTGGCTGAGACTCTGCAATCTCAGTGCAGGGGGCCTGGGTTCAACCCCTCACTGGGGAAATAGATCCTGCATACCATAACAAAGATTGGAGGTGCTTTGCAGCCAAATAAATATAAATTAGTTCAATTTGAACAACCCATCCTTTTCACCACTGTAGAGGGGAAGACAGCCTTAGGCTGTGAATTTCTTGAGAGTTATCTTTATGCCCCCAATGAACAGGATTAAGCATGCAATAAGTATGGATTAAATATGCAATAAATAGGGCTTCCCCAGTGGCTCAATGGTAAAGAATCAGCCTGCAATACAGGAGACACAGGAGATATGGTCTTGATCCCTGGGTCAGGAAGATCCCCTGGAGAAGTGCATGGCATCCCACTCCAGTATTCTTGTCTGGAGAATCCCATGGACAGAGGAGCCTGGTGTGCTACAGTCCATGGGGTCGAAAAGAGTCAGACACGACTGCAGTGACTTAGCATGCACACTCACGCATGCAATAAATAATTGTTTACTCAATCAGAAAATGAAACTTGTGTTCTGCATAGAATGTTATTTCTCACCTTTCTGTGTTTTAATATGCTCTTCCTTCTCCTGGGCTACATGACCCCCTTCTCTACCTAATTTGGGCTTCAAGATTTAGGACAAAGACTTATTCTGAACTGAGCTTACACATCCATCACTGTGGTGCTTCTTCCCTGTGCTTTGAAATTCAGTGGCTATTGATTTAGTAATCCCATCAATAACAGCTAACCTTTAGAAAGCACTGTGCAAAGTGCATTCAAAAGCATAATTTCTTTTAATGTTCACAAGAGTCACATGGGGCTTTTAAACACTAGGCTCGCTCCTCAGTCCCACCTGAGAGTAGACACAGCCAAACATCTGGAGATGAATCCTAAGCGACAGCACTTTAAAGAATGCCCCCTCCCTTATTTAAATATACAGTCAAGATTGAGATTGGAAATCACTGAGTCAGAAGGCCTACACCTATGGTACAACACATAAGACTTCTCTTGTTTGAATGAGCTCTTACAATCCAAAAGAGACTTGAAAATAGTTCAAAAAGTTTTCCTCCATTCCCGGTCTCTCTCCTCCATTTCCTTGCAATGTTCCCAGCCTTCTGCAGTTTTCAGCTCTTTCCTACAGTTTAGGATCCTCTTCCTCCACCTGCTTTCTAGACGAAATCACTTTCTGTCCTCTCTCAGTTCCTTCCAGATGCTTCCCCAATTACCACCAAATTCAGCAAAACAAAACAAAACAAAAAGTAAATTGTTCTCAAACTAGCCATCCAGATGCCTCAGTTCATGTCCACACTAGTAGCGTGATCACCTGTCCAAAGACAGTGAGCCCTTTAAGCATGTCTTTATCTTCAGGTATAAACATTCAACAAATGACAGCAAATTACTGGCTCAGTGATAAGGCTGGATGACACAGGGATTTGTACGTTGTATTGAAGATCTTGGAATTCGTTTGAGCAGTGTCTTGGAGAGGATCTAAACTAGAGGTACAGCTTCAGAAGAGCGTTTGCAAACAATAAGAGGGGCTGCAGTTGGACTGAAGAGATTAAGGGTTAGGAGACTACTGGAGACAAAGATTGGAGTTGTGAGGTAGAGGAGAAAATATTTTAGAAATGGAACCCATAAGGCAACTTAAATTGATGTAGCTTTCCACTCCTCCATGTTGTTGTCTTTGTCCACGAGGTGATTAGATGTCACTAAATAGGGGAACTTCTGTATTTTAAAAGGGCTTGTGGGGAATTCCCTGGAGGCCCAGTGGTTAGCACTCCATGCTCCCACACTGAGGGCCTGAATTCAGTCCCTGGTGGGGGAACTAACATCCCACAAGCTGTTCAGTACAGCCAAAAAAATGGGGGGGGGGTGGTAAGTTAAAAGAATTTTAACACCTACTTAGCATAATTTAATCACTTCTGAACCTTGTTTCCTTTATAAATTAAACATAAGTTTGACTCTTAAACAAAGAATGGGAATGGGGCACCAAAGGTAATTAAATACAAACTTTTCTGCTTTTCTTCTCTTGATCAACATGGGTTTCTGATGTAACTGCTCAACAAACATAAAAATGTTTTACATCCAACAGTAAGAGGTTTTAAATCAATTGGAAGCAAGAACAAAAGAAAAAAAAAGAAAGCAAGTCTTAGCTCTTTATTCAATTCATTGCTTTGTGTATATCACTGCCTGTGTTTGTCATAAGTTCTTACAAGTCTTAAATCAATTGGAACCTGAAGGTTATAATGTGGTGGAGGTTCTAGAAGCTCACATTTCACTCATAGTAACTGCACAGGGTCCACCCAACATCCTGGCATTCAAGACTCTTCCCAGTGTTCTCCAAGACCATTCTACATAAGGGACGCACGCAAGCCATGGATAGGGCAGCCATATATTGTCATGAGCCCAGTACAGTTCCAACTGATGCTTATAATCTGGGCCTAATTTTAATCTAACCCCTTTCACTTTCAGAAGTATCCTGATTGAGACTATAAATTACTTGATCATTCTAACTGTGAAAGACAGAGCAAATATTTTTGTTGTAAAGGGAGATGTTTCTCCAGTATAAGACTTTTTCACTTTTTCTTTCCTTCTGGACTCTGAGTAACTGACCTGGGTGAATGGCAGCATCACGAACTTCCATGAGTTGGGGCTGGGAGTAACCAGGGGAAAGGAAAGCTTGGAGGTTTCTCAAACCTCCATATGGATGAAAGGAGTGGAAGAAGAAGCAAGTTAGCTTTGCTGTGGACACCAGTGGATCAGGGGAAAAAATACTGATGAAAAATAGGATAGTTACTCTTCCGGAGATCCCAACCTTAATATCTCATTGGTAAACTGAATTAGAAACTGCCTGGGAAAACTCCGTCATATCAATGATAAAAGACAGGGGCCAATGACATGTATGAAGGCAAGAAATCAAGGGACTGGAAAGCCCTATTGAGTACATACAAGTGTGATTAGAGGTGGGAAACTCCAGCATCCAGGTCAGAGGGTGACTTTCATCCTCATGCCTCTGGAGCTGATGATTGTGCCATACTGAATAAATTGAATAACCTCAATGTGTCTTGCTTTTCCAAGCTGGGAAATAAGAACTATCAAAAGTGACTACATCCCCAATAAAGATATTGCTTTATTTTACAAGTAGAAATCTTCTTCCAGATTTCTTCTTTCTAATCTAAAGCTTCTATAAGGAGGAAGCAAATCTGTGTCCCTGATGTATTTGTGAAGCCTTTTCTTAGACTAGGTTATTGCTGGCTAGACTGAAACTTATTACTGCTTGTCAAAAAGAAACCCCCAAATTGTGTTGTATGCATTTTGACCTTAAAAACCACAATTTTGATTTAGATGACATATGTATATCCATACAAAATGAATGGAGTTAATGTTTATTTTTGTGGTTTTGTGAATTTATCCATGTAAGAAAAAAATAGTCTTATTAGACTCTTGAAAGTAGAAGTCTAGATTCACTTTGATTTATATAAACACAGACCTAACATTTGAGGAACTAACTGCTCTCAAAGCCAGAAGTCAGCAAAATAAATAAATAAATATTATTTTTTAAAAGACAAGCATAATAGGCTTCTGAAATCAGTCTTTCATGGAATGCCAGTGCTTATGGTCAAAGTTGAAAATTTTTAAAAATGTAAAATATAAATGTTCTTTTTGACCTCATTTTCTAGTGCTAGATCTTCTTACTCCTGTTATCCCCCAAGGAAGTGTCTCTTGGGCAAAAGCTTTGCTACTCAAAGTGAGTTTCCAAGTCAGCAACATGGACACCACCTGCAAGCTTGCTAGAAATGAAGAATCTCAGGGACTTCCCTGGTGGTCCAGTGGTTAAAACTCTGAGATTCCACTGCAGGGGGCACGAGTTAGATCCCTGGTTGGGAAACTAAGATCTGCCTGCTGTGTAGCACAGCCAAAAAGAAGAATCTCAGACTCCACCCCAGAGCTACTGGATCAGAATCTGCCTTTTAACAAACTCTGGGTGATTTCCATGCACTCGAGTTTGAGAAGCACTGGATTAGAGAACACCTGTCTAGAAATAGCACAGATCATAAAAATAAATTAGTCAAATAGAAGAGTGAGTGGAATTAAAATGCCCTGTGCTGCTTATGTCTGAAAAAAAAATTATATTAATCCTCAGGGGGTTCTTTTCTTATCCCTGCAAGTGCACTGATGTCCACCTCTGTCTTCTCTTACTTCTTGTTTATAGTGTCTTTCTCTTTCATATTATGTATGGTGGTTGCATGTAATTGCATTTAACTTCATAATTGCTATTACTTAGCAAAATTTCAAACTTCCTCTAAAATTACTTCACTCCCAACCCTACAATATACTCTATTTACACAGCCTATATCTGTTTCCTTTTCTGTGAGACTCCCACCATGAAAAGCAGACATAATATGAAATAGAAGACTGGTTTGGCTGGAGAATGTACTGATTCTGGGAGTGGAGCCAAGGACCAGTGCCAACCAGAATTAGATGAATGATACTGGGGTAAAGCAAGACTCAGGATCTTCATTAGTAGAAGGTGGGGCTTATCTTAGTTATGGATCTGAATTCTGCTTCAGCATGAACCATAATGGGTGAGAATGTTCATTTTGAAGGCTGAAATATGGCATACTCTTGGCTCATAGTGCTTTCCAGAAGCACCATGAATGAAAGGAGATGCTTAGGAACTACTTTTTCTTTTCTGTGATGTTTCCACTACTAAATTTATAAAGCTTCTTCCCAAATAAGATTAAAATAAAGGAAATGGACTCATCTTGAATGAGGAAGATAGAGCAGAAGAAATGGTATACTTAGAAGGTAGAATGAACAAAAGCTTTAGACTGAGACAGACATTCTAGATAGAGTTCAAGTCCCACATCTACCACCTATGAACTATAAACATGACCAAATTACTTGACCTCTCTGAGTTTCAGATTTCTCACTCATAAAATTAAGAATTGTTTTAGAGAAGCAAATGAGAAGATGTCTTTTTGGTCTCCAGGATAGGTCCCCTCATTTAATCACCCAATGAATATTAAAATATCATTCTATTGTGATATTAGATAGATACTCTAATATCTATCTAATTCTATTGTGAATCAGTGGGAAGGATTATTTTACATGATTCACTAAATAACTTGAGAGAGAGTACCACTGTGATTGAAAGTCAAATGAGTGAGTATGATCTGCATATAACAACATTATAAATGTATTCACGAGTATTATTTGTGCAGATTACACTACTGTGCTGAGGGAATGGGGTGGACTAGTTGGAACAGATGTGAAAGTAAGCATGATTTTGGAGTTATTTTGCAGCCTCCCAAAGAGGGGAACCATAGTCATCTTCAAATGTTTTCCAGTATTTAGGAGGGACCCTTTCTTTCTACTCTCTTTTGAAGAGTATACAGGAAGTAATTCAAAAAGGAAAATGTTTCTGAAATGTATGTATGGTTTTATTTCCCATGACTATCATAATCATCTCATACATCCAGCATTACTTCAATATTTAAGTATTTACAGTATTTGTAGTGCCAGATATTATGTTAGGGGCCAGGTGTACAGAAATCAACAAAACCACCAGCCAATAAGTAAATATATAATTTACAAATTTTGGTAAGGGCATTCAAAGGAGAGATAAGGTTTCATAACAGTTGCTTCTTCACCTTAGGGTTTCTATCTGGAAATAAAGCAATCAATTTTCCCCCTTCCTTTTTTTTTCCCCTTTACATATTTATATTGGGTATCTACTTATGCTTTCTAAATTCATGGCAGCATTTTCTTTGTGTTTGGGATGTTAAATTTTAATATTGTCAAAATGGCTATTCTACCCAAAGCAATCTATAGATTCAATGCAATCCCTATCAAGCTACCAACGGTATTTTTCACAGAACTAGAACAAAGAATTTCACAATTTGTATGGAAATACAAAAAACCTCGAATAGCCAAAGTAATCTTGAGAAAGAAGAATGGAACTGGAGGAATCAACCTGCCTGACTTCAGACTCTACTACAAAGCCACAGTCATCAAGACAGTATGGTACTGGCACAAAGACAGAAATATAGATCAATGGAACAGAATAGAAAGCCCAGAGATAAATCCACGAACCTATGGACATCTTATCTTTGACAAAGGAGGCAAGGATATACAATGGAAAAAAGACAACCTCTTTAACAAGTGGTGCTTGGAAAACTGGTCAACCACTTGTAAAAGAATGAAACTAGAACACTTTCTAACACCATACACAAAAATAAGCTCAAAATGGATTAAAGATCTAAATGTAAGACCAGAAACTATAAAACTCCTAGAGGAGAACATAGGCAAAACACTCTCCGACATAAATCACAGCAAGATCCTCTATGACCCACCTCCCAGAATATTGGAAATAAAAGCAAAAATAAACAAATGGGACCTAATGAAACTTAAAAGCTTTTGCACTACAAAGGAAACTATAAGTAAGATAATTCTATTAAATCTTTTTAAAATTTTTCTTCTATAATTTGATTCTACTTCCTTATTTACAATGTATGGACTTCTTTTTTGTGAGAATGGAGGAAGCCCCATTTTGAAGAATGGGGGAATGACTGAATTTTAGCTGTTTTGTCCATATTGGGCTTCCTGGTGGCTTAGATGGTAAAGAATATGCCTGCGATGCAGGAGACCTGGGTTAGGAAGAACCCCTGGAGAAAGGAATAGCAACCTACTCCAGCATTCTTGCCTGGAGAATTCCATGGACAGAGGAGCCTGACAGGCTGCAGTTCACGCGGTTGGGAAGAGTTGGACATGACTGAGGGACTAACACTTTCACTCTCAGAATAGGTCTAGATATTTTGCTAATACTCAGAAAATGGGGAAGGAGTGCAGGCGGTGGCGGTCTAGTCACTAACTCGTGTCCAACTCTTTTCACCCCCTGGACTGTAACCTGCCAGCCTCCCCTGTCCATGGGATTCTCCAGGTAAGAATACTGCAGTGGATAGCTATTGCAGGCAGATTCTTTACTGACTGAGCCACCAGGGAAGCCCCAGGAGTGCAGGACCAGAGTACAAAAACAATGAGGATTTTTGTTTGATTACAGCTAGCCTGACCCCATTCACCTGCTTAACTGAGGTAAATAATATTTCAACTCTATGCCAAGAGGAATATATGGAGACGGCAGAAAACACTGTGGTAAATTGATGACCCAATTGTTCATGCCTATCTATATCCACCCTGTTTGCAAAGTGACTTCACAGACTCCCATTAAGAGGTGGACTTTATTTCTCTGTTTCTTGAATCTGAGCTAGATTTGTGACTTGCCATAGTCAACACACCGAGGAGGCAGTGTTTATGCCACTTTCGAGCCTAGGCCTTATGTTAATCTTGTCCAGATGGTATAAAAATGATCTGGGGATATCCTGTTGGTAGATGAAGTCATTCAGCCCAATTACTCCTATCACCCCAGCCTACAGCCAGACCATGGCCTGAAATGTGAGTGACGCCATCCTTGACCAGCAAAGTCCCATTGACACCCCAGCTGATTGTGGATGCTTTGTGAGACCAGCCAAACATGAATCAGGTGATAAGAATGTAGATTCATAAGCAATAAAAACAAACAAACTCATGATTTTAAGCTTCTGAGTTTGAGGCAGCTTATTACTAATTTCATATATTCTCATTTGAATGATTTCATTGTTTACTTAAGGTGATACCCATTTTTCCTTTTCACCATCTACTTTCAGTAACTTACTGCCATGGTAAAACTATTTTTCTCTTTTTTTACCTTTGGTTCGTAAGAAAATTTGAAGGCAGTGGTGTGCTGGTAAATGTTTCACAACAAAGCTCTTACGAAAAAAAGACATGTGTGTATGTATATATGTGTGTATGTATACATGTGTGTATGTATATATGTGTGTGTGTATATAGATATATATATACACACAAGTATGTGTATATGTTTATTATAAATTTATTAAGTACATAAGTTTATTATAAATTTTATATATATAAGGGCTTCCCCAGTGACTCAGTGGTTAAGAATCTGCCTGCAATAAAGGAAACACAGGAGACACATGTTCGATCCCTGGGTTGGGAAGATCCCCTGGAGGACAGCATGGCAACCCACTCCAGTATTATTGCCTGGAGAAGCCCATGGACAGAGGAGTCTGGCGGGCTACAGTCCATAGGGTCACAAAGAGTTGGACATGACTCAAGTGACTGAACACACATACACGCATAAATGTATACCTGCAGAACTAAGATCATCATCTTCTGCAATGCTGATAAAAGCTTTAAGGGTTTACATATATAAAGAAATATAAAAAAGAATACATAGCAAACAATTTATAAATAAAAGTAAAATAAGCAATGATCTTTTTTTAAATCAAGTTTCTTCAACAAATTAATAACATTTTTTTTCCATTTTTTTTTATTAGTTGGAGGCTAATTACTTTACAATATTGTAGTGGTTTTTGCCATACATTGACATGAATCAGCCTTGGATTTACATGTATTCCCCATCCTGATCCCCCCTCCCACCTCCCTCCCCACCCCATCTCTCTGGGTCTTCCCAGTGCACCAGCCCTGAGCACTTGTCTCATGCATCCAACCTGGGCTGGTAATCTGTTTCACCCTTGATAATATACTTGTCGGTTTCACATATCCAATTGATTCCCACAGAGTGCTTCTATTAGTTTTTGCAGAACTCTTCTATGTAATTCAACCACAATTTGACAAAATTACATTCCAACCTGGTACCTCTTTTACAATAAATGTTTTGTTATGAAATTTGATATATGATTTATCTTTGAACTAGATGTAACCCTTGTATAACAGCTATATTCATTAAATTGAAGCCTCTTTCATCTTTGGTGCTCGATACAACACACCGTGAAGCATAATTTGCATTATTAACATTTTCTCCCATTACTCTTAGCCTAAACAGTCAGTACACAATAAATCAGGGCCTGATTTGGAGTATTAGCTACTCTCTGTGGTGAAACATTGCTATTTCGACCATTTTCAAGCTACCGACGTGACAGCCCTGGAATGGAATTGGGAAGAGAGGCACACCCTCCCATGGCATGCCTACCATGTTGCTACAGTGCAGTTACAAAATTGCAAAGGCATAGATAATACTCAAGTAGAATCAAATCAGTGTGATGTAATGAGTTTTGAGTTTCTATGGCCTTTATTTTTAATATAATTTGTTGAACTCTAAGTTTATAAACTGATTTTTAATGATAGGCAGGTTTAACAACTGACTTTCTAGATTCCTGAAATATGAACAATCAAATGAGCTGGCTCCAGCACACCCCTGCTGATAGATGTTAAAAACACCTGGAGGTTCTAGTTATAAAAACAATAGCTCCCATACATTTAGTGCTCACTAGACCCCAGGTATTGTTCTATATACTTTAGATTCACAATCTTATGGATTCCTCACGATGGCTCTGTGAGGTAGGTATTGTTATTATTTCTATCTAATGTACAGATGGAGAAATGGAACCAAAAGAATTTACTTAAGTTCATAAAAGTACAAACTACCTTTCCTAAAGACAGATATGTTTTATCACAAATTTATTATGACCATAAAGATAAACTCAATATTCAGATGAGACTCAGAATTCAGTAATGAGACCAACAGCTTTATTGAAGGTATGAATACAGATCCAAGGCTGTTTAATAGAGGGAGGCATACATGGTGCCTGGGAAAGAAGAATGAGAGCTTTCTGATGCTTCAGCTGAGATGGGAATGACTGGTTATGATAAGAAGATATTACTGGGAAAAAGGGGTGTGCTGTTCAGGGTATATTCTTGGAGGGGTGAGTTGTTTGGTGTGGTTGGAGTGGAGGTAAGTATAAGTAAGTGATAATAATGGAGACAGGGAGGTAATATGGAGCAGAAAAGGCAAAAAAATTGAAGAAAAGGTATTTTGTCACCAAGAATTTTTTTAATAAATTAATTTTTTAATTGAAGGGTAATTTCTTTACAGACATTTGTTGTTTTCTGTTAAACAGATGGGATGGGGAGGGAGATGAGAAAGAGGTTCAAAAAGAAGGGGGATATATGTATACCTATGACTGAAAGCTGAGCGCCGAAAAATTGATGCTTTTGAACTGTGGTGGTGGAGAAGACTCTTGAGAGTCCCTTGGACTGCAAGGTGATCCTACCAGTCCATCCTAAAGGAGATCAGTCCTGGGTGTTCATTGGAAGGACTGACGCTGAAGCTGAAATTCCAATACTTTGGCCACCTCATGCAAAGAGTTGACTCATTTGAACGGACCCTGATGCTGGGAGGGATTGAGGGCAGGAGGAGAAGGCGACGACAGAGGATGAGATGGCTGGATGGCATCACTGACTCGATGGACATGGGTTTGAGTAAACTCCGGGAGTTGGTGATGGACAGGGAGGCCTGGAGTGCTGCGATTCATGGGGTCGCAAAGAGTCGGACACGACTGAGTGACTGAACTGAACTGAACTGTGACTGATTCCATTGGATCATAGAAAAAGCAAGAGAGTTCCAGAAAAACATCTATTTCTGCTTTACTGACTATGCCAAAGCCTTTGACTGTGTGAATCACAACAAACTGTGGAAAATTCTTCAAGAGATGGGAATACCAGACCACCTGACCTGCCTCCTGAGAAATCTGTATGCAGGTCAAGCAGCAACAGTTAGAACTGGACATGGAACAACAGACTGGTTCCAAATTGGGAAAGGAGTACGTGAAGGCTATATATTGTCACCCTGCTCATTTAACTTGTATGCAGAGTACATCAGGTGAAATGCCAGGCTGGATGAAGTGCAAGGTGGAATCAAGATTGCTGGGAGAAAGTCAATAACCTCAGATATGCAGATGACACCACCTTTATGGCAGAAAGCAAAGAAGAATTAAAGAGCCTTTTGATGAAAGTGAAAGAGGAGAGTGAAAAAGCTGGCTTAAAACTTCAACATTCAGAAAACTAAGATCATGGCATCTGGTCCCATCACTTCATGGCAAATAGACGGGGAAACAGTGACAGACTATTTTCTTGGGCTCAAAATCACTGCAGATGGTGACTGCAGCCATGAAATTAAAAGATGCTTGCTCCTTGGAAGAAAAGCTATGACCAACCTAGACAGCATATTAAAAAGCAGAGACATTACTTTGCCAACAACTGTCCATGTGATCAAAGCTCTATGGTTTTTCCAGTAGTCATGTATGGATGTGAGAGAAGACTCTTGAGAGTTCCTTGCACTGCAAGGAGATCCAGTCAGTCCATCCTAAAAGAAATTGGTCCTGAATATTCATTGGAAGGACTGATGCTGAAGCTGAAGCTCCAATACTTTGGCCACCTGATGCGAAGAACTGACTCATTTGAAAAGACCCTGATGCTGGGAAAGATTGAGGGCTGGAGGAGAGGGGGATGACAGAGGATGAGATGGTTGGGTGGCATCACCAACTCAATGGACATGAGTTTGAGTAAACTCCAGGAGTTGGTGATGGATAGGGAAGACTGGTGTGCTGTAGTCCATTGGGTCACAAAGAGTCAGACATGACTGAGTGACTGAACTGATAACTGATGACTGATTCACGTTGGGGTTTGAGCAAAAGGTTTTGACAGTAATCACAAAGTAGACACATGCAGCCAAGAAAGAGAAAGGAGTAAAGCTAGAATGGGATCAATCAACAGACACTCTTGGGCCACAAGAAGCTTTGGTGAGTTCAAAGAACAGACTCTGGTATGTGTGAGATGGTGATTTTTATGTGTTCACTTGGCTAGGTCGTGATATATAGATATTTGGCCAAATGTTATTCTAGATGCTTCTGTGAAGATTTTTTTTTTTTTTTTTTAGTTGGCATTAACATGTAAGTTAAACTCAACATTCAGAAAATGAATATCATGGCATCTGGTCCCATCACTTCATGGCAAATATGGGGAAACAGTGGAAACAGTGACAGATTTTATTTTTGGGGACTCCAAAATTACTGCAGATGGTGACTGCAGCCATGAAATTAAAAGACACTTGCTCCTTGGGAGAAAAGTTATGACCAAACTAGACAGCATATTAAAAAGCAGAGACATTACTTTGCCAACAAAGGTCCATCTCCTCAAAGCTATGGTTTTTTCCAGTGGTCATGTATGGATGTGAGAGTTGTACTGTAAAGAAAGCTGAGTCCTGAAGAATTGATGCTTTTGAACTGTGGTGTTGGAGAAGATTCTTAAGAGTCCCTTGGACTACAAGGAGATGCAACCAGTCCATCATAAAGGAAATAAGTCCTGGATATTCGCTGGAAGGACTGCTGCTGAAGCTGAAACTCCAATACTTTGGCCACCTGATGTGAAGAACTGACTCATTGAAAAGACCCTGATGCTGGGAAAGATTGAAGGTGGGAAGAGAAGGGAATGACAGAGGATGGGATAGTTGGATGGTATCACCGACTCAATGGACATGAGTTTGAGTAAACTCCTGGAGTTGGTGGACAGGGAGGCCTGGCATGCTGCAGTCCACAGGGTCGCGAAGAGTCGGACACGACTGAGTGACTGAACTGAACCGAACATTTACGTCAGTAGACTATAAGTAAAGTAGACTGGCCTTCATAATAACAATAAGAAATGGTCTCATCCAATTAGTTGAAGACCTTAAGAAAAAGACGGACTTACCCCAAGGGAAAGGGAATTTGCCAGCAAACTGTCTTCATATTTGAACTGAAACCCTAGCCTGGTCTCCAGTCTGCCATCCGACTGCTATGGTCTGAATGTTTGTGAACTCCTCAAATTCATATATTGACATCTTAATCCCCAAAGACGAGGATATTAGGAAGTGGGTACTTTGGGAAGTGCTTAAATCATGAGGGTGGAGCCCGTATGGATGGCGTTAGTGCCTTATAAGAGAAGCCCCACACAGAGATGTGGTTGGACCTGGAGTCATCATACAGAGTGAAGTCAGTCAGAAGGAGACTAACAAATATCATATAATATCATTTACGTGTGGAATCTAGAGAAACGTTACAGGTGACTTTATTTGCAAAGCAGAAATAGAGACACAGACATAAGAGAACAAACATGGATACCAAGGTGGGTAAGGGGATAGATGAACTGGGATATTGAGACTGATATACATGCACTATTGATATTATGTGTAAAATAGATAACTTATGAGATCCTACTACATAGGACAGGGGACTCTACTTAATGCTCTGTGGTGACCTAAATGGGAAAAGAATCCAAAGAGGGGATATTTGTATTTGTACAGATGATTCACTTTGCTGTACAGCAGAAACTAACACAACATTGCCAAGCAACTGTACTCCAATTAAAAAAAAAAAAAAATGAAAGAAGCCCGACAGAGATTCCTAGCCCTCTCTACTGTGTGAGGACACAGTAAGAAGACAACAGCTATGAACCAGGAAGAGGCCCTCATAAGAATACATCCATGCTGGTACCTTAATCTTGGACTTCCCAGCCTCTAAAACCACAAGAAACAAATTTCTATTGTTTATACATTACCTAGTATGTGATATTTTGTTACAGCAACTTAAATGGACTATGACGCTTACTCTTCAGATGTTGGACATGCCAGCCTCCACAACTGCATGAGTGAATTTCTTAAAAATAAATCTCTCTCTATCTATCCATCCACCCCTCAACACATTCTACTGATTGTATTTCCCTGGAGAACCCTAAAACAATAGGGGGTGGGAGCCACTATAGAAAATGATAAACAGGGTCTTCCTTGGCAGTCCAGTGGCTAAGACCTCATGCTCTCAATGCAGGGGGCTTAAGCTTGATCCCTGGTTGGGGAACTAGATTCCACATGCTGCAACTAAGACCCAGTGGAGCCAAATAAATAAATAAATATTTTAAAAAGAAAACATTATGGACAGACAAGTAAACTTTTGAGGTAAGAATTCAAAAGTAAAGAAGCTCCAGGTGGCCAAAATTAACAGAAATAAAGTCATTGCAACTGAGGAAATTGAGGAGAGTAGGTTATTGGCTGGGCCATTGTTTAGAAGGTATAAGGCACACAGTAGAAAAGAAAATGGTAAGTTTGTGTCCTGAGACTGTGTTACGTGACTTTGGAGAAGTTGATAGGGAAAATGGAGAAAGATGGAAATCTAGATGATGTGAGCTTACATATAAGAGGGATTTTCAGTGATGGTGATGGATCAGTGGTCTGGAAGGAGCTTGGTGATTCCAAAGAGATGCAAACTTTAGAAACTGAATATGGAACAGAATGTGTTACCTCCTTAAGAGAGATTGCAAGGGAACTGATACCAATGGCCACAAATTTGCCTATTCATTGGAACAGCTCCAGAATTCAATATAGAATAGGTTCAATGGCTACAAAATGGCTGGAAGGTAAACAGTGGAATGATCTGGAAGCTGAATTTGCATAGCAAGCAGTGTTCTTACTTCATATATATGTTTTATGTCAATATGAATAGCAAAGCTCTCTAAAGATGCTTATATCAACACTGCTTAAGTTTGAGAAAGCATCAACCTCCTAGAGATTAGTATATTGCTGGAGCTATAGAATCACTGATGGAAATCCCTGGGGTCAACTGCCCATTCCCATCAACTCCTTGGTGTCACTGAAAACAGATATGACTGCCTTTGCCATAATGTGTGACGGGGGATAGGAAATGGTATGGATGGTACAACCTCCTGGCCACTTTAGCTTCTTCTGTCCCTTTGCATAGTTCTGGTTTCTAGTGACTGAACTCTCCAGAAGTCTTTTACAGCCTGAGAGCTACTCAAAGCAAGGCTACAGGTTTGCTTTAGCATTCTTAAAATTGACCTTTTGGGTTGTTTTCAGGTTCATTCCATGTCTCATCTTCTTTTAGTCTGAAGCTCTTTTTTAACAATAGTTTCAGTTTGCTTTGAAAGAAGTGGTGACAGAAATATTCTGGGAACTCCAGAACACCTGATGCTATGACTCAGTCCCTAGTGTTAAACTATCTTTTTCAGTGGTTTTGGAGGGGTGATTAGCCATGAGTGAGAGATATCACTGAAGTGTTGTCCATTATGGGGGGAGTGTGCCAGAAGATCATATAAAAACCCTTCTAATTAATTCATATATCACTGTTATGAATTACTAAAATAAGACCCAAGAGTCTGCTGTAGAAAATTCAGCAAATAAATCAACACATAATTGTTGAGCTCCGATACAAGGTTTCTATGAATGTTGTGAAGAATAAAAAGATCTGTTAGGATCCTTATTCAGACTAATGGGGGAGGAAAAGAATGATCATATGAAGAAGCAAAAATAAATAAATACACAAATAATAAAAATAAATAAACATATCAAGCAGCATATGGCAATTATTGTTAAGAAGCTGAAGAGATGGTTATGGGTTGCAGACTTGGGAATCATCCCAGAGAATGTGAGAACTGAGAAATTCCTTGAAGTATACGTGAAAGTGAAAGTGAACTTGCTCAGTCGTGTCCCACTCTTTGCAGCCCCATGGACTGTAGCCCACCAGGCTCCTCAGTCCATGGAATTTTCCAGGCAAGAGTACTGGAGCGGGTTTCCATTTCCTTCTCCAGGGGATTTTCCCAACCCAGGGATTGAACCCAGGTCCTAGGTTGGGAAGATCCCCTGGAGAAGGGCATGGCAATCGACTCCAGTATTCTTATCTGGAGAATGCTATGGACTGAGGAACCTAGTGCACTATAGTCCATAGAGTTGAAAAGAGTCAGACACAACTGAAGCAACTTAGCATGCACACAGGTAGTTTAAAATGATGGATCAATTTAGTTCAGTTAAGTCACTCAGTCGTGTCCGACTCTTTGTGACCCCATGAAGCACAGCACACCAGGCATCCCTGTCCATCACCAACTCCCGGAGTTTACTCAAACCCATGTCCATCGAGTCGGTGACGCCATCCAGCCATCTCATCCTCTGTTGTCCCCTTCTCCTCCTGCCCTCAATCCCTCCCAGCATCAGGGTCTTTTCCGAAGAGTCAACTCCTCGCATGAGGTGGCCAAAGTACTGGAGTTTCAGCATCAGCATCAGTCCTTCCAATGAACACCCAGGACTGATCTCCTTTAGGATGGACTGGTTGGATCTCCTTGCAGTCTAAGGGACTCTCAAGAATATTCCCAACACCATAGTTCAAAAGCATCAATTTTTCAGCACTCAGCTTTCTTCACAGTACAACTCTTACAACCATACATGACCACTGGAAAAACCATAGCTGTGACTAGACAGACCTTTGTTGGCAAAGTAATGTTTCTGCTTTTTTAATATGCTGTCTAGGTTGATCATAACTTTCCTTCCAAGAGGTAAGCGTCTTTTAATTTCATGGCTGCAGTCACCATCTGCAGTGATTTTGGAGCCCAGAAAAATAAAGTCTGACACTGTTTCCACTGTTTCCCCATCTATTTCCCATGAAGTGATGGGACTGGATGCCACGATCTTAGTTTTCTGAATGTTGAGCTTTAAACCAACTTCACTTCAATTTCACTCTTCTCTTTCACTTTCACCAAGAGGCTTTTTAGTTCATCTTCACTTTCTGCCATAAGGGTGGTGTCATCTGCATATTTGAGGTCATTGATATTTCTCCCAGCAATCTTGATTCCAGCTTGTGCTTCCTCCAGCCCAGCATTTCTCATGATGTACTCTGCATATAACTTAAATCAGGGTGACAATATACAGCCTTGACGTACTCCTTTTTCTATTTGGATAGATATATGTATCTATTTATCTCTTTGTCCATATATACACTAGGGGAGTAGATTTGGTATGGGGAAATGAGTTTTTACTTTTTTACCTAAGTCAGCTGTTTTACTGCTTACTCTTTACAATGAATGTATATTTTATTGAAACAAAATTTAAAGACTATATATAACCAGATACACATAAAGCAGTGGGTAAGACAAATTAAGCTGGAGAAACCATTAGGTATTCTCTTCTTGTATCATTGTTATCAGCTGCTCAGGAAAGAGTATTCTCTTTCATCATAACTTATGATAAACTTACTGTGAAATGTGTTGTATGAAAGGAGAGAAGGTTAGCCCTCCCCTTGACAAGGATGGAAGAGACTCTCAGGCCTGACAACATGCATGCAGTTGGGGCATTTCCACCTACTTTGTGGCATCTAATCTCTGTTGGGCTTCCCTGGTGGTTCAGCTGGTGGGAGACCTGGGTTTGATCCCTCGGTTGGGAAGATCCCCTGAAGAAGGGATCTTGTATGTATGTGAGAGTTGGACTATGAAGAAGGCTGAGCACAGAAGAATTGATGCTTTTGAACTGTGGTGTTGGAGAAGACTCTCGAAAGTCCCCTGGACTGCAAGGAGATGCAACCAGTCCATCCTAAAGGAGAGTGGTCCTGAGTTTTCGTTGGAAGGATTGATGTTGAAGCTGAAACTCCAGTACTTTGGCCACCTGATGTGAAGAGCTGACTCATTTGAAAAGACCCTGATGCTGGGAAAGATTGAAGGCAGGAGGAGAAGGGGACGACAGAGGATGAGATGGTTGGATGGTATCACCAACTCAATGGACATAAGTTTGGGTAAACTCTGGGAGTTGGTGATGGACAGGGATGCCTGGTGTGCTGCGATTCATGGGGTCGCAAAGAGTTGGACATGACTGAGCGACTGAACTGAACTGGACTGAATCCACTCCAGTATTCTGGCCTGGAGAATTCCATGGACTGTATAGTCCTTGGGGTTGCAAAGAGTCAGACACAACTGAGAGACTTTCACTACTGTGAAATAAAACTTTAGATTCAAAATCAAAACAAAACCTGGGCAAAGAATCTGTTCTACTTCTTGTCATTTAGATCATCAATCATACAGTAGTTAAATCCCAGCAATTGGCATCATATTAATCAGGTCACAATGACTAGCTTTTTCTTATCTTTTACTCTCTCATTTTCTGATTTCTTTTCCAGTTTTTATTTAGCCCTAATTATTTGATAGCTTTTTCAATGTGCAACATTGAAATCTCCAGTCTTACTGAAAATGAATTAGACTATGAAACAGTCAGAACACTGATATTACAATACTCCTTATATATTTAAAGATTTTCTGAACAATATTAACTATAGCCTGTAACTTTGAGTCACATTTAGTCAGTCCTGAAAATGGAGATGTGCAAGTGGGTTCCAGATGATAATTCAGAGTTTTGCATGGAGCTAAAAATTTCCTGAGGGGTCGAAAAGCTCTCTTTGGGTTATTTTGGAAAGAAAATAGACTATTGTATGCACAAGGGATTTGGGAATGAAAGGTACTAAAGAAATAATAGGACTAACTGTTATTACTTTATTAATTGTTATTCTGTTTTGATTGATTGCCTTCTATTTCAAGTCTTAAAAGATTTCAATTTTATAGAATTTTAAGTAATTTCTTTCCTTAAAATCTTCACTTAATAGCAATGATATTTTTCAGCCTACTTCCTCTGATAGTTCAGTGCTTAGAAACCATATGACATTATGAAACACAAGTAATTTTCTGAGGTAAAATTTACTTTAAAGACAATGGTATGGCTTATACTATACCTACCATTTTTATGTTAGATGAAGAAAAATATATAACACATATAGATAGACATGCTGCTGCTGCTTACCTGCTCAGTTGTGTCTTATTCTATGTGGCCCCATGGACTACAGCCTGCCAGGCTCTTCTGTCCATGGAATTCTCTAGGCAAGAATACTGGAGTGGGTTGCCATGCCCTCCTCATAGACAGACACATATACTTATATAAACAAAAGCTTGTTTTTAAATTTGACTACAAAAGTAATGTAACCTCATGATGGGCAATTTGGAAAACAAAGAAAAGAGTAAGTAAGAAAATATTTTAAACATTTCTAAAAAAAATATATCAATTAAACAAGCCCTTAATAGTTCAGTATATTTTCTTCCAATCTTTTCTTTTAAATATTTGCTTATATACATGAACATTCCATACACTTTTTCTTTTCAAAATTGAGATCATTTTCTCTTTGGGGGTAGGGGAGTGCCATGCCCCATGGCTTGCAGGATCTTAGTTCTTCAACCAGGAATCAAACCCAGGCCTAGACAGTGAAAGCTCTGAGTCCTAACCACTGGACCTCCAGAGGATTTCTGAGATCATATTCTAGCTATCAGTTTATACTTTTTCTTTGAACCCATTTTGAGCATTTTTTTCCCCATGAGATTAAGCATTGTTTGTAAAAATTATGTTTAATGAATATACAGTAGTCATCATATGGCTGAATTAAAATATCTATAAACATTTCATATTGTATCAGTTGGGGTTCTGATAGGAAGCAGATGACCCAGCCAACTGATGCACTGACTAGAATTAATAAAGGGATGCTTTGCAAGTGTGAGTTTAGGGCCAGGGACACCAAGAAGGGATGGCAAAGTACCCAGGAGCCATGCCATACAAGCCTGAAGAGGGAGAGGGAAGCATGGTTACCAAGATCTGAAGAGCTGCAGCCATCAGTAAGGGCCTCCCAATAGAAGCTTCAATGGAGAACTCAGCTGCTCCCAACCCCAGCCTGGCAGGGA
The DNA here is from genome assembly GCF_910594005.1 of Cervus elaphus. Lineage (NCBI taxonomy): Eukaryota > Metazoa > Chordata > Mammalia > Artiodactyla > Cervidae > Cervus > Cervus elaphus. The sequence continues at coordinate 24,543,911 of NC_057842.1, read as the reverse complement.
CTTGTGAAGTCAGTGCTCCAATATCTCTCTGTTTCTGCCTTCCAATCTCATGCTTCTGCTTACCACTGACCAAACCCAACCAGAAATCAAAGAGCAAGAGAATCAGCTGATACTGAGGACAGAGAGCTCAGTTGCTGCCCTGGGACAAGAATTGGGTGGGAAAAGGTGGACAGTATATCTGAACTGGCAAATACTCAGAACATTCATTGTTTGAGTGTTCCCCCTTTCCCCACCTTTTCACTCTTAGAGCAATAGAAAGAAATAAAGTGAAGTTGCTCAGTCATGTCCAACTCTTTGCAACCCCATGGACTGTAGCCTACCAGGCTCCTCCGTCCGTGGAATTTTCCAGGCAAGAGTACTGGAGTGGGTTGCCATTTCCTTCTCCAGGGGATCTTTCCGACCCAGGGATTGAACCCAGATCTCCCACATTGCAGGTAGATGCTTTACCATCTGAGCCACCAGGGAAGCCAGAGCTTAGAGCAATAAGGTTGTGAGAAATACATTTGCAGGCTTGTTCTTCAGTTTTTTTAGATAAGTATCCTGACTATGACCCATCAGACTGCCCTGTCAATGATGTGATAATGGAAAAGAAAATTTGCATCAGGCATCCCATGCATGACTAAAATCATGTCATCTAATCAAGAATCAATTGTCCTTGTTTTGCTCCATAGCTGATATTAATAGGACCCACAGCATAGGATTTTTGGTTTCCTATCTAGGCACACATCCCATGCTGCCAAATCCAAGTGGCATCTTATATTAGCAAAATGAGACAAAGTCACAGACCACTGACCTCAAACCATCAATTTCAGAACTCTCTATTTCTGCCATTCAATAGAAAACAAGACAAAACCTCCAGGACAACAAAGGGAAGAACTCAGAGTTTCATATCTGTCCCTCATTGTTATTTTTCCTAAAAGGAACTCATGCCCTCCTCGAGGATATCTTTCCAACCCAGGGATCAAACCCAGGTCTCCTGCATTGCGGGCAGATTATTTACTATGAGCCATCAGGGAAGCCTAAAAGGAACTCAGCATGTAGTTTTTAAGGAAGCCAGATTGCTGGAGAGCATTTCAGTCTTTATAGCATCGGTTTTTTAAGCGTGGTTGGATTTGGCCCTGCAAGTAATTTACTCAGAATGTTGTGCTCAGTCGTGTCCAACTCTTTGTGACTTCATGGACTGTACTCTGCTAGGTTCCCCTGTCCACAGGATTTCCCAGGCAAGAATACTGGAGTGAGTTGCCATTGCTTCCTCCAGGAGATCTTCCTGACCCAGGAAGAACCCTGGGTCTTGCATCCTCTGCATTGATAGGCAGATTCTTTACTACTGCGCCAGCTGGGAAGTTACCCCAATAACTTACTAACAGCAACTCAGTTTTATCCAGACATACTAAGAAAGAAGCACAATAAAATGATGACTCAGCCATTCACTTGTTACAGAATGTTGAATATCAGATCAGTTCAGTTCAGTTCAGTTGCTCAGTCGTGTCCGACTCCTTGCGACCCCATGAATCACAGCATGCCAGGCATCCCTGTCCATCACCAACTCCCGGAGTTTACTCAAACTCATGTACATTGAGTCGGTGATGCCATCCAGCCATCTCATCCTCTGTCGTCCCCTTCTCCTCCTGCCCCCAATCCCTCCCAGCATCAGGGTCTTTTCCAATGAGTCAACTCTTCGCACGAGGTGGCCAAAGTACTGGAGTTTCAGCTTCAACATCAGTCCTTCCAATAAACACCCAGGACTGATCTCCTTTAGGATGGACTGGTTGGATCTCCTTGCAGTCCAAGGGACTCTCAAGAGTCTTCTCCAACACCACAGTTCAAAAGCATCAATTTTTCAGCACTCAGCTTTCTTCACAGTCCAACTCTCACATCCATACATGACCACTGGAAAAACCATAGCCTTGACTAGATGGACCTTTGTTGGCAAAGTAATGTCTCTGCTTTTTATTTATTTATTTATTTATTTTCATTTATTTTAATTAGTTGGAGGCTAATTACTTTACAATATTGTAGTGGTTATTGTCATACATTGACATGAATTAGCCATGGATTTACATATATTCCCCATCCCGATCCCCCCTCCCACCTCCCTCTCTACCCGATCCCTATGGGTCTTCCCAGTGCACCAGGCCCGAGCACTTGTCTCATGCATCCAACCTGGGCTGGTGATCTGTTTCACCCTAGATAATATACATGTTTCGATGCTGTTCTCTTGAAACATCCCACCCTCGCCTTCTCCCACAGAGTCCAAAAGTCTGTTCTGTGCATCTGTGTCTCTTTTTCTGTTTTGCATATAGGGTTATCATTAACATCTTTCTAAATTCCATATATATGTGTTAGTATACTGTAATGGTCTTTATCTTTCTGGCTTACTTCACTCTGTATAATGGGCTCCAGTTTCATCCATCTCATTAGAACTGATTCAAATGAATTCTTTTTAATGGCTGAGTAATATTCCATGGTGTATATGTACCACAGCTTCCTTATCCATTTGTCTGCTGATGGGCATCTAGGTTGCTTCCATGTCCTGGCTATTATAAACAGTGCTGTGATGAACATTGGGGTGCACATGTCTCTTTCAGATCTGGTTTCCTTGGTGTGTATGCCCAGAAGTGGGACAAGGGTGCCCACTCTCACCACTACTATTCAACATAGTTTTGGAAGTGTTGGCCACAGCAATCAGACTAGAAAAAGAAGTAAAAGGAATCCAGATAGGAAAAGAAGAAGTGAAACTCTGTTTGCAGATGACATGATCTTCTACATAGAAAACCCTAAAGACTCTACCGGAAAATTACTAGAGCTAATCAACGAATATAGTAAAGTTGCAGGATATAAAATTAACACACAGAAATCCCTTGCATTCCTATACACTAACAATGAGAAAACAGAAAGAGAAATTAAGGAAACAATACCATTCACCATTGCAACAAAAAGAATAAAATACTTAGGAGTATATTTACCTAAAGAAACAAAAGACCTAGACATAGAAAACTATAAAACACTGATGAAAGAAATCAAAGAGGACACAAATAGATGGAGAAATATACCGTGTTCATGGATTGGAAGAATCAATATTGTCAAAATGGCTATACTACCCAAAGCAATCTATAGATTCAATGCAATCCCTATCAAGCTACCAATGGTATTTTTCACAGAACTAGAACAAATAATTTCACAATTTGTATGGAAATACAAAAAACCTCAAACAGCCAAAGTAATCTTGAGAAAGAAGAATGGAACTGGAGGAATCAACCTGCCTGACTTCAGACTCTACTACAAAGCCACAGTCATCAAGACAGTATGGTACTGGCACAAAGACAGAAATGTAGATCAATGGAACAGAATAGAAAGCCCAGAGATAAATCCACGAAGCTATGGACACCTTATCTTTGACAAAGGAGGCAAGGATATACAATGGAAAAAAGACAACCTCTTTAACAAGTGGTGCTCGGAAAACTGGTCAACCACTTGTAAAAGAATGAAACTAGAACACTTTCTAACACCATACACAAAAATAAGCTCAAAATGGATTAAAGATCTAAATGTAAGACCAGAAACTATAAAACTCCTAGAGGAGAACATAGGCAAAACACTCTCTGACATAAATCACAGCAGGATCCTCTATGACCCACATCTCAGAATATTAGAAACAAAAGCAAAAATAAACAAATGGGACCTAATGAAACTTAAAAGCTTTTGCACAACAAAGGAAACTATAAGCAAGGTGAAAAGACAGCCCTCAGATTGGGAGAAAATAATAGCAAACGAAGCAACAGACAAAGGATTAATCTCAAAAATGTCTCTGCTTTTTAATATGCTGTCTAGGTCAGTCATAACTTTCCTTCCAAGAGGTAAGCGTCTTAATTTCATGGCTGCAATCAACGTCTGCAGTGATTTTGGAGTGGTGATCAAATCCCCTGCTGTTGCATGAAATGCTATTAGTATGAATTTTTAAGATCTCTTCTGAAAAACCTTCTGACAGAAAAATACTATATCAAATTGTCTCTTTCACCCTAGGAGAGAAAATCATTTTAACTAAATAAGAGAATATTCTTGTCTTTCCTAATCCATCAAAATAGCTAAGTGCAAGGGACAATTTATTACTAAGGATTTGAGAAGATGGCAGCATGAAACTTTCACATCCCTCCTGATACATTACCACGTTTGCGAGCATTGGGAAATTTTTTCTTCCTTAATTTCCTCTCAAGAAATTCTTTAAAAGGCTGTATACAAATGGGAAGTTGCGAAGAAGATCATTTTGTATATTGTACCTCAAAAAATCAATACAGTGACAGTGTAGCACTCAGAACCTTGGTGGTTGATTCTCTTATTTTAACTTTTGGAGCTGCTATAACAAAATCACGTCAATATTCATCGACAAAATTCAATTTTTATAACAAACCTCTTTATCAAATCAACAGTGTAAGAATCCAGAGAAGTTTTATATGGATTTCACATGGGAAATCTGATTTCTTTTTCCTTACAAAAATGAATCCTAGTCCCAGTTTGATCCAGTAAATATAATTATTGAGAACTTTACAATGTAATACATGCTTTATGCATATTTCAATGCTTTTATTTGCATTTTATATACTCAGGGTAATTAAGGACATTCACCAAAGTGAAAGTAGTTGAAGAAGTATTTTAACCTCTTTTTCTGTTCTATGACTAAGAGGAATTCTAATTTTAATTAAATAAAATTAATTAATTAAACATTATTGAATACAAACTATGGTGGAGAAAGTGATATTCACATTCAATGTGAATGGCAAATATGCAGAGATACTAAGATGCAAATGGTATAATCTCTGTTCTCAAAAACTTTAAAATCTAAATAGTAGGATAAGACAATAAGCATACTAACTACAAAACTGAATATTGTAAGAGTTTTAAAATAGAGAAAGGACAGAGGGATAATCAATCAGAATTAAAATGCAGAAATGGGTCAAGTGATAGGAAAAGATTTACATAAGTGACACCTGTTGGTAAGGGTTTGGGAGTTTGGGTACTATGCATGTATGTGTGTATGTATGTATTTTTACTTTTTATTTTATAGAAATTTTAGAAGCAAAGAAAGAGTATGGAGTTTTCATGTACCTTTCATGCAGCTTTCCCTAATGATGATATCTTATATAATTATAGTACCTTATTATCAAAACTAGGAAATTGACATTTATAAGAGACTTAGCTAAACTGTAGACATCATTAAGTCTTATTTCACCAGTATTTACATGCACTCATGTGTGTATGGGCTTCCCTGGTGGCTCAGACCATAAAGAATCTGCCTGCAATGCAGGAGACCTGGGTTTGATCCCTGGGTTGGAAAGATCACCTGGAGGAGGGCATGGAAACCCACTCCAGTTATTATTGCCAGGAAAATCCCCATGTACAGAGGAGCCTGGTGGGCTACAGTCCACGGGGTTGCAAAGACTCGAACATGACTGAGTGACTAAGTACATAGGTTTATGAAATTTTATCACATGTATAGATTTGTGGGACCATCAGCACACTCAGGACAGATCTATTCCACCACCATCAAGAAACTCCCTCATGTTAACCTGGAACAGTCACCCCTTCTCTTTAATTCTAACCCCTGGAAATCACTAACATATTCACTGTGCCAATTTGGCATTTCAAGAATATTATATAAATAGAATCAAACAATATGCAATCTTTTGTGCTTGTTTTTTTTTTCATTTGGTGTAATATCTAAGCATATAATATCCTTAGATATTACACCATAAGATCTACCTAAGTTGTCACGTGTATCAATAGCCCATGCCTTTTAGTTGCTGAATAGTATTCCATTGAATGGACATGTCACAGTTTATTCATTGATTTACCAGTTAAAAAAAAGGGAAGGGCTGTTTTCACCACTGGGTTATTGAAAATAAAGCTGATGTGAATGTATATAGGTTTTGTTTGTGAATTTAAATTTTTATTTCCTTAGGACAAACATATAAAAGTGTGATTACTGGGTCATAAATTGAGTGTTTAAAGGTATAATTTTAATAAATTTATAGATAGGCACCATTATAAGCATTCTTGTATAAACATTATTTGTGAATATTCTTAGTGATTTGAAATAAAAATTAAAATTGCTTTGCCAGGGGGATATGCAGGTTTTAATTACTTTTAATAAATTCAAGAAAAGTCAAGCTAATTTCCAATATTTCACACCAGAATTATGTGAGCAGGTCCATTCTTCAATTTTGAAATAACATGAGTATTATCATTTAAAAGTGTCATGAACCTAAAGTCCAAAGTTGGTATCTTGTTTTCAGTTGCATTGTGATCGCTTATGAGGAGAGTATTTCTCTTGAACAGTTGCATTCTTTGATGAATTTCCTATGTATCTATTTCACCCAATTTTTGCATGAGGATTTTAAATTTTTTCTTACTGATTCTAAATATTTATGTGTGTGTATTTACACAAATAAAATAATATTGCTGAAAGTTTGTGTTTGCCTTTTAATCTTTTTAAAAATGCTTTTTGACATACATACATTTTATGCTGTTAAATAGGCCAATCTAACATCCTTTTTTAAATTTATGGTTTTTGCACTGAATATCATGCTTAAAATCTTTGCCCACATAAAGATTATATAGTGATTTACCAGGATTTTCTCTAGTAATTTTGCACTTTTTATTTTAAACATGCATTATTATGCCATCTGAAATTTATTTCAAAAGAAGAAAACAGGCGAAGAACTAACTTCATTGTTTAACAGCTTTAGCTAGTGGTCCTAGCACCATTAAAAGAATATTTTGCTTTCCCCATTAATTTAAAGTGCTATCTTCATTGTACACCAAATCTGTATTTATTTATGTATATTTCTGAATTTATTCTTCTCTTTCATTGGTCTCTTTTTCTATTTATGTATCAGTATTATATTTTATTCAATATTGACTTTGTGATACATTTTATAATCTATAGGTTAAGTTCACAACCATTGTTTGATCAATTATGAAAAAAGTCACGTTGGAATATGAGGATTTTTATTACAGTTAATATGTGTAGATATATGTGGAAATGATTAACTTCTTTTCAATATGAAAGTTTTTCATTCAGTCTCCTAGTAAAGAAGTATTGCATATTACTTGCTAAGCTCACACCTAGATTATTTTATTTTGGGGTGTCATTATGAACTGATCTTTTTTCCTGTTATGTTTTCATGTCATGTTTTGACGAATTATGCTAATATTTTTATTAGTTTTCCAGTAATTCATACATGAGATTATGCTACAGTGGGGTTTTGCTAATTGTATATAAATACACTGTAAAGCTCTCCTTCATTCTCTATCCTCTAAAACCACTTAAGTAGCATGAGAATGGTTTATTCAGGGAGTGGGAATAAAGCTTAATGGTTTGTTTAGGGAGTGGGGGGTGGGAATCTACTCACACATCCAAGCAGGTTGGGTACCTAGGGCAAGGGGAAAGTCCCTTCTTGATACCTCTCTTCATTTCCTATAAAATTATTTGTTTCCTGAGACTTCCAGTCTCTTCTTTAACACACTTTCCTGTTTTGCTTATATGTATTTTCTTGGAAAATAATCCATTTTCCTTAAGACTATCTAATTTTTTTTTTTAGCATAGAACTATACAAACTATTCAATTTGTGATTTAGTAATTTACATTTTTATTAAAAAATTAGAGCCACTAATTGAATTCTTTCTGACAATAGTATTATTCAATTAGAAGCAAACGTTAAAATATCTTTTCTTTAGGTCTAGTGAAAATTTTTTCTTTTCTTTTTTTTAAACCCATTTCCTTATTTTCCCCCAAAGAGGAACATTGAACTCATATCTGTTTCCACACACTTTTTTCTCTCTCTTGATTGTGATCTCTTTCACATCCTCTCTCTTCCAATCCCCCTTTACCTCTGTTATGCTCAGCCTTTTTTCTCCTTCTCTCCACCTTCAAAAAGCAATTATAATTTAGAAAGAATTCAGAGTAACACATTCCCAAAAAAGCTTCAGTTAATATATTCCTCACCACCTGAGCAGAATCATGATTCCTGTAAAGAAACAGACTCTGTGACTTCTGAGAACTCTACAGTCTGGCTCAACAGGGACCTTTCAGTCAGTCACATATGTCAGGGGTAACCTTGCCAAATAGGCAGAGGCCAAGTGAAGTAAGATTACCTACAAGCTCTTTCCCCGGATACTCTTCTGACTTCTAGCCTCAGTTATGTTTAGCTTAAGAAATACGGACAGAAACAAGTAATTTGGGATGAAAGATGGAAGTATGATTCCTGTTAATGTACAGAAGCTGTATTCATAGAGAAGACCTCAGGGAGCCTAAGGGTGTACTTGCCTGTTCTTTTTGATAGATTATGATACAACTTGACACTTTACTACTGTTCAAGTTGGGGGCTTTGGGATACAAGGGAAACAAATTGACTCAAATCACTGCAAGGAAAGATGTTTAGTGAAGGATGCACATACAAGCAGAACTAGCAAACCACTAGATCCCAAAGCTGTAAAACATTTTGCATAAATTGCTCTCCTATCCTCCCAGAAATGGTTCCTATCTGAAGTTAGGAACCAAGTTCCCATCAATACCTCCCCTGCTGTGCCTTCCAAGAAATGCATCACCTGATCCCTACCATCAAGGAGCTTGGAGTCAAACTATATGACCTCTAAAATAAGGAATGGCCTCATGATTGTTAGTTGTCTGAAACCCCACAGCAAAAAGCTTATTAATAGCAATGCCATTTAGGGGAATGTTTTGTATCTGGTGACTAACAGAGGTAGGGACAAGCAAAGTAAAATTAGAAATTGTAAGGGAAAATATAAAATGGATTTTTTCATCAATGTTGCATTTACTGTATTTAAAAAAAAAAATCTCAGTACTTACTTGACAAATATTTTTTATCCCTCCCTCAGCTTTCAATGCCACTTAAAGAAAACATCCTAGGATGTGTACGATTGTGTTCTAATTACAGTTGAGGGCACAGTGGCATGTGATTGTGGTATAATAACTAAAGCCCTGGAGTGCCTTTTTATTCCATTAAAAATGACCTTAGCTTTGGATCACAGAGCTTTTGCATTGATTTGTCTCTTTTGTGGTTTCCTCTCCACAGGTCTGCTTCCCCATACAGGGTGATGCATTGAATTGTGACACATGGGAGTCAGTGAAATTAACTATCTTTCCCGTGAGAAATAATTCATCATTCAGCATTTGCTATTAACATGCCTCTGCTGGGAGTGAATGAAGTCACATGAAGAGTATGGAAGTGGTGGAGCAGATGGGAATTACATAAATATAATTTAGTGCTCATGATGGAGACAACAGTAATTTTCTCATCTGCAAACAGGAGGCATTTGGGCGGCAGAAAAGGAGATGTTGATACATTCAGTTGCTGTAAAAAGAAATGGCTCTAATTGCTTCTATGGAAATCATACCTATTTGAGGCTAATTTAAATTTTGTTTTTTGCCTGTTTCAATAGCATATTCTAAAAGCTATGATTAATATTGGACCTGATCATGTCCTCTAGTAGGAAAACTTCCCCAATTTCTCTAGAATTGAGGACATACCTCTGTTCTCAGTACAGGTAGTGTGGGTCTCAGACCACTATGCATCTGGACTGGATTCTAGTTTGGGGGAGCAGGAGCTAGAATGGGTGACATGAGCTGGGATCATTCAAATCAGTCTAAAAAATATCTATGAAGGGCTTCCTCCAAGTCAGATTTTTGTGCCTGCGATGGGGGCACAGCATAGACGAGAAAGCCCATGATGCTTATCTTCCCCAGCTTAGAAAGTATCCTTGAACCCAAGAGGACATTGGCCAAAGTGTTCACTGAAGTATTGTGCATAATAGTGAGAATTCAGAAGTGAGCCAAATGCCTATCAATCAAAGACTGGCAAAATAAACTATGTGATATCTACACAGTGGAAAACCATCCCAAATTTGTAAAGACTGAAGTAGATTTACACGTGGAAAGACATCTAGGGCCCCTGATGCTAGAGAATAACCAACTCTACAAAATGATATATCCAGTAGGAAATGCTATGTGAACACACATGATACTTTATATTTTCCTCTTAATCATCAGATGCATACAAACAGCTCTGAAAAAATATTCTTCATAGAGGGTCCTCCTGTATGGTGGCAGAAGTGCTGTTCACACTGGAGACGGGTCATTTGGTGACAGTCTGGTACCCCTCTCTCATGGCCCTCCACCAACTTCATGACTCTGGTTAACTTCAGGGAGTGAAAGGGACCAGGATTAAAGGTAATTGTCAAAGGGAGCTTTGGGTATTATCTACAAAGTTTTAATTCTTAAGGTAATTATGTTAATAAATTAAATGTATATTAAATATTAATAATTTAATAGTAAGGTGTAATTCCTGCTTTTGGGATGCCAATGATTCAGAAGAGAAACAGGTGTGTTAATTGGGGCTTCCCAGGTGGGGCAGTGGTAAAGAATCTGCCTGCCAATGCAGGAGATGCAAGAGATGCAGGTTCAATTCCTGGGTTGGAAGATCCCCTGGAGGAGGAAATGGCAACCCACTCCAGTATTCTTGCCTGGAGAATACCATGGATAGAGGAACCAGGCAGGCTACAGTGCAAAGGGTCGTAAAAGAGTTGGATATGACTGAGCACGCAAGCTCTCTAACTCTAATAATGCTGATGCAAAACAAAGTATGGTCCTTGCTTTCCTTGACAACTATTTTTGGTAGGTGGGTGGGGGCGGAGATCTGTCTCTTCTTCTTTGAGGAGGAGGGATTTAGTGAAAGTGTCCTCAGTGAAAGAAGACTTTCTACTCCAAGGCCTTCTGGGCAGCTCTGGTAGTCTCACTAGCTGTCATCCATCAACCCGACCATGTCAGGAGATGTAATCCAGGGGACAAGAGGAAGGGGCTGGTGGAAGAGCCAGAGGAAGGTTCTAGCCTGTACTCATTAGGAATGAAAGTAAAAGTCACTCAGTTGTGTCCAACTCTTTGAAACCCCAAGGACTATATAGTCCACTGAATTCTCTAGGCCAGAATACTGGAGTGGGTAACTATTCCCTTCTCCAAGGCATCTTCCCAACCTAGGGATCAAACCAGGTGTCCCGCATGGCAGGTGGATTCTTTTTACCAGTTGAGCCACCAAGGAAGCCCTTTAGGAATGGCTTATCTGCACAATACTTCAGTGAACACTTTGGCCAATGTCCTCTTGGGTTCAAGGATACTTTCTAAGCTGGGGAAGATAAGCATCATGGGCTTTCTCGTCTATGCTGTGCCCCCATCGCAGGCACAAAAATCTGGCTTGGAGGAAGCCCTTCATAGATATTTTTTAGACTGATTTGAATGATCCCAGCTCATGTCACCCATTCTAGCTCCTGCTCCCCCAAACTAGAATCCAGTCCAGATGCATAGTGGTCTGAGACCCACACTGCCTGTACTGAGAATAGAGGTATGTCCTCAATTCTAGAGAAATTGGGGAAGTCTTCCTACTAGAGGACATGATTAGGTCCAATATTAAACTTGGAAAATACAGACAGGAAGTAAGCCCATGGAGGCAGGAGTGGGGGTGGTAATGATGCAGGAGAGTACAAAATCTCTGTCAGCAACAGCTGCCTAAACACGAATAAGATGTAATAACCCCATCATCTTTGTCCTGGGTTGACTCTGACTGGTCCATATTAGGTCACATGCACTTGGCTGTCAGAGAAGAGAAAGGGAGAAAACAGTGTCCTCAGCTAACACAATGGATGATGGCATCCATAAACACAGTGCTAGGAGTCGGGGTCCCCCAAATAGGAATGGGGTGGGAATGATGGAAAGTCCAGAAAGGAAGTGGTTACTAACTGGTTACTTAATAAGTACAAGGTGCTATTCTAAGCAGTTAATATGAGCATTATTTAACTTAATAATTACAATAATTCTGTCAGTTACATATTGTCACTGTTATTATTCCTGTGTCACAGAGGGTTTAAAAAACTTTCTCCAGATGCCAGATACTGACTTGGTGGCACATATCATCATATCCCTCTGCTAGGAATGCTCCTGGCCTACTTTTCACATGGCTGACTTCTTGCCCTTCAGCTCTCAACTTAAAGGACATCTGGAAGACAACTTTCCTGACTAATCCTGAACTAAAGTAACCCTACCTCCTAATCCCTCCACCCTGTGTTAATCTCCTGACTGATAGCATTTATCAGCCTGAGATTTTCTTGTTTATCTGTCAGCTTATTCTTGAATGATGGAGTCTCTTCTCCATGAATGTAAAGTCCCAGAGGGCACCAAACCTGTCTATCCTACTTAAGACCATCTTTCCAGCCAGCACCCTCAAATGTATGTGGGATACAAATGATCATAGAATAAATTTCCAGTCTTCCCAAAGATTCAGGTTTTCCCTTTACCTCGAAAAGGTCAAATAATTATCTGGATGGGCTTGGAAAAATTCCTCTACTTTTATAGTTTGAGAAGCTGGAATAAAATTTAAAGTAACCTGCTTGAGTTCACAGAAAGTTTGCAGCAAACATGAACTGAAATCTGAGTCTTTTTCCTTCCCTAATAGAGCTCTACTCAGCTCCCTGGGCTGCCCACACTCTGAATGAGGAGCAGAGGTGACCTTTGATTTATAACCTCTGTGGCGTCATTTTGAGAGGCAATGTGGATACACAGAGGTGTTGCCTCTGAAGAAGAATATCTTATCACTGGGATGGCTGAGCACCTGAACTTGTGACAGCAGTAAGTCTCTTTGGGTATTTCCCATGTACTATTTTAAGAGCTTATAGTGTAGTAATCTATACACTCCTCCTACAACACCTATTAAGTAGATACTATCATCATCCCTATTTATAGATGGGAAATTTGAGAAACAGAAGTTAGGGAACTTGCCCAAGATTACATGGTTAGTAAAGTTATAGAGTAGGATGGTTCAGACGCAGGTGTTCTACTCCAAAGTGCTTGGTTTTAACCCTGAGCACTGTTCTGCCTGCTCTGGCCATGAGGTACACTTTGTCCCCCCGAAACATCAAATCAGAGTTTCCATTGAGACAAAACAGTTAAGAACTCCAGGTGAACTGGGAAGCAAATAGGAGTAAGTAGTGTCATTTTATCAGTGCAGTATTGGCCGAACCATCTTGCTTTTCCAGGCTTTAATTTTCTTTGTACAATGGTCCTCCATAAATGGCAATGAAAGAAACAGAACAAACACCACTGAGTCACCAGCTTCCGAGGTACTGAGCGGTGCTTTAATTGATGGCAGGTGTGTACAGCTTCCTGGAACATGGTGTTTGTGAATAAAGATATCTTTCTGGCATTAAGAGAGTGGAGAGTATGTGGATCCTGCTGGCCTGGGAGCATGACACAACTAAATAATTGATTAAAGAGGGATGGCTCCTCTGCCTCTCCTCATGGGCCAGAGTGCTTCATTTAAGCTGCTCTCTGCAGGCGGAGATGGCAGCTGGACTAAGGCATGGCTCCAGCAGAGTCAGCATCTCTCTCACCTCACTGGGAGCAAGCAGCCCCTTTAGGTCAAGAGCTCTCTGCTTCCTGACTGAATGGGGATAATTTCCTCTGCTGCAACTGTTGCCACGTTCCCCTTCTCAATTCCATTAAGTTTGAGTTATTGACTTTCCATTCTGATTGCCACTGAAATCTTTTTTTAAATCAATCAGAGATAGAGTCCAGAAAGATGTAGGATCTCAGATATAAAAATAAATAAGCTGTTTTCAGTTCAGAAAGATCAGAGGGCCAAGAGGGTATCTGGATGAAATATTTCATTTGGTAACACAGCTTGCTGATGACAGGGATGAGGTATCTTCCTTTACTCTATTTTTTAAAAACCAGATAGGTGTGTAAGTTTTGGAATTTTCTAGCATACCTTTAACTGCTTTGATAGTGAAGTTTGGCCACAAAAGACATGATTATACTCCTTCACAGTCACATTTCAGATAGACTCTATTTAAAAGTGACAAACAAATTGTTTCTCTGATATTTTCTAAAGTGATACAGACCTATTGATACTCAAGGATGGATAGCTGGGCATGGTCGGAAATGGGTGGGTCAGAAAAGGGTTGTCAAATCTGCTTGGTGTTGAACTTTCATGAAAACACTATCTTTTCTATTATTGCATAGCTAAAACCCAGCACGGGGTGCTTCCTGGGTAGCTCAGCTGGTAAAGAATCTGCTTGCAATTCAGGAGACCCCAGTTTGATTTCTGGGTTGGTAAGTTCCCCTGGAGAATTGGTAGCCTATCCCTGGGGAAGCCTTCCCCAGGGATAGGCTACTCACTCCAGTATTCTTTCCTGGAGAATCCCCACGGACCAGGCTACAGTCCATGGCATCACAAGGAGTCGGACACGACTGGGCGACTAAGCATAGCATAGCACAAAACCCAGCACACATATGGTAGGTAAACATCCAGTCTTTTCTTATGGAAATAGTTCTTAGTTTAAAAAATTATCATAAACAATTAACTGAATTACTGCTTTATAAGTTTATTAAGTTACACAGTTGCCCAATATTTCCAAACTAATTAGCAACTACACAAAATTCAAACTATTTTTTTCTACTCCATTTCCTCCAGCACCTCGATTAAAAAAACCACCGGCAAACTAATATTCATTGTAGGAAGCACGCTTGAGAGACCATACAAATCTGCCCTTTGGACTGGTCAAAACTGTTCTTGAAAGAGCACCTTTAAAATGGCTCAACCCAAATAGTAGAAATAACACAGAGTAGGATTTTGGAGACTTGCATCTCCTTCTAAATTAGCTGTCTGTCTTTTGGCAAATTGTTCAGACCCTCTGACCTTCATCTCTCTCAGTTTTAAACTAGGAATAATAGTGTGTGCTGTCTGCAGACCTCTTAAGGTTGCTGCAAGTATCAAAGTGATATTTGTAAATTAAAATATGCTCTCCAAATGCAGGATGTTATAGACCTTAAATAGCTAAGCTATGTATGTGTCAAAGTTTTGTCCTTGGGGCATCATATTTCTCTAAGTGAAGCTATCTGATTTGTCTTTCAATGTTTTTTAAATATCAGCCTGAGAATTAAGAAAATAAAACTAAACAGACCTTTTGAATTTTTATTTCCAAATTCAACCTGAGAATTGAAATTTCTGGCACTGAGTAAATACTACTTACGTCTGTCTAGTAGTGGTGTCAGTCAAAATGGCAATATTCCAAGTCTGTTATCGTCATCATTAACAGACGTTTCCTTACACTGCCAATCATAAAATTTATTGGTGCTTTAAAAGGAGTGAAAAAATAGCCATTTTCTTTTCCTGCTAAGGTTTCTGTATAGTCAATTCTGATCGTTTGAATTAAATATAAAGTAGCAGTGAATATTTTAATAAGATCTCTGCCTCAGAAAATATAAAACCATAAAAATATAAGCAACAGAATAATTTCTAGAGATTAAATGCAACTATGGGGTTAATTCCTCTAGCGAAGCCAATTAAAAAGTAAATCCAAATATTTTGTTGCCTCCATAACTCATCTTTCCCAAATATACGAAGGTGAAAATATCTGTGAAAATATCTGTGTCTTATTAAACCAATGCTTCAAGTTTCCATTTTCAATCCACTTAGAGAATCATAGAAATTCCAAATTCTCATAAACTGCAATCACATGATCCACTGTCCTGATGTTTATGGCTGACTTTCCCATGCAAGAAAGTCAGACAGTTAAGAACATTAAAAATTGTCCTTCAGAGGGACTTCCCTGGTGGTCCAGTGGTTAAGACTCCATGCTTTCAATGCAGGTGACAAGGGTTCAATCCCTGGTTTGGGAATTAAGATCCCACATGATGCACAGTGTAGCCAAAAAAAAGAAAAAAAAAAATTGTCCTTCAGAGAAGAAGGTTCTGGTCTAATACTTAACTTTGTAAAGTGGTCAGGGAAGATCTCTAACACCTAAACAGAAATCTCTCTGACAGAAAGACTATTCCATAGGTGACGGACCCACAGAGATGCATATTATTATTCCTTCCAATGGTTCAGTGGAAAGAGACCTTGACCTGGATTCAGAATAGAGGTTTGAGTTCCAGCACCAACCTACAGGCTGAGTGGCCTCAGGCAATTCACTGAACTTCTCAAGACTCAGCTTCGTCCACCTGTGAGATGTGAGTAATAACAGCGTAACTCACAGTGTTGTTGAGAGAGTCAAATCAAACAGATCTGTGCATGTCCTTGCTAGACTGTGAAATTCTAATAAGTGCACAGCAAATATCGTTCCTGACGAGGTAATTCAAATTAAGTACTTGCTTTGATTTTACAAAGTGATTTGGATGAAAAGTAAAGTATGAATACGTTCACCCTCTCATTTTGTGCAACAGAACCAGTCAGTTGTTCATTAGTCCTAATCAACTCCATATTTGGGAGATGTGCATTTAACTTTGAAACCTGCCTCCCAAGATACTATAAAGTGTCCCCCAATTGCTTCTACCCTGAAATTATTGGCTTGTGCAACAAGCAGCAGAATGGCTTGTTCACATTACTGTATTCAGACAGTGTCAAGACATTGCACATTTTTTGCCTCCTATTCTACTAGTTTTCGATACATCCGTACCCCCTACTCCAGGCATGTCTATTTGCCTGCTACTCCCTCACACCACTTGACTGCTTCCTCTTCTATATTTTTAGGTTCTCTTTATTTCCCCTGTAACCCTCCTTTCTTTAGAACAAAGCATTACTCCTACCCCCCTTAAGATCCACCTCTTTGGTACAAACTTCCATGACTAAGTCTTGTTCCTCTTTGTTGACTCTGTTTTCAAGTCCACATTTAGAAAAGAGTCATGCAAGATCCCATATTTCTGCAGATGTTGATGGGTTTGGGGATACTCCCTGAACTAAGACTGGGTCTGCATAAGGACTGTGAGTGAAAAGTGCAAGTGTTAATTGCTTCAGTTGTGTCTGACTCTTTGGGATCCCATGGACAGTAGCCCGCCAGTCTCCTCTGTCCATGGAATTCTTCAGACAAGAGTACTGGAGTGGATTGTCATTCCCTTCTCCAGGGGATCTTCCTGACCTAGGGATCGAATCCAGGTCTCTTGTATTACAGGCAGATTCTTTACT
The DNA here is from genome assembly GCF_910594005.1 of Cervus elaphus. Classification (NCBI taxonomy): domain Eukaryota; kingdom Metazoa; phylum Chordata; class Mammalia; order Artiodactyla; family Cervidae; genus Cervus; species Cervus elaphus. The sequence goes on along the minus strand of NC_057842.1, from coordinate 24,526,887 downwards.
GTCTGAGCCACCAGGGAAGCCCGAATGACAGTGGATTCATTAAATAATTTCAGTCCTTTCATTGCAGCTTTTTAAAAAACAAACCAAAAAAACAACCAAAAACCCAGAAGTACAAAACTGGTTCATCCAGTTCCCATTTATGAAGAGAAACTGCTGTGAATCAGATTAAAAGTGAAGGTCACTCCAACATAATATGTGTATGCATGAATGTGTGTGTGTGTGTGAGCATCTTAGTTGCTTAACTCTTTAACTGCTTAATCAGTGGGGCAGAGATGAAATTCATTAGGGTGGAAATTGTAGTCTGTGCTGCTGCTAATTTGCTGTGAGCCTCAGCCAACCCAGCGCAGGCCAGTTCCTCTCCTGTAAAACGAGTGTGTCACACTGGCTAACCCATGAGGTCCCTCCAAGTATACATGATGTACTGATAAGGGGAAATCAATAACATACCTATGTCATATCATAGTTGAAAAATACCTTGCCATTCTCTGCCATACCACTTACAGTGAATTTAAAGTTGCTTTACTTTATATAAATGTTATTGCATGAGATATAAAACAAATGAAGCGAAAGAGAAGAGAATGAAAAATGTGCTTCTCTCTTGTTCATTTTCTCTGTGGGGGTATACTGTGGGCTGGCATAAGTCCAAATGTTGCAGCTTGCTCCTCATCAGGTGCCACTATAAGCCTTGCAAAGGAGTGGAGCCCCCTCCATGATTAAATTCTTGATGCCTAGCTGCTTACTGAGCTGCACCAGTCTGAGTCCCAGAGTCTCTTGGCCTATTATCTTCACTAATTAAAAAGGCTCTTCTATTCCACCAGGTGTTTTTGGCTCATTCTGACTTCTGGAGCTTTGGAAGGAAGCAGGAAACTATGTAGGTGGCCTCGTAACAGCTCCCAAAGTGAAGCTGGGTCTACCTGTCCCTAATGTTGCAGTTCCAGCCAGCCTGACCCAGGGTTCCGGATCAGCAGGTGCAAAGAACAGAATCTTAAGTCTTAAATCTTAAAAGTCTTAAATCAAATCACTCTTTTTGGATAAAAGACTCTGACACACCTGTGGGCAGCTGATGGATGACCTAGGGATTTTGAAAACTTCATAGAATTTCTAAGGCATTGAAGAGAACTGATAATGCTAAGTCTTACACAGAGCAAATGCTTTGTAAATGTTACTGAATTACTAAACCAGATTGAATAATGTTTTAAAGAAAGTTGTTTAACAGCAGTGATGGTGAGCCAAAACCAGAAAAATAAAGTTTAATGGAAACAAGCATCAAGTCCTATTCTTAGGTTGATATTAATAGTAAAACGGCCTTATGTTTGTACAGATTTTTACAGACTACAATCATTTACACATACTTATTCCATTTAATGCCTACCTCAATATGCCATGTCCATATATTATCACTTTTTAATGAATAAGAAGTATAACCGTAATACAGACAGTACAAACAAACAACTTGCCCAAAGTCATACATCTGTCATTTGCTGACTGAACTCAAGATCAGGACTTCTTATTTTAAGTTTTGGGCTCCTCCTAGGATGTATTAAAGTGCTTTTGCATCTAAGGGACTATGTGTGTTCAGATAGAGGAAGTCTTGTCTCCATCAAATTATCTTTGGTGAGTAGCAATTTTAACTTGCCTTCAAGGAAACACATCATACAGGAAAGACTAACAAACCTATTGAACTGTATTGGTCAGGCTATATCTGGAACACACATTTGTTTCTGAGTATTGTGTGGTAAGGTTTGAGATGTATAAAGAGTCATAAAATAGAGAACTGCCAGCAATTTGTTCTAGTAGGTAAAATTCTGAAAACTGCCTTACAAAGAGTAGTTGAAAGAATTTGAGATGTTCAGCCTGGAAAAAGGAATACTGGTGGTGGTGGTGGAGTGATAATGGAAGGGAAAGTACATATTCAAAAAACTGTTTCCAAAGCTCTGAGTGGCTGCTACATCAGAGGGATTAGCTATGTTGCCCTAGAGGCCAGAATAGAACTGCTGAAGAGAAATTATTGAGGTCAATTTTTCAATTTGATATAAAGAAAAATTTTTAAAAACTTAAAGTTGCTCAAAAATTCAGTACATTTTCTTGTGAGGTGTAACTTGTAAATAATCAAGCAAAAATGAGTAGACCTATTGCTGTGGATGATATAATCATGATTTTGGCACTGGGTAGGAGATTGAAATAAAAGCTCTTTAAGTGATTTTTCAGGGCCTCTAAGACTCTATGGTTTTACCTTTCCCTAAAATGATTAAGCTTGAACTGAGAGCAAAAAATCATCTATTTTCATAACCTATATTTCTAGTGGTACCTATGCTTCACTATCAGTGTTTACCATATTACCCCAAAACTGAGCTGCTTGAAATATGTATCACATGAATCAGGCCCATGGAGAGGCCTCCACACTTTCTAGTGCTCAGCTGGGAAGACTCCACAGCTGTGGGGAGAAGCCAGGGCAAACAGGACAAATGGAGGCTGGAGTCATCTAGAACTGTGTTGTCCAGTATAGGAGGCACTCACCCCATGTGGGTATCAACTACTTGAAATACATCTAGTCTGAAACAAATTGTGTTCTAAGTGAAACATGCACACACATACAGACACACACACACTGCATACATACACACCCTATTCCGAAGACTTAGTATGAATAAAAAGAACTAAAACTGTCATTAATAAGGTGTATCTTGATTACATATGGAAATAATATTTGGATATTGGGTGAAATAAAATATATTAACTATATGAATTTCTCTTGTTTCTTTTTAAAATGTGGCCAATAGAAAACTTAAACTTTTATATGTAGTTTATACTCACTGGACATTGTGGATCGCACATATATGGTTGTTAATGCTGGCTGTTGACTGGCATCTCAACTGGGCAACAGGCTGGAGCACCTGCTGTGGTCTCCTTACGTTGCTAGGGCTTCTATGTCACAATAGCTGAAAATTTTGTATAGTAACTGGAGGTTCCAAAAGTAAGCTTTCCAGTGTGCAAGGTGAAAGCTGCACTGGCTTTTCGACAACCATGAAAGTCACATGCATCACTTTTGCTGTGTTTGATTGGTTACCAGTAATTCACAAACCAGCATAGACACAAGAGGAGGGGCGCACTGCAGCAGGGCAGGCTGATTGGGGGCACTATTGCAGCCTTTTTGAAAAACCTTCCACAACTTGTTATGAGGATAGACCAACAGGCTTATAAAGTCTCCTTCAGACTTAAAAGAGCCATTTCTAAAGTTTAAGAGGATAGATGAGAGTTCTTCTGGAGAGATCCTCAAATCTTAAAATTAAGCAAATATGTTATGCTCAGGAATTGCATTAGTAGCCATTATAAAAGGGGAATATAGTTTAAAATTCAAATTATCCCTTAGGTGTTTAAAAAGCTGTCTACATGCTAAGGAAATAATCATAAATCCAGTCTGGTGGTCACAAAGTTGAATCACACATCACAGAATTTTTGTCATGTGACTCACACAGGTGTTTTGCTGTTGTTGTAGTTTCTTTGTTTTCAGTTAACCAATAGAAGGATGTTCCTAATTTCTAAGAGGTACATGTTCAAAATGGACTGGCAAAAATCTTTCTTTTCTCCAAATGTACTTAAATGTTTCTCAAGTCCTTTGAAGAATAACAGTTTATACAATGGATGTGAAGATATGTAGTGCCTGTTGACTTGAGGATAATGGGTGATTTGTACTAAGGCTTAAAGTATTTTATAATGTGTAATTTATTTAATACATTATCCTAAATTTGCTTGTTAGTGGGGATTGTGGGGGCAGTGAAACTACTCAGAGCATGAAATGTCATGAAGATTAAATCAACATGGGCTTTAGTCAAACAAATGTAACCGGTCCAGAGAACACCTAGTACCTATGGACTTCTGAAAATAAATGACTGTTGATTTTTGTGGGTACAGTTTTTTTCACAAGTAATAATAGGGAATTATCAATGTCAAGTTAGCTTAAATGTTCAGTGAGCTTTGTTCCTTCTGCATCTCCTCTTTAGAGTTTCAGTTATTCAGATTATTTGCACTTTGAAATTAATTTAATACAAATTATTACTTTCATCTATAATGATTTCATTATTTATTAATCACTAAGTAATTAGCAGTGATTTAATTTTAATTTAACATTAACTAACCCTCAAAATATCAGTCTATAAGTCTATTACTTTCTCCTGGGTTGTGTATGGAGAGCACTTTTTGATACTCGACATCATAGACACTTTGATGGGCAGTGAATTGAACTGGGAAGTGGAAGTGGAGAAAATATAAAACAACAAGAGCAACAACAGCAACATACAAAACCAAAAGTAAAAACAAATACGCCTGCATTATTCATGAAAGTTACCAAACTTTCACACTGCTTGTTATTCTCGCTGGTATTTTTATTTCTCTTCATACAGAAACCAGAACACACTGAAAGATTTCCCTTCTCCTCCAGAAAAGTGGCCAGAGTCACATGTTTGAAAAACACACTGAAATGGGCTGGATTTTATTGCACATAGAAGACGTTCATCTCCACTCCTAACATTTGCTTTCTAAATAACAAAGGCTCTTGAAATGAATCATGAAACTAAAAATAGACTCCAGTACTTTTCAAAAGGATTTTCATTTATAAGAAAAAGTTTTTGACCTGTGGAACATTTTACTTTATTCCTTTTTCTTATACAAATAAGAAAGATCAACAGGCAGCATAGAATACCAAAGTTTTCAATTTAGTATTATAGAGAGATGTGCTACTATCCAGTGAATTGAAGAGAAGCTACATCAAATAACCTGAAGCAAAACTAAACAAAAGCCATTCAGGCCTCAAGTTATTTAAATTAACTAATAAATGTATAATGCTATTAAAGTAAAGGTTAATAGCATGGGTTTGGGTTATATGTGAGTGTAGTCACTCAGTCGTGTTCAACTCTTTGTGACCCCATGGACTGTTAGCTGCCAGGCTCCTCTGTCCATGGAATTCTCCAGACAAGAATATTAGAGTAGATTGCCATTCCCTTCTCCAGGGGATCTTCCTGACCCAGGGATTGAACCTGGGTCTCCTGTATTGCAGGCAGATTCATTACCATCTGAGCCACCAGGGAAGCTCCAGAGTCATATATACCTCAGTCATATAAGTTTCCTCATCTATAAATGAATGCAAAACTACTAGAATTTGGGCGATGACTAAATAAGAAAACATAAATCAGTGGCTTACACAACACATAGTGAGATCTCACTGTTGTTATTTTTTAGAATACGGTAGAATATCAATAATGGAGAAGGAAATGGCCACCTACTCCAGTATTCTTGCCTGGAGAATCCCACGGACAGAGGAGCCAGGTGGGCTGCCATCCCTGGGGTCACACAGAGTCAGACATGACTGAAGCAACTTAGAAGAAGCAGTAGCAGCAGCAGAATATCAACAAAGGAAGGTACCCCAATATAATAATTGCCATATGTGACATACCCACAGCTAGTATCATATTCAATGATAAACTGAAAGCTTTTCTTTTCAGATCAGGAACAATACAAGGATGCCCACTCTCATCACTTTCATTCAACAAAATACTAGAAATCCTAGCCACAGCAAACTGGCAGGAAAAAAGATATAGAAAGCATCCAAGTCATAAAGAAAGAAGTAAAACTGTCTCTATTTGTAAATGACATTATTTGTAGAAAGCCCTAAAGACTCCAGCAAAAAACCATTAGAACAAATAAATAAATTTAGTAAAGGTTCAGGATACAAAATCAATATATAAAAATCTCTTGCATTTCTATACACCAATAAGGGATTATCAGAAAGAGAAATTAAGAAAACAATCCCATTTGCAATTGTATAAAAAATAATAAAATATCTATGATAAATTTCCCAAGAAGGTGAAAGCTCTGTACAATGAAAACAATAAAAGATTAATGAAAGGATAAAAAGAAAGATATTCCATGCTCATGGATTGGAAGAATTAATATTGTTAAGCTGTCCTTATTACTGAAAGTAATCTACAGATTCAATGCAATTCCTGTTAAAATTCCAATGCCATTTTCCACAAAAATTAAAACACACACACACACATACACACAATACTGAAATTTGTATGGAACCAGAAAAGATCCAGAAGAGCCAAAGCAATCTTGAAATGAAAAGACAAAGCTTGGAGTATCCTATCTGCTGATTTAAAACTGAGCTACAAAGTCATAGTAATTAAAAGAGTATGGTATTGGTATTAAAAACTGACACGTTGATCAATGGAAGAAAATAGAAAGCCCCAAAAATAAACCTATGCATACATGGTCATTTAATTTTTGACAAAGGAACCAAGAATTTACAATGGGGAAAGGACAGTATCTTCAACAACTAGTGCTGGGAAAACCAGACAGCCACATGCAAAAGAATGAAACTGGACCACTATCTTACAGCAACACAAAAACCAACTTAAAATGGTTACATACTTGAATTTAACACCTGAAACATACGACTCCTAGAAGAAAACATAGAGGGTAAGTTCCTTGACATCAGTTTTGGCAATGATGTTCTGTATATGACACAAAAACAAACACAATAGGAGCAAAAATCAGTACAAAGTAAAAAGCTTTTTCTTTTCAAATAAGACTGTCAACAAAATGAAAATGCAACCTAAAGAATGGGAGAAAATATTTGCAAATCATATATCTGATAAAAGTTAATGTCCAAAATACATAAGGAACTCAAGTCAACAGCAAAAAAAAAAACCCCTAACAATTCAATTAAAAAATGGGCATAAGATCTAAATATGTTTTTACAAAAATACAAATATTCAAAAGGTATTTGAATACATGAAAAGGTGCTCACCATCACTGATCATCAGAAAAATACAACTCGAAAGCATCACCTTATATCCGTCAGCATGGCTGTCATCAAAAAGACAAAAGATCAGTGTTGGCAAGGATGTGGAGAAAAGGGAACCACTGAGTGCAGTGGGTAGGAAAGAGAAACTGATGCAGCCACTGTGGAAAACAGCATGGAGCTTCCTCAAAAAGCTAAAAATAGAACTATCATAGGATCCAGCAATCCCACTTCTGGGCATATATCCAAAGGCAATGAAAATAAGATCTTGAAGAGATATATGCAATCCCATGTTCACTGTAGCATTAATAACAATGGCCATTATAGAAACAGCCTAAATGTCTATCTATAGGAATGGATAGAAAATATGTGATATATGTATTACCCAGCCATAAGAAAGAAAGAAATCCTGACATTTACAACACTGATGGACCTTGAAGGCATTATGCTTGTCAGACAAACACAAGTTAAAAAAAAAAAAAAAAGGAGAAGAAGAAAGTCAAGTTCATATTTACAGAGAGTAGAAAATCGTTGCCAGGGACTGTGGGGTGGGAAAAATAGGGAGAGGTTGGTAAAAGCATACAAAAATAAAATGAAATAATACATTAGAGTAGGAGGGCCCTGAACTAAAAAATACGAAGTTAGGAAACCCAAAATTTATTCCCAGATATGCTATTAATTAACTGTATGATTGTAGTCAAGTCTCTTAATTTCTTTATCAGTAAAATTAGATAGTTGGTTAGATGGTCCCTATCATTTTCACCTTCAAAATTAAATGATCATGAATAAATAAGACAGTTACCAACTGTTCTTTTCACACTATGTAGTACAGACCTAAATCTAAGGGCTGTTGGTTACAAAAGGATGCTTTTTTAAGTCGAATAAAATACTCCTGAGATAACTAACTCTTCCATCTGTTTAGTCACTATCTTGTAACAAAAGGCCAGTCAGGTAGTGTGGTAACTGAGTGTGTGCTCTGGGCCTTCAATCCAGACCTACTATTTATTAACTTTGTGACTTTGGGCATGTCAGTTTCCTTGCCTGAACAGCTGAAACCATAAGGGTATCTGACAAGCTAATGTTGTGAGGTGGAGCAGATTCACACATGAAAAATACTTAGAACAGTATTTGGCAAGGATAAGAGCTCAATAAATATTGGCAATATTTATTGCCTTAACATTTATTCCCTCTTGTGTTTCTTTTCTGATAATTTCCTATTTATTAAAATTAGAGATACCAAGGGAACATTTTATGCAAAGATGGGTTCAATAAAGGACAGAAATGGTATGGACCTAACAGAAGCAGAAGATATTAAGAAGAGGTGGCAAGAATACACAGAAGAACTGTACAAAAAAGATCTTCACGACCCAGATAATCACGATGGTTTGATCACTCACCTAGAGCCAGACATCCTACAATGTGAAGTCAAGTGGGCCTTAGAAAGCATCACTATGAACAAAGCTAGTGGATATGATGGAATTCCAGTTGAGCTATTTCAAATCCTGAAAGATGATGCTGTGAAAGTGCTGCACTCAATATGCCAGCAAATTTGGAAAACTCAGCAGTGGCCACAGGACTGGAAAAGGTCAGTTTTCATTCCAATTCCAAAGAAAAACAATGCCAAAGAAGGCTCAAACTACTGCACAATGCACTCATCTCACACACTAGCAAAGTAATACTCAAAATTCTCCAAGCCAGGCTTCAGCAATATGTGATCCATGAACTTCCAGATGTTCAAGCTGGTTTTAGAAAAGGCAGAGGAACCAGAGATCAAATTGCCAACATCTGCTGGGTCATTGAAAAAGCAAGAGAGTTCCAGAAAAACATCTATTTCTGCTTTATTGACTATGCCAAAGCCTTCGACTGTGTGGATCACACTAAACTGTGGAAAACTCTGAAAGACATGGGAATACCAGACCACCTGACCTGCCTCTTGAGAAACCTGTATGCAGGTCAGGAAGCAACAGTTAGAACTGGACATGGAACAACAGACTGGTTCCAAATAGGAAAAGGAGTACGTCAAGGCTGTATATTGTCATCCTGCTTATTTAACTTCTATGCAGAGTGCATCATGAAAAACGCTGGGCTGGAAGAAGCACAAGCTGGAATCAAGATTGCCAGGAGAAATATCAATGACCTCAGATATGCAGATGACACTATCCTTATGGCAGAAAGTGAAGAGGAACTAAAAAGCCTCTTGGTGAAAGAGAGGAGAGTGAAAAAGTCGACTTAAAGCTCAACATTCAGAAAACTAAGATCATGGCATCTGGTCCCATCACCTCATGGGAAATAGATGGGGAGACAGTGGAAACAGTGTCAGACTTTATTTTTCTGGGCTCCAAAATCACTGCAGATGGTGATTGCAGCCATAAAATTAAAAGATGCTTACTCCTTGGAAGGAAAGTTATGACCAACCTAGACAGCATATTAAAAAGCAGAGACAATACTTTGCCAACAAAGGTCTGTCTAGTCAAGGCTATGGTTTTTCCAGTGGTCATGTATGGATGTGAGAGTTGGACTGTGAAGAAAGCTGAGCACTGAAAAATTGATGCTTTTGAACTGTGGTATTGGAGAAGACTCTTGAGAGTCCCTTGGACTGCAAGGAGATCCAGCCAGTCCATCCTAAAGGAGATCAGTCCTGGGTATTTATTGGAAGGACTGATGCTGAAGCTGAAACTCTAATACTTTGGCCACCTCATGTGAAGAGTTGACTCATTGGAAAAGACTGATTCTGGGAGGGAATTGGGGGCAGGAGAAGGGGACGACAGAGGATGAGATGGCTGGATGGCATTACAGACTTGATGGACATGAGTTTGAGTAAACTCCAGGAGTTGGTGATGGACAGGATGGCCTGGGGTGCTGCAATTCACGTGGTCGCAGAGTCAGACACGACTGAGCGACTGAACTGAACTGAACACACATTTAAAAAATAATAGTATATTTTAAAATTCTATATTAATATGCTATCATAATGTCTTAAAAATGTAGATGATAAAACAAAGGAGAAAACCCTGGACTAAATATTTCTTTAGATAGAATTAACCTAGCTGACTCAATTACCTTCCCATTCCCTCAAGTGAGTGAATTCTTTAGATAGAACTAACCCAGTTGACTGACTTCTTTCCCCATTCCCTCAACTGAGTGACTGGAAGAACTTTGGTACAATTGGAAGTGAAACTGGAAGGAAGGGGGCAGGGCACAGCCTTTGAAAGAATGACATAGCCATAGGACATAACAAAAACTGACTAGAACCAACTAGGTCCAAGATGGCAGAACACTTAACCTCCAGTGGACCTTGAACCTTGTTATATGCTCATTGTAATACAGCAGCATAAGCTAAGTGACACGCCCACTAGCGCCATGACAGTTCAAAGATCAAGAAGTAGCTGGTAGCCCAATTCCTGGAAATCTCCGCCTCTTCCCCAAAACAGTTGGAATACTCCTCCTGCTTGTTAGTCTATGAAATTACCCAGCCCATAAAAACGAACCAGTCTTTCAGGGTTGCCTTCTGAGATGGCCCACACTCTGTCTTCGGAGTCTGTTTCTCTCTAAATACATCCACTTCTTGCTTATCACTTTGTCTTTCACTGAATTCTTTCTGCAACGAGATAGGGAGGGGGTATATGTATACCTATGGCTGATTCATGTGGAGGTTTGACAGAAAATAACAAAATTCTGTGAAGCAATTATCCTTCAATTAAAAAATAAATAAATTTTAAAAAATTAAAAAATGAGAGAATACACAGAAAAAAATAAATTAAAAAAAAAAAAAAGGATGTTAAAAAAAAAGAACCCGAGCTTCATTAAGTCTTGGGAACAGGTGTGTGATCTCAATTAAAAGACCATGGATTCAAACTCAATCTGGGTTTTGGCTGGGTTTGAGTCCCATTCTGAGTTGCTTGGTTTCAAAAGTACAAAGTGTGGCATCTAGATTCACTGTCTAAAGCCTTTTCTGTTAGAAATCTCTAAAACAACTCCACTCTCACCAAAACTGGTGTAAATTCAGTATACTAACTTAAATTTTTATCACCTCTTACTGCTAACTGAGAGGATTTTTCTTCAAAATTAAAGGGTTTTGAGCATCATCTGAACAGGTGAGTGATGAGCAGCTCTAGGTGTTGAGTGTTTACTCAGGACATTATTCTCAACTTCCCAAAGATGCTCTCCTGTAATCTTCACAATTAACCTGTGAGGTAAGGGTCATTTCTCACATGCAAGAAAGACCCTAGCAAATAAGGAAAGGTAAAGCCAGGATTTTAAACTGGAATTTCAAACCTTTCACTCTTCCACAGTAACAGATAGTAAAAGTGGGGTGGGGAGAAAGAAAGGAGGGAGGAAGAGAAGGAAGACACAAGGAATTTCCAGGAAGCTCTACTGTCCTTGCATCTCTGTAAGTCTGATCTGGCATTCACTATCCCCTCTACAGTCTGCCTATCTGCCTTCAGTCCAGTTATCAGAGGGTCAAACTTCATTCTATTAGAGTGTATAGAAGATGTGGCTTTAGGCAACCTGGTGGATTCTGTCCTGACCATTGGAACGTAAAGCACATTCTCACACAATATCTGAGAAGTCTGAAAGGTTCTTGCCACCTCTGATGTCCTGGAATCTATTTCAAATAATCACCAAATTGCTTTAATTATGGGGAATGGAGCCAGTATTTGCAAAAGAGAAGAACAAGCAAACTTCCTTGTGAAGCACTTGAGGATCCTGCTACCTAGCTTATCTAGGTTAAACATCAGAATTGAGTCAAAACAGGAGTGCAGGTAGTAAAGAATCATGCGTGAGAATGAAAGGTTAACTGGGCAGCTGGCCTTGAGGTTAAAGCTCTCCTTACAAAAGAGGTAAAGGATGACATTGTGCTTATAGTAACTGAATTCACCCCATCTTTATACTCGTCAAATTGCTGCAAGACAGAGATTTTTGTCATTTCGGGTGCCTGAGGCTACTCTTTGTTCTATGGAGGGACCAAGTTTTCTCTGCGTCTCCAGAATCTAAGCCAGTTAACCCCAGAGTCCACAGGAAGGAATGAGATGCCAGAAGCTTAGGAATACTGTGGAAGCTGTTTTTTCTTTTTTTGAACTTTCTGGAATTTTTTTTAAATTGAAGCATAGTTGATTTACAATATTGTATTAGTTCCAGGTATACAGCACCTGTATACATATGTTCCTGTTGTTATTCAATCACTAAGTCACATCTGACTCTTTGTGATCCCATGGACTGCAGCACGCCAGGCCTCCCTGTCCCTCACTATCTCCCGGACTTTGCCCATGTTCATATTCATTGAATTGCCATCCAACCATGTCATCCTCTGTTGCTCTCTTCTCCTGCCTTCGATCTTTCCCAGCATCAGGGTCTTTTCCAGTGAATCGGCTCTTTACATCAGGTGGCCAAAGTTTTGGAGCTTCAGTTCAGTCGCTCAGTCATGTCTGACTCTGTGCAACCCCATGAACCGCAGCACGCCAGGCCTCCTGTCCATCACCAACTCCCGGAGTCCACTCAAACCCATGTCCATTGTGTCGGTGGTGCCATCCAACCATCTCATCCTCTGTCATCCCCTTCTCCTCCCACCTTCAATCTTTCCCAGCAACAGGGTCTTTTCAAATGAGCCAGCCCTCCGCATCAGGTGGCCAAAGTATTGGAGTTTCAGCTTCAACATCAGTCCTTCCAATGAACACCCAGGAATGATCTCCTTTAGGATGGACTGGCCTGATCTGCTTGCAGTCCAAGGGACTCTCAAGAGTCTTCTCCAACACCACAGTTCAGCATCAGTCCTTCCAATGAGTATTCAGGATTGGTCTCCTTTAGGATGTACTGGTTTGATCTTCTTGCTGTCCAAGGGACTCTTAAGTCTTCTTTAGCACCACAGTTGTAAGCATCAATTCTTTGGTGCTCAGTCTTCTTTATGGTCCACCTCTCACATCCTTACATGACTACTGGAAAGACTACAGCCTTGGCTATATGGACCTTTGTCAGCAAAGTGATGTCTTTGCTTTTTAACATACTGTCTAGGTTTGTCAGAGCTTTCCTTCCAAGAGGCAAGCAAGTATATATACACATATTTTTCAGATTTTTTCCATTATGGGTTATTATAAGACATTAAGTGTAGTTCCCTGTGCCACACAGTAAATCCTTGTTGTCTATCTATTTTATATACGGTAGTCTGCATCTCTTAATCCCAAATTCCTAATTTATCCCTCCCCTCCTTTTCCCTTTGGTTACCATAAGTTTGCTTTTATGTCTGTGATTCTGTGTGTTGTGTAAATAAGTTCATTTGTATTACTTCTTTTTTAGATTCCATGTGTAATTGATAGCATATGGTATCTGTCTTTCTCTGACTTACTTCACTTAGTGTCATAATCTCTAGGTCCATCCATGGAGAAGTTGTTCTTACAACGTGCCCTGCTGTCATCTATTTGGCATGAGCTCACAGTAAAGGCTTTTTTGACACATCCTATGCTGCTTCTGGAGGAGAGGCACATACATGAAAGTCAAAACTAAAAGCTCATTCTGATAATTTTAATTTATTCACATATTCATCCTTAGTGACCTAGTCTGACATGACACATCCCTCACTTGAAGGGTTTTGCAGCTCACAAAACTCCTGATAATCAGTCATCTGGCTCTAGTCTCTTCCTCACAATGTGATAAAGGAACAGATTTTTCTGAAGGGCTTGGCCTCTGCCTGGAGTGAGTGAGTCAGGAGCCCTGGCTGAACTTGACAGCTGTTTGGCCATAATCTGGCCTTGCATTCATCCTGTTACTTCTGTGAGTAAGGCCCCCTCAGGCAGGCCCAGTAGGAGGATCATCTACCAGAACAGGGGTGAGCCATCTCAGGACACTGGAGCTTACCAGGCTGTGCATTTCTGACTTCTCAAGAAATAAGCGTCTCTTAGGGATGGAGAGTCTTTCCTCGAGGCCTCCAGGTCCAATACTGACCACTGCAGGATGGTCTTTTACTGACACTGCCTCCCTTCCCATCCACCCTGAGGAAGGCTGCCTATTGCCTTGTGATCAGCTCCGAAATGGGGTTTCGCAGGTGACTCAGTGGTAAAGAACACACCTTCCAATGCAGGAGACATAAGAGATGCGGGTTCGATCTCTGGGTCAGAAAGATTCCCTGGAGGAGGGCATGGCAACCCCCTCCAATACTCGTGCCTGGAGAATCCCATGAACAGAGGAGCCTGAAGGGCTACAGTCCACGGGGCTGCAAAGAGTCAGACATGACTAAGTGACTGGGCACACAGGCATGACCAGTTCAGAAGTCCTCTCCTCAGCACATTCTCTGGGGTTAAGACACATTTAGAAGATGGCCTTTGGCTGACCAGTCTCTGTATGATCCACTTATTAGAGGCCATGGAGGGAATACAGGATACAGGATAACCTGGCTGGCTGTGTATCCTGCCCTTTTACTTCTCAGCTGATGTGCGTGCATGCTAAGTCACTTCAGTCCTGTCCAACTCTTTGTGGCCCCGTGGACTGTAGCCGGCCAGGCTCCTCTGTCCATGGGATTTCCCAGGCAAGAATACTGGAGAGGGTTGCCATGTGCTCCTCCAGGGGATCTTCCCCATCCAGGGATCAAACCCACACCTCTTACATCTCCTGCATTGGCAAGTGGGTTCTTTACCACTAATGCCATCTGGGAAGTCCTCTTAGTAGATAGCCTTGGGCAAATTACTCAATTTTTTGGTGCCTGTTTCCTCATCTTCCAAGTGTTGAATGTTAGGAATGCTTACATCTTAAGGGTCCTGTGAGAGGAAAGTGAGTTAATTTGGGTAAAGTGTACAGAACAGAATAACTGTATTGATCAGAACTGATCAACATTAGCTGGTATTCTCATCTAGAATTCACTTTCTAAAGTGGGAGTTGACTTTGTAGAATGAATCTTTTTCCCTGAAGGAATGAATGGGAAAGAGAGAAAATCGGGCAGTAAAAGAGGAATCTTGGCTTGGGGTGCTGTGGGTATGGTCTGGAGATCTGAGCCACAAGGAAGGCTAAGAAGGTGGTCCCGGAATTAGGTTTTAATGGCAGGGGTGGGCTATATATATTTATTATCTTAGGAGTAACAATATTGGTAACTTTAAAAGGTGAAGGCAATGTATGTAAACAAAGTGAGACAGCTAATTATATTTACCCTAGGGTTACCAGGCAGAACAGGATTAAATGAACTATAAATTCTTTTGAAGCAGAAACTGTTGTCCTAGTGCTCACTGTGAATGTAAAGATGTGTTGAGTGGATTAGTAAATGATGAATAAACAGCCCAAGGTCCAGGCTGAATTTACTTGCTCCATAAGCCTTGCCTGGCTAAGTCAAAGATGGCCTTTAGACCAAGCTTCAGGGATGCAGTCAATCCTACATGTGCTTCCCCTTGCTGATTCAAGGTCTTTCAAGAAAAAGAGGCTACAGCTTTAAAAAAAAAAATGTTTAATGTGGAGCAAATCACAACTGTGTCTTTCTACTTCCATTAAGTATGCTCCATATTTTTCTTGCGGTCAGCTAAAGGGATGCATGAGTGGATATTCATACAATTTTCATTTTTCTTCAGCAGGTTCTCTTTGTTTAATTTTTCCTTTCTGAAATGAGATGGTAGTCAATTGGAAAAGTAAAAATAAAATCATAAACATCTTTATTGATGTGGGTAGCAAGCAGTGATCCCAAACAAAAAGGCTTTCTAGATTGTGTATTTACTGAGACATAGTTTTAGATGATGTGAATTATATTTTACACTGTGCTGCATGTAATGTGGTACCCACTGAAAACAAGTTGTCAGATGGAATGCCTTAGTAACAATTAGTCAGTTGTGACAATAGGAACATGACAAATAGGCTAAAAGTGTAAGCATTCTTTGAAAATAAAGAAAAAAAATTCTCCTTTCTCCCTAAAATATCCTGAGTGTAGCAAATAAATAGGAATTTTAAAAATGATAACACAAAATAGCATTCTTAAATTACATATAAATAAACTTGGAATTGGTGAAACTGTAATTGCTCTCATTTTTAAAACAACTAACAACTGACCTTTTTCAAATCATGCAGCTCAGCATCAAATATTAGATCAGGGATCAACAAAATTTTCTATGAAAGACCAGATTGTAAATATTTTAGATTCATGGACCAAGAGACCACATTGAGTATAATTAGTAGGTACCTATATAGCAAAGAGAAAACAAGTTTCCACACTTCTTATTGACAGAATTAAATATACAATAATAATAATAGATTACATTTTTTGTAATGCAAGTTTACTAAGGAAAATAGTAGGTCTTTTTTTTTTTTCTTTTGGTATAATGTTTTACTTCATGGAGGTTCAACCTCACTGCTCCTTTATCATCTGATTACAAATGTTTTTTTATAAAAATCATTCCTAGCTAGTGGCATCAGACAAAAACAAGCCGTTTGCTATATTTTGCCTGCTGGGTATAGATTGCTGATCTTTGGGTTGGTTGCTCAGTAGAAGACCAGCAAAGCATTGTCCATAAAACAGCAACTGATAGTAAACCAGTGATAGTCTTTGGTTATTGCTTTGCCATGCATTGCTACCTAGTGATGGTATAGAGCACTAATCTTCAAACCAAGTAGCAGAGAATCCTTAACATAAACTTTGGATCTTTTAGGAAAGACAGAATAACGTGAAAACTATAGTAAGTATTATGACACAGGAAAAGGACACCAGCACAGAGCAGTGTGAGCTAAGAACAGCCAACATAGAAGGGGGAAGAAAAGAGTGAGTGGAAGGAATTCCCTTTGTGACAGTCATAGAAGTATAGACTATTTCTTAGTGAGGAGAAACTAGAAATTTAAAGTGGATTCTATCCAGAATTGTTTATATTTATGTTCAAAGTATTTGCTAGTAAAATGAATATCATTTTCATTTTAGAATGGCTTCAGATCCCTTCACCATCTTTATAAAGTTCTAAGAAACATTTTAAGTATATACATGGTACCTTGGTGAGTTGTATATTGGAGTCAAGATTCTGAGCTTTAAAATAAGGAAGAAAGATGATCAGCCATGATCTGACTCTCTCAACTTACCCTCCAACTAAATGCTCTATTAATATGACTGAAATCTGCTGTTACAAAGAAGGTCTTAATTTGTTCACATCCAGGTTCTGTTTCACATATAGCAATCAACTGAAAAAATTCTTTGGCCTGGGGCAGTAATATATTCACTCAAAAGACTTTAATAGTTTACATGAGCATTTAAACCTTTTTTCATGTTTTAATTTTCAAAAATTTTTTATTGAAGTATAGTTGATTGACAATGTTGTGTTTGTTTCAGGTGTATAGAAAAGTGAATAAGTTATACATACATACATATATCCATCCTTTTTCTTTTCAGATTCTTTTTCCATACAGGCCATTACAGAGTATTGAGTAGAGGTCTCTGTGCTATACAGATTGTTCTTATCAGTTTTCTATTTTATATACAGTGGTATATGTGTGTCAACCCCCATCTTCAAATTTATGCCTTCCCCCACCACCCTTATCCCCAGGTAACCATAAGTCAACATCTGTGACTCTACTTCTGTTTTGTAAATAAATTCATCTGTACCTTGTTTTTTAGATTCCACATAGTGAAAGTGAAGTCGCTCAGCCGTGTCTGACTCTTTGCGACCCCATGGACTGTAGCCCGCCAGGCTCCTCTGTCCATGGGATTTTCCAGGCAAGAATACTGGAGTGGGTTGCCATTTCCTTCTCCAGGGGATCCTCCTGACCCAGGGACCAAACCTGGGTCTCCTGCACTGCAGGCAGACGCTTTACCCTCTGAGCCACCAGGGAAAGGGGTATCATATGATATTTGTCTTTCTGTGTCTACAAAGCTATAGTAATCAAAACACAAAAGCAGAACTACAGATCAATGGAACAAGAAAGCCCAGAGGTAAACCCATGTACCTATGGTCACCTAATCTATGACAATGGAGGCAAGAATATATGATGGAGAAGACAGTCTCTTCAATGATTGGTGCTGGGAAAACCAGATAGCTACATGTTAAAGAATGAAATTAGAACACTCCCTAACACTATACAGAAATGTAAACTCAAAATAGATTAAAGATGTAAATGTAAGGCTGGACACCATGAAAACTCTTAGAGGAATACATAAGCACAATACTCTTTAACATAAATCACAGTAAGATCTTTTTTGCCTTATTTCCTAGAGTAATGAAAATAAAAACAAAAATAAACAAATGGGACCTAATTAAGCTTAAAAGCTTTTGCATAGCAGAAGAAACTATAAATAAAATGAAAAGACAACCCTCAGAATGGGAAAAAAATACTTTTTCATATTTTTAGTGTTCCTAGGGAAAAAGCATTCTTTTTCAAGGAAAGGACTCAGATAAAGAAGTCAAACTTCTGGATTTGAATTTCAATACTACCCTGTGAGCCCTTGGACAATCATTTTTTTCCCCCTCATTATCAGTTAGCTCACCTGTAGAATGGGGATAACAACCTTTAACTCATTGGATTTTTGTAAGCAGTGAGTTAATCTCCATAAACTGCTTAGCATTCTGCCTGATACATATTATATGCTCAATAAATATGAACTATTTGCATGATTAGTTATCATTATAAATGTACCTATGATATTTATCATGACAATATCATTTTTGACATCAAATGAATAGATGGTTAACAAATTCATTCACAAATATTTATCAAATATTTACTCTGTGCCAAGCATTATTATAGGTACTGAATACATATAGCACAAACAAAATATATCAATATCTGTAGTCTCATGTGATTTCAGCCTGGTGGGAGGCAGGGAGAACAGAGAATAAAAAAATCAAAATGTACTCTAACAGAAAAATCCTTTGTCAGATGATGATAAATAAATGCTATGGGGAAAATTGACACTCGAGTAAGATAGGGAGCATTGTGGGAGGAGAGATCGCAATTCAGCATAGGCTAGGTGATCAGGGAAGTCTTCCGGCATATGGATAGCCTTTTCTCCTAAGGGGTTGAAAGACCTGGGCTAGGTTGCCAGATTTAGCTAATAAAAATACAGGATGTCTAGTTAAATTCAACCTGACATCCTGTATTTTATCTGGCAACCATGCCTAGGGATGGGGGAGTAAGAAGGAGTCAGAGTTTTCTTTTGGGATAAAGGACAAATGAGTTTCACTGATAAGTTCTGATGGGGTAGGGCTCAGGCATGGTGTGAAAAGGTCCTGCAGTTCTGGGGCTCACTTGCAACTGCTGCAGAGAAGGGGGCCAGGCTCCCTGACTCTGAGCACTGAGGTTCTGAGATTTCCCTCGATTCTTGCCTTTGAGTGGGTGGGAAGTGGAACAAGTGGAATTTGACTTCCTCTTAACTCCTATGTGTTGTTTGGGGTCATGGCAAGCTAAACTGAAAATGATCTGAGATGTCAGGTTAGACAATCCTCAGAAAACAGACCGAGGAACATCAAATGTTTTGCTCAACACTGTGAACATAGTGCCTCTCAGAACCTTGGATTATCAACGGAGATGTTGCAAGAAAAAAATTCTCCATGTACAATTTTCCATTGTTTTCCTCTGTAATTTTTCATTTGGGGTTGAGGATAGCCCAATTTTCCCCAGAAGGAGGATTTCAAAAATGAGTAGTGGTAGTTTCTACCATACAATGTAATTCTTTCAAAGATCCAATGCTGTCTCTTACCCACAGTGAGGGAAAAGTTGGCTTCATCTCAGCTCAGGACTAAAGGGTGATACTGCTGATTACTGTATGAAATTGAAAGATGGTACCAGTTCCATCTTAAAAAGGGGGGCATGGTTTTATTAGTTTTTGAAAGTTAAGCTTCTAGATTAGTGCCTAGTACATTATAGGTACTCTGTAAATATGAATATGAATAATGGATAAGGATTTGCAGAATTAGAAGATTTTCTTAAAATCAAAACTTAATTTTTGTTAAATCACTTTGAAATAATGCTTATTTGCATTGCCCCTGCCTAAAATAAGTGTGTTAGAGAAGTTTTCTTGCAGATGCTGAAAAAAATGTATGTCATAGCAGTTCAGAAAATAGGCCCAGATAATCCTCACTTCATACTTCCTGGCTGTGTGACTTTTCCTTATCTTTGTACCTCAGTCCCCTCTTCTATAAAATAAGGGCACAATAATATGAATATCATGCTAGTGTCTCCTTTCTTATCAGATTATTGAAATTAGTCAATATGTAAAACATTTAGATCAGTGCCTGTTGCACACAAGGCACTAGAATGTTAGCTACTAACCTTAATCTTTATTAGCCCTACTATACGTATATTATCTCCTATAATGCTTAGCAGGCTTCCCTGGTGGCTCAGACAGTAAAGAATCTGCCTGTAATGAAGGATACCTGGGTTCGAACCCTGGGTTGGGACAATCCCCTGAAGAAGGGAATAGCAACCCACTCCAGTATTCTTGCCTGGAGAATTCCATGGACTGGACAGAGGAGCCTGGCAGGCTACAGTTAATGGGGTCACAGAGAGTCGGACACGAAAGGACAACTAACATAATGCTTAGCACATTGTCTCAGATCTATAAGATTGTGTGTGCATGCTCAGTCATGTCCAACTCCTTGCAACCCCATGGACTTCATTTGGCCAGGCCCCTCTGTCCATGGAATTTTCCAGGCAAGGATACTGGGGTGGTTGTGATTTCCTTCTCCAGGGATCAAACCCAGGTCTCCTGTGTATCCTGCACTGGTAGATGGATTCTTTACCACTGAGCCACCTGAGAAGCTCATCTAAAAGACTACTGAGTGACTACCTAATGTTCATATAAGAAAAAATTTAAAGTGATTTACTATTTAGAGTCCTTCTGAAGATATTGCAAAATAGTATAAAGTACCACTGCTTGACTAGTCTAGTCATTAACAGCCTAGAAAGAGAGGAGGCTAAACAATTACAAGGATAAATAAACCTCTATCACTGACCTCTCTCCAGCTGAAGAGCAAACATATTTATGTGGGAAGAACACAATGTCTTCCCCTTTTAATATGGGTCATGTCCACCTTGGCAAGTTTAGGGCCTCTGAGCTTTTGTTTGGGGAAGTCAAAGAAAATTCAAATGAGAATAAGGTGGAAGAGTGACTCACCAAGCTATGTGCTTGCACCATTTTCCTTTCCACCTGTGCCTGTGGACAAAGTATAAGGCAGAGGTAAGGGACTCCATACTCAATCTGCTGCAGTTTGGCTTTCTCACTCCCATGTCAATAAGTCCACATTGGCTAAATTTTGGGGTATTTTCCTACTAGTTAAAATAAACTCAATGATTCTTTCTCAACTCTCCTCTGATTCTCTGAAGTGTTTCCCAAATGCTGTCCTTTGTGAAAGTACTGTATCATTGGAATGTAAAACACTCCCTCTACCCCTACCCAGACTGTTGCCTTGGGCTGTTCCTCTTTCCTTCTGGCTTCCCTGTAGTGGCTCTTCTTAGTTTCCCTGTTACCTATTTATGGTTCCCAGTGTTCTAATATTTAGATTTATTTTCTTCATATAATTTCACCTTCATCCATGTTTTACTAGTATCACATATTAACAAGTGTTGTTGTTGTTGTTCAGTTGTTAAGTCATGTCCGACTCTTTGTGACCCCATGGACTACAGCTCACCAGGCTCCCCTGTCCTTCACCATTTCCTGGAGTTTGTTCAAATTCATGTCCACTGAGTTAGTGATGCCATCTAACCATCTCATCCTCTGCCACCCCCTTCTCCTTTTGCCTTCAATCTTTCCCAGCTTCAAGGTCTTTTCCAATGAGTTGGCTCTTTGCATCAGGTGGCCAAAGTATTGGAACTTTAGCATCAGTCCTTCCAATGAATATCCAGAGTTGATTTCCTTTAGGATTGACTGGTTTGATCTCCTTGCAGTGCAAGGGACTCTCAAGAGTCTTCTCCAACACCACAGTTCAAAAACATCAATTCTTCAGTGCTCAGCATTTTTTATGGTCCACCTCTCACATCCGTACATGAATACTAGAAAAACCATAGCTTTGACTAGACGGACATTTGTCAGCTTTTCAATACACTGTGTAGGATTGTCATAACTTTCCTTCCAAGGAGCACGCGTCTTTTAATTTCATGGCTGCAGTCACCATCTGTGGTGATTTTGGAGCCTAAGAAAATAAAGTCTGTCACTGTTTCCATTTTTTCCCCATCTATTTGCCATGAAGTGATGGGATTAGATGCTATTGATCTTAGTTTTTTCATGTTAACTAGTGAAATAGGCTAATGGACTCTAAAGATATCAGATCCTAATCCCTGGAACCTGTAGACTTAGCTTGTAGATATGATTAAGGTAAAGGTTTTGTGTAGCTTGTGATAAGTCACTTTAGTTGTGTCCAACTCTTTGCAACCCTATGGACTGTAGTCCGCCAGGCTCTTCTGTCCATGGGATTCTCCAGGCAAGAATACTGGAGTGGGTTGCCATTTCTTCCTCCAGGGATCTTCCCAAGCCAGGGACTGAACTCAGGTCTCCTGCATTGGCAGGCAGGTTCTTTACTACTAGCGCTACCTGGGAAGTCACATAGAATACAGGTGTGGGTTGCCATTCCCTTCTCCAGGGGATCTTCCTGACCCAGGGATTGAACCCAGGTCTCCTGAATTACAGGTGGATTCTTTACTGTCTGAGCCACCAGGGAAGCTAGATGGGGCAATTATCCTGGATTATTCTGTATTATCCAGGAGGGTCCTCAATGAAATCACCTGTGTCTTTAAGAGAGTGCAGGCGATAGATATGTGAAACAGCTGGCAGGGAAGAACACAATGTGTAGCAGAGATCGGAATGATGACGTCACAGTACCGGGAGTACTGGCAGCCCCCAGAAGCTGGAAGAGGCAGGAATCAGATTGTCCCTGAGAGCTCCAGAGGGAGGGAGCATGGTCTGCCAGCACTGTGACTTTGGCCCAGGGATACTGATTTCAGACTTCTGGCCTCCAGAACTGTGAGAAAGTAAATTTCTATTGTTTTAAACTCCAAGTTAGGGACTTTCTTTGGTAGTCTAGTGGATAATACTCTGTGCTCCCAATGCAGTGGACCTGGGTTCAATCCCTGGTCAGGGAACTAAGATCCCACATGCCATAACTATGCCTGCATGCCTCAACTACTGAGACTGCACTCCACAACTAGAGAAGCCCATGTCCCACAACAGAGACCCAGCACAGCCAAAAAAGAGATGATAATAATAAAGTCAGATGATTGTACAACTCAGTGAAGATACTAGAAACTACTGAACTATATTTTTTAAAGTGTAAATTTATAGTATCTCAATGATAGCTCAATAAAGCTGTTCTTTAAATAAATAAATAAACCCCAAGTTAAACAGCAGCCACAGAAAACTAATACAACTAGAAAATCTAAAATGTATGTCTGTAATTATCACTTCCTTTCTGGTGCCAAATCTACAAAAACCAAATACCTCTGGACATCTTCACCAGATTTTCCATTTAACATTTGAGCAAGCATCTTTTAATTTCATGGCTGCAGTCACCATATATCATTTAATTCTCATTTAATACTCACCCTGACCTGATGAAATACTTTGTTGTCCTCACATTAGAAGAAGGGACCTGAGATAGAAAGAATTTAAGCTTGCCCAAGGTTGTAAAGATGTTACAGGCTAGAGCTGGGATTTGGGTCCCAGTGTAGTCTGGCTTCAGAGTCAGTCACTAAGGGCAGCGATCTGCAGATGTCTCAGGCTACTCAGAGCCTGTCCCACATCCACACACCAGTGTCCAGGCTCTCTCAGAATGGATCACTTCAGTTGGAGTCAGAAAACCTTAACAGAACCCCTACAGCCTGCTGGGCACTCTGCGCATCCACCTGACCAGAGGCAATCCACTATTCTTGTTCAAATACCAAACCATCTAAGGCAAGAACATTTCCCAAATTTCATGCAATTTCAGAGTCAGACCCTATATCCGTGAGGATGATCTGAACCTGATCTGAATTACTGTTGCCTCCTAAAAGCCTCATGTTTACTAACAAACTGTTTGTAGAATGCTGTTGTTGTTATGTTGGCATGGTCACTTTCACTGTTGCTACTGGGTCCTGGGGCAAAGTAGAGATGCTGAAACTGCAAGCATCACCCCTTAGTACTTCTAGAGTTCTATCTTCCTTCCATGCCATGTGGGGTGCATCTGGAGGCCCTAGACCCCAGCTGTCTAATATTCCCATCTTGTTCTTCCCAATAGTTATACTTGAAATGTGGCCAATAAGTACAATGGCTCCAGTATCTTAGTCATCTGCTGGATGCCAAATAGTCTACATGTGCTGTCCATCTAATCCTTCTCACAATTCTGCAAGGCAAGTATTATTAGTGTCATTTTAGAGATGAGAAATCTCAGGCTTAGGGAGGTGAACTAATTTGTCCAAGCTCACACAGCTTCTTGGTGGCAGGGTAGAGGTAGGATTTAAAGAATCAGACAATTAAAATGATTAAATTAGATTAAAACATTTCTTAACATAACCTAAGTTGCTTCTTCAGGTTGCCTTGAGCAGTGCTAAAAGAGGGGCTGGAGAGAACCAACTACATGGTTCAGGAAAATCCCCCCTCAATTCCCCAGGGAGCCAGGTATCATGATTTCTGCGTCTGAGATTGCCTTATGCTTGGCACAAATGACTTTAATAATGATACTGATACAATATTGATGACATTTACATAAGTCTTTCTAGGTTACTGAGTGCATGTGTGTGTACTCAGTCATTCAGTTGTGTTCTACTCTTTGTGACCCCCTGGACTGTAGTCCACTGGGGTCCTCTGTCCATGGGATTTCCGAGGCAAGTACTAGAGTGTATTGCCATTTCCTCCTCCAGGGGATATTCCTGACCCAGGGATTGAATCCGTGATTTCTGCATTTCCTGCAATCCAGGTGGATTCTTTACTGCTGAGCCATTGGGGAAGCAGGTTACTGAGTACTTTAGCATGAAAGAGCTCTTCTTACAGGTTGGGGAAGGATAAAACTTCTTCTTTTTCAGAATTCTGTGCTGAGATATTCACTTTATGAAGTCCCAGAAATTTAAATCTTCTGGGACTCTCATTTGCGGAAGCATCACAGGCGGTACACAGTGGTAAAAGAATCTGCCTGCCAATGCAGGAGACGCAGGTTTGATTTCTGGATCAGGAAGATCCCCTAGAGTAGGAAACAGTAACCCACTCCTGTATCCTTGCTTGGAAAATCCCATGGACAGAGGAGCCTGGCGGGCTACAGTCCATGGGGTTGCAAAGAGCTGGACACAACCGAACATGCATGCAGGTGGTAAGATGGTAATGTTTTTGTAAAATTTGAAAAAAGTAGAACACTTTAACCACATCAGTTAAGGCTGTTCTCTCTTTCCATATGGAATTCCTTTTCACATCCCTTCATGTTGGGTGGTGTCAGATTGACTGTGGACATTTTGGGTATTTGGCTAATGGCAAACTGAAATTAGGATCCTTTTAGTTTGGGGTGAAAGTGAAAGTGAAAGTCACTCAGTCGTGTCCTACTCTTTGTGACTCCATGGACTGTACAGTCCATGGCATACTCCAGGCCACAATACTGGAGTGGGTAGCCTTTCCCTTCTTTGCAGGATTCTTTACCAGCTGAGCCACAAGGGAAGCCAAGAATGCTGGAGTGGGTAGCCTATCCCTTCTCCAGTGGATCTTCCCAACCCAGGAATCAAACCAGGGTCTCCTGCCTTGCAGACGGACTCTTCACCAACTGAGCTATCAGGGAAGCCCAAGTCTGGGTTGAGTAGGATATATTTACGTGGGTTGCAGTCACTTCTAGGTATAGCTAAGTTCTGCTACCTGTTCTTACCCAGGAACGCTGGCTGAAATGCTCTCAGTGCCCACTCATTTGTGGTCATGGAATGAAGACACTGGGTTAGATATTGAAATGTGATCTGAGTGTGTCCTTCCAGTGCCACAATATGTGGATATAGAGGATAAACAGGGTTTGAAATGTTCAGTGCCAGAAGCCCATCTAGGGAAAGTTCTTCAAATTATCCTATGGGAAAAACTGTAGGCAAAGGTTTTGGTTCTCACGGACGTGGTTAACTCAGAAGTTCTCTCTTATCAGGAGATTCATGAGGGAGCAATCACAGTAAGCAACAACAAAAAAAAAAAAAAAAGAAAAAGAAAACCAAGAAAAATACCAATATACTAAAGGGTGTATCAGTAAGGCAATTAAAACATTACTTTTACAGATTTTATTTGTTTATGGATTTTATTTAGCGATGTTTGTCAGCTTTCTTAAAAGAAGTTATTTTATTTTTGGATGCACTGGGCTTTTGTTGCTGTATGAGGGCTTCCTATAGTTGCAGTGAGCAGGGGCTGCTCTCTAGTTGCAGTGCATGGGCTTCTCATTGTGGTGGCTTCTTTTGTTGTGGAGCACAGTCTCCAGAGACATGGGCTTCAGTATTTGTGGTGCACAGGCTTAGTTGACCCACAACATGTGGAATCTTCCCAGACCAGGGACTGAACCCATGTCCCCTGCATTGGCAGGCAGATTCTCTACCACTGGACCACCAGGGAAGTCCCTTGTTGGCTTTTTAAGTGTAAAGTTTGTGCTGATTTATTTTTATTATTCTAACTAGTCACATATGTATTTATTATTTTGCACTCTTTCTATTACATGGAAAAGGGCTCCTGTGAGTGTATAAGCTTCAGCTCTCACAGATCCTGTATCTGCCTCTGTCATTGTGACCTTTAAACATGCACTAACTAATCAGACCCTTCATGAATGATTGATGGCAGAAGAAAGGTGGAAGAATCCAGACCTATGGGCCGCCAGGGGAGAGGTCTTGGAACTGATCTGGGACAGAGGCTCTCTGCCTCTGGTGTGAGTGATCTGGCCCCACACTCTGTCTGGCCCCCATGCCTTACCTACACTATGACATTTTTTTCCAGCAAGGCCAATCTAATGAACAAGCAGCTGTCATCACTTCAGAGCCTTCCCCCACCTGCTACCATGTCTCTTCTCTACCTCCTACAAGGCCTAAAATTTCAGAATTATAGGTACATTCCTTTGGGTTCAGAAAGTTTTTCAGTTTTCAAGCAAATGTGCTTAAAATCAGTTTCATCATATGACAGTATTAAGTATCCCTTAGTCATGAGGCTTAGGAGATGCAGACTTGGCAATTTTTGAACATCTACTATGTATCAGGCCTTATTTTGTGCACAATACCATGTTTGGTCTCAGTCCACTCTCCAACAGAAGATGCTTAGATGGGCCACTAAATACTGGCTGAAGAAGATTCCACAGAAATTAAGACACAAAAGGTTAAATTGCAAATTAGGAGACAAGGGCTTAAAAAATTTCGGGCATTTCACAATCATGCCTTGATCCAGGCCTGCTTTTTATTGTTTTTCCCCAACTTCCATAAAATGCTTATTACTACTTTTCC
This sequence comes from Cervus elaphus, assembly GCF_910594005.1. Classification (NCBI taxonomy): domain Eukaryota; kingdom Metazoa; phylum Chordata; class Mammalia; order Artiodactyla; family Cervidae; genus Cervus; species Cervus elaphus. The sequence goes on along the minus strand of NC_057842.1, from coordinate 24,499,745 downwards.
CAATCACAGAGGGCAGGGCAGAATATGCTCTACACTATGCAGGATACAAAAAAATAACCCCTAGGCAATGAAAGTATGTTCATTTAGCATAAGGAACATAATTGAAAATAAAAGCTAAATGACACCTGGATTTCAGCAAAAATCAGTTATCAGGGGAGAAAGGGTTTTCAAGACAACTAGAACCAGACAGTTAAACATTAGCTTTCAATGGTTTGAAGTGTTTAGGTTTTGCAATGGTGTGGTTTGGAAGCTCTCCAGCAGAAAAACTATTTTCTTTTAGGAGGAGAGCTCTCTGTAATATTTTCTTTGCTGAAATGATGTGATCCTTAGTGACGTCTTATATGACCCAAACTTTAAATGAGTCCATTATTTAGCCGACCTCATTCTTACTAGGTTTTTACAGGTCAGCAATGAACTATCAACAGCTTCCTGATAATTAATGCTACTTACTCAAAGAACTGTTAGTCTGCTGTTCTTATCTACGCTAAAAGGAAGACTGTTAAAGGTACCAGACTTCCTCAGTGAATAATACAAACCAAACTGAAATTCTGCAGAAAGGGCCAACATTGTGAGGTTTGAGAATGAAAAGCCAGATTGAAACTGATGATGCTACCTTGTTCTCAGTGCCTTATTTTCTGAAATTCTGTGGTTCGTCTGGCATAGGAATGGCTTTATAGTAGAGTCAGCAGCATAACTAGTTGGGCTGGGAGAGGCTCTCTGGGTGGCTTTATCAAAATGTATGGACATTCAGCACATGCAGTTAGTTACCTGGGTGGTCCAGTTTGAGAAGCAACAGGGCAGGCATCCCAAGTAGCAACTTGTCAAGTTCCCAGTGGAAGTTAATTTCCTACAATTAGAGACTCATTCCTTTGACTACGAATTCTTTAGGAGTCTACTATTAGAATACTTCTATAGTCTTTGGTTGTCCCCTACCCCAAAGCCATGACAAGCGTCTGATAGGAGGAGGGGAGAGAGGCAGGTTTTTACTACTGATGCAGAGGATCCCAGGAAGAAGAAAGGTGATGGAATTGTAAGCTTGCTATGGCAGAGGAAGTAGGGAGTTAAAGCTGCTCTCATCTAGCAATTTGTAAATAGGTCGTTTGAACATATGGGTCTTAACATGTTCCTAGATTGTGGGTGTGTGTATATGTGTATGTAAAATGAAAAGGCTCACTATTAGATTCTGCCTCTCGTCAGCACAGTACAAAGTTCCTCAGGCAAGGGCATGACTTATAATTAAAGGATTCCTGCATTTGCTAATTGCCCATGGCATGTACCCTTTCTTTCCAAGGCAAGCTTCTGAATTTCAATGATGATTTATTATAAATCTATTTCTCATCAGGTTGGAGACTATCCCAAATAACAGATTAAATTCAAGCTGCTCAAGCAGATATGGATGGAGACACTCATTTAGATGACCTTCTCTAAGAGAGGTCATTATATCCTGTATTAGGCAAAATGAAACATAAACATGGCATTTGACCCAAGGCACAATACATTCTTTATCACTCACTGTGGTGATGGGGAGGAGGGCCTGGCCACCTGGAGGAGGGTGTGGCAACCCACTCCAGTATTCTTGCCTGGAGAATCCCCATGGACAGAGGAGCCTGGCAGGCTACAGTTCATGAGGTTGTACAAAGTTGGATATGACTGAGCAACTAAATACAAGGTGATAATGCAAGTTTTTGAATATTTAGTTGTAGGGTGGTGACTTTGCTCATTAAACCAAAGGAAGGTCAGATTGCATTGCCTAGAAGCGCAACAAAACTAGTATCATCACCTCAGAAGAGCAAAGAAAGTCTCAGAAGAAATGAAGACTGAATTTAATAGACATAGAATCTAATATTTCCTTCCCTTCATGCTACTTTTTTGGTAGATATTCTGAATCCATTTATAAACACCATCAATGGTGATCCTTCAATGGAGAGATCCATCAGTGATACAGAAAAGCAGTGCCTAGTTGAAAGGTAAGAGAAAGACCTATTGGACCATTAGGTTATGCTCCAATTCTTTTTAAGTGTAGTCTTTTTAAAAATGGCAGGTTATCTGTCATTTTCCTATATCTATGTTACAATCCTATTAAATTATCATTCTGCACAAGTTACTAGAAATAATTTCTCGAAGAATAGAATATAAGTAAAGGAATGCAATGTTGTTGTTGTTTAGTCATTAAGTCATGTCTGACTCTTTGCAACACTGTGGACTGTAGCCCGCCAGGCTCCTCTGTCCATGGGATTCCCCAGGCAAGAATCCTGGAGTGAGTTGCCATTTCCTCCTCAAGGGGATCTTCCTGACCCAGGGATTGAACCTTTGTCTCTTGCATTGGCAGGTGGATTCTTTACCACTGAGCCACCCGGGAAGCGCATAGGAATGCAATACTTAAAATATATAATAGAATGCTGTCTCCTTTCTCTTTCTGTCCTTTCTAAGTTGATCTCTTCCATCTCTATATATTTGAGGACATTTTTATGATGAAGACTCCTCTTTTGGCTGCATCTACTGTCGCCATCTTGGTATTGACCAGGGGTTTCTTGGATCACTGTTGTTGTTTAGTCATTAAGTCGTGTCTGACTCTTTTGCAGCCCCATGGTCTGTAGCTCACAGGGCTCCTCCGTCCATAGAATTCTCCAGGCAAGAGTACTGGAGTGGGCTACCATTTCCTTCCCCAGGGTATCTTCCCAACCCAGGAATTGAACCCATGTCTCTTGCATTGCAAGTGTATTCTTTACCACTGAGCCACCATGGAAGCCCTTTGGATCACCATTCATAGTGATAAACCCACTTCATGGTACAATCAACTACTTGTGTATCTATAGGAATATGCATAAGAAACTGAGAGAAAATATCATGAAGTGATAAGATAGCCTCTGATATTTTCTATTGCACATCATTCTATTTCACTGATATTGCTGTTCAACACCGCCAAAATGATTGTGTGACCTGTAGTTTGAAAACAGTTGTTGAAACCAGCATCACCATTTGCCCAGATCTATGCAGCAGCCTATTAGTTGGCTTTCCTTTTTTTATATTTCCTTCTTTGATTCCCTATTCCATAGAGCAGTGAGGAGACTCTCAAAAGATAAAACAGAACATATAACTCCCCTACACAACCCCTTCAGTGGCTTCTTGCCTTCATAGCAAAGTTCAAACTCTTCACCGTGGCCTATATGATAGAGCCTTTGACTTTATCCAGCCTTATCTCATGACCTCTCTTCTTCCTCAATATATTCTGGCCCATAACTTGTGTTTGTACCTCCAGGACACCAGATTCTTGCTGCCTGTGTATAAGGCACTCCAGCTGCCAGGAATACTCATTCCCCAACTTCCCTTGGCTATCCATTGCTTATCCTTTAATTCTTGACTTAATTATTTTCTCTACAGAGAGCCCTTTCTTTACCACCTTTGTTGGAACCAATTGCACCTTCTTATTATCTATTTCAGCCTATTGTTTGAACATGTACCACATTAGAAAAATTAGGAAAAAATATGGCAGCTAAAACACTCTGATTAACACATAGGATGGGGTGGTGGGAGAAGAACCCAGAGAAGAAAATTGCATACCATTTGGGGGCTGGTTCACAGTCATCCTAGGATCAAAAACTTGAAGTTTGGAAGTGTGATTTTATGTGAAGCATCTTGACTTTTAATTTTAATTTAGTACTGAATCACATTAATTTTGAAAAAGCTACATGTCTCTATTGTACCAGAAGAATGAAGGAAAGGAAGGATGTAGTTATACGTAGGCCAACAATTTAAAGAGAAGCTGTCAGGTCACAGAATTGATGATGACGGAGGTAATCAAAGTGACAGACTACACAGAAAGGCAGTGCTTAGGTAAATGGGTCAGAGGCTGCCGCTAGAACCAGCTCCTGCCAGCTGGCTGTTCTTCTTGAGAGTTCTTCTTGGCTCAGAACTTAATTCAAGGGTTTCATGTTGTGTTTTAATAAGGAAGATGTTTCCATCCTTGAAACATCTCTTCCCTAACTTTGGAGATCCTTCCTGTTACAGAGATCATAGGTAACCTGCCAGTTTAGTACATTGGCAGTCCTGTTCAATAGGCACTGTGAACTTAGTCCTTTTGAAGGCAAAAGGAGAAGGGGGTGGCAGAGGATGAGATGGTTGGGTGGCATCACTGACTCAATGGACATGAATTTAAGCAAACTCTGGGAGGGAGTGGAGGACAGATGATCCTGGTACGCTACAGTCCGTGTGGTCACGAAGAGTCGGACATGACTGAGGGACTGAACAACAACAGAACTTAGTCCTAGGCTCTAACAGTCCCCATCTCTAACCCAGCAGTTTCAGATCTACAAGCAGATTTTGTACATTGTGTCACCCCTCACCAGCAGTCAGCTGGAGGATGGATATACCTGTTTAGGAGTCCATGTGACAGTTGGAATCAAATACATTTAACTGGGCCTCAAGGTAGATGTCCTGAGAGAGAATTCCCTTAAGCCAGAGATTGGGAGCATCATCTGAACCTCCCAGGGCCTGATCCCCAGGAGAGCACCACGAGTCTCCTGGCCCCTCCCTCTGCCATCACGGGCTTCTGCTCCTAGGCATTAGGTCCCATTCAGCTCCTGTGGAAGAGTTAGTCTACAAAGTACCAGACATGCTCTGAGAAACATCATCATGCATTTTCTCATCTCATCTCATATTACCTAGTCTACCCTTTCAGTTTGGCCTGCCATCATACTCTCACATCTATTTGTTTCCAGCTCAGCATTGGAGGATTGTCACAGATTTCTCCAAATCTATGACATAAATGTATATGTGCTGTGGGTGTCATATCTTTCTGGGCCCCTATAATTCCTCAATAGGAATTTATGTTAACTATTTTACTCCTCCTTGCACCCTCTGAGGTTCAGTCTTGGATAGAGTTTACCAAGGTGGTCGGTGGTACTTCTAGTTGCTAAGTCATATCTGACTCTTGCAGCCACCATGGACTGCAGCCTGTCAGGCTTCCCTGTCTGTGGGATTTCCCAGGCAAGAATACTGGACTGGGTTTTCATTTCTTTCTTCAGAGGATCTTCCCAACCCAGGGATCAAACCCATATTTCCTGCATTACTGGCTGATTCTTTCCTGCTGAACCACCAGGGAAGCCCATGGCCACATCAAATGAAACATGGGCTGCTTTTGAAGGGACTAATTGTTTTTGAGAGTTCTCATAAAAAAAGAAAAAAATCTGTGTTGAGAACAAGGAAAAATATCCATCCCCAGGGTTCCTGCATCTGACCCTCAACCTCCTGATTTAATCACTTCATTTTAGAATAATGCACTTGGCTATTTCTATATCAGCCACTGACTTTTCCCAAGGAATGAATAATAAGGAAGATGTGACATTAACTAAGGCAGCCTTGCCGTAAGGTTAAAGGAACATAGACAGCTGATCTCCAGGATCCCTGGACCTTTGGAACAAATGCCATTTCTCCCTAGGGCCAAGATGCTTTGAATTAAAATTTATTAAAAGCAAAATGAACTGGCTATTTTTGGACTAGAATTTGACCTATTACCTAAATGCTGATTGAAAATGCTTTGTGAAGTTCTGTTGTAAGAGCAGTCATTTCTTTTTGTTTCTTCCTCTCTCTTTCATTCTTTCTGTTTCCTCCTATTATATATAATATCCTAAGTGAACAATGCAAAGAAATAGAGGAAAACAATAGAATTGGAAAGACTAGAGGTCTCTTCAAGAAAATTAGAGATACCAAGGGAATATTTCATGCAAAGATGGGCACAATAAGGACAGAAATGGTATGGACCTAACAGAAATAGAAGATATTAAGAAGAGGTGGCAAGAATACACAGAAGAACTATAAGAAAAAAGATCTTAATGACCCATATAACCACGATGGTGTGGTTACTCACCTAGAGCCAGACATCTTGGAGTGCAAAGTCAAGTGGGCCTTAGGAAGCATCACTACGAACAAAGCTAGTGGATGTGATGGAATTCCAGTTGAGCTATTTCAAATCCTAAAAGATGATGCTGTGAAAGTGCTGCACTCAATATGCCAGCAAATTTGGAAAACTCAGCAGTGTCCACAGGACTGGAAAAGGTCAGTTTTCACTACAGTCCCAAAGAAGGGCAATGCCAAAGAATGTTCAAACTACTGCACAATTGTGCTCATTTCACATGCTAGCAAAGTAATGCTCAAAATTCTCTAAGCTAGGCTTCAACAGTACGTGAACCGAGAACTTCCGGATGTTCAAGCTGGATTTAGGAAAGGCAGAGGAACCAGATATCAAATTGCCAACATCTGTTGGATCATAGAAAAAGCAAAAGAATTCCAGAAAAACATCTACTTCTGCTTCATTGAATACACTAAAGCCTTTGACTGTGTGGATCACAATAAACTGTGGAAAATTCTTAAAGATATGAAAATACCAGATCACCTTACCTACCTCCTGAGAAACCTGTATGCAGGTCAAGAAGCAACAGTTAGAATCAGACATGGAACAACAGACTGGATCAAAACTGAGAAAAGGAGTACGTCAAGGCTGTATATTGTCACTCTGCTTATTTAACTTATATATAGAGTACATCAAGCAATATTCTGGGCTGCATGAAGAACAAGCAGGAATTAAGATTGGCGGGAGAAGTATCAATAACCTCAGATATGCACATGACACCACCCTTATGCATGCAGAAAGTGGAAAGGAACTGACGAGCCTCTTGATGAAAGTGACAGAGGAGAGTGAAAAAACTGGCTTAAAACTGAATATTCAGAAAAATGAAGATCATGGCCTCTGGTCCCATCACTTCATGTCAAATAGATGGGGAAGCAATGGAAACAGTGACAGACTTTATTTTCTTGTGCTCCAAAATCACTGGACATGTTGACTGCAGCCATGAAATTAAAAGACGCTTGCTCCTTTGAAGAAAAGCTATGAGAAATTTAGACAGCATATTAAATAGCAGAGACATTACTTTGCCAACAAAGATCTGTATAGTCAAAGCTATGGTTTTTCCAGTAGTCATATATGGATGTGACACTTGGACCATAAAGGAGGCTGAGCACTGAAGAAATGATGTTTTTGAACTGTGGTGTTAGAGAAGACTCTTGAGAGTCCCTTGGACTGCAAGGAGATCCAACCAGTCAATCCTGAAGGAAATCAGTCCTGAATGTTCATTGAAGGGACTGATGCTGAAGCTGAAGTTCTAATACTTTGGCCACGTGATGCAAAGAACTGACTCATTATAAAAGACCCTGATGCTAGGAAAGATTGAAGGCAGGAGGAGAAGGGGATGACAGAGGAAGAGATGGTTGGATGGCATCACCGACTCAATGGACATGAGTTTGAGAAAGCTCCGGGAGTGGGTGATAGACAGGGAAGCCTGGCGTGCTGCAGTCCATGGGGTCACAAAGAGTTGGACATGACTAGGCTACTGAAAAACAGCAACATGTAATATCTTATTCTCGAATAATGTAACAGATAAGAAATATAGAAAACTGCTGGGAATTCAACAGAATTTTTGTAATTATGGGGATGATCCACTGACAGAGCAGTAACAAAAAACAGACTTCAACTGACAAGAACTGTCTGCAGAGGATGATCAAGTCAGAAATTTGACTGTTTCATGTGTTTGAATAACATAATCTGACACAGATGCTGAACCAACTTATACTATAATGATATCATATTTGATATTTTCTACTTAGTTGTACTCAAAATTCAATTTCTCAGTGCTATTATATATAGTAAAATATGTTGTAGGTATTTATTAGCCAAAACTGGATTTAAGAAAACAAAGCGGAATTAGCCCCAAATGACAGCAAATGAGATGAAGGCCAAAGATGAACGGAACCTTATGGATAGCTATAAAGTCATAGCAAGAGACTAAAACTGGGGATCCCTGCATTTAAGAAGATTACCGTGCTCTTTAGTGAGATACCACATTTTTCTATGGGCTTTGGGAGAATAACATTTCCATTTTTCAGACCTGATATTTGTGGTCAGTGCTTCAACTAGGTGTACAAGAGCCTTTAAATGGGAGAGTATGGTGATATCTCTATGGGTTTGTGAATGCTGAACTTCTGAGTCCCCTATATTTCATTTTTGCAAGAACTTCACAATGGCCAACAGATGATATGATATATTGCTATCAGAAAAAAATGAACTGAAGGCCTAATTAGAATCCTGTATGGTAGAAGGATGACCATTTTAGACTGTTGAAGTACATTTACATTTTAGATTGTTGAAGAACTAAACAGATTTAAAATACACTGTCCCTTTTTCCTCATAAGCATATTCATATTTTAAGACCACACACTTTTAAAAATTTGAGCTATATAGTCACTATAGTTAAATGTGCTAAGAAAATAATAAGGATAAAAGTTTTTATTGAAAAACTTACTACTATGAAATTTGAATAAGTAGTAACACAACATCCTCATACAATTAAATGTAATATTTTAAATTTTATGGCTCATGTAAGAAAGCACAATTTGAAATCTAAAGCTGATTATACTTCATAAATTATTTGATTTAAAAACAGAACAGTGGTGGAAACTTCTGAAGTATTCCCAGAAGCAATGAAAAATAAATAAGAGAAAAGTTAAATCGCCAGAAAACCCTCATTAATCGTACATAATCAGGGCTTCAGAAAAATGAGTCAAAAGATGATCATAAAATTGGAAACTATTTCATAGCATTGACAGTTATTAAGAGTTTATTAAAAGTTTAAAGCTTAGCATATTCCAACTGAAAATGTTATCTTCCTAAATAAAGAACTTTTACTAGACACACAGAACTTATTTAGGCTACTTAACCTAGGTTATTTGCCAGGTTTTTAGGTAACCATAGTGATCAGACCTAAAGGATTTACAAAAGGTTAATAGCAGCCGATAGCACTAGATTGATTCAATAGCCCTTTATCTGTATTAATGAATAGGGAATGAGAACGGATGTGTGAAAGAATAAACATCTACAGAAAAAATTATGGGAGATATAAGTACATGTGTATACCCACAGGCTCACTTTCCGCTGTGCTGTTGTTACCAAACCCCCTCCGCAACACACAGACACACATACACACGCACACACACACTTGAAATCCAGGGATTGCTCACTGCACAGGGATTTAAGAGGAGCTGAAGGCTCAGACTACCCAGGTTTTACTGCAGCTTAAAGTGCATTTTGCAAAGCCTCTGGTTAATTTGATCAATACAGACATTCAAAATCAATAATGCAAGTTCCAGAGTAAATGTTTTGATCAAATTGATCGTTAATTAAATTTAGAAGACAACTAAAATTTCCATTTTGCTCTATTAAACACAAGAAGTTTAACCAGACATCTAGCTGTTTAATATCATGTAGATAAAACATCTAAATAATTAGCTTGTCTTTCAAGGTTTTATTCCAAATGTTTGTTATCTTTAGACACAAAGTGGATTAAGAATTAGTCATGATAATTCAATTTCTTTGATTTATGAAGAAGGTGTGACTCAAAATAATGACATATCCAATATGCAAAGGGTAATTAGTTTTCATGTCAGAAATATTTAAAAGGCATTTAAAAGGCATCTCTGCACTTGTTCTAGGATTATAACATATAAGATAGAAAACACTGCAGTGTACAATAAAACAGAATTATAAAGCTACACTAAAATTTAAAATGAAATATGACTATTCTTATATTTTTATGGTTATTAATTTTATTTTTTAAACAATGAACTAAAAATATAGATGTGTTACTTTGGCCATGAAATGGACTAACCTTGCAGGAGTATCCATTGCTCCAGAGTTCAAAGTGCCTGTGTCATGTACACGCCTGTGACCGGTGACTTTCTCAACAGGTCCTGTAATCCAATGAAGGACAGAGGTAATGTTCCAAGACATGTCAGGAGTAGAAGACTAGAATAAACTAAACAAATCACAAGTGCTCAAAAGGGGAAGCTATTTTTAACACACAGCAAAGTCACATATTTCTGGTCAGTGCAAGTATGTTGAATTACTGCTTACAGAGAACTCACATTGAGTAGATGGAGAGAGTAAGGTTGCCAAATTAGTGCCAGTGGAGGGCAAAATAAATAACTTTAGAATTTTAATGGAAACTAGGGAGCGGTTGTGGGACAAATTATGTCAAGTGCCATTTTTTTTTTTTCCTGTTTTAATACTGTAAAATGACTTTCTGATAGGAAGAACACATGTACACCCATGGCTGATTCATGTGAATGTATGCAAAAACCATCACAATATTGTAAAGTAATTAGCCTCCAATTAAAATGCTGTTGCTGCTAAGTTGCTTCAGTCGTGTCCGACTCTGTGTGACCCCACAGACGGCCGCCCACCAGGCTCCCCCATTCCTGGGGTTCTCCAGGCAAGAACACTGGAGTGGGTTGCCATTTCCTTCTCCAATGCATGAAAGTGAAAAGTGAAAGTGAAGTCACTCAGTTGTGTCTGACTCTTAGCAACCCCATGGACTGCAGCCCACCAGGCTCCTCCATCCATGGGATTTTCCAGGCAAGAGTACTGGAGTGGGGTGCCATTGCCTAAAAAAAATTAAAAAAAAAAAAAAAGAATGTCACTTCTTTTATGCTAAACAATGACTTCATTGAGTAACTACAAATTTCAAAACCTGGAGGGCAGTTCAATTGCCCTTTGGAGGTATCTTATCTAAACTGTGGGTACTTAATTATCTGTTAGCAAGAACTCCCTTTTAATGTCCAGGACTCTGGCTGGAGCTGAGGCTTCTCAGAAATCGATCTCCAGTCAGAAGCTTCCATGGTTCAAATATTAATAACTTTGATAGCTCTTATTTTCTACTCCCTACACTATCTCAAGTAATGATTCTTTTTTTTTTTTAGAAAGTTGAAATTGAATCTTTTATTCCATATTGCTAAAATATATCCAAATGTCTTCGTGCTTAGAGTCTGCTGCTAGTTTTCCCATTCATATTTTACTTAAGGAGCCCAGCATTTTCAAGGTGGTCAAATTTATCTTCCTAGAGTCTGGTTTGAACAGCTTTTAAGAAGCCTGTCTATAAACACGTTCATCACCCTAGTAGCTTTTGGGGAAAAAAACCTTCATTTTAAACATTATTTGTCATGTTACTATCTGTTGTGTTCAGTTTCTTAGACTTTCTAAGACTCAGAAACATACTTCTTGGTTGCTTACAATTTTCCATAGTAACTTCTCCCAAACATCAGGGTAGTGTTAGCTGTACTATCTCCCTCCCCATCCCACCCCTCCAGGTTGATAGAGAGCCCCTGTTTGAGTTCCCTGAATCATACGGCAAATTCTGCATTGGCTATCTATTTAATTGTACTGTTTAATTTATTTCTGTCTTTGCAGCAGATAATTTTGAGGTAAGGAAGGAAATTAAGAGGAAAAGATTTTAACAAAGAAAGTAATGGTAGAAATGTTTAAAAAATTATTTTAAGCAAGGAGGTATATGCATTACTGAATCAGTGTACAGTCTAAGGATGTGAGCAAATACACTTTTTGTACCTGCTATAAATTCACATGGTAATTACACAATTTCTGAATTTGGCATATCAAAATGGTGCTGGTAAAATGGATATACACCATGTTTAATTATGTCTGAAATGTTGAAAGGTCATATAAATTAATGATCAGTGACCAATATGTCAACATATGTGTACAAAGTAAGAGCTGGCTAAAAATGTATCAGAATGAGCTGGATATACCCACAGAAAACAGTCTTCTTTCTCTCTCTCTCTCTCTTTTCACAAGATACATGCATATTTTGGCCAAATTCCTTTTAGAAAATAATTCATTATATAATGAATCCTTTTAGAATATAATTCATTATATTCCCATCTTGTACCTTTCTCAAAGCTTTACAAGCACCACAAGTAAACATCCACATTTTCTTCAGAGAAGTTAAACATTCTTCTAGTACAAACTTGCAGAAGGAAAAACTTGTAATATAAATATGACTTTGGGGGAAAAGCAGTTTACTTATTCATATTTGGTAGGCTTTGAAAATACACGTGTATTTCTAGTTTACATTTTGCCAAATGAATGTGACTTTTGAATGTCTCTTTTGTTTGGAGAAAAGAAAACAGTCTGGTCCATGGGACTTGCAGCATTGAAACAGCAAGCGTTTCACCAAGATGTCAAAACAGGAAGAACTTCTGACATAATCAGCACTGATAGTAGCACAAGAAAATACTGGCTTGTCTTTCTGATGAAGAACTCTATTAAAGGATGATCTGCACTGAGTGTGATTTTAAGAGTGAAGACATAGGACTGTGTTGCTTGCATATTGAATTTTCAAAGCTCAATGATTTCTGACTATGCAAAGAACTGTTTTTACATGGTCATATATGTCAAATAAAGTGAAAGTGAAGTCGCTCAGTCGTGTCCAACTCTTTGGGACCCCATGTAGCCCACCAGGCTCCTCCATCCATGGGATTCTCCAGGCAAGAATACTGGAGTGGGTTGCCATTTCCTTCTTCAGGGGATCTTCCTGACCCAGGGATCAAACCCAGGTTTCCCGCATTGCAGGCAGACGCTTTAACTTCTGAGCCGCCAGGGAAGTCCTATGTCAAACAAATACTCTTAAAAATAACCTTAGGAAATGACACTTAGGAGATGCTCAACAGTTTTTGTAAGATGTTCACAGGTGAGAATGTAGTCCATACAAATGATGCTCTTTGTGGCTAGAAGTTCCCTTCAAACTGAACAATTTCTTACTGATCACTGAAATACACTCACAGATATTTGAGTGTGTGAAAGATTAAACCATGTGGTGCCGAGAAAGGGACGCTGGCCCATGACTGAAAGCAACTAAGTCTTACTTTGACTTTTCCAGAATTAGAGATGTAGAACTGCGAAAATCACCTAGAATTTCCAGCACTGCACATTGGTCAGGATAATTTTGAAGATAAAATGAAATAAAACAGGAAAAAAGTGTTGAAAAGTTTAAACTATAGAAGTCAATCTGTCTATTGCTAACAACCACATAGGTAATACGATGCTGGGCTGTTATTCTCAAGACTAGAAGCTGTATGATTTAGGATGTCTCTCGCCTTTGATAGGGCTTGAATAAACCTTTATTTCCCTGAAGAAACATGAGCAGAGTCATTTCACAAGCAGCATTCCCTGGGAAAACAGGTAATGTATTGACTAGTTTCCCAAGGGAGTTTTAATTTTTACATGAAGCCCTTTGATTGGCTGCTGTTCTACTAATAACTGGCTGACAGAAAGCTCCTGTTTGCCCTGCAGTGTGGACTTCTGTGTGGACACGGCTGGAGAAGGATGCCTGTCTGTCCTCCATAGCCTCAGGAACCACCCTGCCCTAGCAAGGTGGTGAATGGCAAGGGTGTGGGGAGCAGCCCAAAGTCTTCACATCCCACTGCTCTGACCCAGGGTGGGGGTGAGGGGACAAGGTATTTCTGCAGAGTTTTGTCACTTTTGGTGGAAAGGGCAAGGGCAGGGGAAGGTAGATAATCCATGGAGAAAGTGGAGAGAGCTGGTGTGAAAAGACAAAGAGCAAGACAACAATCTGGGGAGAGAGAGGAACTAGGCCCCACTGCTGTGTTCTAAGCAACGTTTGGATGTAAGCATGGCGGCATCGTTGCATATTTATTTGCTGGTTATCTTCTGAAACCATTCCTGAAAAGACAGGAAGCAGACAAAGCAAAATGGGAAGGGTAGCAAGACTGCTAACTGAACTTGGGGCAGACTGTGATCCTCCCACCCTGTTTCTGTGTGTGTGTGTGTGTGTATGTGTGTGTGTGTGTGTGTGTGTGTGTGGTTTTCTCAAAGCCTCTTTGGAAGGCTGCTAACTTTCTGGATCCCCCAGTCAGGGAGGTGGGCCTTTCTGACTGAGGAAAAACTCTCATCCACCCAGGCAGGTGCATTCTGACCTCAGCAGCTGTTTCAGGACAAAACATTTTGGTCTTCAACGTTCTATACAATCTGAGCATATAGAATTTGGAAAGAAGGTAGGAGCAGAGCACAGAGCCAGTTCAGTTTTAAGCCTAAAAGGAAAATGAAATGGCAGGGGGAAGGAGGGCTCCCAGAGGGAAAGCCACAGACAGCAGCCACAGGAATGGCTCTGCCACTTCTGTAAGTTCCTTAACCTTCCTCTGCCTCATCTTCCCTATCTGGAAAATGGGGATGGGATATGTAGAGTTCTGATATGTGGAGAAAGTTTAAAAGAAATGGTGTCTATATAATACTAACCATAGTGTCTGGCACATTATAACCAACTCAATAACATTAAGTACTATCCAGGCCAAAATGGAATTTCTTATTTTGCTAAGTCCATATTGACTGTCACTATTACTTTTAAATCAAGGTTGACTAGTCATAAGTGCTTCTTTTTTTCAGCTTTCTTTTAAGAACTACAGATACAGACATACAGCATTATATTGCCATAGATCTTTCTACTCTTTAAGATGAGAAAAAGTAAATTATTTATCAAAAAGCTACAGAAATTAAAGCCTATTTAAAGCTTAGTATACAGACATGTATATGGCAACTCTGCATCTAAGTTTAATCCAAGGATAACTGTGTTGAGAGGTGATCTTGGCAATGAACATGTTTGGAGAGTGGGGACTTTCTCATTTGATAATTAGTTTGGTTTCTAGGGGAAAAAAATACTTGCAATTGCAAAATTTGCAATTTCATGTAAGGATGAACCTTTTCTTTTCCAGAATGTAAATATTATCTCAGTTTGAAGACAGGGAGAAGAGGAACAAAGAACAACAGATGCTTTCATTCAACAATATGTATTAAATGGCCACTATGAATCAGGCCCATATGAATTCATTCAAAACACTATGCAGTGTTGCCAAAAGTAAGAGATCCCAGATGTAATAGCACAGGAGGTGGCAGGTCTGGATTATTCAGATTAGGAAGGGTGCTAGGAAGGGGGAACCCAGATGGAGAGGGGTAATGCTTTGTTAGAGGGTCAGGGAAGTGTCAGCCACAAGGCCCTGGCGACTTGGGAGAAGGTGTCTTGCCCGACTGCTCCTGGGACTCACCTTCTCCAGCATAGGGTCTGATGCACTGCAGACTCTCTGGAGCTGGCCTCAGGCTCCACCTCTGCCTCTCAGCCATGCTCTCCACTCTTGGGAGAGGTCATGAGAGCAGCCAGGCAGAAAAGAGCAGCCTCTGCCAGGGAGAGGGGCTGCCCACCTAGAGAACCAGGCTGCCAGTATCCCTTGTCAACCTGGTGTAAATTGTGGCTGGGCCCTTGCGTTAGGAATCACATGGGCAACTTCCTAAAATGTAGATTCCTTTAGCCCCACAGACCAAAATCTTGAAGATTTCCTGAAGCCCGGGTAGCCAAGGGCTCAGAGACTCTAAAGTTTTTTTTTTTTTTTTTTCCTTCCCTACTTTTTTTTGGGAGAAGGCTTAAAGTACAAAATGATGGCAGTGGGGCTAAATCTTTGATTTTTTTTTTTCTTTTTAGTGCAGTGTACCCGATACTGGGCTTCTCAGGTGGCTCAGACAGAAAAGAATCCACCTGCAATGCTGGAGACCCAGGTTCGAGCCCTGGGTCGGAAAGATCCCCTGGAGAAGGGAATGACTACCTACTCCAGTAGTCTTCAGTGGAGAATTCCATGGACAGAGGAACCTGGCAGGCTACGGTCCATGGAGCCGCAGTCAGACATCACTGAGTGACAAACTTTCATTTTCACCTACTACATAATCTACTCCATTGCTTTTGTTTTCAGGGGCAGAATTCATATTAGCCTTTGGCATGTGTTTCGTTATAGAAAAGGCCTTTTCTTTTTCGTTCAAATTCAGAGGTTCAAATTACCAGAAGGTACTGGTAGGCTACATGTATCCTATTTCCTGAAAACAATGGCTAAATAGCACTCCCCAGAGAAAAGGGTTGGTTTCAAGGGCTGAACTCACCACTGATTAGCCATGAAACTTGGGCAAATCTCTACCTCACAGTTCTTGTTTCCAAATCCCTGTGATAGAGGATATCTTCTCAAGTGAAGATTAAACGAGGTGTTACTTGTAAAGAGTTAAGCAGAGTATTGCCCAGAGGTTCTCACGAAGTTCCTAGAAACCAACCTGGTATGTATCGAAATGTACCACCAATCTCATTTCTTACAGCGGCGGTCTATAAGGACCTGCTCAAACTCCAATTCTCTTACAACTCTTCCCTTTTGCTGGTAGGTAGTGCTTTTCTCCTTCCTAAACTACCAAGCAAAGTCCACTTTTCAAGATCCGATCTAAAGGACGCCGCTCCTCTCGTCTCCCCAGCTCCCCTGGTCTCAGCTAGTCCACCACTGTGTCTATGTGTGTGCCAAGTTGCTTCAGTCGTATCCGACTGTTTGTGACCCCTTGGACTGTAGCCCACCAGGCTCCTCTGTCCATGGGGTTCTCCAGGCAAGAGTGCTGGAAAGGGTTGTCATGCCCTCCTCCAGGGGATCTTCCCGATCCAGGGATGGAACCCGCGTCTCTCATGTCTCCCACATCGGCAGGCGAATTCTTACCCACTGTGCCACCAGGGACATCCAAGTCCACCACTGCTCTATGTCAAATCACACTTCTCTCACAACATACGTGCAGTTATGCACAGGTGACTAGATCCATATTCATGGGAATATCCATCTGGGGAAGCGATGGACCCGTGAGAATCGTGTGACTGGTTGTCCCGCGGTCCCTTCCCCGACTCCCGCACCTCGAGAGGCCGGCGCTGAGGAATAATGGCTTCCGTCTGCGGTCCCGCTGGTTCCTCCGCTTTGAGAGCAGCTCCGCAGGGCACCGGCAGGGGGCGGCGTTGCCACGCAGCTGGAGGCTCGGCGGGTGACCGTGCCCCCTAACCCCAACACCCCCGTCCAGGCGCTCAGCTTCGGTGACGAGGCCGGGGCTCCCCCTGTTCGGAGGGGGCGGGTCGTGTTCCCTCGCAGGCAGGGCGGCCGGGGTCGTGCGGGGCCACAGGCGGGAGTTTCCAAGCTTCCCAGGCGCACCCCCCCTACCACCACCTCAGGAGCCCACGGCCTCCACGAGAAGGAAAGTTACTCTTTTAAGTTTGAAAAGAGGTATCGAGCAGCCAGAATTGACAGTCCGAAGAAAGGGAGGCGCTTTCTAGCAAAGACCGGGGTGGGGGGGGGGATGGGTGTGAGCGCGAGGGCTCGCGGAGATAACACCACGCTCCTTTCGCGCCGCTGAGGCGACTGAAGTTGAGGGGCTGCGAGAGAAACGCTTGTGTCCTTTAAACTCGTACTTTTCGCGGGTCGTGGAACACCAGCTCGTTTCACACTGACATTAGCACACTCACTTGAAAAAGGAAAACCTTAAACGCCCCAGGAACGAACGCGGTTCTCCGCCTCAGGTCTCGGGGAGAGACCGCGCCGCCAGAGCGACCGGCCCGGCTCGGCAGCCCTTCGCGCGACCCGGCGGCCGCGCGCTCCCCGCGCGCCGCACTCCGGGCCCGCCGGGTCCTCAGCCGCTGGCCGCGCGCCCTCCCGGCTGTCAGGCCCGCCGGAGCGCCCGCTCGGGGACGCGCGCTGGCCCCGCGCCGCGCCCCTGGCCGCCCCGGCCCGCTCGCGCGCGCGGGAGACGGGCGCACGCTCCACCCCCGCGCGCCGCGGGCTCACGCCGAGCTCCCCGCGCCGCCTGAGGTCTCAAGAATCGAAACCCGGGGGAGCTCGCCCTGCCCCTCGCGCGCGCCGCCTGACCGGCACGGGGAAGTGGGCGCCTTAGTTCTCGCCGAGGCCGGGTTTATTAACGGAGTAAATGGCCTAGCTTTACACCACACATTGTCTAATAAAACGATGGTCGGGGGTGGGGGGAGTCGAAAGAACTTCTGGAACCCCGTTCATAAGCTATAATGACGCGCCAGAAAAGGCGACAATTTTACGTTTTGGGAAGTTTCTGCAGTTGCGCGAATTTCGCCGGGCTCCGGTTGTGCGGGCGACTTAGAACTCTTGAGGCATCGGAAATGTTTCTTCGTTGGAGGGGGAAAAAAAAAATAAAAAGAGGGGTTTTGTGTGTGTGTGTGTGTGTGTATCGGGGGTGGGGGGGGAAATCCATACGTCAAATATACGTACATGCACAAGAGTGCACACTCACACCCGCCTCCGGCCTCGCGCTCCGGAACCGGCCGCAGCAGCCCTTCAGCTCCGCGGGGCTCTGGCCGCGGGGCGGGCGGGCGGGGGCGGCGCCCTATGCAGATGAGGAGGGTGTGGCGATTCGTGCGGCGCCGGGCCCCGGAAGCGCCCAGAGGACCTCGTATAAAAAAAGTACTGAGGCCGTTTCTCCCGCACAACTGCTAAAGCTCCAGAGACAGGAACGTGTGCGGCGGCGGCGGCGGCGGCAGCAGGAGCCGCCACCTCCGGGACCACCGCGACTCAGGCGGCGCGGGCGGGGGCGAGGGGCGGGAGTGGCCGGCGCGGGCGGCGGGGGTCTAGGAAGGACTCGAGTCGCTCGCCGCGGCAGGGAGCGCACTCGCTGCTCCCGAAGAGTTGTCGCCTCGCAGTTCCTCGCTCGCCGCGCTCCTAGAAGGGGCGGCCGCCTCCAGGTGACACAGACGGGACTCCCGCTTGCGCTTTTCCAGATGCATCAGAGATACTTTTGGTGCGGGGCTGCTCTTGCGGGGCGCGGCGCGCGGGGCTGGGGGACCGCGGGGGCCTGGGGAGGGAGCGTCTCCGGGGTGCCCCCCAAGGCGAGGCGGGGGGATTCAAGCGGGGAAAGGGGGCGCGTTCTTGCCTCCGCGGGGCCCCCCTTGTCCGCCCGGCCGCTCCTCAGCGTCCTCAGCGCGCTCCTTTTCCCACTCCTCCCCCCCCCCCGCCCCCCGTTCTCTCTTAGGACCGACCAGGGCCAAGTGGCGTTCGGCGGGCACTTCATGGCGGAAGGCGAAGGGTACTTTGCCATGGCCGAGGACGAGCTGGCCGGCGGCCCCTACATCCCCCTGGGCGGCGATCTGAGCGGCGGCGACTGCGGCGGCGGCGGCGGCGGCGGGTTCGCCGGGCATTGCTTGGAATACTGCGAAAGCCCCACGGCGCACTGCAACGTGCTGAACTGGGAGCAAGTGCAGCGGCTGGATGGCATCCTGAGCGAGACCATCCCAATCCACGGGCGCGGCAACTTCCCCACGCTCGAGCTGCAGCCCAGCCTGATCGTGAAAGTGGTGCGGCGGCGGCTGGCCGAGAAGCGCATCGGCGTCCGCGACGTGCGCCTCAACGGCTCGGCCGCCAGCCACGTCCTGCACCAGGACAGCGGCCTGGGCTACAAAGACCTGGACCTCATCTTCTGCGCCGACCTGCGCGGGGAAGAGGAGTTTCAGACTGTGAAGGACGTCGTGCTGGACTGCCTGTTGGACTTCTTACCCGAAGGGGTGAACAAGGAGAAGATCACACCACTCACGCTCAAGGTAAAGCAGACCACCCCCCCACCCCCCACCCCAGAGGAGCCTGGGGCCCCCGCGGTGGGCCGGGCGCGAGTGCTGCCACCCGGACCCGTGTGCGCGCCCTGGCTGATTTTGCTTTTGAGTTATTATTATTATTTTTTTTTTCTGAGTTCACGAAGGTGCGTGGACTTGTGTCTGAATGTTTTCGTTGACTTGCTGCTTCAGCGCCCCGCGCCTTCTGCTTCCTCATCTGCCCTGCCCTCTCTTCCTTCTCCTTATTTTTTAACTCTTGGCTTTCCTTGCTTGAGACGTGTCCGGAGTACATTCGTACATTCTGATAAGTAGAAGAGTGAAATGTTGTCCTTTTTTTTTTTTTTTTTTGAGTCATTGGATGATTGAGTCTCTGGGAAAAAGAGCAGCCTGCAGCAGAGGCGAGTCAATGGGCTTATTATTGTATTGGAAAATGTGACTAGATTTTGTAGCTGCTTTCTGCTGACTGCAGGCATTAAGAATAAATAAAGCTCTTATCCGGGTTGGTTCTTGGGTTCGGGATATAATGCGTCCCCTCCTCCCCACTTTGGCGCAAAGCGCGTTTTATGCAATTAGTTAAAATGATCGGAGGAACCAGCCTCCCAGAATGTCTTAATTTAGTTCATATTTTATTTTAGCTGCAGAATCCCAGCGGGAATCCATAAGATACTGGTCCTATCAGTTGCCTGGGGGGTGGAGGGGAAACTAGGTGACTAGGGGCAGGATGAGAGGCAGACTGACTTTTCACTGTAGGCCCTTCTGTCTTTTGAATATTGTGGCTATATTGTGTGAATCTTGTACCTATAAGAACATTCTCAGAAAATAACATTTCAAAAGTCAGACATGACAACAGAACCGCTTAGTACTGTGCTATGTCTGCCAAAAGCCTCAAACTATTACTTCTAGTCTCTTTCCCAGACAGCAGAACCACTCGTTAAATGTATTTTTTGGTTGTTGTTTTCAGAACACTGTTTAATGTTTAAACCTGTAGGTAGTGTTTTGCTGAAACTTGACAAAACAAAAGGGAAGGAGCAAAATGATTCTCAGCTGTGATGAGGATGTATTTATTATTTTTTTCTAGGTTTGCTCATCTTCTTGTTTTGTCTTTTAAATTGTAGGAAGCTTATGTGCAGAAAATGGTTAAAGTGTGCAATGACTCTGACCGATGGAGTCTTATATCCCTGTCAAACAACAGTGGCAAAAATGTGGAACTGAAATTTGTGGATTCCCTCCGGAGGCAGTTTGAATTTAGTGTAGATTCTTTTCAAATCAAATTAGACTCTCTTCTCCTCTTTTACGAATGTTCAGAGAACCCGATGACTGAAACGTTTCACCCCACAATAATTGGGGAGAGCGTCTATGGCGATTTCCATGAAGCCTTTGATCACCTTTGTAACAAGATCATTGCCACGCGGAACCCAGAGGAAATCAGAGGGGGAGGCCTGCTAAAGTACTGCAACCTCTTAGTGAGGGGCTTTAGGCCCGCCTCTGATGAGATCAAGACCCTTCAGAGGTATATGTGTTCCAGGTTTTTCATCGACTTCTCAGACATTGGAGAGCAGCAGAGAAAACTGGAGTCCTATTTGCAGAACCACTTCGTGGGCTTGGAAGACCGCAAGTATGACTATCTCATGACCCTTCATGGAGTGGTGAATGAGAGTACCGTGTGTCTGATGGGACATGAAAGAAGACAGACTTTAAACCTGATCACAATGCTGGCTATCCGGGTGCTAGCTGACCAGAATGTCATCCCTAACGTGGCCAATGTCACTTGCTATTACCAGCCGGCTCCCTATGTAGCAGATGCCAACTTTAGCAATTACTATATTGCACAGGTCCAGCCAGTGTTCACATGCCAGCAACAGACATACTCCACTTGGCTACCCTGCAATTAAGAATCATTTGAGAATGTCCTGTGGGGAAGCCATTTCAGACAAAATAGGGGAAAAAAAAAGAGAGAGAGAGAGAGAGAAAAGAAAAATAAAAAGAAAAAGGCTGAATGACCCAGCCCTGATTAGGGATATGTTTTGTGCAATGATGATCTGCTCCTGGTTTTAAACTTGGCAAAGCTTTGTGGATCTTTTCGTAGGTATGGGGGCACGATCTTGAAATAACCCACCCACCACCACCAACCCTCCCACCTGATTCTCCCACCAATTGGATTCTTTCCTGAAACAAAAGAGACCTGTCATTAAAAGCAACCAGGTTCTCCTAAAATAACAAGAGACAGAGGAAAAAAAAAGCTTGATGACAATATGGGTTTGCAGTACCTGCTCCCATAGCTTTGCCGTAGGAAAAAAAAACAAGTGGATAGTTTCTTATAAGATGGAATTCACAAAAGGGAATATACGGAGATTCAAAAAAGGTCTCCCTCCAACTTAATTATCAATTCAGGAGTTCAGATAGTAACAATGGTACAGGAGTAAGGGGTATACCAACATTGGGATTGCTGAGGCTTGTAGCGAATACTATCTGTGGAACTCTCCCATTGCGCTAATAGAAATGGCTTGCTCCAAATGAACAGTAGTAGGTTGGTGCAGTTCTCATAACAAACTGCAGAACTTATGATGACACAATCCATTATTTCCAGCTGCGTGCATAGCTCACATTTTTTAAAATGTGAAAATGCAAGCAAAAACAGCTGTAGCAAAGAAAGTATGCTCAAGGACCAAAGATTTACCAGATAAAAATACCCAAGTAGAAGAGAGATAGTAGAATATATAGAGTTACTATATTTGTTACACACCAATATACATCAAAGTGCCTGTTGCCTTCTGAAAATTTGAAGTGGAAAAATTTTATGGTTTAATGACTTTTATTTTATCAGGGACTCAAGAAGAAAATAAAACAACACATAAGCTTGTGAATGGTGGAGGAGATGCCCTATTTTTTTCTTGACAAATACTTGTATAAATTTAACCTTGTTGGTGTGATGTTATCCTAGGTACATGTGTATGTGTGTGTATATTATGTGTATATATATACATATTTGTGATATGTGTATATACACACAGTTCATTGACTATGGTCTAGAATAATGTAGCAAATAGGAAATGTTTAAATACTGTGTGCTTTTATGTTTTCAACAGGATGAGCTGAGACGTGGGCATATTGCAGTGATGAGTTAAATCCCACATCTAAAAATCTTAAAGTGAATGAAGGAGGAAAACAATTAATATATTTGATAGATTGAGCAGAGATTATACCTTTTTAGTGAGTTTTTTTCTTTTTATTTTGTGAGCCATAGAATTCCACAAATGGGAGAATATTTGTTTGGCAGAGCACTCTTTTTTTTATACTGAACTGCCATTTTGACAGTTTGAACCCTTTTAGTTTTTGTAATACTTGCATACCTCCATGGTGTATAGTCCAGTGGATCATGGATCAGTGATAGTCTGTTTAAATCCCTGACTGCTCAAAAGAATTTCTGGTGATCTGAACACTACTTATTAATATTTAAATGAATTTTTAAATGAGTGCATTATGCATTCCAGGACCACTAGAGTTTAGTAAATGTGAAATGACCCTTTTTAAAGAGTATTTGCACAATTGCTTAAAATTTATATATGAGATATATATTATATATAAAATTTTATAAATTCATGCCAACATGAAACATCTTCGATCTGGTTGTCACACTGCATTTAAATATTTAGTACTGTACTTCAAATTCACTCACTTTGCATCAAATCAGATCCAACTTTATTTTCTGTCTCAAGAGACCAGTTACACCTTTGTGAAATGAACTGGCATTACTGTTTCAGTTCAGTGACAGCTAATCTTGAACCCATCCCTTCTCCCAGCCTTTAATTTCTTTGGACACTGGTCTCTGAAAATGCATCTGTTGAAAACAAAACTAACATCCAAAAACCTTCCCTCTTGTCTTGTGAGGCAGCCACATCATCCCTTACCAACCCTAGTGGATGACTGCTTACTATGTGCAGCCCTCTGAAGAATCAGCTGATTGTCGTCATCCATTAGAGAGGGATTGGGGAAGAAAACAGCATCATCCTATTGGCAGTGTAATCTGTTTGTTATCCGGGCATCCCTCAGATGCTCATTGTTAGTTTAATCCATCCAGCTACCTTTCTTGCGCATCTTTCTTGGAAGCCTTCACCGGAACTCGATGGGTTTGCTGTAGCAGCCTCCCTGTGAACTCTGTCCCAGCTGTAACAGCTACTGCACTGCCACTCGCTGTTTCCTAGGGAACTTTTTCTTCTCCCATGTTAGCTCCGACTCGCTCACTCCAGCCCTGGGTTTTCAGATATTCATTGCGAATTCCCAGGAAATGTTCCATTTGCAGATTAAGCCTGATACTTAACCATCAGAAATCCAGAGCTCCATTCTCCTTACCTGTTTGGACATTCCCTAGGATTAAAGCTAAGGGAACACTCAGGAATGGAGGAGGAGCGGCTGGGCATCTGCCTTCTTCCTTCTCATCCTAACTCTTGACGGATGAGTCATCCACTATTTCACAAAGAATCTGGAGGTCTCCGGCTCTGCCAGAGTAACAATCCGCTGTTATTTTATGGCACAGATTCTTGTATGGAGGGGCCTTCTTTGAAAAATACACTTTTCATTTGTTTTCTCAGATATTTATGTTCTTTTCTTGCTTACTCTGGGGCTGGTAGCATAGTCGGAAATGCCAGCACCTGGCATTCAGTTAGTAACAGGCTGTACTCAAGACAACCTTCGGCATTTACTTTAATTGATATAATTTATTTCCCTTTTGTATGTACTATAGTCTTGTGCATATGTAGTTGAACAAACAGTGGAATATATGTCTATCTTTGTGGATGTGTGGCCTAAACATTTGAATGTCTGGTGGGAGAGAGCCGTGTGTCATAGGTCAGAAGAAAAGACAGCTCTCAACTCCTGATTAGTGTCTGTGATTTGCTTACCTTTGTGTTTATCTGGCCAAGTGTGCTGTTACTTTAAAGCAGGAAGTTTTTTTTTTTTTTCCTCTGCTGGAGGCTCTTCTTACCTGTCCAGCCTGGCACATCAGGGAGCACTTCACCCATGACAGTGCCCTTTTAACAAGTTGACTTTATTTGCAGTAAAGTCTCATTGCCTCAAGATGTCCTGCATCAAGATGGACTTTTCCTTTCCAGAAACAGGATCAAATATTTGCTCACTCTTGGTATTGGGTGGACTGTTTTAACCAGGCTCCAGCATTGCAAGGATGGAAGAAGGTCTGTAAGCCAAGCCAAGGAGGAAACGCCAAGGAAAGTGAACATACTGTTCATTTTTGCCACCCCTTTCTGTTTGCTTATTGTAGGTTGCCTTACTGCGTGTAAAGTTGTTTTCAGTGCAATGCTTGTCAAATAAATATTGTGAGCTATTTTGTAAATGAAATGTATTATGTTAAAAGCTGTCAGCAGTTCAGAAATAAGCTTTTTTTGTTGTTTGAAGACAACATGTGTTAGATGACGCCAAAAAGCCAAAAAAAGTAATTTCATATATAGCACCTATTTGAATATAATCTTTCTTTATGATCTCTCATAGCATAGCCTTTTTAGTGCTAAGAAAGAATCTCTATGTAATATTTTGTCATAATAATGGCTCGCTAACAAAGTACATGGTCAAAGTACAGAGTTGGAAGATGGCAAGTAACTTGGTGAGACTGGCTGCAAATCCTTGCAGAATGGAGGAGTCTGCCCGCTGGCTGTCTCTCTCTTCGACCTCTCTACAACCATCGCCTGCTCTGAGACGTCCTGTTTGCAGCAAGCTGCTTCTGGGGTCACTCTTTTGGAATACTTTCATTTTAGACTGTGTCACAGGCAGAAAAGGAGTTGATGGAGAATGGACTCTTTAAAAACTGACATGTTTGAATCAACGCTAGAGGGAACAGATTGTGAATTTTGTTTACAGCATCCAATATTTGGATTTTTTTTTTGTAAATAAAAAGAAGTTATTTTTTTCTATTGATTTGTGTGTTGTCTTCCGTGTCTATGCTGGCTAAAGACTGTATCCTCTGAGTCCAGCCGTGTCCATGAGAAAAGATGGGGCAGTGTTTGGAGAAGACCCACCTTTATCAGCTTCTGATTGGAGTAAAGTCACTAAAATGCCCAGCTTACAGCCAGCCCAACTCTTGACTGGCTCAGTCGGCTCCATTGGAATCTAGATAATGAGTACTGACGTTTTGAATCTGGTCCTGAGCTTAGCTGTGTTAAGTGCCCCAGGCAGAGCTGTCTTTCAGGATCAGTAGTGGCTCCTGACTCTGGACTGTGGGGCTGCTGTAGCCCTGAGGGGGCTTTGGTTCTAGGGAGTAGGCCAAGTGCTGTGATGAGGTCATCACCGGTTTTATGTGTATCATCTGAGGCTCTATAGTGTTACTCAGAGTGTTCACCTTGGGAGGAAGGGAGGGCCTTTTGAAAGTCACTAATCAGAAGGAAGAGTGATCACAGGATCTAAATTGTGCTTTGTTTGTGTGCATGTGCTGAGTGCAAAGACATTGCTCTTTGACAAGCATTTCATGTAATCTCACCTGTTCAGATTGCCAGGGAGCAGCCATTTATTATTATTTTTTTCTTTGTGTTTTTTGGAGACTTTCTCACTACTGGTAGCATGAGAGTTTGGTAAGCCTCAGCTATTATAGGACATCCTTGTGGTTTATGAAACCATTGAAAGTTCTGATGTTGGACAGAATGCATGCTTGACACTGTATCTGAGGAAGAGCCATTCCTGGTATTCAAAGCCAGTTTCCCTCACATACACATTATAAAAATACAAGGTGGTTATTTGCTTTGGTGGTGGTATTTGTGTGGCATTCTCTTCTTCCTTTGTTGCAACCTCTTCATTTTTTTTACAACCATCCCTTGCATGTCTGTGGTCATCACAAGACTCCTTTTTAAGCAAGGGTTGAATAAGGACAGTGTATATTAAGCTCCTACTTAAAGGGTAGCCTTATGTATACCCTACTATTTCTAGTTGAACTACCAGACTGCACCTAGCTAAACCTGGAGAGAAGTAACCCACTCTTCCTTTCCTTGGGAATAATCTTAACTTCTGTACCATAGTTTCTTTAAGAAGAAAAACAAAAGACAAAAAATTAATACCCAGAAAGCAAAAACAAAGAAATCAAAACCATAGTTTTAGAATATTAAGTAGAATATGAACTGTTAAAATCATTAAATACCTCAGAAATTAAGCCGTAATTTCCTTCTTAGAACTAAGTTTAAAATAAAAATATGAATGTCCTGCAGTCTAATAGCAAATACAGTCAAGTGGGAGGGGGGAAAGAAAAATGATTTAAAATGATAATGGCTTTCACCGGCAACACCCAGGTCTTCATTTATAATGTTGTGCTCCCAAAAAAGGAACCAGGTCTCCTTTGACAAATGGATGGATCAAGGGCTGGGGCAAGGAATACTTCAGAGGAACCTGGAACATCTTGTTTGAGAAAGATAAGGTGTGCTAAAAAAGGAAAAGCAGCAACAACAAAAAACAGGGATGAAGGGTATGTCAAAAGGACACAGGGGCCACCTGAGAGAACTCCAGTGGCCATAACTGGAACAATTTGAGAAAAAAAAATAGTAGTATTGGATTATAACCTAAAATATAAAATGTCTGTGAGTCCACATGCATAGAAATAAATGGTTACATAAATAAATGGAAGCAAAAAATAACTTTCCCATGCAGAATTCCAAATAACCCGTGTAGATACTGCTTACTCCAGGAGGCAGAGCTTAACTCCTCACCTCTTAAGCATGAACTGGGTGTGATGACTTCTTTCTAAAGTGCACTGTATGGAAAAAGTGAATAAAGAGTGCTTACACCAGTGGAGAGACCTGACGGACCGTCTAAGCCAGGCGGTTATGGTCCCCATCATCAGTGATAAATCATGAAGATAACAAGCACTTTTGGTTATGAGGTGGTGAAAATGGCACTTTACCTCCACAATCTTCCTCTCCAAAGCCGTAATGTCTAATTATGAGACGAGAAAAAGACAAATTTGAATTGAGGGGCATGCTATGAAGTATCAGCCTAGTATTCCTTAAATCATTAAAACAGAAAATCTGAAAACTGCTACAGGGAAGAGGAGCCTAAGGAGACATGACAACTGAATGTCCTCTGGTATCTTGGATGGGATCTGGGAAAGAAAATGACGTGAGGTTAAAATCTCAGGGAGTCTGAATAAAGTGCCGTGTTATTGAAATAATATTTCCATCTCAGTTCATTAGTTATGACAAATGTCCCATGCTAATGTAGGACATTACTGGTGGGGAAAGTGGATGTAGGGTATGTAGAAATTCTCTGTACTCTGTTCATGATTTTTCTTTAAACATAAAACTATTCTCAAATAAAGTGTTTACTGAAAAATGAAGACTGATCCTTCTTTGCTATTTCTAGGGAAGTGAATCTATTTGTAGAAACAGTAATGCATAGTGAGTTTAATTTTTTAATGTTTACCATACTTAAGTGTTAGGAGAGCATATGAAGGAATGGAAATAAAATGATGTGTTTTATTCACACACATCAGAAAAATTTTATCTACAAGTTTTGGAGAAAAGGGAGTGGATTGAAGAGAGTTGAATTATAGGCAAGTCTTTTTCTGTAGAACAGCAGGGAGAGTTCATATTACCTTAGAGCATTAAGGCAAGGGGACACTAACTGTAACTACAAACCATCATGTAGATGTTTTTAAATATGGAGACTAAAATATGGAGCAGGGGACGAAAATTTCATCACCCTAATATACAGAAAACCCGGGGAAGTTGTTTAGGAGCTCTTTACAAGGGAGTAAATGACTTTTTCTAAATGCTAGGGGATGCTAATAGTTGGTGGAGTGTTGAAATGAATTATTATTTAATATAAATAATCACTTTCACCATTTACCTGCTTACCTAAGCTCTTTTAGCAGATCAGGTTTTCTTAAAGTGAAGGGACAGCTGCTCTTATATTTACTTTCTCAGCTCAATCACTGGCATTAAAAATCGTTGAAAAATGCTGTTTTCAAAAATAGATGCCCTTAGTAATTTTTGAAAGCAGCCATTCTAGCGTTGCAGTTTATGGAGTTAGGACGAGGCCCGAGCTTTCTGCCGAGGGACATGGAGCGCCCCAACGGCAGGAATTTATGAGTGTGGGGCTAAGTTATTTCTAACCTCCATAATGGAAAGTTCCCTTCAGAATCCCCTTCAGAAACTATTGATTTTCCAGCACAGTGTGTACTTATCAGTAATGCCAAGATTTTGTGGCATCATCTGGCCATGTCATTAGAAAACGGCTGAAACCCTATTCTTTCTTTTTTTTTCTTCTTCTAGCAAAATTCACCATAAGGAGCTACACTAGGCACTATGGATATCGCCATCCTATGCACTAGTTCTGAATTGCATACGGTCTGGAGTATCTTCCTATAGATCTCTTCAAATAAGGTAAAGATGATCACGCTTCATATGTTCTTGATTTTAATAGGGAATGTAAAGAAGTATTAAAATGTCTGCATTTTAGAGTCCAATTGTCAGAGAAGAGAAACAAATTCAATCAAGTTCAAGGCCTAAAGTCTGAGTTAGAGTTGCCAGATTTGGAAATAAAAATACACGATGCCCAGTTAAATTTGAAATTCCGAGATGCCATGATTGTTTTAAAAGTGTAAGTTTGTCCCATGCAATATTTTGGACATACTTATACTAAAAATTATCTGTATTTATCTGAGATGCAAATTGAATTGGGAGTCCTGTATTTTAACAGGCAAGTCTAAAACCTACATTGGATTACAAAATTAGGCTAAAAACGTTTCCTAGTATACAGCTAGAGTCCAGAACACTTTATAACTTGTTAATATCTAACTTCAGGTACCATGAAACACTGTATGCACAGAGAGCAGCCCTGTGGCAGCAAACCCTTTGAAACATGGTTCATTCATTAAATATTTGCTGAATGCCTTTTACGTGTTTAGCCTTGTGTTAGACTCTGAGACCCAAAAGAAGGGGAAGGCCTGGTCCATTGACCTTTAGAAGCTAGGTTCCACTTACAAGCAGAACTTAGTTGCTGAAATTTAATTTTTCAGCTACCCTGGGGTTAATTACTCACGAGGTTTAGCTCTGCATGGGGTACTATAAAGAGCCCTGTGGACTAATGGGGAGTCTGGGTGAGGGTAATAGCCCTTGAAATGTGCCTTCCTGGGAGCTTTCAGAGGCAGATCTCCCCACAGGTAGCCCCCTGTGTGGACAGGCACTGGCCATTTGCTTGTTTGGCAGGAAGGATAAAGATAGATATTTTGCAGTTTCTGCTGAGGGAAGCAAAAATTCTCCCCAAGCTGCTGGACGTTTGCGTTCTCTTTTTCAAAACTACTGCAAAAATCTTTAGGGCTTAACTAGAATGCACCTTGAAATTTTATTGCCCTATAATTCTGTTTGCTGCAGCACATTAAAATTCCCTTGAATGTTTCTTATGTAACCACTTCTGGTTAACTGTCATCTTGAAGTTATTACAACTTAGTGTTTGCTGCCTTTTTTTTTTTCTTTTTCCCAGAGCTGTGAAAGTTCTTTTCTCAGAGGTTTCAAATGCACCGGGCACCCCAGACCTTACCCGCTCCCAGTTTGTGTATAACTGGGTGTGTTGTCAGTCTGGGTATTTGTTTTGTCAGGGTAGAGACCTTATTTAAGGAGCATTTTTAAAACTGTCATTGGTTACTTATGTTCTCCTCCAACCTGAACTGAGTAAGAGAAATCCACAACTTTCACCATCATCCAAACATTTAATGAATACTTACTTTCTTATGCCCTTGCCTTGATACTCTGTGAAGAATTACAAAGGATTATACAAAGCTGGCTCCTTCTCACTTGTGGTCTTAATTGAAAAGTGAAACAGGGATATGCACAAACAAATAAAACATGAAGCTGCAGTGAAATTAAGAATTTTGCCAAAATAAGTGGCCAAGCTCGTTCCCTCTTTAGAGCATCTGCTGGTTGTTCCAGCTCTGCGGAAAGTTCTTTCCCCAGATTTTTGCATCTCTTGTGCCCTTACTTTATTATTATTATTATCATTATTACCATCATCAGTTATTGTTGTTGATGTATTACTTTCTGAGAGAGATCCTCCTATTTAGAGTTTTCCTCCAGCATTTTTACCAAGTTACTCTAAGCCTTTATCCCAATTTTAGATGTGTATTATCAGTATATCTGTCCCTACCTGAAATTATATTATAAATGGATTATTTCTTAATTTATGACTTTTTTATCACCATAGAATTAAGTTCCATAAAGGCAATAACTTCATCTATAATTTGCCACCATGTTCTTAAGGTCCAAAAGAACACCTGCTACATAGGAAGTGCTTGCTATATTTTGGTGTGTGAATGAATGAATGAATGAAGCCCATTTGGCCCAGGATGAGAGGTGTGGCAGAATATCTATTTAGGAGGGTGTTAAAGAAGATAAAAGAAGAGTGAAGAGTAACAGGGAATCCTGCTAAAATAAGAATGGTATCTCAGAGAATGTTTGCTCATGAAAAGGGCCCAGAGGAGACCCAGGTGGAGAAATTCCAGTCTTGAGGCAAGAATGGAGCCCCAGACAGTAGAAGAGAGATGGACTCCGTTGCGGTGTTTGGGGCAGGAGCCTTCATACCTCTTCTTGGTTCCTGAACTCGAGCAGTTGAGAACAGTGGGCCAGTTTGTACAGGTAGCCTTGGTGTGGCCTGGTGCTCAGAACAAGAGTGATGGATAGTTCATCCTCTAGTGCCCACAGGTGTGTTCTGTCTGTTCCAAACCAGACCTCACCTGGCAGTCTGGTAAACTGAGGACTTCAGTTGTCCTGCGCAGTGACTAGAGTCTCTTCTTCATCACCTGCTCTGTCTCTTAGAACCAAGGAATCCCTGAGAGAAGTTTTCTGGCAGAGTAGAGAGACTGAGGTGTGTCTCCTATTTTAAGTAAGGGTAGGGGCTCTTAGTAAAGTAATGCTCAAAATTCCCCAAGCCAGGCTTCAGCAATACGTGAACCGAGAACTCCCAGATGTTCAAGCTGGTTTTAGAAAAGGCAGAGGAACCAGAGATCAAATTGCCAATATACGCTGGATCATTGAAAAAGCAAGAGAGTTCCAGAAAAACATCTATTTCTGCTTTATTGACTATGCCAAAGCCTTCAACTATGTGGATCACATTAAACTGTGGAAAATTCTGAAGGAGATGGGAATACCAGACCACCTGACCTGCCTCTTGAGAAACCTGTATGCAGGTCAGGAAGCAACAGTTAGAAATGGACATGGAACAACAGACTGGTTCCAAATAGAGAAAGGAGTACGTCAAGGCTATATATTGTCACCCTGCTTATTTAACTTATATGCAGAGCACATCATGAGAAACGCTGGGCTGGAAGAAGCACAAGCTGGAATCAAGATTGCCGGGAGAAATATCAATAACCTCAGATATGCAGATGACACCATCCTTATGGCAGAAAGTGAAGAACTAAAGAGCCTCTTGATGGAAGTGAAAGAGGAGAGTGAAAAAGTTGGCTTAAAGCTCAACATTCAGAAAACTAAGATCATGGCATCTGGTCCCATCACTTCATGGCAAATAGATGGGGAGACAGTGGAAACAGTGTCAGACTTTATTTTTCTGGGCTCTAAAATCACTGCAGATGGTGACTGCAGCCATGAAATTAAAAGATGATTACTCCTTGGAGGGAAAGTTATGACCAACGTAGATAGCATATTAAGAGGCTTTTATACTTTTTATACTTTTTTTTACTTTGCCAATAAAGGTCCGTCTGGTCAAGGCTATGGTTTTTCCAGTGGTCATGTATGGATGTGAGAGTTGGACTGTGACGAAAGCTGAGCGCCGAAAAATTGATGCTTTTGAACTGTGGTGTTGGAGAAGACTCTTGAGAGTCCCTTGGACTGCAAGGAGATCCAACCAGTCCATCCTGAAGGAGATAAGTCCTGGGTGTTCATTGGAAGGACTGATGCTGAAGCTGAAACTCCAATACTTTGGCCACTTCATGTGAAGAGTTGACTCATTGGAAAAGACTCTGATGCTTGGAGGGATTGGGGGCAGGAGGAGAAGGGAACGACAGAGGATGAGATGGCTGGATGGCATCACCGACTCGATGGGTATGAGTTTGAGTAAACTCCGGGAGTTTGCGATGGACAGGGAGGCCTGGCGTGCTTCGATTCATGGGGTCGCAAAGAGTGGGACACGACTGAGTGACTGAACTGAACTGAACTGAGGGGCTGTTAGGGAGGAATTCACTTTGCTATTTGAAGGCAGATACATAAAGGACAGTTTGTTCATCAGCCCTTTCAGCTGATGAGACGGTTGGCGTTTCCACTGGCATCCTCATCTGGTCAAACCTCACGGAACTAACAGTCCTGTCCTGGGGCAGTATCCCTGCCGTGGCTGTTTGCTGTTGCTGTTTCAGGAGCGTCCCGGTTGCAGAATGCTACGGTGTTGTCAGACACCCGTGCCTGTTCTGGTGTTGCTTGTATGTGTGTGCTCAGTTGCTCAGTTGTGTCTGAATCTTTGTGATTCTATGGATTGTAGTCCACCAGGCTCCTCTGTCCATGAGATTCCCCAGGCAAAAATACTGGAGTGGGTTGCCATTTCCTCCTCCAGGGGATCTTCCTGACCCAGGAATCGAACCTATGTCTCCTGTGTCTTCTGCATTGCAGGCAGGTTCTTTACTGCTGAGACACCGGGGATTCCCATGCTGTGGTGTTGGCTTATGGTCACAATAAAGTTTAGATGTGGTTCTATGAGTGCCAAAGAAATTGAATCCCAGACTTCAAGAAATCATTTAAAAATTAGTTTCAGACTTTCATTATTGCCACTTGTATTCATTCAAACAGACTTGAACTTTCTGGTTATTGTCCCAAGTCCCAAACCACTTAAGCCATGGCGATTCTCATCAGAAGTGATATCAGGAGGGAAATTGGTTGAGATAAGTGAAACACGCATGATACGTTTCATAAAGAGTACTGAGCATTTTGGGCTTCTCCAGTGGCTCAGCAGTAAAGAATCTGCCTGCAATGTAGGAGATGCAAGTTTGGTCCCTGAGTCAGGAAGAGCCCCTCCTGGAAGAGGGCATGGCAACCCACACCAGTATTCTTCCCTGGAGAATCTTATGGACAGAGAAGTCCTGGCAGGCTATAGTCCATAGGGTCGCAAAGAGTTGGGCTCAACGGAAGTGATTGAGTTCGCGCACATGCACTGAGCATCTCATGTAAAGCTCCATTGTAAGCAGGTATGTGTGGGGCTTCTGAATCAACTCAAGGTCCTGAGAGTCAGTAGGGGAAATAAAAGATGGGTATGTAAAGAGAGAGTTTTTCCTCATTTCCATGAGAGGACAGTAGTTGACATTATGTGCTTACCAGAATTCTGACTCCGCAAGAAGTCTTTCTCCCCTGGGCCTATATCATGTGCTCTTTCCAGGCCACCTGGAGGGAGGACCTGATGTTTGCTGGGTTCTTCCTCTGGGTCAGGATGCTTAGCACTTGATGTACACCATCCATCATCTTGTTAACAGCTAGTAGCGCTGTTCTTTTCCCCACTTTACTGAGCAGGAAATGAAATTTAGGAGGGATAGAGTTCTAGCTCTCCAGCTGGAAGGGGAAAAGAAAAAAGGAGGATTCCAGGGCGAGTCTTGAACTTCACGTTCTTTGCTATGTCCTAACCTCTCCACCCCCTCCCACGTCTCACCCTTGGCTGTGGATGGTCAGTGCTGCTTTCTCTCCATCCTCTGAACTTAAGAGCAGGAGAGAGGCTACACAGCCCACCCCAGAGGAGGTAGTGTGAACCCGAAGAACAAGAGTGGTTCTAAGATGTGAATGAGTCCCCATAGCAGGCCCAACAGACAGTGTATAATATCAGTAGTATGCATTTGATTTGATAAAATAATTATATTTTACATTTAATCACCAAAATAATCCTGAGGATTAGATTAAAAGGATATTATGATCATCTCACTTTTAAGGTAAAAAAAAAAAATGAGACTTAGGGAGACAGAGCTTGTGTATAAGACATAAAGGCCTTCAGAATTAGTTCAGCGTTCAAAGTCAGGGAGATTCTATTTCTGCCTGAGACACAAGGCAAATCGGTATCCAGGTCCTTCTACATCCCTTCTATCAACCATCTATCCAGATGGCAGGTGCATCATAGCAACACAGCAGGTGTAAGGTCCAGGAAGAGTATCTGAGCTTTTCTTACATGATGAGTTCACATAAATTGCCTATTGTGAGTGGATTACCTGACAAAAATTAAGCGTGATTTAAATTTTTAGTGGGCACTCAGAATTCAGTAAGCAACTTCAGTGCTGTCAAAGCTATTTTCTGTATGTCCTATTACAGAGAATGAGGCACTTAATCTTTAAAAAGTGATCAATTAGTCTGGCTTACATCACATCTTACTGACAATGCCTGCTACCAGCTGGCTGCTTCTGAATCTGTTTTTTTTTTTTTTTTCTTCTTCTTCTTATTTTGGAGAAAATGTTTGAAAGGAAAGGTAAAGAGTGTAATGAGACATGGCAAAGTATGAATACATTTCTATAACTCCTGAAATGTTCATTAGTCTTCTTGTGCTGAAGGCTGATCACACCTGTTTACTTCTGTCGCCTGAAAGGTTCCTTTGCTTTTTTTCTCCTAGCCTGCAATGTCTGCTTAATGATGTCACAAACCTTTCTCAATACACGATGTCAACAAGATTCTTTGTCACTTGGTGAATAGTTGAGGATGATTGGGAGTGGAGGGCAAGGCCAGGGCTGAGGGCCTGGATTCTAGTCCTGTACCAGCACTAGTTGAAGTGTTTCCAAGATGCTGCTTAAGAAACCCATTCATGTGATTTTTATTTAGTCAGCCTTGAGTGATGCAAGAGCATCTGTAATTTTTAAAAAATTGTATTTGTTTAGTTTTGTCTGTGCTGGGCCTTCTTTGTGGCGAGCAGGCTTTCTCGAGTTGCAGCGAGCAGAGGGCTACTCTCTAGTGGCAGTGCACAGGCTTCCCATTGCGGCCCTTCTCTTGTTGCAGAGCACAGGCTCTAGGCTGCGCAGGTGTCAGGAGTTTCACAGGCTAGCCTAGAGCACAGGTTCAGTAGGCCGTCTGTCTTCACTTCTCTCAGCCCTTTCCAAGATTTTGTAAGTACCCTCTTTCTGCATTTAAACTCTTGGTGAGCCTTCTAGAGCAGCTTCTCTTTCCTGTAACGCAACCAGAAACACTCATTGCAAAGTAGGCTTTGTGGGAGCCTGATGCATGGAGCCTCATGCTCTGCCCTTAGTCTCCATCCATCATCAGCCTGGGGGTGGGAAGGGCCAGCCCTGCCCCAAGGCTGCAGGGCTGCAAGGGCACATAATACAGTGTCAAACTTTCAAGCTTGGAATCTGGTCCCACCGCTTACAACTTATTTAACTTTAAGCGAGGTAACCCCTTTGGATTTTTGTTTGCTCATTGTAAAAACGGACTGTGTGCTATGTGCTAAGTCACTTCAGTCATGTCTGACTCGTTGCGACCCTATGGACCATAGCCCGCCAGGCTCCTCTGTCCTTGGGATTCTCCAGGCAAGAATACTGGAGTGGGTTGCCATGTTCTCCTCCAGGGGATCTTCCTGACCCAGGCATTGAACCTGCATCTCTTACATCTTCTGCTTTGGTGGTCGGGTTCTTTACCACTAGTGCCACCTGAGAAGCCCAAAACAATGGACTAGTAGGTGGCTCACACTGTAAAGAATCTGCCTGCAATGCGGGAGACCTGGGTTCGATCTCTGGGTTGGGAAGTTCCCCTGGCAACCCACTCCAGTATTCTTGCCTGGAGAATCCCAATGGACAAAGGAGCCTGGCAGGTTACAGACCACGGGCTCGCAAAGAGTCAGACATGACTGAATGACTAAGCACAGCTCCGTAAATAATTCTAACTGACTTAGGTCGTTGCTATACAGATATAATTAGGTGGGTATAGCATTTCTTTTGGAGAAAGCAATGGCACCCCACTCCAGTAATCTTACCTGGAAAATCCCATGGATGGAGGAGCCTAGTAGGCTGCAGTCCATGGGGTCTCGAAGAGTCGGACATGACTGAGCGACTTCACTTTCCCTTTTCACTTTCATGCATTGGAGAAGGAAATGGCAACCCGCTCCAGTGTTCTGGCCTGGAGAATCCCAGGGACAGCAGAGCCTGGCTGGCTGCCATCTCTGGGGTCGCACAGAGTCGGACACGACTGAAGCGACTTAGCAGCAGCAGCAGCGTTTCTTTTAACAACTGTGCTTGTGCTTAGTCTCTCAGTTGTGTCTGACTCTTTGCGACCCCATGGACTGTAGCTCACCAGGCTCCTCTGTCCATGGGGATTCTCTAGGCAAGAATACTGGAGTGGTCTGCCATGCCCAATATGTTTTAAATCTGAAAAAGTTTAAGCATCAGGGCTTCCGAGGTAGCTGAAGTGGTCTAGAATTCGCCTGCCTATGCAGGAGCTGCAGGAAAGACAGGTTTGATCTCTGGGTCAGGAAGATCTCCTGGAGGAGGAAATGGCAACTCCCTCCAGAATTCTTGCCTGGGGAATCCCATGGACAGGCACGTGCTTCAAGTAACATGTGTTGTACCTTGTCACAAGACTAGACTGAACCTACCCAAAGTGTTCCAGACAGTGGAAACTGTTTGCTCACCACTGCACCCCCTATTGCTAACAGAGCTTGATGAATGTTTATGAAATGGATAAATAGATACCAGGCAGCTTATATGCAGAGTATGAATTACGGGTGAGGAAGTAATAATAAACTAATGTTCAGTTTCACTCGTGAGTGACCAACACTCTGCTCTCTGGGGTGGGTGGAAACTGTTTAAAGGACTCATTAATTAACTCCTGCCCACTTTTGGTTGATGACCTAATCAAGTGTTTGGGAATTGTCAGTGCATTTTCTCCAGTAGATGTTTGAAGCACTCAATATATACTTTTCTTACCAAATCTTATTGATGCCATGAAGATCTGGTTGTTAGGAACCTGTGACAGATGTATGAATATTATCTGGTTTTCCCACTTGTCTATCTTATAAAGGAGTGGAGAGTCTCAGTTGCCCATGTATCAGGGTCTTCTCTGGACTTTGTTATATGAACCCACTTTTCTTGTATGTCCCTTTTTCTGACCAGCTCAGTGGGTGATTCTGAGGCACAGAGAAGTGTGGGAACCACTGACCTGGTGGCTGTACACATTTTGCCTAGTAAGAAAACGTTTTTGCATGACCACCTTGCATGTTACCCTTGTGTAACGAATAACATATTACATATATTTTTAATTTGTATTACACAAGAGCATTTAATTTGCATCACACGAGCGCATTAAATGAGCATAAATGTGCTGTATGACTCCCAGTTTACATAAGAGGAAAATGGTGAAGCCCATCTTCTTTCTCTAAAATACACTGGTATTTCTTGTGCATCTTGTGCATGCAGTTTCTGTACAGCCTTTGTCATTAATTAGTTTTGTTATTTGCTTCTCTACACCTCAGCTGCCCCACTTACAAATTACTTGAAGGTGGTCTGGAGTGAAACAGTGGGGAAAAGGGAGCCTGAGATTAGATGCGGAATGGGCTGGTTTTTTACCTTGTTCTTGACTGAAAGAATACCATTGACAGGCAGGACACAGATTTTTTGACTCATTTCTCAAATTAAAAAAATGCAAATTCTTCCTTTTTCTATGACAACAAGAACAACAAAAACCGATGGTTGACATTTATCAAGCACTCATTTCAGGGCAGGCGTGGCGCTGAGAGCTTTACATTCTTTGTTGACTCCTCATAACAACCTCATGAGTCAGACATCATCATTGGTGCTGTTTGCAGAAGTTGAAACTGATGCTTAAAGAAGCTCAATAGTTGCCTAAAGATACAGTCTAAGTGGGAGAGCAGTGAGCCGTCTCCAGAGGATTTAACCACCAAGGTGGTTTGCAAGGCCCTGATCCTTGACCAAAGCAGGATGCCTCCAGGGGGCATCACTGAGTACAAGCAACTGGGTGAATCTCATTATGGGGCTTCCTGG
The DNA here is from genome assembly GCF_910594005.1 of Cervus elaphus. NCBI lineage: Eukaryota > Metazoa > Chordata > Mammalia > Artiodactyla > Cervidae > Cervus > Cervus elaphus. Next base: position 24,461,483 of record NC_057842.1, on the reverse strand, counting down.
GACCTATGTAGGGCTTCCCTGGTGGCTCAGATGGTCAGGAGTCTGCTCGAAATTCAGGAGATCCAGGTTCAGTCCCTGGGTTGGGAAGATCCCCTGGAGAAGGAAATGGCACCCACTCCAGTACTCTTGCCTAGAAAATCCCGTGGATGGAGGAGCCTGGTAGGCTACAGTCCATGGGGTGGCAAAGAGTTGGACACGACTTAACGTCTTCACTTTCTTTCACTTTCTTTGGGGCCTATGTGAATTTATTAAGAAGAGAAAGCCTTCATGAATTGCTGTATTTTAACTGATATTTTAAACAAATTTCTTGCATAGCTGAGACCAAAGTTGAGAGAATTTTACCTAAAATTTCCAAAGCTTCCTTCTATTCCAAAAGTCCCCATAGTGTCCTAAATGAAAGAGAAAAAAAAAAAGCTTAAGTAAATAACATACTTCCTCAAACTTTAGCCCTTTTAATCTGTTCCTGACTAGTAGGCTGTCTAATCACCCAGAACTTTAGAGCTATTATCTAAACAATTCACATTCTGACTCCAGTAGTTTACAAAGTTGGGAGAGTATGATAACCTTATGATTGAGGAGGGAAATCCTAGAATTTCTATTTTTAACTGATCCTTCAGAAAATTTATTTTCACGCATAAGACATAGTGTAGTCATATGTATGTTAAATCAACGATTACATAAACAAATGTTTATTATGTGTATTCAGAAATGTTGGAGAAAACCAATTTAGTCATTGTTCTTTTCTATTTTTTTAAATTTAATTTTTAGTTTATGTTGGAGTATCGGGCATGACTGAGCAACTAATACACACATACATAGTTAATTTACAATATTGTGTTAGTTTCAGCTATACAGCAAAGTGATCCCATTATACATATAATATATATCTATTCTTTTTCAGATTCTTTTCCCCTTGATTATTATAGAATATTGAGTAGAATTCCCTGTGCTATACAGTATGTCCTTATTGATGATCTATTTTATATATAGTAGGGTGTGTATGTTGATTTGAAACTCCCAATTTATCCCCTACCCCCACCACTTTTCCCCTATGTGAAGCTGGCTTTCTCTATGGGTGGAAGTTAAAGTCTGTCTTCCACTTATTTATTGCTAGCTAACAAACTGCCCCCCAAACTGGTAGATTAAAATGGTATTAATATTTAAATTTCTCAGAGAGCAGATGTTTGGGCAGGGCTCAGTGGTACTGGCTTGTGTCTGCTCTATCAGGATGGCTTGCAAGCTGGGCTGGAGGCTGCATACTTACAGGGCTGGCCATTGATACTGCCTGGGATCTGAGAAGGCTCCAACACTAGCAGACAGAAATAACTGGGGCTTCTTGGTCCCTCTCTGTCTTCCTCGTTGGTCTCTCCACGTGATCTCTCCAGTGGGGCAACTTCAGCTTAGCTGGACTTTTGACAGAGCCACTCACAGTGCCCACACTGCGTGTCCCAAGGGAGAGAGCCAGCGACCTTTCCTAACCTAGCCTTTAAAGTCCTGAAGTCATCCAGGGTCACTTCTGCCACACTTTACTTTTTAGGAGTAACTCACTGGGAATCAGACTTCATTTTTTGATGGGAGGAATGTCAAAAGCTTTATGAACATATGATAACACTTCTACACTTTCCTTAACCTGATGGGGATGGTGAAAGGCCAGTAAGGTGAATGGACATCATCTAGTGAAATCTGGACATTAAGCCACAGCCTGGAAGTGAACCAGAGGGTCTGAGCTGAGTGGATTCCAGACTGAGTGGATTCAACCCACCTGTCCCCCTTGCCTTCCTGCATGTCTACCTTGGTGCCTGCATAGGGCTTGGGAAACTCCACCAGGCTTCTAGCCTGGTCCAGAAGTATTTGAAAAGGCATTTGGAGGTGGGGATGGAAAAAATATTAAAAATAGACTAGATGACACCTCATGAAGGGGAAAGAAGACTGAATTCCATTTTTCTATTCAGGTAGGTCTGAGAGAAGGGGTTGAGGGTCCTCCTGCCAAACTATCATGCATGTCAAAATATCATCACAGATATGTGTGTTATTTAAAAAAAATGCATATTCCTTCCTTCAAAAGGTCATGTCAGTCATAGGTATGTATGCCTATAAAAATTATGTATGTATGTGTGCATGCTCAGTTGTGTCCGACTCTTTGCCACCCCATGGACTCCTCTGTCCACCCACCAGGATCCTCTGTCCATGGGATTTCCCAGACCAGAATACTGGAGTGGGTTGCCATTTCCTCCTCCAGGGATGCAGAAGTGTCTCTTGTATTGGCAGGCAGATTCTTTACCACTGAACCACCTGGGAAGCCAAAAAATTTGTATGCTTTCTATCAAAAGGTTATTTCAGTAACAGATGTGTGTTCTAATGAAACTGTGTACTTTTGCTATAAGCATTTCCTATTTGTAGGTTAGTTGATATTACTGAAACAAAAGTATAGCCAATGAGCATTTAAAATCACATCTTTGCTCTTCACAACACTACTTTTTTTTTCTCCTATTATTAATGTCTTTTTTTTTTAATGTGGTATATCTGTTACAATTGATGAGTCAGTTTTGATACGCTGTTTTTATACGTTGTATTGTCTTGACAAATGTATAATGATAGATAATCTAGTATCATACAAAACAGTGTTATTGCCTTAAAAATGTCCTGTGTTCATCTGTTCATGCCTTCATTACCCTCAAACTTCTGGCAACCAGTGATCTTTTTGCCATCTCCATAATATTGCCTTTTCCAGAATGTCATATATTTGGAATCATATGGCAGTAGCTTTTTCAGAGTATCTTCATTCACTTATCTATATGCATTTAAGCTTACCCCATGTCTTCTCGTGGCTTGATAGCTCATTGCTTTTTATCACTGAATAATATTCTATTGTACACATATACTGGTTTGGTTATTCATTCACCCATTTGTGAATCTTGGTTGCTTCCAATTTTTGGCAATTATGAATAAGCTACTATAAACATTTGTGGGCAGGTTTTTCTATGGAGATAAACTTTCAACACATTTAGGTACATGCCAAGGAGTGCTATCGCTTGATTATATAAAAAAAAGTATTTTCAGTTTTGTAAGGAACTGTCAAAATGTTTTCCAAAGTGGTTGTGCCATTTTGCTTTCCCACCAGCAGTGAATGAGAATGCCTGTTTCCCAACATTCTTACCAGCATTTGGCATCCTCAGTGTTTTGGATTTCAGTCGTTATAACAGTCGTGTAGTGTTTCATTATTTTAACTGAAGCCCCCTGAGTATATATGATGTATGTATATTTGTGTTTGCTTCTTTGCCACCTGTGCATCTTCTTTGGTGAAGATGGTAAAATAAATGTATAACTTCTGGTAAAATAAATGTATAACAAGTATTTGAGTAAAATCTCTTTTCTGTAATTAATAAAACACTATAAAAGAATTCCTTCTGGATAACCTACTCCATTGAGGTGACTGAGGTTAAGTGCTTTGATTTGTGTAATTTTCATTAAGTCCTAATTTCTAAGAATATGTTTTGTTCCTGAAATTATGTTAAATTCTGGTCTAAAGCCTAATAATGGCTTCCTTTGACTTTGGATTAAGTAGCTTAAAAGAAGCCAGAGAAGAATGAAGAAACTTGGAAGTTGTTCAAAGGAAAGTCTTAAAGATAATTAAAGAGTTGAGACATAAGACCCAAGAAAGTGTAATTTATTGAGATTATTCAACTTTTTCTTGATGTTTGCTTATTAGTTTTTTAATTCATTTATTTTTAAATTAGAGGGTAATTGCCTTACAATATTGCATAGGTTTCTGCCGTACATCAGCGTGAATCAGCCATAGGTATACATGTGTCACCTCCCTTGAGAACCTCCCTCCCACTGCCCACCCCATCTCACCTCTTTAGGTTGTCACAGGGTACTGGGTTTGAGCTCCCTGAATCATGTAGCAAATTCCCACTGGCTATCTATTTTATATATGCTAGTGTATATGTTTCAGTGCTGCTCTCTCAATTCATTCCACCCTCTCCTTCCCCCACTGTGTCCGTAAGTCTGATCTCTATATCTGCATCTCCACTGCTGCCTGGCAAATAGGTTCATCATGTGAAGACTTAATTTTTGGGGGGCTCCAAAATCACTGCAGATGATGACTGCAGCCATGAAATTAAAAGACGCTTGTTCCTTGGAAGAAAAGTTATGAACAACCTAGATAGCATATTAAAAAACAGAGACATTACTTTACCAACAAAGGTCCATCTAGTCAAGCTATGGTTTTTCCAATAGTCATGTATGGATGTGAGAGTTGGACTGTAAAGAAAGCTGAGTGCTGAAGAATTGATGCTTTTGAACTGTGGTGTTGGAGAAGACTCTTGAAAGTCCCTTGGACTGCAAGGAGATCCAACTAGTGAATCCTAAAGGAAATCAGTCCTGAATGTTCATTGGAAGGACTGATGTTGAAGCTGAAACTCCACTACTTTGGCCTCCTGATGTGAAGAACTGACTCATTAGGAAAGACTCTGCTGCTGGGAAAGATTGAAGCAGGAGAAGGGGAGGACAGAGGATGAGATGGTTAGATGGCATCACCGACTCAATAGACTTGAGTTTGAGGAGGCTCTGGGAGTTGGTGATGGACAGGAAGGCCTGGCATGCTGCAGTCCATGGGGTCGCAAAGAGTCAGACACGACTGAGTGACTGAGCTGATTGAACTGAAATAGATTCATCAGTACCATCTTTCTAGTTTCCATATAATTTCTGACTTTTTAGACTCTTTATAATAGGCTCTAAGTTCATCCATCTCATTAGAACTGACTCAAATACATTCCTTTTTATGACTAATATTGCACTTTATATATGTACAACTTCTTTATCCATTCATCTGTTGATGGACACCTAGGTTGCTTCCATGTTATAGGTATTGTAAATATTGTTGCAATGAACATTGGGGTACATGTTGTCTTTTTCAATTATGATTTCTTCATGGTATATGCTCAGTAGTGGTATTGTTGGGTCATATGGTAGTTTTATTCCTGGTTTTTTAAAGAATAAATAAAAGGAATCCAGATTGAAAAAGAAATAATACTCTCACTGTTTGCATATGAGATGATACTCTATGTAGAAAACCTTAAAGAAAGATGCAACCATAAAATTGCTAGAGCTAATCAATGAGTATAGTAAATTCACAGGATATAAAATTAATACACAGAAATCCCTAGCATTCCTATACACTGAAAAACCAGAAAGAGAAATTAAAAAAACAATCCCATTCACCTTTGCAGCAAAAAGAATAAAATACCAAGGAATAAAACTACCTAAAGAGACAGAAGACCTGTATGCAAAAATTTATAAGACACTGATGAAAGAAATCAAAGGTGACACAAACAGATGGAAAGATATACCATGTTCTTGGAATAGAAGACTCAATACTGTGAAAATGACTCTTCTGCCCAAAGCAATCTATTGATTCAGTGCAATCTTTATTAAACTATAAATGGTATTTTTCACAGAACTAGAACAAATAATGTCACAATTTGTATGAAAACACAAAAGACCCTGAATGGCCAAAGCAATCTTGAGAAAGAAGAATGGAGCTTATCCATTCTTAACCAGAAATCAACTTTCCTGACTTCAGGCTATACCACAAAGCTACAGTCATCAAGGCAGTGTGGCACTGGCACAAAAACAGAAATATAGACCAATGGAACAAGATAGAAAGCTAAGAGATAAAATCCATGCACGTATGGGGAGCTTATCATTGATAAAGGAGGCAAGAATATACAATGGAGAAAAGACAATGTCTTCAGTGAATGATGCTGGGAGAATTGGACAGCTATAATGTAAAAGAATGAAATTAGAACACTTCCTAACATTATATACAAAGATAACCTCAAAATGGAGGAAAGACCTAACTGTAAGACCAGAAACTGTAAATCTCTTAGAGGAAAACATAGGCAGAACACTCTTTGACATAAATCATAGCAAGATCCTCTATTACCCACTTTCTAGATTAATGGAAATAAAATAAAAAATAAACAAATGAGACCTAATTAAACTTAAAAACTTTTACACAGCAAAGGAAAATATAAATAAGGTGAAAAAACAGAATGGAAGAAAATAATAGCAGATGAAACAACTGACAGATGATTAATCTCCAAAATATGTAAGCAGCTTATGCAGCTCAACACCAGATGGTTAATAGTGAAATCAGATTTATTATATTCTTTGCAGCCAAAGATGGAGAAGCTCTATACAGTCAGCAAGCAAGACTTAGATTTGACTGTGGCTCAGATCATGAGCTCCTTATTGCAAAATTCAGGCTTAAATTGAAGGAAGTAGGGAAACTACAGAGTCATTTAGGTATGGCCTAAATCAATTCCTTTATGATTATACAATGGAGGTAAGGAAAAGATTCAAGGGATTAGATCTAGTAGACAGAGTGACTGAAGAACTATGAACAGAGGTTTGTAATGTTGTACAGGAGGTGGTAACCAAAACTATCCCCAAGAAAAAGAAATGCAAGAAGTCAAGTAGTTGTCTGAGGAGGTCTTAGGAATAACTGAGAAGAGAAGCAAAAGGCAAAGGAGAAACGGAAAGATATACACAACTGAATGCAGAATTCTGGAAAGTAGCAAGGAGATAAGAAAACCTTCTTAAGTGAAACATGCCAAGAAATAGAGGAAAACAATAGAATGGAAAAGACTGTAGATCTCTTCAAGAAAATTGCAGATACCAAGGGAACATTTCATGTAAAGATGGGCTCAATAAAGGACAGAAACAGCAAGAACCTAACAGAGTCAGATGATATCAAGAAAGAGTTGGCAAGTATACACAGAAGAGCTATGCAAGAAAGGTCTTAATGATTTGGATAAATAAGATGGTGTGGCCGCTCACCTAGAGCCAGACATCCTGGAGTGTGCAGTCAAGTGGGCCTTACTATGAACAAAGTTAGTGGAGGTGATGAAATTCCAGTGGAGCTATTTCAAATCCTAAAAGATGATATTGTTAGAGTGCTTCACTCAATATGTCAGCATATTTGAAAAACACAGTAGTGGCCACAGAACTGGAAAAGGTTAGTTTTCATTCTAATCTCAAAGAAAATCAATGCCAAAGGGTGTTCAAACTACTGTATAATTGCACTCATTTCACATGCTAGCAAGGTAATGCTCAAAATCCTTCCTTCAAGCTAGGCTTCAGGAGTATGTGAACTGAGAACTTCCCGATGTACAAGCTGGATTTAGAAAAGGCAAAGGAACCAAAGATCAAGTTGCCAGCATCTGTTGAATCATAGAAAAAGCAAGAGGATTCCAAAAAACTCATCTACTTCTGCTTCATGACTACACTAAAGCCTTTGTCTGTGAGGATCTCAAGAGTCTGTAGAAAATTCTTAAAGAAATGGGAATACCAGCCCACCTCACCTGCTTCTTGAGAAATCTGTATGCAGGTGAGGAAGCAACAGTTAGAACCAGACATGGAATAATGAACTGGTTCAAAATTGGGAAAGGAGGATGACAAGGCTGTATATTGTCACCCTGCTTATTTAACTTATATGCAGAGTCAGTTCAATTCAGTCACTCAGTTGTATCCGACTCTTTGTGACACCATGGACTGCAGCACGCCAGGCCTCCCGGTCCATCACCAACTCTTCGAGCTTACTCAAACTCATGTCCATCAAGTCAGTGATGCCATCCAACCATCTCATCCTCTGTCATCTCCTTCTCCTCCCACCTTCAATCTTCCCCAGCATCAGGGTCTTTTCCAATGAGTCAGTCCTTCTCATCAGGTGGCCAAAGTATTGGAGTTTCAGCTTCAGCCATCAGTCCTTCCAATGAATATTCAGGACTGATTTCCTTTAGGATGGACTGGATCTCCTTGCAGTCCGAGAGACTCTAAAGAACCTCTCCAACACCACAGTTCAAAAGCATTATTTCTGTAGTGCTCAGCTTTCTTTATAGTCCAACTCTCACATCCGTACACAGCTACTACAGAAACCATAGCTTGGACTAGACAGACCTTTGTTGGCAAAGTAATGCAGGGTTCATCATGCAAAATCCTGGACTGGATGAATCACAAGCTGAAATCAAGATTGCAGGGAGAAATATCAGTCACCTCAGATATGCAGATGATACCATCTAATGGCAGAAAGTGAAGAGGAATTGAAGAGCCTGTTGATGAAGATGAAAGAGGAGAGGGGATAAGCTGGCTTAAAACTCAACATTCAAAAAACTAAGATCATGGCATCTTGTTCCATCACTTCATGGCAAATAACTGAGAAAAACTGGAAACAGTGGCAGATTTTATTTTCTTGAGCTCCAAAATCACTGTGGATTTTTTTTTAAATAGAGATTTTCATTAAAAAGCAGAGACATCACTTTGCTGACAAATGTCCGTATAGTCAAAGCCTTCTTTTCTTTCTTTTTTTTTTTTTTTACAGTAGTCATGTACAGATATGTGTTTGACTATAAAGAAGGCTTAGCACCAAAGAATTGATGCTTTTGAATTGTGGTGCTGGAGAAGACTCTTGAGAGTCCAAACCAGAGAGACCAAACCAGTCAGTCCTAAAGGAAATCAACCCTGAATATGCGTTGAAAGGACTGATGCTGAAGTACTTTGGCCACCTAATGCAAAGAGTTGACTCACTGGAAAAGACCCTGGTGCTGGGAAAGATTGAAGGCAGGAAGAGAAGGGGGCAACAGAGGATGAGATGGTTGGATGGTGTCACCAATTCAATGGACATGAGTCTGAGCAAACTCTGGGAGATGGTGAAGGACAGGGAAGCCTGGCTTGCTGCAGTCCATGGGGTCACAACGAGTTGGACATGACTTAATGACTGAACAACAACATGCAGCTCAATACCAGAAAAAGAAACAACCCAATCAAAATATGGTCAGAAAGCCTAAACAGACGTTTCTCCAAAGGAGACATACAGATGGCCAACAAATACATGAAAAGATGCTCAACATCGCTCATTATTAAAGAAATGCTATTCAAAACTGCAATAAGGTATCACCTCACATTGGTCAGAATGGCTATCATCAAAAAATCTACGAACAATAAGTGCTGGAAAGAGTGTGGAGTAAAGGGAAACTTCTTGCACTGGTGGGAGTATAAACTGCTATAGCCACTCTGGAGAACGGTGTAGAGATTACTCAACTTTGACAATCAGTGTTTGGAGGGAAGACTCACTCTGACTTATGCTGACCAGAACCCTCCCCTGTGGCTTACTCCATACACTAGACAATCACTATGCCAAGTGATGCCATAATTGGAATTCTGAATTAGTGACAATGTCTGTAACGGTTTTGATTCTATTTCTGTCCTCTGCCAAGTTTAAACTTCACTAAATGTTGTTTTAGTGCTTTCTAATGCTTTGAATATGGGTAATCCGTAGGACCCTGATTCTCAGAATGAGCCAGAAAATGAAAGTTTTTATTTATTTATTTACATTTCATCAGGAATTTTACATCCTGTTACAATTCTTTAACAGGAAGATGCCTTGCTGTTCATCTCCATCCTACTGAGCAGGGAGCTTAATTTTGGTTAGTTTTAGTGAAAAAAAAAGTCTCTAAAAGTCAAATTTATAAATAATAATTACAGGCTAGTTGTTAAAGAATTTTCTGTAATCATGTTAATTGATTTTTCTCTCCCTCAGTTCAGTTCAGTTCAGTTCAGTCGCTCAGATGTGTCCAACTCTTTGCGACCCCATGAATTGCAGCACACCAGGCCTCCCTGTCTATCACAAACTCCCGGAGTTTACTCAAACTCATGCCCATCAAGTCAGTGATGCCATCCAGCCATCTCATCCTCTGTCTTTCCCTTCTCCTCCTGCCCCCAATCCCTCCCAGCATCAGGGTCTTTTCCAATGAGTCAACTCTTCGCATGAGGTGGCCAAAGTATTGGAGTTTCAGCTTCAGCATCAGTCCTTCCAATGAACACCCAGGACTTATCTCCTTCAGGATGGACTGGTTGGATCTCCTTGCAGTCCAAAGGACTCTCAAGAGTCTTCTCTAACACCATAGTTCAAAAGCATCAATTTTTCGGTGCTCAGCTTTCTTCACAGTCCAACTCTCACATCCATACATGACCACTGGAAAAACCATAGCCCTGACCAGATGGACCTTTGTTGGCAAAGTAATGTCTCTGCTTTTTAATATGCTATCTAGGTTGGTCATAACTTTCCTTCCAAGGAGTAAGCGTCTTTTAATTTCATGGCTGCAGTCACCATCTGCAGTGATTTTGGAGCCCCCAAAAATAAAGTCTGACACTGTTTCCACTGTCTCCCCATCTATTTCCCATGAGGTGATGGGACCAGATGCCATGATCTTAGTTTTCTGAATGTTGAGCTTTAAGCCAACTTTTTCACTCTCCTCTTTCACTTTCATGAAGAGGCTCTTTAGTTTTTCTTCACTTTCTGCCATAAGGATGGTGTCATCTGCATATCTGAGGTTATTGATATTTCTCCTGGCAATCTTGATTCCAGCTTGTGCTTCTTCCAGCCCAGCGTTTCTCATGATATGCTCTGCATATAAGTTAAATAAGCAGGGTGACAATATATAGCCTTGACGTACTCCTTTCTCTATTTGGAACCAGCCTGTTGTTGTTCCATGTCCAGTTCTAACTGTTGCTTCCTGACCTGCATACAGGTTTCTCAAGAGGCTAGAATGACTCAAACATCATGGTACCTTAAGATACTGAAGCTAGAAGTGCTATGTATGTTTCTTTGGAATCTAGGATCTATGAATTTTCTCTGTTTTTAAGTTGTTTTTTTCATTGATATTAAGGATTTTTCAGTATTCTACTTTAGAATTAAAACTCCTGTGTGGTTTATGTCCATAAAAGACAAATTTAGTACTGTTGTGTTTGAAGAGAATTTGTTACATAATTATGTGTCCTAATTACTACATTAGGAAACATTCTCCTAGGGACTTTTTCCGGTAATTGATCAGTTCAGTATTTATTTTGATAAAGGTAACTGTTACATCAGTGCTTGCCCTGTGTTGTGTAACACACATTTTTGCCCTAGATAAATTTTATCTCTGGTCAATGCATTGCACACGGAAAAGACTATAGACCCTCCTTTCCTTTCTGTAAATCAGTTCACTTCTGTGTATTTCTGATTGTATTTTTAAATTGATTCAGCAGTGGGATAAACTTTTAATTGGATTTTAAGACTATTCCATCTAACTGTGGTAGAAAGGCATTCACATATGCTATCTTGAGTTTATCTTGTAGGTCCAGATTTTGTAATTCTTAGAGTGTTAAAATCTGATAAATTTGATACCTATACATCCCTCAGAATGCCCTACAAGTAGATATAAGGGTAATACTCAGTACAAATGTTGGATGTTTGTATTTGCTTCACTGGGGTGCATTTAAAAGGAAATATGCCAGTACCTAAGGCAGGCACCTTAGCAGTTTATAAGCTACTGTAAAAACAATGTGGAGATTTCACAAACCATGAATACATATGTAATGGAATGCTTAGCAAAGAGTTTTTTTTTTTTTTTTTTTAGTTCACTATATAAAACTTGTTTCCTTTTATTTGTTTTCAGTTACTTTTAAAATTATTTGAATTGGATTCATTAATGGTTAGTCCCCTCTTTTTTATAGTCATGGTCATATTGTGGTCTGCCCACAGGCAATCACCTTGTACACTGGGGTATTCTAAGTTTGGTAAACATTTAAACTAGGATGCCAAGTAGAACAATTGGCATCTCCAGTCAACTGGGAGTCAATGGGAGACTCCTTTGATAGTGCTTCTGTAGGAACCTTCTTTCCTCCGGTCCTCAGTCCTGTGGAGTTCAAGCCAGAAGGTTCCTCAACTGTCAGGAAGAGAAAAATGATAGCACCTGGGATGGCCATAGGTCACCCTTATGAGTCCATGAAGCGCATTGCTCCATTTCAGGCTGTGCTTCCTTTGGGGTACATAATGAACCCAGTGAAATTCTCTACCTGACGTTTGACTGCAGACTTGTAAGATGAGAGCACGAAGGCTTTCTCTTTTAGGACAAAAGACTGATGGAAGTACAGGTTGCTTTGTGAAGCCAATCTCAGTTGTAGGCTGAAGGCAGCTTATTTGTGAAATGTTAAAATTACATAGAATAACTTTTGCACTTTCCCTAGCTAGTTATTAGTTTTTTTTTAAAATGTCTGTCCTTTCTCTTTCCTATTTCTTTTTGTTTTCCCTGAGTGTTGTTCTGGTTTTGTTTTTTAAATATACTGACCTTTTTGGTGATTGGAGTTGTTTGAATTGAACTAGACCCTTTAAAAGACTGGTAAATCCTCTCAAACAAACCAAAACAAAATTGTGTGTGTGTATGCACACACAGAGAAAATCAAAATATGTAGAAAGAAAAAAAAAACTATTCTGTTATTCTTGGGCCTCAGAATTGCACTCATAAAACCTTAAGGCAAAGTGAAGGATGAAATCCAGATGAAGTGGTGCTAATGGAACACTTGCTTTCTGCTGTAAGAATTTATTTGAAACATTACGAGTGCACTGAACTGCATTTTTAAATTTGGTACTAGGAAAGCTGTCATCGAATGAAGTTCTGCTTTGACATCATTTTGCAAAATGAGGAATTCTTTCAGAGGGTAGGGATCATCTTTAATAGATCTCTTTACAACTTAACCTATCTTTCTTTTTATCTCTTTGAGGATCAGCTTTATAATCTATAGAGATAGAAATACTAATTTATCCCTGCTAGCGTGGTCTGGAAAATTAAAAGAAAATTAGTGTAAGCTTGATTTGTGAGTAGTAAAAAGTCTATATAAATATTCAGGGGCTTGTGTTTCAGACTGGCGCCTGTGTTATATTAATTAGCCTTTCATATGTTGCTATCACATTATTTAATTTTCACAAAGGGAATGTTAGAAAAATTGGTGTCTAGTACTGCCTTATGGCTGAATGTCAGAGTGTGACTTTGTGAAGATCATTAACTCCTTGGAGCATCAGTTTCTCGTTCTTCTATTCTTTCACTGTGTACTGAGCACCTCCACCATGCCAGACAGTGAAAGGCAGAGGTGGACTCATGGAACTTGCGTTCTACCCCACACACAATGCATATTGTGTGTATATATAATGGGCTTCCCTGGTGGCTCAGTTGGTAATGGATCTGCCTACAAATGCAGGAGACCACCTGCAGTGCAGACGTGGGTTCAATCCTTGGGTCAGGAAGATCCCCTGGAGAAGGAAATGGTGACCCATACCAGTATTCTTACCTAGAAAAGCCCATGGACAGAGGAGCCTGGCAGGCTACAGTCCATGGGGTTGCAAAGTCGGACACGACTTAGCGACTAGACCACCACAGGGGGTGTCAGAAGGTGGCAAGTAGTGGTCTGCGAAAAGCAAAGGGATGAGGAATGCAGAGAGTAGATTTTTGTTTTCCAGTTCTATTGAAGGTAGCCAGAGAAAGGCCTCATTGAGCAGCTAACTTTTGAGAAGAGACCTAAAAATTGTCAGGATAGAGGCAGGTGGGAGATGAGTGGGTGGAGGAATGCAGGTACCCCACAGTAGAAGTGTGTTGTGGCAAGGAGGCCAATGTGGCTGCAGATAAGTCAGTGCAAGATTGAGCAGAAGATAAGGCCAGAGGTGGGAGAGAGGAGGACAGACAGCATAGTGTCTCATAGACCATTTTCTGAGCGAGGAAAGGAAACACTGGAAGATTCTGTATCAGTTAGAGTTTAATAGGGTGTTTTGTCTGGAGAATATGAACACAGGGGTCAGACTTTATCCTTTAAAGTCTCTTGTAGTCTAGGTCCAAGATCCTATGATGCTGGATGGTTTCTCTCCCAATTCTCCCACTCTTATTCCAGGAAGAGTAAAAGCTTGTTCAAGCTCTTCTTGGCCCACTAGTGGGACCAGCTGTTTGGCAGACTGTAGGAGTTAGTTCTCCATCAATGTGGGGTCAGTAGCTCAATTGAACCCTCCCCTTCCCATGGCTTTCTAAAAATAATTTAAAAGAAGTTTTACTGTTTCAGAAGTACTAAAGAATTGATACAGATAAAGGTGCATGTGTGTGTGTGTGTGTGTGTGTGTGTGTGTGTGTGTGTATCATGTCTTTTTGACCTCAGCACAAGTGAAAAGCCCAGGGCAAACCAGCTTATGAACATCTAGGGAGACTTCTTCCCAACTTTCCAGTTCTTCACCGATCCTTGGAAGACTGCCCTCTGAGTGTTCATATGAGCCTTCTGCCTTACCAATAGGTAAAAGAATTTGTCTCAATGTGGTACAATAACATGGGATTTCAGGGCCAGGAATATGCTACTTACTAAATTTCATAGGACTTATAAATTCTTTAAAAGCGTTGAAAAAAGAAATTATAGTCTAGTACTAAAATTATTTGCCATCCTAGTTTGATCAATTTATTTTTATATTTGAATTCTCTAAATCCCCAAATATAGTGTTATTTGGGCAATAAATATTTTATGTGTGTGATGACTTGGAGTACACGAAGCTTTCGGGAGGATAGAATCTAGTATGAAGTGAAGCATCCATTGTTCTGTACATTCAAATGATGGCTGATGATATTGATTCAAAAGAAAAAAAGAATAAGATAATCTTTCCTTTTTTTTTAAACATTGTGATTCAATCAAAGCTTCCTTATTGGGATGTGAAATTTGTATATTTAGCCAAGTCCACTAAGTTGGGTAGAGAAATAGGAACAACACCTCAAATTCCCTTATGTTCTCTGAGAGAGAGAGGGGGGGGAAACAGAGAGACAGAAGGACAAACAGACAGAGGAAGAGACCAGTGTTTTCTGCAGTGAATTTTTGTGCTTACAAAAGAAAACATTAACCAAAAGTATCAATGTCATAAAAAAAGACGTGGGTGGAAGTTACCAAAGGGCATTTGGATTCTCTGTAGAAGGCCTTGAAATTCAAAAGAACCAAGTTTAATAAAGGAAAAATAATCTCATATTGAACTTCATTAAATTGATTTGGCAGGACATTCACAGTGCAGCTCATGCACATGTGTAAGATGGTTTCCCAGCATCACAATGGATTGAAAAGGACATATACGTTGGTATTAAGATTTAAGACACAGCAAAAACTAATTGTGATAGAGGGAGAGGTTCTATTAGAAATGACATTGTTGGGATGGGGTGGAAGGTGGGAGGGAAGTTCAAGAGGGAGGCAGAAATCAACACGTAGGCATACCTATGGCCAAGTCATGTTGATATATGGCAGAAACCAACACAATATTGTAAAGCAATTATCTTCCAATCAAAAATAAACACATTTAAAATTTTTAAAAATGACATTGTTTATGAAATATGAGGGAATACCATGCACCTCTGACTAAAAACAAAGACTATCCTTATGCTGCTGTCTTGAAGAGACCAGGAATATGGGATTGCTGTGTATTATAAACATATTCATAAAATTATTTCCCAGGTTTACTTCTGAGTTGCTCACTTTGAGAAGTTGCTTATATATGATTAATAGGAAGATTATATATGAGTAATAGTAGTAATCATTACTGTACATGGTTAATACTAACCAGACTATTGAGAAGAAACATGAGTAAAAGTGTTGATCAAGTAGTTGGCTTTCTTGATCCTTTATACATTTTTAATTTCCTTACACTCACTCAATTAGTGCTTTTGAAACTCTTTAGACAAATGTTCTCTGATGCAAAATCACTTGCGCAAAAAGTTAGGAGTTCCCAGAGTTCTGAGCCTGATTGGTGGATGTCATGTCCATAGCCATTGTGCCTCCATCTATCACCAGCAAAGTCAGCAAGAGATCTAGCTGGCTTTGATTGAGAAGTTGTTAGGTAGATTGTCTCAGTTTTGAAAATCATCTCTTTTAATAACAGTAGCAAGTATTAAGACTTACATAGTGCTGTGATATGCCAGACATTATTTGAATACATTTAATCCTCACTTTGACCCTATCTGATGTGTGTCAATTAGCTTTCTATGTGTAAGAAACCACCCTAAAATATTGTGGCTTCAGTCATATCATTTAATATTACTAGTCTGTGTGTCATCTAGGTGGTTCTGATCTGGGCCAGACTATAATGTCAACAAAGGTCCATATAGTCAAAGCTATGGTTTTTCCAGTGGTCATGTATGGGTATGAGAGTTGGACCATAAAGAAGGCTGAGTGCTGAAGAACTGATGCTTTTGAACTGTGATGTTGGAGAAGGCTCTTGAGAGTCCCTTGGACTGCAAGGAGATCAAACCAGTCAATCCTAAAGGATGCCAATCCTGAATATTCGTTGGAAGGACTGATGTTGAAGCTGAAGCCCCAGTACTTTGGTCACCTGATATGAAGAACTGATTCATTAAAAAAGACCCTGATGCTGGGAAAGATTGAAGGCAGGAGGAGAAGGTAACTATAGAGGACCAGATGGTTGGATGGTATTACCAGCTCAATGGACATGAGTTTGAGCAAGCTCTGGGGAATGGTGAAGGACAGGGAATCCTGGTGTGCTGTAGTCCATGGGGTCACAAAGAATTGTATATGACTAAGTGACTGAACCCCACTAATAACAAGTATGTCTCTGGCAGCTGGGGGGTCAGGGAGGTTCTCAGCTGAGCTCTGTTCTGGAGTCTCTTTTGGGACCACTGGCCTGACCTACCAGGCCTAGTCCATGTAGCTGCTCATCACGCGGTAGCATCCTGTTCACAGGGTGGGTACAGGAGTCTGGGAGAGAGTGGAGGAGAGCAAGGTTCCCTGAGACCTTGTCTTGGAGCTGACCCAGTGTCACTTTCAGGGAATTCTGTTGGCCAAGAGAGTCAGAAGGCTAACATATAGTCAAAAGGAGAGGAAAGAGACTGCACTTTTTGATGGGAAGAGTCTCCCATGAGAAAGAGTAGATATTGGGATGAGTCAAGGACTCATTTCTCCCATATCCCACAAGTGGACACAGTTATTTCCATTTGACAGGTGAGAGAACTGAGATACACACACTTTCCATGACACAAGGTTATGTGGTATGTAAGTGTCCAAGTCAACATTCCAACATAGGGGGTCTGACTCCAGAATCCATCGTCTTAACGTACATGCTGCATATTTCCTTGTCCTTTCCTAGACGTCATTGCTGCATGTGTCATGGATCATGGGAAGTCATGCTTGTTGCCTTCTTTCATGGAGAGGACCTCTCAGTCCCATGGCACCATCCATTCTGCCTCATCCCCTTAATCCAGTGCTTGCAATAAACGACACTTCTCTCCCTTTTAGTATTTCCTCCTGGTTTTTACTCTTATCTCAAAGAGAAAAGTCACCAGATTTTTATAAATGGATTTTAGCAAAATATTCATGGTAGTGTGTCTTTGTCATTTAGAATACCAATAGACAAGGGTAGGCACTGTTATACACTTTTTTTTTTTTTGTTATACACTTTTGTTTAAGATTTTATTTTTAGCAAATTGCAAAATATTTTTAAAAAATTCTAAAATGAGCTCTTTCTTTGATTACTTTGCACATTCTGTAAGGTAGGGACCTTGACTCCATGCACAGTTATTTCATCAGCAGGTAGCAAATGGTGTTTGGTAAGAAGAATTAAATAAAAGAAGGAAGGAAGTCAAAATACAAATCATTATTTGTACTTGATTTTATCAAGTGTAGTATACTCTTTACTTTTCAAAATAATTTTCTGTGTTTTTGTTTGTTCAGGGCCAGTTTCTTTTCCTTATTATACTTTATGTATGTAAATATAAATAAATTTATAAATATAAATATATATTCATGTATATAAATATATATACTTAAATAAATATATACTTTAGGTATATAAATAAATTTATAAATCTATATATAAATATGAACCATAAATATATTATAAAGATATAAATATTTATACATTTTTATATGTTAAATTTATAAATATAAATATAGATTCATGTATATAAGTATATATACTTAAATAAATATATACTTTAGGTATATCAATACATTTATAAATCTACATATAAATATGAACCATAAATATTTATATTATAAAGACATAAATATTTGTACATTTTTATATGTTTATATGTAATATTTATATTTATAAATTCAAAATTAGCAAAGGATTTCTTTGAAATCTGTATATAGTACTATGGTATCACAAATATATATATTTATAAATTTACTTATATATCTAAAATATGTATTTAAATACATATATACTTATACAAGCATATATTTATAAATTTATTTATATTTACATACATAAAGTGTAACAGGGAAAAGAAAATGGCACTGAACAAACAAAATCACAGAAAGCTATTTTGAAAAGTAAAGAGTGTAACATATCTGATAAATTTATGGGGTTTCTCAGTTGGTTCAGTGGTATAGAATCCACCTACGAATGCAGAAGACACAAGAGACGTGTGTTCCAGTCCTGGAACACAGGGGTAAGAGCCCCTGGAGGAGGGACTGGCAGCCCACTCCAGTGTTCTTCCCTGGAAAATGCCATGGACAGAGGAGCCTGGTGGGCTATATAGTTCATGGGGTCGCAAAGAGTCGGACAAAACTGAGCATGCACGCATACATTTATAAATACATACATACATACATATATATATATATATATTTGTGTATGGTTCCATAATATTGTATCCAGATTTTAAAGAAATCCTTTGCTTGATTTTGAATTCTTTTTCTCTGTAATTTTATATTATGGCTTTCTTGATCTGAACGTATAGTTGCAACTCTAGTGCTTGCATTAAAGCTTTCACGACTAAGGAAACTTTCCACCCACATGGGCTTCTGCAAAGATGGATGTCACCACCCACTCCTCCTGCTGCTCTGCTGCTCTTTTGAAATCTAATCCTTAGGCTCGACCCAGGGCTATGCTTTCATTAGAACCCATGCAAATATGAGTGTTGAAAACTCCCTGAAGGTCTTTATTGGAAACTCTTCTCAGTTACTTGCTGAGTTGTTTGTGGTGCTTTTCTTGCTTTACCAATGGGAATTGAGACACAGATGAGGTAGGCAGCTTGTCAAATGTAAAATCAAGGCCAAGGGATTGGGTAGCCAAGATAAGAACCGAAGGAACCTCATTTTATAGGCCTTTGTTCAAGAGACTAAGAAATGTAGTTTGTAAGGAAAGAATAATTGGGAGAAGAAATACAGCCTCTCTTAACCATGAATTGTGTGTACGTGTGAAGATTTTTGATTAGAACACACTGAAAAGTTGGTGTGTTGTTAGTTTGCAGAATAGGAGAAACATTTTATGATTCATTTCATAAGCATGTATAATTGCTCTCCAGAAACAGAGCTTATGCCTACAAGGCAAAGAGCCAGATGAACTTAAATTGATTTCTTCCCCCAGAGATTAGAACGCAGGTCACCAGAATGTATGAGAAGGGTCCCATGTAAGAAAGTCACTAAACAATGAGTTCTTCCTTTGTGATAAACCCTATGTTAACCCCAGAGTCTGTCCATATCCAGCAACTGGTCTCAGAATGTTTGCTATGAATATATTTTATTATGATGACATGTCTTATTATGAGGATTCTGAGGTTTCATCAAACAAGAAGTGGGATTTACTTTTGACTATCACTGGCACAAAAGTTTGTGATCTTTCTGACATAACAAACCACTTTCTTTTTGGACCATTATTTTAATTATAGTTTTAAATAATTAAATCCCCTGGAGAAGGAAATGGCAACCCATCCAGTATTCTTGCCTAGGAAACCCCATGGACAGAGGAGTCTGGGAGGCTATATCCATAGGGTCCCAAGAGTTGGACACGACTTAGTAAACCAGCACCACCACCCACCATGTATTCATACCATTGGTTGTGTATTTTGCCAATTTCTTTATCTGTGTCCACAGTAAGGAAATAAACTGCTTCTGTGTGAGATCACAGACTTTTACTATGCTTTCTCTGGATGCTTCACCATTGTACTCAGGGCTGGGAGGGGAGGGCCTACCCTAGATGCACTCATGAGAGAAGATGCGGTGTGTATGCGGAGAAAGTGGCAAAAGGCACACTGGATGGAAAAGACTTCTGCGAAAGACTTAACTGATTTGCAATTATTTCTTTCTTTTCAATCAGAATTCTGAGAACCACAGTAGAAAAGACCTAATAAGAGGGAGTGAGGCCTGTGCCCAAGGAGCTAGCTGACTGCTGCTAACGTAGAAAATGAATTAAATTTAAACACAGTGGCGACACACACACATCTGTGACGGCCTATTGCACATAGCACTGTATGGGTGGCAGAGGCTTTCATCTTGATTAGCGGGGGAGAGGAATCTATAAATCAGCCATTCTCTTTTGTCATTTTCAATTTGTAATTATCAAACTGCCTGACCGAGAGGCAGAACAATTAGTGTAGTCTTTCCAAGATGTGTAAAAAGAACTGCCTGGAGCCGTTGTTAAAAACAGAGATTCCCACCTCTGCTGAGTGAGAGCCCCCAGGGCAGTGCCCTGAAAATATTTTAATAAGTTTGAAGGTGATGTGCATTAGCTAATAGGTAGAGTATTGGTATTAGTCGCTCAGTAGTATCCGACTCTTTGTGACCCCCAGGGACTGTAGCCACCAGGCTCCTCTGTCCATGGGATTCTCAAGGCAAGATTCCTGCAGTGGCTTGCCATTCCCTTCACCAGGGCATCTTCCCAACCCAGGGATTGAACCCAGCTGATGGGTAGGAGGACTTAAACAGAGTTCAACTCTGTGATTGGTTTATTATGTTGAAATGAAGAGCTATTTACTTCATTTAAGTATCAGTTTCCTCCTCTGCAAAATCAGGACGATGGTAGTCTCTCCCTTTGGGTTTTATTGTGAACACTGAATGATGTCATGTGTGCAAAATATTGATCACAGCGCTTGGCACAAGTGATCAATGAGCTGCTTCCATTTTTGCTGGCATTATTGTCATTTTATTCAAGGAGTGTGACATTTGTGACTCAGCCAAGTGGAGGAAATCATGCATAGAAATGATAAATGGAATGATTCTAGGGAAAAGGATGAAGGAAAAGAATCTCCGACAGGTTGGATGAGGACTGTGGCATTCTAGGTTAGAGTCAGTGGAGAAAATGGACTTGAGTAGAGTTCCCAGGGTGACCGAGGGCATGCAGTTTTATTCATATCCATGCTCCAAGTATTTGCCTGTCTTCCCTCTCTGGGAGGGAATCAGGTGCTTGGCTCATTTGCCTTGATAAGAAGCAGTTTTGGAAGACCTAGGACATGATACAAGTTTAATTGTTCCATTATATTATTTTAGGGACTTCCAGGGTGGTGCAGTGGTGAAGAATCTGCCTGCCAATGCAGGAGATTCAGGTTCAATCCCTAGGTCGGGAAGATCCCCTGGAGAAGGAAACAGCAGCCCACTGCAATATTCTTGTTGAGAAAATTCCATGGACAGAGAAGCCTGGAGGACCACATAGGGTCGCAAAGAGTCAGACGTGCTTGAGCACACAATATTATTTTACTTTGTTATATTTCTTTTGGCTCATGCTGATAAGAGGATATTATTACCTTGCATAACCAGGTATATCAGAGATACAAATTCATGGAGTTCTTATAACAACGAATTCATTTATTTATTCATTAATTCAATACCCATTTGTTAAGCACCTGCTGTGTGCCTTTTAAGCACAAGGGACACATCAGTGACTAGTGGAGGGAAAACACTCCTGCCCACGCAGAGTTTATGCTCTTGTGTATGACAGGGAGGGAGACACTAAAGAAAATAAATAAGAAAATTATGTGATGATAAAGAGAAATAAAAACCAGCAAGGAAGATAAGGAGTACAGGCAGGGTGTGTATGTGTGTGTCTATTGTGTGCACACGCTTGCATGCAGAGTGAGGCCACGTCACATGGAGCCTCAATAAAGAACTTTGGCCTTAAGCGCTATGGGAAGTTTCTAAAAGGTTTTGAACAAACAACATTTTAAAAGGATCTCTTTGGCTTCTGGACAGTACATTCCAGAGAGGCAATGGAACTCGGAAGTGTGCTATTAAAATAAACTAAGAGAGAGGTGGTAGCTGCCTGGGCCACGGTGGTGGCAGTGGAGATAGTGACGAGGGGTCAGATGCTGGATATATTAGGACGGTGGAGCCAAGAGCACTTCTCCTGGATTAAATATGAGGAAGGAGGAAAGGCGAGGAGTCAAGGAGGACTCAAATGAAATGTTGGAATTACTATCCCCTGGGATGAGATAGTCAGAAAATCACCTAGAGGAGGGCATGGCAACCCATTACAGAATTCTTGCCTGGAGAATCCCATGGACAGAGGAACCTGGAAGGTTACAGTCCATGGGATCGCAAAGAGTCGGACACGACTGAAGTGAATTAGGATGCCCAGATGGGATGAGATACCTTCCCAGGTGGCACTAGTGGTAAAGATCCTGCCTCCCAATGCAGAAGATGTAATGGAGGCAGGTTCAATCCCTGGGTCAGGAAGATCCCCTGGAGGAGGAAATGGCAACCCACTCCAGTGTTCTTGCCTGGGAAACCCCATGGACAGAGGAGCCTGGTGGGCTACAGTACATGGGATCCCAGAGTTGGACATGACCATAGTGACTTAGCATACACCCAGGGGAAGAAATACACTGTAGGGGAGCAAGTTTTTACAGGTATATAGGAGTTAAATTTTAGGCACCTGAAGTCAGAGATACCTAGAAGCAGCCATCTGGATGAAAAAGATCTGGATCTCGAGGAAGGAATTTGGATCAGAAACATGGATTTGGAGTTACAAGCCTATACATGACATGTGAGGCCAAAACTAAATGGCATCACCAATGGAAGGTCCAGGAGACTGGCTCAAAGATGAGATCCAGGGATGTGCCAACTGTGAGCGGTCAGGGAGATGAAGAGAAGCTAGATCAGAAGACGGACAGAGCAGCCAGTGACTGACCGTGGCCGCAGACCAGGAGTATGTGTCCTGTAGGTCAAAGGAGACACAGTTTCAGGGGAGGGAGTGACCAATTATGTCAGATGTGACCAATGCAGAAGACGTAATGGATGCAGGTTCAATCCTTGGGTCAGAAAGATCCCCTGGAGGAGGACATGGCAACCCACTCTAGTATTCTTGCCTGGAAAATCCCATGGACAGAGGAGCTTGGCAGGCTACAATCCATGGGGTCGCAAAGAGTTGGACGTGACTGTAGCGACTTAGCATGCACCCTGGGAATGAGATACACTATATGGGAGACCAAGATGAGCTCATTAAGACCAAGATGAGCATTTGAATTCACCACTGGATTGAGCAGAGTAACAGTTATCTCTGATTCTGTGAGAGCAATTTAAGTGGAGTAGTGGTGTGGTAGCTGGACGAGAGTAGATTCAGGAAAGAATGAAAGGAATTAAAGAGAGAGAGAGAGAGAAAAGGTAAATTTCAGGGGAAGAGCTTGGCTAAAAACAGAAACTTAGCAATAGGCAGGAGCTGTGTAGGAAGTAAGAGTTGTAGCTTTAAGATGAAGAGAAACAACGGGGTGTTTGTAAGCTGCAGGGAGTGCTCCATGAGGGAGGGAAATTAATGGCGCAGAACACAGAGAGAGGTTCTCAAAAGCATTGTGCCACTTCCCTCCCACCTAATACGCTCAAACCACCGTCATATTCTTCTCCAGTTTCTGTTTCTGTGCCCCAGGTGACAAAGCAAGGCCTGAGGCCTTAGACAAACCAGGGCACTGATGACTTTCTTAAGCCCCTGGGATCCTCAGTACAGCTAGCCATGTACAGAGTTTCATTTTGACTTTTGCTTTTGAAAAAGAAGGAAGGAAGCAAGGAAAGCAGGGAAGGAAGGAGGGAGAGGGGAAGGAGGGAAGGGAGATAAATCATATTATATATATATATATTTGAAAAGTAGCTTTTTTTTAAAAAAAACCTGCTTCCTCCTTTAATCTCTTAAATTTTGTAACAACCCTTGGAGATGGGTATTATTTCCTTTTTCAGATGGTAAAGTGAGTTAATTGTAATTAAATAACATCTTTAAGATCTCAGAACTCATAATAGGCTCATTCAATTCAAACTCATATCTATTAGACCCTGAAATACCCGTTCCACAGACTTCTCTGGCGTAGGAAACTCATGGTAGGTTTGTGGTTTAACTCTACCTTGGAAACACAGATTGCGGCCCTCGCTCCTTTTGCTTACATGATTTCATCACTCTGTTAGCAGAGTCATCTTCAGCTGCGTGATTATTAAACATCTCATCTTCCCTCTAGTGAAAGCATTTTGCTTCAGAATCAAATTTATTTTGCTATAAAAATGACCATCTCAATTAATGAAAAAGAGGCACTCCTACATAGAACACCATCTACAGATATCCTGCATTTACTAGACATCTAGATATAAGCTTTTTTTCTAAGAAAGTGAAAGTGAAAGTTACTCAGTCGTGTCTGACTCTTCTGTGACCCCATGGATACAGTCCATGGAATTCTCCAGACCAGAATACTGGAGTGGGTAGCCTTTCCCTTCTCCAGGGGATCTTCCCAACCCAGGGATTGAACCCAGGTCTCCCGCATTGTAGGAGGATTCTTTACCAGCTGAGCCACAAGGGAAGCCCAAGAATACCAGAGACACAGAAGGACTTGTGTACTTTTACCCGTAAGAGGAGGTTAGCAGTAGCGTGTCAATCTGCCCAAACATTGTGGATATGATTGGAATAGAAATGGTAACCGACAGCTGCTGACAGTGGGCTCCTGGAACCAGCAAAACCTGAGTTATGTGTGTGTGTCCTCTTAGCCAGTTCAGCCCCAGGTCTCTTGGCTTCCTTCCTGTTGGGATATGTTGCTTCTCCTTACCAATCTGCAAACTCTCAGAAGAGAGAATTTCTCTATTGCCGTGTTTGGTGCCTTGAAACTCTTAAGTTTCTTAGAGAAGTGCCGATTCGCCTTTCTCAGGGAGTGCTCTGAGAAATACTGATGGGTCCACCAACTTCTTCCTGGAGGAGGAAGTCTTTTAGAGGATTCCTTGCAACAAAGCTGAGATGAGCCAAAATGGTTTGGCTGAGTAAGTTGCTAGGGACAGACAAGTCTTGACAGTCAGACAGGTGAGTCAGCTACCAATTCTTCACAAATGGTGCATGATAGAAAAGAATGGTTGGGAAGAATTAGGCAACTGGTGAGTGCTTTGGAACATACATGATTTTTTTACATTCAAATAGTCAGAGTCATGTTAGGGATGCTGTCTTTGGAAAATTAAAAAAAAAAAAAAAAAGGTACTCAACAAATGTTTCATGAATACCTACCAGCTATAGAATACAAAGTGGCTAGATGAGTTTTCTTTTAGACTGCCCAGACTAGGGACTTCCCTGGTGGTCCAATGGTTAAGACTTGCCTTCCCACAAAGGCTTGTAGTTTCAATCACTGGTTGGGGAGTTAAGATACCATATGCCTCATAGAAGCAATATTGTAAGAAATTCAGTAAAGACTTTAAAAATGGTCCACATTAAAAAAAAAAACACTTCAAAAGAAAAAAGACAAAAGGGATGATAGAATTAAAATATGTCATAAACGTTGTTAATCAACTATATTCTAGGATAAAAGTTAAAAAATAAAGTATTAGTGCAGACAAAAAAAGGGAAAATTTAAAAATGCCATAAATACTCAACCATTTTATTAAAAAATGAAAAGAATGCCCAGCCTAGGGGAGGAGATTGATAATTAGGTGAAAACATAAAAGAACATAAATTCCTACCATGAGAATTTACTAAATGATTATCTCCTCCAGTTCCACCCCCCAAATCAGGGATGTTCCTGCTTAACAGTTTCATAGCCAACATGATGAAATATGTTATCATGGAGAAAAGGGAAAATAAAATCATGTTTCTACTTTCTTTTGCCAAAATGGAAATCAGATTACGAATTCAGCAAAATGAAACACAAAGTTGAAAGTTATCATAGCTAATCCATAGCTCGGTGACCAAGAGAACAGTAGTAGAATAAGGAATAAGGGGAATAAGAATAAGGGGACTTATAAGAGGACTTATAATAATAAGAATAAGGAATATGGGGACTTCCATGGTGGGCCAGTGGTTTAGAGTTTGCCTTCCAGCGTAGGAGGTGTAGGTTCATTCTCTGGTCGGAGAGCTAAAATCCCACATACCTCATGGACAAAAAAAAACCCAAAACATAAAACAGAAGCAATATTGTAACAAATTCAATAAAGACTTTAAAAATTATCCACATCAAAAAAAAATCTTTAATAAACAAGGAATGTGAAAAGAATATGCAAAAGTTGAAATAAATCATCTTATTTATAAGGTATTTGTATAAAATCTGAATAAAAAGTGTTTACTGAAAGACAGAAAAAAGTCTTCACAATTGAAAATCAGCTCCATAACTCAATTTTTTAAAGTTTTTTTCTTTTCCTCAGTTTTTTTTTTCCTTCCATTCTCTCTCTGGGGTTTGGTAAAGAGGTCATCCAAAATATGTGGTTTTCTTCTCTGGTTTCTTTCCTTGTTTGGAGATGTTCATGACAAGGTATTTTGGGTAATAGTCACATATTAACAAACTACTAATCTTTCCTTTGTGATATCCTCTTCAAGGAATTCAATATATTTTTATAAGGGCTAAAAAACAATTGTTCCTAGATGTTTGAGAGATATATAGTAAAAAAAAAACCAAAAAACTGGAGTTATTAAGAAAATAATTAATGACTGTTTCATCTGAGTTTCCCTAGTATTTTAATAAAAAATGTATTCCATGTAGTTTATGGTTACACAACCATGGGCCTGGTTATTCTGTCTTACTTATCAACAAGTTCTTATTGTTTGAAGTGACATTTAATTTCTCTTGATACTTATTTTAAACTATAACTTCCTCTTTCATATTCGTAAGGAAGGATTATATAAATGTCACCTATTTAGCAACACTAATATTACCTTTTTATTTTTTAATGATGCTTTTGGATGCTTAGCTGCTAGTATTTTACAAGCTGAAGGCTGCTCTTGTGCAATTGTTTTTACCTGTTAAGTCACTATTTCCACATTAATAATAGGGTAAGATATCAGGCTTCAGTTTAGATTATGACAGTACCTAATGTCTTTTCCACACTTACTTCAAGCCAGGAGAAGACTTCCTGTCTTATTTTCTTGGGAATTTTATGAATTCGAATATGTATATTTTTCCAGCTGTAGTATTTTAATTGCAATTGGAAATTACCAGTTGAGATATCATTTTTCTTAAGAAAAATTTCCTAATACTAAATCCTAGCAGTTAAAGCTGACTTCAACTACTCAAGTGGCATGATTTCCTTATGCTTGCCTTAGAATTTTTTGATCTTTCCTTCAGTTATTTTCATTGATACTTCTAGGTCAGTGAGACGTTAAATTAAATTTTTCCCCTATAAGCCACCTTTTCATAAGCGGAATTTTCTTCTTTTGGTATGAGTGTGATGTATCCCCAGGACGTCTCTGATGGCTCAGCTGGTTAAGAATCTGCCTGCAATGCAGGAGACTCAGGTTTGATCCTTGAGTCAGGAAGATCTCCTGGAGGAAGAAATGGCAACCCACTCCAGTATTCTTGCCTGGAGAATCTCATGGACAGAGGAGCCTGGCGGGCTACAATCCATGAAGTCACAAAGAATTGGACACGACTGAGCATGCACATTGGCTATTGTCTGTGATATATCCCTTAAATAGGTGATTAAGATAAATATAAACTTTCTTGGTTAATATTGCTGAACTGAACCTATTTGATCTGAATCCTATTTTTGATTACAAGTGAGGCTTCTTGATTGCACATGTTTATGTGCCCAAAGAAAAGTTCATGGTGGTGATCTGTTATAGCAGCAGGTCTTAATCTTTGATTCCTTTCAGTTAAATTGTTTCCTATTATGTGTTTAATAGACTAGCTCAAACAGACATTCAGGGCTAAATGGAAGGTTGTGGAGCCCACCTGGCACCTTATAGAGTCATTACAAAAGAGTTTTTCCTGCAGAGCACCTCTTTGTTGTTGTTGAGGAATCTCCTGTTGCTTCCAAGAAAAGATGATGGTGTTTTTTTTGTTTGTTGTTTGTTTGTTTGTTTGTTTGTTTTTTAGCGGGGAGTCTGAGCAGGTGGGAGTTGGGATATTTGTGTCTGCTAATTGGTTCAGGGAATCACTCTATTACCTAAGTTCAGGCTCTTCACCTGTTAAGAGTGAGGTGGGATGAAAAGTGAGACAAGCTGGGACCTGTGACTCTGCTGCAAGTGCTTGTGCCTGGACAAAAGTCTCCTCAAGAAATAGAATGCAAAGAAACTATAAGAGAGCAAAAATAATTGCATGCATTGTGCATTGCATAGTTGGGGCAAATTATGAACAAGATGCGAAAAAAAACAAAAACCCAACTTCTTCTAAAGTGTCAGTAGCAGAAGCAGGGTACTGCTGCTCATGCTCTCTGCATATGGCACCACCAAGGGGGTGGGCAGACCATTCAAGCCACCTATCTGGCTCAGCTCCTGGACCTGCCCTTACCCTCACTCCGTTTAAGGGAATGGCTTGGCAACCCCCCAACCCAGGGAGCAAGTGAGCAAGGAAACCTGTTGCTTATCTTTGTTCCCTCGTGCTGCAGCAGGGACCCCAATAAAGTGTTGCCTGAATTTCTGGTCTGGCCTCTTATCAATTTCTACTGATTAAAGTGCCTATGAACCTAGGTTGGTATCAAAAGGATCCTGAAGTTCTTTCTAGCTATGGTTAGAAATTAACTTACTTTCTCTAATTTTGCCTACAGGTTATCCATTCCCCCCCCCCCCGCCCCGAATTTGTAGTTGATGAAATCCTTTCATCTAAAGCAGCCTTTAGAAACTAAGACAGATAAAGTATCTACTGCCCCAGAGAGCCAAATTTTGAAACCATCCTCATTCTGAGTATTTTCTGCTTTAAAAGAACATGCTGAGTAGGTCTGCAGGCAGCCATTAGATTGTAAGGCAAGCTGCAGGAATTAATGATGGTGTTCTCACCCAAGAGCCTAGAAAAGAGTTGCCTCTGTGAATATATGACAGTATTAATGTAATTGTACCACAAAGGAAGTTACATCTAGCATCTGTAAGCTAAAATCTTGGTATCTGATCTCATTGCTTCATGGCAAATAGGAACAGTGACAGATTTTATTTTCTTGGGCTCCAAAATCACTACAGATGGAACTGCAGCCATGAAATTAAAAGACGCTTGCTCCTTGAAAGAAGAACTATGATAAACCTAGACAGTGTATTAAGAAGCAGAGACATCACTTTGCTGGCAAAGGTCTGTATAGTCAAAGCTATGGTTTTTCCAGTAATCATGTATGGATGTGAGAGTTGGACCATAAAGAAGGCTGAGTGCCAAAGAATTGATGCTTTTGACTTGTGGTACTGGAGAAGATTCTTGAGAGTCCCTTGACAGAAAGAAGATCAAGCCAGTCAATCCTAAAGGAGATCAACCTTGTATATTCTTTGGACAGACTGATGCTGAAGCTGAAGCTCAAATACTTTGGCCACCTGATGTGAAGGGCCAACTCATTGAAAAAGGTCCTGATGCTGGGAAAGATTGAAGGCAAAAAGAGAAGAGGGTGGCAGAGGATGAGATGGTTGGATGGCATCACCAACTCAGTGAACATGAGTTTGAGCAAAGTTTAGGAAATAGTGAAGGACAGGGAAGTCTGGCATGCTGCAGTCTGTGGGGTTGCAAAGAGTTGGACATGACTTAGCAACTGGACAACAACAACATATTACGATAAAAAGCTGACTGGAAATTGAATTTTATTGTCTCATCACTTTAAAATATTGTTTTCCCCATCATGTCTGCTTACTTCAGATTTCAAAGTCAGGTTGATAGACTGTTCTGTGAGCAGTTTTCAATTATGTTGCCCAGACCATTCACTTTTATTTAACAGAGCAAACAGTTAATAGTATCACACATAGAATGGGTCGCTATTAACCATGCTTTTTTCATTTAAATGAAGAGCCACTGATGATGATGGTCCTAAAGGGAAACAGCCAGAAACACAGAAAGAAAAGCCACCCAAGTGTCAGTTCTGGGAGATATAGATGTCACTGTTCATTCTAAAGTAGAATTTCTCTGTCTTCTGCAGGAGACATAAGATGCATTTCCTTGTATGTCATGGAAACTGAACTTTTTTCTTATCCATATTTCTTGGTACGTGGGCCACTTTTAATGATGATGAAATTTGCTTACTGATCCATAGTGCTTGTAAAATACTATTTTTCTTAATGGAGCCATCTAAGGATATGAGGGAGAAACATGGAAAACATTTAAGTGCTGAGAAATACCAGTACCTAATTCTAAAATCTGACTTTAGGTAAATAGCACAGTGAATGGAGATAATCTTTGTTTCACAAAATACATTTTAAATACAAAATGAAAACTAAAGTAATATGAAACTAAGAGCAGTCGTAAGAGAAAATTACGTGATTCAGTTATATAATATGTGTTTGTATTTGATCATTTTGTGCTTCTGCCTACATATCTGAGATTAATGAAATTAATGAACTGGCTTCTCTATTATGACAATTAGAAGAAAGGCACTAACTTTGTATTTAGAAGTATTATTCTCATTATATTCTTGAAATAGTTTCAGAAATATTTTACCATGAAGCTATTAGTGTATGGAAAGTTACCAAGATGACTTTAAGTAAGGGAAAATCTACTCTCCTACAATTTAAATTTTATCTTTGACTTTCTGTTATCTATATATCCATCTCTTCTCCTTCAGATGAATCTGAAACATTGGATATAAAAAGAATATGTTATTTAAGCTCATCTCGTAGAATTTTGGAAAAGAATGAAAGGCTGCTTTACCTTCCAATGTTAATTATTAATAACAGTGGTATCTGATTATTAATCATCTCATGTACTAATAGTGAGGTTATTTTTAAATGGCATCTTGTGGGAAATCCAGTCCAAAATGAAAGTAAGAGTTTTAAGTTCAATGGTAAGTATACACTATATTACTGGTTTAGTTGGAGAGTTTAGACCTTCCCTTTATGCTGCCCTTGGGTTTACATCTCCTGTTAATGCATCTTCTGAGAATCTGCTTGTATCATTTCTGCTTCAGACATTATCATTAAGGATAAAACATTTCGAGTCTGAAATTGCAGGTGATTATGTTCATACAGTTGGAAGAATAGTAGATTAATCTAAAAAACAGCACATTTTATATGTATGCATTGACTCCCATTTCCATAGTGAATGGATTTTTATGCTCCTAGGATGTCGTGTTACTGTCATCAGACTCTAGTTCACCCATTGTTAATGACAATTGCATTGATTGCTTCAGCATCAGCTGACCTTCTGTGAATAAATAGCTTCACATCGCAGACTTCATTCAAAAAATCAGACCTAGATTTACTGATACTTCTCATTCAGTCCCCAAAGTCTCTATACATTTTTAAACTGAAATGTTGTCTTGAGATAGAGATTTTCTTGAGATTGAAAAATGGGGGTTTGCTCTTTATGTTTAAATAGTTTTTTTAGATTTCATAATTCTTTATGTAGACATTTATTGTTATTTTTATGTGTTACTTAAGCAGCTTACAATTGAGAGTATTGCTTCTCCTAGTCCAATTTTAAGACCTGCCTTCTCCCCAGGACTTTACCTGTTTCTCTCTCTCCAGCCCACTCCTCTGCTACATTTAGGTATTTCTCATTTTAGGAAGTTAATCATGAAATCTATTAATTTAAATTTAACTAAGCCATACGATCTCCACAATGATATGAAAAAGTAATAAAAGGTTAGGCATCACAGCACCTAGTCAATAAAAGGGTGAAAGAGTGACCTTCCCAACAAGTGAGGCTATGGAATAAGGCCAATGTGGATTTGATTGTGTTGCAGATTTGTCACTTTCTAGTTATGTGATTTCAGTCAAGGTATTTCATTTCTTCAAGTCCATTTCTCACTGAAAGGTGTTGATAATGCCTCCTTGGTAGCAGTTTTATGATGAACAAATAAGATATTTTAAAAAGGAACTTATTATAGTATATTATCATTTTTTTTATCATTATGCTGAGTCAGTGAAAAGTGACTCAAACTAGAGATTACTAGACTTCATTTATGCACATGATGACCTAAGAGAAAGAAAACTTATTTTCCTGACATAAACAGTAAGAGACAAAGTAAAATATATGAAACCACTGTCATCAAATATTGAGCCATAAGCAGTGTAAGACTATGATTCCTGAGAGGAGAGAGACAAATGAAATGAATTCAAACACATAACCACTCTGGCTTTCTGACTCAAAGCATATTTTGGAATGTGGTATACTCTTGCCTGGCAAATCCCATGGATGGAGGAGCTTGGTAGGCTGCAGTCCATGGGGTCGTGAAGAGCTGGACACCACTGAGCGATTTCACTTTCAGTTTTCACTTTCATGCATTGGAGAAGGAAATGGCAACCCACTCCAGTGTTCTTGCCTGGAGAATCCCAGGGATGGGGGAGCCTGGTGGGCTGCCGTCTATGGGTTTGCACAGAGTTGGACGTGACTGAAGTGACTTAGCAGCAGCAGCAGCATAGGGAGGACTATCTTCTATCTTTAGCAAAGCAGGGTATTCTTAATGAGTTGAAGAGACTAAAATCAGAATTCAGCAAGGCCATATTACCTGGAAATTGTAAAGTGGAGTTCTGGAAAGGAGTGAGGTAAGCAAAACAAAAAATCTGCATAGGGGTTCATTTGAGCCTTTGCTGAATCTTATTATGTGTGTATATGTGGTGAAACTCTAAAAGGCAGGGCAGAGAACAAGAAAGATGTAAGCTGAACACAGAACAGGGACCTTTTTGAGTACTGGTCAGTTGAAGTGGAGAGTCTTTGTTGATCACACACATCATAGACAACTTAGAAAGGTCATGTCTTTATAGTAGGACTAAACTACATCTAGAATAAAGATTATTCTTAACCTACTCTAGCAAAGAATAAAAATAAGTCTTAAATGATCAAGTAATCAAAAAATAACTAAGTTACTTGCTAAGACAAATTTCAATACTGTTTAAAAAAGACAACTAAATCCAGATACTCATTGTCATTACTTACAATATCCAGCATCCAATCAAAAGCTACTCTCTGTGGCAAGAACTAGAATAGAGTAATTGATAACCAGGAAACAGAACGAGAAATCATAGACACGATAGAATTAATATACAAGGACTTCTAAATGGGTCCTGTTAATAGTTCAGAAATTTAATGAAAAACATGACTGTAATGGCAATAGATGTAGAAAAGATAAACAAGACAAAAATGGAATGAAAGACTTGACAGTGAAAAATATACAGTACTTGAAATGAGAAATATATGAGAAATTATTGTTAGAAATTATGGAAGAAAGCATCTTAGATGAAAGACAAAGGGGAAAAGAATTCAATGAAAGATAGAGGGGGAAAAGACTGAATAAAGTAGCAAAGGATATTTAGATCCCAGGAGGTGATATCTGAAAAAAAAAAGGAAGAATTTTGAAGCCAGATGAGCATGAAGAAAAACTTGCCAAACGACATCATAGTCAAATTGCTAAAAATAAATGATAAAGAGAAGAAATTAGAAGCTATCAGAGAAAAATAATACAGGAGGAAAAAGGATGATCTCAGACTTTATTTTCAGAAGATGATGGAGAAACAACTCTATCAGGAAAACAAAAATCCAATGAAGATATCATTTAAACATGGAGATGAAATTTTTCATACACACTGAAGCTAGTAGATTTCATTGCCAGCACACCACTACAACAAATGTGACAGGAAGTTCTTCAAAAAATTTATAGCAGTGTATTGTGAGATTTTTAACACACATAGAAGTAAACTGTAGATTAATAATAGCACAAAGGACAGAAGTTAAAGTGGAAGCATTGTTGTGGTTCAGTTGCTCAGTCGTGTCTGACTCTGTGAACCCCATGGACTGCAGCACACCAGGCTTCCCTGTCCTTCACCATCTCCCAGAGCTTGCTCAAACTCATGTCCATCGAGTCAGTGATGCCATCCAACCATCTCATCCTCTGTCATCCCCTTCTCCTCGCACTTTCAACCTTTCCCAGCATCAGGGGCTTTTTCAATGAGTCAGCTCTTCACATCACATGGTAAAAGTATTGGAGTTCCAGCTTTAGCATCAGTCCTTCCAATGAAGATTCAGGATTGGTATCCTTTAGGATTGACTGGTTTGATCTCCTTGCAGTCCAAGGGGCTCTCAAGAGTCTTCTCTAGCACCGCAGTTCAAAACCATCAATTCTTTGGTGCTCAGCCTTCTTTGTGGTCCAAGTATCATATCCATACATGACTATTGGAAAAACCATAGCTTTGACTAGATGGACCTTTGTTGACAAAGTGATGTCTCTGCTTTTTAATATGTTGCCTAGGTTGGTCGTAGCTTTTCTTCCAAGGAACAAGCGTCTTTTAATTTCATGGCTGCAGTCACCATCTGCAGTGAT
This sequence comes from Cervus elaphus, assembly GCF_910594005.1. Taxonomy (NCBI): domain Eukaryota; kingdom Metazoa; phylum Chordata; class Mammalia; order Artiodactyla; family Cervidae; genus Cervus; species Cervus elaphus. The sequence continues at coordinate 24,427,259 of NC_057842.1, read as the reverse complement.
TTTGGAGCTCAAGTAAATAAAGTCTGTCACTGTTATCATTGTTTCTGCATCTATTTGCCATAAAGTGATGGGACCAAATGCCATGATCTTAGTTTTCTGAATGTTGAGCTTTAAGCCAACTTTTTCACTCTGCTCTTTCACTTTCATCAAGAGGCTCTTTAATTCCTCTTCATTTTCTGCCATAAGGGTGGTGTCATCTGTGTCTTTGAGGTTATTGATATTTCTCCTAGAAATCTTGATTTCAGGTTGTGCTTCATCCAGTAAGGCATTTCGCATGATATACTCTGCATGTAAGTTAAATAAGCAGGGTGACAATATACAACCTTGATGTACTCCTTTCCCATTTGGAACCAGTCTGTTGTTCCATGTCCAGTTCTAACTGTTGCTTCTTGACCTGCATACAGATTTCTCAGGAGGTAGGTCAGGTGGTCTGGTATTCCCATCTCTGAAGAATTTTCCACAGTTTGTTGTGATCTACACAGTCAAAAGCTTTGGTGTAGTCAATAAAGCAGCAGTAGATGTTTTTTCTGGAACTCTCTTGCTTTTTTGATGATCCGACAGGGTTTTGGCAATTTGATCTCTGGTTCCTCTGCCTTTTCTAAAACCAGCTTGAACACCTGGAAGTTCATGGTTCATGTACTATTGAGGCCTGGCTTGGAGAATTTTGATCATTATGTTGCTTGCATGTGAGATGAGTATAATTGTGTGGTAGCTTGAACATTCTTTGGCATTGCCTTTCTTTGGGATTGGAATGAAAATGGAGTCACAGGTATAAAGGTATAACACTTCATAGAGGAAAATGCTTACAAAACTAGGACAGGGAAAGGTTTCATGCATCAAACATTTAAAAGGATGAACCATAAAAATAATTGGTAAATTGGACTTCGTCAACATTATAAACTTGTGTTCTTTCTAAATAAAATAAGGCAAGTCACAGACTAGATGAAAATATTAAAAAAAAACATATATTTGATAAAATTTGTACCTGTGATTATATAAAGAATTACTACAGCTCAGTAGTAAGAAAACTATATCTCAATTAAAAGTGACAAAAGATTTAGACAAACACTTTAGGGAAGAAGGAATAATCAACTGGCACTGGAAAAGTCATTGTGAAAATACAAATGAAAAGTCACAGTGAGAGGAATTGGAGGAATCAACCTTCCTGACTTCAGACTATATTACAAACCTAGAGTAATCAAGACAGTATGGTACTGGCACAAAAACAAATGTAAATCAATGGAGTAAGATTGAAAGCCCAGAGATAAATCCACACTTCTATAGGTACCTTATCTTTGACAACAAAGGCAAGAATATACAATGAAGGAAAGACAATCTCCTTAGTAAGTGGTGCTGGGAAAACTGGACAGCTATGTATAAGAGAATGACATTAGAACACTTCCTAATACTATTCACAAAAATGATCTCAAAATGGATGAAAGACGTAAATGTAAGGCCAGAGACTATAAAACTCTTAAAGGAAAACATCAGCAGTATACTCTTTGACATAAATCCCAGCAAGATCCTCTTTGACCCACCTCCTAGAGTAATGGAAATAAAAACAAAAATAAACAAGTGGGACCTAATTAAACTTAGAAGTTTTTGCACAGCAAAGGAGACTACAAATAAGATGAAAAGACCACCCTCAGAATGGGAGAAAATAATTTTAGTTAAAGCAACTGACAAAGAATTAATCTCCAAAATAAACAAGCAGCTCACACAGCTCAATATCAGAAAAACAAACAACCCAATCAAAATATGGGTGGAAGACCTAAATAGACATTTCTCCAAAGAAGACATACAGATGGCCAATAAACACATGAAATGATGCTCAACATTGCTCATTATTATGGAAACGCAAGTCAAAAGTATGATGAGATATCACCTCACACTGGTCAGAATGGCCATCATCAAAATATCTATAAACAATGAGTGCTGGAGAGAATGTGGAGAAAAGCTAACCCTCTGGCACTGTTAGTGGAAATGATTTAGCCACTATGGTGAACAGTATGGAGGGTCCTTTAAGAAACTAGGAGTAAAACTACTATATGACTCAGAATCCCACTCTGGGTATATACCCTGAGAAAACCATAATTCAAAAGATACCTGCACTCCAGTGTTTGTTGCAGCTATTTACAGTAGCCAGCACATGGAAGAAACCCATATGTACATTGACAGATGAATGGATAAAGAAGTTATGATACATATATACAATGGAATATTCAGTTCAGTTCAGTTCAGTTCAATCGCTCAATCATGTCCGACTCTTTGTGACCCATGAATCGCAGCATGCCAGGCCTCCCTGTCCACCACAAACTCCCGGCGTTTACTCAAACTTATGTCCATCGAGTCGGTAACGCCATCCAGCCATCTCATCCTCTGTCGTCCCCTTCTCCTCCTGCCCCCAACCCCTCCCAGCATCAGGGTCCTTTCCAATGAGTCAACTCTTCACATGAGGTGGCCAAAGTATTGGAGTTTCAGCTTCAGCATCAGAGTTTCCAATGAACACCCAGGACTGATCTCCTTTAAGATGGACTGGTTGGATCTCCTTGCAGTCCAAGGGACTCTCAAGAGTCTTCTCCAACACCGCAGTTCAAAAGCATCAGTTTTTCGGCGCTCAGCTTTCTTCACAGTCCAACTCTCACATCCATACATGGCCACTGGACAAACCATAGCCTTGACTAGACGGACCTTTGTTGGCAAAGTAATGTCTCTGCTTTTTAATATTACTCAGCCATGAAAAGGAACAAAATTGAGTTTATTGTACTGAGTTGGATCAACCTAGCTAGAGTCTCTTATACAGAGTGAAGTAAGTTAGAAAGAGAAAAATAAAAATTTTATATTAATGCACATATATAGTATCTGTGAAAATGGTACTGATGAACCTATTTGCAGGGCAGGAATAGAGATGCAGACATAGAGGATGGTCTTGTGGATACAGCAGGAGAAGGGGAGAGTGGGATGAATTGAGAGAGTACCATTGCCATATATACAGTCCCAGGTGTAAAACAGACAGCTAGTGGGAAGCTGTTGAGTAACACAGGGACATCAGCTCAGGGCTCTGTGATGACCTAGAGGGTGGGATGGTGAGGAGGTGGGAGGGAAGCTCAAGAGGGAAGGGATAGATGTATACTTATGGCTGAGTTACACTGTTGTACAGCAGAAGCTAACACAACGTAAAGCAATTATCCTTTGATGCAAAATAAAAAATAAAAGTTACAATTAAAACATCACAATAAGATACCACTTCATACCCACTAGAATAATTACAATTAAAAAGACCAACACCACCAAGTGTTGATGAGGAGATGGAGCAGCTAGAAGTCTCATGCACTGCTGGTGGGGATACAAAAATGTAATAGCCACTTTGGAAAATAGTTATTTCCTATATCATTGAACATATATTCAGCATGCAATTCAGCAAGTCTACTCAATATTTACCCTTCAGGAATTGAAATTATGTGTCCACACACATGCCTTTAAGTGTTAATAGTATCTTTATTCATAATAGCTCCATATTGGGAACTATGTCTCAGAAACTGGTGAAAGAATAAATGAATAGTTTTATATCTTATGATGGAAGATTATTCATCAATAGAGAAAAAGAAGCTACTGATGGATGCGATATCCTTGGTGAATCTCAAAGGCATAATACTAAGCAAAATAAGCCAAGCACAAAACAGCATTTACTTATTTGTGTGAAAATACAGAAGAAATTCATCTAATCTAGAGAGACAGAAGCAGAGCAGTGGTGGCCTGGTGCTGGGAGCAGTGAGGCTGATTGCGATGAGGCACCAGCACACCTTCTGGGGGTGTGTGGAAATGTTCTGTATCTTGATTATAGCCTAATATTTGTTTTACAAGTGTATACATTTATCAAAACTCATAAGACTATCATGTATTTCTGTCTCTCTGCATATTTTTTTGCTGTATATAAGTTATACCTCAATAAAATTGATTATGAAAATGGGCTTATGAGTGATTGACTAACTTTAATCTGTAAGCTAAGTTTTTTGCATTAATAAAAGCAATGTGTGTCTGGAATCTTAAAAGCTTTTTGCATATGCTTTCATTTAATCCTTGTAATAAGCCAGAAATGTATATTTTATTTTCTTTATTAATAAATACTTGCTTAGGATAAATGGATTACCCAAGTTCTTTTTTTTTTTTCTTCTAAATTCTCATATATATTAAGGTTTGAAACTTCCATCTTTTCTGTTTTTTCTACTCCTGTAAGTGGCAGCCCTCTGAAAGAAAGAGCATAGGACACTATGATCTAACATTATAGCTCATTCCCATCCCTCCTGGAGAGGAGCCTGTAAGCTTTGAAGACTTTGCTACCTCTGATTTTAGACAAGCAAACTAAGAGAGAGGTATGACAGGATAGGACTATGAATCAGTAACAGTAGGGAAAGAAGTCAAAGGAAGGCCTTTGAGATGGCTCCTTAAATCGAGATGCCGTGATTTAAGAAATCACTGATTAATAATATTCATGCTTAGAACTGAACTTAATTAAGATCTCAAGTAACTTTTACTTGGGAAGACAAACAGAGAAGAATTTCAGAAATGCATTTTTTTAATTCAAGACAAAGTGACATTAATCCTCTAAGTTTTTTTAGCTATGAGCTTAGTCGGTACTTGATTTATTTTCCTGCTTAAATAAACTTGGATAAGCAGTTGGATCAAAAGACAAAGTATGGCATTATAGCTTATTTGTAAAAATCCCAGAAATTATTATAAACTAACTGTTCCTAACTTTTACCAGATTAGCAGTGGTGAGACTCTGGGCTTTCTCTCTGTCTACCACCTATACCTATCTATCTTATTTAATCCCAAGAACTCAGTAGTACACATATGATTATCCTGAATTTAAAAATGAGAAAAACGAAGTTTAATATAAATGCACTTACTAATTATTTGTATTTCCTGGTTTTCTGTAGTGAACACCTGCTGACTATATAATAGAAAGAAATGTGCTTCTTTACCGTGCATGTGCTTTGTTGCTCAGCCATGTCTGACTCTCTGTGACCCCATGGACTGTAGCCTGCCAGACTCCTCTGTCTATGCAATTCTCCAGGCAAGAGTACTGGAGTGGGTGGCCATGCCCTTCTCAAGGGGATCTTTCTGACCCAGGGAAGTATGTACTATAAATTGAATTAAATTTGTTTATAAAATTTTTATGGAAATTTTAAGGAGTAGTTTCTAATACTTGGAAAAAATTTAATGTTTCCTATTTCACTTTGGAGGAGGGAATAATTTCAATCAAGTTGATTGCAAAACAAGTTTCTAGAAATAGAATTCTATTTGTCCCTTCACGTTTTAATATTAAATTAGAATATGTTTTGCAAAATGTTTTAGGTTATGAAAAAGCAACAATAGTATTCTGAAATTCTAACTTTGGAGACCTTATGTTTTAAAAATGGAAAATGATAGAATAATATACTGTTAGTAGATAAGGGAGGGTTCAGTATTGTGAAGAACAGTGCTAGGATTTTACAAAAAGGTTAAATTTTGCAAAGTCTCACAACAGGGGTAAAACGTTTCCATTCCGTCATACCACCTGCATAATATTAATAAAATAAGTATTTTCAGAGTGGAGATGTGATGTACCTAGTTTGTTTATTTGCCCACAGTAGCATAAATATCTAAAAGTACAACAAATGGTGATCAGGAAACAAGATGCACAGCATCTAAATAGCTAGTCTGCTTGTTACTATCTGCCCCCATCCTGTCCTTCCTCCAGTAAACTGTGACAAAGAAGTCTACAAATCTGGTCATATGGATCTGTTCTTATCACCCAGGGCTCTGCCATCTCACAGCAATAAATAGCTTGACCTCCACTGAAGTAAGGAGCAATACATTTTCTGATTATTTGTACTTTGGAGTTTGCTATAATGAACACCCCCTGATTTATATAATAAAAAGTTAAATATAGTTATTTATTTTCTACTGTGAATGGAGTTTGATTTATTTAAACAAATTTAAATTTTAAAAAGGAATGGCATCAACAATTCAAGCTGCTACAGTAAATGAACAGATTGAAGGTGTTCTTGGCACAATCAGAACCTTAAATTATATCCTGGGCAGGTAGGATGGTTGTGGGGAGCTTACTGACTAAAATTCTTCCTGAGTGTCTCAGAAAAATTGGATCCCTTTTCTTCAAAAGTGGTTAAATCTGTTCCACAGTACATTCAGTAACTATTAATACCTACCTCACCCACCTGTGTTAGTGAGATAAATATTGACTTTGAAACACAATAGGTTAGATGATTTCCAGTTTACTTTTTGAAGTTTGTAAAATATTCTTCATTCGAACAAGTTCCTGAAAAAATGTTGAACACATTTCCTCCACTGAAAAACATTGCTTAGCACTAGCTTTAGAAGTTACCTTCCCTGCTTGCCCCAGCTCAGTCACATCATCTTCAGGAACATAGATTTCTGAATACTAATTTGATGAACAGCATTTTAGAAATGTAGAGTCAAATAAAGGTTTTTTCCAAACATCTGGTTCTGCCACGTTATGGGAGTGTTTCTCAAGCAATTTTATAGGCATTTGAGTCGGCAGATATTTGGGTTGGAATGCCGTTTTCACCAGGGTTTTCAACATTCTTGAAGGTTAAATAAATCTCAGGAAATTTGTGCTTGACGCATCCAATCTCCTTGCTGTAGTTTACAATGACCAGGGCCAATGTCTATCTTTTCCGACAGACCAGGGGGAGCTTAGCAATGATTAGACAGATGCATAGAATGTAAAATTTAATGCTGGACTTAGTCCTCACAAGCTTAGGAGTTACATAATTACTTGAGGTAAAGAAGAGATAATAGCTTTCTGGAAGTTTCTCTACCTCCAAAGGAAGCCTCAGGCAGCAAATCCTGTAATTTTATAATTAAATTATTCATCTGATCTTCACACCAAAAGACTAGGGTTTCTTCAATGTGGAGGAAATTAAATTAACTAAACCATAATTCAAATAAATATAACCTGTTTATTTCTTTCTTTTGCTCTCTTCCCCCCTCCTTCCCTTCCTGCCTTCTTGCCTTCCGTTCTTTCTTTTTTTTCTTATGAAATACTTGAGTAAAGAGAAAGAACAGACTGATAATATCAAGGACTTAAATGTAAAAATAATGATAATAATTTCCATTCAACATCCTGAGGTTAGTCAATTCTCTGCCAAAGCCTGTTTACCTGGGCTGTCTTCAATACTGTCCCAGGAAAAAGCAATTTTAAAATGAAAGCTACAGGTCTGGTGGGGTCTAGGATCACACAAGATTTTTTGATCATCACAAGGTATTCAAGTGACAGACCAGAATTTCATTACTGGAGCTTTTAAAAAAATACATTTTAAACTGTTATTCACATCAGATTGCCTCTTATGTTGATCTTTATAGAGAAAAACATATCTTCTTGGAAAAAGAAAGCCCACTGGTTTAAGGGAAAAATGCTGTTTTTTAGAGTGCAAATGACATTTTCTTCTGGTCGGAGGGAGAATTATGCTTTATATTTATCTGATTTTTAGCTTATATTTAATGTTCCCTAAGTCAAGCTGTTTCAACAGTTTTGTCAAGAACATGATGGATTTAATTACTATTACTATTTGATTTGTTGGGGGGCCGTATACAGAATAGTGACTCAAGAGGAGCTGGAAGTGTGGCATTGGGATGTTGGTGACGCTGGGGCTGGGCGTTGAGGGGCTACTAGATTAGGAATCCTTCAGATGAGAATGCTGTTAGACCTCAGGAGAGCTTACTGCCAAAGGAAATCAGGCAAACACAAAGTGGATGGTTGAACATGGCGCTTTGCGGAGGAGGTCATCCTCTTTTAAGGGGGCTGCCAAAGAAGCCAGCCTTGCTATCTAGTGAGAGTGCAAGTCACTCAGTTTGTGTCTGACTCTTGGGACCCCGTGGACTGTAGCCCTCCAGGCTCCTCTGTCCATCGATTTTCCAGACAAGAATACTCGAGTGGGTTGCTATTTCCTACTCCATTTCTATCTTTAAAGGAGTCAGAATGATAAACTTCTGATGACTGCAGAGTGACTGAAAAAAATGTCTGAGGTTCTCAATGCTTCTTTGCAGTCTCAATTCACCTGCTGCTGCTGCTGCTGTAAGCCGCCTCAGTCGTGTCCGACTCTGTGCGACCCCACAGACGGCAGCCCACCAGGCTCCTCCGCCCATGGGATTCTCCAGGCAAGAGTACTGGAGTGGGGTGCCATTGCCTTCTCCGCAATTCACCTGCAGCCTATGCTTAATAGCTAAGGTGCCCACCATGGTGACAATGCTTGGCAGGATGGAGAGCTTCAAGAATCAGAATCTTGGGACAGTCTCATTTGGATCCAGATATGTCCTCATTTGGGGATTGGATGGCTGTCATTAAAGCTTTGCTTGAATCATATGAACCACGTCCTCTTTCTGCTCAGGAAGGGTACGACACATGACTTTGGTTAGGCTGCTTGGCTGAGGCGAGCAACGCCTGGTTGCTAAACTAATCTTAAAGCACATAGATTGTTGTTCGCCAGAGAGAGTCAGTCCTGTGTGCAAGTGTAGGGGCAAGAGCAATTGCTCTGTGAAGTAGAGGGTGATTTAGGTGCCCTGTGTGAGTGAAAGAGGAGACTCAGGACTGGTATCAGGGGAGAGAAAAACTGGGGAGAACTAAGGTTAACAGGGAGTGATTTTTGAAGTGATTTTGAATAGTTTACTGAGTTTCCCCTACAAAACCTTTAGAATCAGTTTTCACTGCTCGCTAGTAATTTGGGAGCAAATGGGAAAATGCTGGGGGAAGGTGACAACTGCTTAATCTCTCTGGACCTGTTTTCTCATTTGTAAAGTAAGGATGTCATGATTCTAATCACCCTCTGGAGATAATTCAACTTTAATTTCTCTCCAAAGAAAAATTGATCAATTCTTGGAGTATGCTATAGAGATGTATGTTTGTGCTTGCTCAGATGCTCAGTCACGTCTGACTCTTTGAAACCCCATGGCTCCTTTGTCCACGGAACTTTCCAGGCAAGAATACTGGAGTGGGTTGACATTTCCTCCAGGGGATCTTCCTGACCTAGGAATTGAGCCAGCATCTCCTGCACTGGCAGGCGGATTCTTTACCACTGGGAAGCACATATAGAGATGTATAGTATCAGGGAAAAATACTACAATGGCTTAAACTGAGGGAAGTAATTGGGAGAAAGAAATTCTTAATTTCTGTATAAAACTACTTTTATGGCGTTAAAAATCCTCTGTCCTATTACAACCATTGTTATTATTTTCCCAGTGTAGTATATGTTTGCATTTTACATAAATGATATTGTGTCTTCTGTTTTAATTTTACATGTGAAATACCTGTGATAGTATCTATATTTATATATCTCTGTCAGTGTATTTATCATGTTTACTCAGCTGATTATCAATCTATCAATAATTTTCTATTATTTATCAATAATCTCTGAGCTTAGCTTTCTAGCACCCTAGAAATTATTTACTTGAGTTTCAGTTCCTAGTTCTTGTTTAATGACTTCTTAGTTTCTTTTGCTGTGATAGAGTTTGATCTAAAGACTGGAATAGTAAATGTATTTGTTCATACATGGTCTTTATATAAATCCTATATAAATCCTTTATATAAATCTGAAAGGATCCTCCCAAAATGTACTTCCCTATTCTTCTATTATTGAATGTAAAGTTATATGTAAATATTCACTATTTTAACTAACTCTGTAATATACAACTTTATAACTTTCTTTATAATTTGGATTATTTCTTTGGGAGAGATTCATAAAGGTGAAATGAATTGCTATAAAAAAATTTAAGAATCTTTATAATACATAATGCCAAATTAAGAAAGACAACAAATGTATTTTTGTATTTATTGAACTAAATCAAAAACACTGCTTATCTGTGCTCCAATCTTCACATCCAAAAATTTCTCAGTGTATATATATGCTGCAGCTGAAGGCACTTCACAACCATATATGTAGTGATAAAGAATGGTTTCTTCTACTGCCACTCAGAAATGCATAGACTGTGAAGGCTTATTCCAAATTAAGTAGTCAAAATTGTATTTGATTAATTAAGATATAAAGATAAAGACAGTACCCAAAAAATTACAGTCAACATCCCTAATAAACACAGATGCAAAAACTTCAAAAAAATAGTAGCAAACCAGTTAAACAATATATTAATAGGATCCATACACCATGATCAGGTGGTATTTATCCCAAGATGCAAGGTTGGTTTGATACATATATGTCAATTTACACACCACATTAATGAGACAAAAGATAAAAATCATATGATCATCTCAATAGATAGGCTTCTGTTAGTGGTAAAGAACCTGCCTGCCAATGCAGGAGATGTAACAGATGCAGGTTCAATCCTTGGGTCAAAAAGGTCCCCTGGAGGAGGGCATGGCAACCCACTCCAGTATTCTTGCCTGGAGAATCCCATGGGCAGAGGAGCCTGGTGGGCTACCATCCATAGGGTTGCAAAGAGTCAGACACAACTGAGGCAATTTAACACACATATACCTCTCAATAGATGCAGAGGAAGAATTTGACAAAATCCAATTCCATTTATGATAAAAGCTCTCGGAGTAGGTATTGAGGGAATACATACCTCATCATATTAATAATAACTATGCTGTACACCTGAAACTAATATAATATTGTGCATCAACTAAACTTCAGTAAAAAAAATAAAAATCTGTTGGAAACAAGCTCCTCTTTGGAAAACACCAGGACTTTATTTTGCTAAACAAAGCAGTATAAAATGAAACAAATACCTCCCTTCCCCCATTTCTGTTCCTAAATAGATTATACTTATATATGTATATATAAAATAGTTTTCTTTGTGACAAGAAATATCCATGTTGTAAATCTGGGCTCATTAAATTATTTTGAAACTGAATATTAGAACTTAAAATTTATTTAAATTCTGTCATGTATAAGGCACAAAAAGCAATTTAAAATTAGTTGCATTAATGAAAATAGATTGTAATTTCAAGAGTAAATCTTAGGATGATATTAAATTATAATTATAAAAGGAAGTAGATTATATATATCAATATGAACATATTAAATTATCTTAAAGGTATAAAGTATATTTAAAGCACATTTAAATTTGCTATACTAAAGTATATTTACAAAACTTTAATTGGGTGTTTTAATAGTTCATCAACTTGTGATACAGAATAAACTTTTGTATGCTTTGGAATTGCAGGTAGTGATTTCTTCAAGAGATTTTTGATTAACATTCCTAAAAAAGTAAGCTTGGTCTCTCTCCTAGAACTTGGATAAAGGTGGTATTTGATTCGTAGTCTATGGAATGCGTGGTAGGAATCTTGCCAAGTATCTTGCAAACTTAGCTCTAGGTTATATATAGAGAAAACAGTAATTGGTAATAAGAAGTTATACTGCCTTCCAATCTGGCACTGAACTTTTTACATCCTGGGCAAAAATATTCAGGTTTGTGTGTGTGTGTGTGTGTGTGTGTGTGTGTGTGTCCCCAGAACTATAATCCTTACTCATTCTATCTTTAGGCTGGAGATGGTTGCTTAGTTGCACAAATTCCTATGTAATTAATCATTTGCAAGATTAGTGCTGCCTTGTTCCATCTTACCATGGGTATAATTCCTTGAAAATTTCACATTTTTGAGATTAGTTATACCTGCACAGTGCTGTCTAATTCAGTAGCCACTAGCTACACATAGCTATTTATATTTAAATCTGAATGAGTTAAAATAAAATGAAATTGAAAATTCAGTTGCTTGGTCTCACTAGACACATTTGTTGATAGATGCATGTGGTTACAGCTACTACACTGGACAATGCAGTGCAGGTCTGGGGCTGTGGGACATTTTCATCATAGCAGTGAGCTCTGTTGGACAGTGCTACGCAAGACAAAATATTTTATAAAATAGCCCCTTTATCAATAGGATCCTATATCTTGTTTGGTTTCTTAAATAACAAAGTAATGAGTAGTAGTAAACCATCAAAACTGTAAATAATCAATTTAAATGTATGTTACCCTAAAGCATGAAATTACATTTGTTTAATGTGGCATATGTGGGTTTCATATTACAATAAATTTTCTATGGATTTTCTATTTTCATATTACAATCCGTTTTCTATGGATTGGAAAAGCAATCCCCAAAGAAAGTTTAAAAAACATTATTTTTCTATTTATTTATTTTTGGCTGCACTGGGTCTTAGTTGTATCATATGGGATTTTCACGGCTCATGGGTGTCAGAGTGCATGGATGCTATAGTTACACCATCCAGGCTTAGTTGCCCCGTGGCATGTGGGATCTTAGTTCCCAGACCCGGAATCCAACCCACATCCCCTACATTGGCAGGTGGATTCTTAACCACTGGGCCACCAGGGAAGTCCCCTGAAAGGAAACTTGATGATGTTTCCAAGTTGCATTTATGCAGCTGCAGCTAATGCTCATCTGCTGAGGACAGAGCAACTTCAAATTATCTGTCCAGTGCATTTTTTTTTCTGTCATCTTAAAATCGTAGTTTTTTTTTTCCTTCTTCATTTGTTCAAAAGATATTGCAGAAAATACAGTTTTCTACTTTAATAATAATACTATTTTTGTTTTCCTTTACCCAGATTTTTGGGACTAGCTGTTAATTAGATGTTAGTTTTTATATTACAGAGAGATATTTTCCCAGGTAAGAGACTGTTCAAACTATGACCTATTGAGACTTTACCTGGATGATCCCTCTTAAATTTCAGAAGGTGTACAGAAAATTCTTAAAGAGATAGGGATACCAGACCACCTCTGCTGCCTCCTGAGAAACCTGTATGCAGGTCAAGAAGCAACAGTTAGAACTGGTCGTGGAATAATGGACTAGTTCAAAATTAGGAAAGGAGTACGTCAAGGCTGCATATTGTCACCCTGCTTATTTAGCTTATATGCAGAGTACATGATGTGAAATGCCAGGCTGGATGAAGCACAAACTGGAATCAAGATTGCCAGGAGAAATATCAATAACCTCAGATACACAGATGACACTACCTTTATGGTAGAGAACAAAGAGAAACTAAAGCACCTCTTGATGAAGTTGAAAGAGGAGAGTGAAAAAGATGGCTGAAAGCTCAACACTCAAAAAACAAAGATCATGGCATCCGGTCCTATCACTTCATGACAAATAGATGGGGAAACAATGGAAACAGTGACAGACTTTATTTTTAGGGGCTTCAAAATAATTGCAGATGGTGACTGCAGCCACGAAATTAAAAGATGCTTGCTCCTTGAAAGAAAATAAATGACCAACCTAGACAGCATATTAAAAAGCAGAGACATTACTTTGCCAACAAAGGTCCATCTAGTCAAAACTATCATTTTTCCAGTACATGTATGGATGTGAGAGTTGGACTATAGAAAGCTGAGTGCCGAAGAAGTGATGCTTTTGAACTGTGGTGTTGGAGAAGACTCTTGAGAGTCCCTTGCACTGTAAGGAAATCAAACCAGTCAATCCTAAAGGAAATCAGTCATGAATATTCATTTGAAGGATTGATGCTGAAGCTGAAGCTCCAGTAATTTGGCCACAAGATCTGACTCATGAGAAAAGACCCTGATGTTGGGGAAGATTGAAAGCAGGAGGAAAAGGGGACGACAGAGGAAGAGATGGTTGGATGGCATCACTGACTCAATGGATGTGAGTTTGAGCAAGCTTCGTGAGATGGTGAAGCAAAGAGTTGGACATGACTGAGTGACTGAACAACAATATAGAAAAAAAAGAAGAATGTCAACTCAGTTAAGAATAACATGTTTTTGATATATCTTGAATATTACCTCATAACACTAAAAAGTGCATATAAACATGAAAGATGTAATATTTTGGAAGACAACATGCAAGAATATCTTTGTGACATTTGGGATAGGGAGATATTTCTAGCTATAAGGAAAAATCTTGGTAAATTGTATTATATTGAACTTAAGGACTATTTTTATAAAAACACAATGAAGAGGGTGAGAAGGCATGCAGAATGGGAAAGATAAAGACACAGCATGGGAAAAGGTGTTTGTAATACGTATAATGGACAAAGGATTTGTACCTGGAGTATAGAACTCCCCCAAGTCAATAAGAAAAAGTCAGAAACCCTGATAGAAAACAGGCAAAAGTTACCAATATAAACTTCAAAAAGAGGCTGCCCAGTACATACTAATATCTAGGAAAAGTTTGTCAGCTTTATTAATCATCAGGGAAATGCAAATTATAATATTATCTTATGACATGCCTGTCAAAATGGCCATGATGAAAAACTGAAAATACCAGGACTCAAATTCTGCTGTTTGGTGTGTAAATTTGATCAAACCTGTTGGAAAACTATTTGGCATTAAAACTGAGCATATGTGTATCCTGACTCCAGTAGATCCACTCCTAGGTTTATATCCAACAGAAATATATACAAATGTGCACCAAAAGGTGTATACCAAAGGACATACACAAGAACGTTCATAGCAACATTATTCACAGGCACACCAGACTGACAGTCTAAGTGCTCCGCAAGGGTAAAAAGAATTCCTCTTGTTCTGTTTCCACAGAGGAATACTAAACAGAAATGAGAATTAATGAACTCCAAAATACGCAACAACATAGGGTACATCTCATAAATATAATACTAAGTAAAAGAAACAAGACACATTAGGGAACATCATTTATGAATCTGCTTATATAAAATTCAAAAATCCTGTAAACTAATCAATGGTATTGGCTAAATCAGGATGGTGGTTTCTCTTGAAGGAATGGGGTGGGGGTGGTGATTACATGGTATGTTCACTTTGTATATATTATGGTTCCAACGAGCACTTCTCTGTGTGTATGTAATTTTTCAACAAATTCAATTCAATACAATGTTGAGAAAACGAGTAACGGGTCATCAATTTATGACTTTGCCACAGAGGAGATATGCACCTGGGCCTTTGGCAAAGATCCTGTGTTGCTAAGTGCGTCAAAGAAGATTTGAATAGAAAGCCTGGTTATTAATATGCACTTTTCTCTTGTGAAAAGAGACTCACAGAAAATAAGAGCATCTCCCATAAATCTGCATTAAAAACTTCCTGGGATCGAAGAAAACACTAAGGAAAACCTAATTGGTTCTATCTGTGACCCCCTCAGCAGGGTTTTTGTTTTCTGAGCCCTGTTACAAGCTCATAGAAAATCTTCTGATTGTCTCAAACCCAGAATAAGGCACTGTGATGCCACTGAAATAAACAGCAGGAGTGGAACAGGAAAGATGGACCTGACTTATGTGAGAAATGCTTTCTGTTATCACATAGTGACCTCAGTGACCTCTGAGGGCTGCCAGAATGGTGGCCTGAGAAAGCCCCAGTGCATCGGCTTGCTCGTGATACACCAGTGTCAGTTCAGAGAACGTGCTCAGATCACCATGGGCCTCTTTCCAGTGAAATGTCAGGCTGCATGTGCCTCGGTATTTTGTACTTATACACACGTATACATTATTTGTTAGTTTATTCAACAGATGCGGGGGTCTACATTGTGCAAGTCATTTATCGAGAAAGCAAAATGGAACCTACTGCCACTGTTGGAAATGAACTCTATTTTCAGTTCTCTTGGGATACATGTCATGCTACCAATATTCTTCTTCTCCAGTGCCAAAAAGCTGCAAGTGAAAAATTGTATGCTCAATTAAGCCCAGAAAACCAGACTAGAGCTCCCAGACTGTACTGCTCACAGTCTGTATACTTTGTGCCAAGACAAGTTAAGTTCATTACCTTCTAGGACATTTCTAAGTATTAATATACACAAGTGAAAACAAACACTGCTTAATATTCTCTGAAATTAGCTGCAGGGCATTTACCATAGGAAATCTTCCTCCTGAAAGATATTAGGAAGGAGAAAAAGTGCTTTTCAAGGAGAATTTTATTTTGAAGAAGCAAGTTGCAAAAGAGTTTAAGAAGGATCACTAAGGTGAATGAGAAAAGTATTTGAAATAATTCCAAATATAGGAACAGAGTGCTTTTTATTACTTGCCAAAAGAAAGATTATTTTGTTGTTTGATGGACTCGACTCATTAATATCTACTTACATAGGTGATGAAGTTGTTGGGTGAGAAGCTCCCAGCTTTTGGAGAGAGAAATGTAATAATTCATTGAATACATCTGTCCATGAGGTGGGGGTCCATGAAAAAGAAATTCCAGCCTTTAACCACATTTCATCTATGAATATCAAGCAGGAGCCCTACATTTAATCCACATTCGCTGAAAACACTTGTACCTTTTACACTCTGCTTATTCATGCCACTGGATTAACTAAGTACATAAGCTGCTGCTTTCAGCTCTGGTTCTCCTGTTTTCTGCTGGTAAAGGTCACACTGACTCATACATGCAACCTTTTGTTTATATCTCAGAGGTAGCTGACCCCATTGCACCTGCTTTTGAATACCTGGCAAGAGACAGACTTGCAAATGAATATAGCTCTTTCAAGAAGTTGCTTATTTTCAAATGAAATTAGCATTTCCATAGGTGCCAAACCAGTGGCGGAGGAGAATGGGGACCTCTGTGTGAATGAAGACGGGTATACAGTGGAATTGTGGCAGCATCTGCATATTCACCTCAACCTATGAATGTGCCTCTAAATGATTGCTGAATGAATGAATGAAGAAATGAACCAAATAGTTTCCTTTACCCCATCTTACCTAGTTACTAATGTTTTATTCTCTGTATAGAGACTATGTCAGGGAGTAAATATGATTTCAGCACTTCTTTCTTCTCCATATTCCCTGTCTTTCCCCAAGTATCAACCATACCCGTTACCTGGACTGAAATCCTTATCATCACAGTGACTGTATTCAAACATTAGACTTCTCTTCCTTTTAGATAAACCAGTGCTTACAGCTTTCAGAGGACCTGAAAGGAATCAAAAGGATAAACTGGGAGGGTATTGAGAATTAATTGGGGTTGGGAGAGGTCACTGCAGGCAATATCAAGAAGTTGGATTTCATTCTGGAATCTAGTGGAGAACCAGTGGAAGTCTGGGGCAAGAGAATGCCATGGACAAATGTGTTAGAAGAATGTTTTGGTGGTTGTGTATAGAACTGATGAGAGACTAGAGATGGGATGGTTAATTCAGAGACCAAGCCTAATAGTACAGGCAAAATGTAGTCATTAGTCAATAGTCATCATAATGGCTATTGGCCATTAGGATGGTGGTTTCCCCTCTGGTGTTAGTGACTGGGAGAGAGCATGAGAGGTGTTCCAGGGTATCAGTGAGATTTTGCTTCTGAACTTGGTGCTAGATATTGTAGAAATGCATCAAACTGTTCATTTTGTACATCTTTCTGTATTATTGTTACAGGTATATGTGTATTTCCTATATTTATGCTATATATATGTACATATATATATTTTCCTATATATATGTTACAGGTCAATAAAAAGTATAAAAGAAAGAAAATGATGTGTGAATCAAGGTAGTGGGAGTAAGTCAGAGGAAGTAATTTCTAGAGATAGGCACAAAAATATGCACAATGACCAAAAGAGGAATAAAGGGAAGGAGAGAATAAAAGATGACTTTGGGATATTTATTGTTAGAAAGTATGAAAAAAAGTGTCACTCAGTTTTGTCTGACTCTTTGTGACCCCATGGACTGTAGCCAACCAGGCTCTTCTGTCTATGGAATTCTCCAGGCAAGAATACTGGAGTGGGTAGCCATTCCCTTCTCCAGGGGAATCTTCCCAACCCAGGGATAGAACCCAAGTCTCTCGCATTGCAGGCAGACTCTACCGACTGAGCCACCAGAGAAGCCCTATTGTTAGAAAATGGAAGATAGTTAGTCCTTTTAAAGAGTTAGGAACCTCGCTAGGAAGAACTCCTATTTTTTGGAGAGTAAGTGATGAATTAGTTCAGTATCGGATATTTGAGATGTTAATGAGCTATTTGCGAATGACTGTGCAATAAGCAAATATGAATACTATTTGGAGCCAGATGAGAGTTAAAAATAGGAGTTTATTAGAAGTTATACAGACAAGAAATCGCAACCCACTCCAGAATTCTTGCTTGGGAAATCCCATGGACAGAGGAGCCTCGCAGGCTACAGTTCATGGGGTCACAAAGAGTCAGACACAACTGAGTGACTGACTACACACATACAGACAGAAGGAAAAAAAAAAAAGCATGTGGTTGAAACAGTAGAGATATAGGAGTCCCTAAAACAGTAAAGGAAAATGACAATTGCATCCTGAATTTTAGAAAATTCTATCTATTTCAAAATTTTGCCTATGCCAGCCTAGTCTATGACATAGTAATTTTGGTATGAAATGCGTTTTTCAAATTGTCTTCAATTAAAAAAATATTTTTGTAATAATGTAAGAAATTCATGCAATGAAATAAACATTTTACATGAGATGACAGAAGACTGAAGTAGCAGAGTTTCTATAATATCTAAAAACAATTTGCCCCTCTGGTTTTATGAGTATATATTTTTTGCTTATAGACATATATATGTTTAAACATTTATTTAAAAAAAATTTAAAAAACCAAACCAAATGAGGTTAGTAATCTCTGGACTTGCCAGATGAACCTCATCATTTGTACCACCTTATGTTCATTTTATCAACATGTACACTTTTAAGTAAGGTAAAATATAGGCATATCCTCAATGCATGTTTTATAAAGAGTATAAATATTGGGAACATGATTGCTGTCAAATAATTCAATTGGAAAGTATATTATATTAAAAACAGCCTCAGAGAGGCTACCAAAAAAAAGTTCAGGTGGTAAGCTTTTACTTTTGGATTTAGCCCCATTTGAAATGGTTTAATCAGTTTGTTAATTGAAAGAGGCCTTAGAAAAAATTAATAGAAAAGTTATAAAGAGAAAATACATTCTTAAAAGAAATTCTAAATAACCCTAAACTGTTCTAAAAGGTTTCTGTTATCAGTATGAATTTTCTGGAAATGTTTGCTATTGTGCAATATACATGAATTTTCTCTCTGAACACTGTAAATTTAGTCTTTCAGTCATGAGTTCTTTTGGACTGATGAATGTGCTGGGATGGCCCCATTTAAAACCATGTGACGCTTAGGCTGACACTTAGGAGTTTGCTCTAGCTGTCACATGCTAGAGACCAGTGACAAGCACCTACACTGGCAGAGTGTCCTTGAGACAGTAAATCTTCTATCCCCATCTAAATAGCTCAGGTGGGAAGGCTGTTTTCCTGTGGCAATTCTGCCCTATTCCAGAAGGCTGGTTCATTGGATTTTGTGTGTTTGAAGTATGGAGAATATTTTGAGTGCAAGGTAACTTCTGAGATTTGTAACAAAAAGATGTGTTTGGATTATAGAATCTTGGACAGCAAGATTTCTTTTAAATTCCTTAATGCCACCTAATACAATATTCTATATGTTCCATGAAAAACATGCTCATTGCTTATTGTAAAAAGGAAGAAAAGAAAAGAAAGAAAAAGGAAAGGTGACTGCTATTTTCCGTATTTCACTAATATTTAAGAAAGATACACTTATATCTTTAATTCATCCAACACATACAGTTTTACCTTTGAAACTAGGTAACTAGAAAATTTTATCAGATGCACTAAGGTATAGTAATCATCAATCTAGGATCAATATATATGATGACTATAGAAGGCAAATTGAGACTTCCCTGTTTCTTAGGTAAAATGATTTTAATGTTAGATAAGATGATGATATGCATTTCTTTTATGGTCCATCTCTTTCAATAACTAACAGTCAGCTAAGGTGCTTAAATATATCACCAATACGAAATGTCCAGGGTAGAATTCCCACATATGACAAGAATATCCTAATTTCTTTCCCCATCCATCCTGGGCTTGTCCCCATTTTTCTAAAACCCTCAATACAATGAACACATTCATTACTGTCCCCCTTTGTTCCTGAGGCAATTGATGGACTCTACTCCAGGCAATGATGATTCAAGATGTTGGAGGGAGCAAGGCCAGGGCTGTCACTAGCCTTGCCTTTCAAAATGTTCCAATCACATATTAATTCTTTTCCAAATAGATGCCGGACAAATCCATTTTGACCCAGAACCAGAAGGATGAAGCCAAATCTAGAATCATCCATGTTGGCTAAGGTCGCATCCCTGGCAAATACATTTTTCAAAATTTCGATGTGTAAGGAATTAAGCCCAATTCCTTTCCACATGGGGAAAAGCCAACAACAAAAGCTGATGATTGTAAAAGTGAGACCAAAGAGCCACAGGACATATTTATTTTGGAAAGAAACTTGAAAGACTAAGAAGTTAAACCATAAAACATTTTACACTGGTTTAGATTAAACCAACAGTTTAAAAGATAAATATTTTGCATTTTTAAATGCAGATGTCCAAGATAAAAATAGCTGTTGTGCTAAGAAAGCTCACGATTAATGTGGACAAGCTTCCCTTTAGGTTCCTGAGGTATATGCAAAATGGGAAGCAGTGTCATTTTATAGATTTTTTAAAAAGTGTTTTTCAAAAGAAATTAATTTTCAAAATTACATATATATATATATATATATATATATATGTAGCTTGAGGGGAGCTTGCAGAGTAGGGAACAAGGAAATTAGTAGCCCGACCTTGACTGAGTTTCCCTCTGATGTGCTGAGGCTGCAACCTTGACTGAGCTGAAATCTAACTTGGAAGCAGCATGGGGCTGGAGGTGTAGTGAGGGGATGGGAGTGGTGGGGTGTTGATGTCCTTCCCTGCAGAGCATTCGCCCAGGCAGTGAGCAGGTGGAGAAGGTTAGGGAGTGACCTTGAGGGGAAAATTGAAGACACCTGGGCCTGACCACTAGCCAGTGATTAGATGAAACAAAAGTTCCTGCTCTCCATCCTCAGGGATCCACAAACCAGCTCACAGGCTAAGACATTTTTCTTTTTTCCCTTGTGCCCTAAATAAGCAGGCTTATTTCTAGTTATTCTGTCCTGATTTCATTCATAAAGTAACCCTGTATGGATTTGAAGGTAATCGTGATTTTTCCTTTCTTTTTTTTTTTTTTGCAATTTGAGCTAAAGTTATACTTAGGGCGATTCTTATCTTTGCCCTCTGGACCCTCATTAAAAAAATTCTTTATTTCTTAAGGACACTGTTTGGTATTGCCACATACTTTAATTGTTATTGTGTTTGCACACACACATCTCTGTATGTGTGTATGTGTGTGTGTATATATATTATCTGAATTCTAACACATGTCCACAATATATGTATATATCTTTGCAAGAAAGTTTTTCTTATCAAGGCCATTTGGTTTTTTTCTTACTACTTTATTTTTTATCAAAGCATAGTTGATTTACAATGTTTTGTTAGTTTTAGTTGTATAGCAGTGATTCAGGTATACTCTCTCTCTCTCTCTGTATATATATATATATATATATATATATATATATACACACACACATATATATATATGTGTATATATATAGTCTTTTTCAGTCTTTTCCCCATAGGTTATTATAATATTGTAGAACTATAATCAATATAATAATAATTAGTGCTATACTCAATATAAAATATAATTGTTATTATTGATTATTATCATTATATTGAGCATAGTTCCCTGTGCTACATGGAGGGTGCTTGCAGGTTATCTGTTTATGTATAGTACTGTGTAATATTAATACCAAAGACCTAATCTTTCCCTTCCCCATGCTTTCTACTTTGGTAGCCATAGTTTGCTTTCTATATATGTAGATTTATTTTTGTTTTGTAAATAAGTTCATTTGTGTCATTTTTTTTAAGATTCCACATATAAGTGATATCATATGATCAAAGCCATTTTGAATTGTGATTTGAGTATCAACAGGCTGACTAGTTTAGTAATGCTTGTAAATTTGAAAGCATATGCCTCATTCATTCTCTGGGTTATCAAATAGATGTATTAAAAAACAACAGTCTCAGGGACGACTGATGAGCCTTTAGGTGATACTGTAAAATGCCTAACTCTTTCTTAGATATAGTATTGAAGCTGTATAAAAATTAGAATGGTCAAGAGTATCTTATCCTAACTGGCTGAGACATTTATTCCTGATTCATTCTTGGCTACCTGCTTCATGACTACCATGAAAAAGCACAACATGCTTTTCTCTTCACAGTGTTTTAGTGTTAAGAGAATTCTCTAGGAGGGACCCACTCTTAAGACCACGTTTGTCAACGCTTTGGCTAAAGTACAGACTCAACTCTTATCAGTTCTCACATGACTCAGAAGTTGTGTAACAGACACTTGGATCCCTTTGACCAGCTCTTGTCTCCTAGCTTTTGTGTGCATTGCTGTTGTGTGCTTGCACCTGTGATCTTCAGAGGTTTGCTTTTGGATGTTGGCGTCTTCTTGCCCATAAGGAGAGCCAGAAGCCTGGGGATTTTAGTAGAATATTAGTAAAACAGGATTACCACGTAACTCAAACATGTGTAATAAGTCGATGTGATATTTTCTGTGTGAAACAGGTGAAGAGCCTGGGACCTAGCACATAACATTATCGTTATATTTAGTACTTATGACATATAGGGTTTTGTGCATTAAACAAAAACATATTATGCATTTTAAGCAGATTTAAATAGAGTGAATTTTAATAATGGGAGTTGTTGGAAAGGCTGGAAATCAGATGCTAGACTGGCCCCCCAGGAATGGTTCACATAATACTGTGAGATTCACAGGCCAGGAGGAAGCTGGGGAATCAGAAGGTTGACATTGAAAAAAGTGAGCTTGAGATTAGACCGCAGCTGCAATCTTAGGAGCAGGAAGGAAGGATTGAGCAACTGCCTGAATACTATATGGGAAACACAGCTGCCTCAGTGGCTAAAGTCTCTCAATACCCATCAGATTGGTGATTGTATGCTGGAATCTCTATAAATATTCCTGGCAGCAGGAAACAGCCAAAAACAGTATGGAGAGAAGATGGCCTCTACCTCATTTGTGCACTTCAGCTATCTTATAACTGCTTCTAACTGGGAGACCAAAGTCCTAGTGGCAAGAAAGTCTGAGAAGTAGAGTTTTAAGCTTTCCAGTTATTGCCGCACTAAACAACATACTTAAAGGAGGTGGGAATAACTGCTGAGTGCTAATCTGGGCCATTATGTTCCCAGATCATACTCCCAGGGAGTATGATTCACCGTGACGATGGTGGCCGGGCACTGCCAATTGACTGTATTGCTCACAATACCAATTAAAGATCACTTAGAATCAAGTGTTCAAGTGTCACATTTTAAAATACATGTTGAAAAAATAGTGTGTGCTCCTGGGTAGCCATTAAAATTGTAAGAGGTCTTAAAACCACATCAAAACAAGAAAGGGCCAGAAAGGGGAATGAAAATAGCAATCTGCAAACCTCGGAGGAGGCAGGTATAGACTTGCTGTGAGTTTCACTGTGTGGCAGAAGGAAGATAAATAAAGACACGTTAACAAAGAAGCAGCTTTCAGGTTGGGTTTTTTATTTTAACTTTCACTTAGTTTCTTTCAGATCTAAGATTCTATGGGTCTAGATAGTTGGAGATAGGTTGAGGGTCCCTTAGTACTTTTTGAAGGTCAAAAATAAGTATGACTTTCACAGCTCTTTCATTTTGATTATTATTTTTTTAACATTCTACTATCTCTCTTAAAAGGGGTGTGTAACATTTTCATCTCTTTTATTACCTCTGCTCTTTTTATTTTATTTAAAAATTTAGTTCTCATTACATGTACTTAAATAATAGCTTTGTATCATATAAAATTTCAAGAGAAATATGCTCTGAAATTACAAGGGATTATTCACTAATATTTTAGTGGTTTTTGAAAATGCTTCATTGTTAAGAAACGAATATTCCAGGCAATGTTGGAAAAAAAGAAGTGAAGACATAGATGGGTAGTTTGGGCAACAGAGAATCAGAATGAATTCTAACAGGAAAAAATTCAAAGTATATTAATAATTTGAAAAATAATAGTCCACAACTCAAGTATTTTATGGGCAGAAGAAATCTAGACTCCTGAATTGCCAAAAGAGACACAGATGAAACCAGAGAGCAAATGATTTTGCCATATGTGTTGTCAATAAATTAAGACTGATGTAACTTTGGCCTGTTAAGGAAGAATCCTCATGGACCAGGGTGGAGGTAGTTTTACAGTTTTAGCAGTGCAGTAGTCAGCTTTGGGCAACTGAATTCTAGAATTAAATGACAGAGAAGTGCAGAAATTCAAGGAAACCATTAGATAAAGATAATGAAGAGACCTGAATATGGAAACACATGAATGATAAAGAAATTGTGCACTCAGTGTAAGAAAATAATATTTTAAAGATGTCGACAAATATCATAAATAACATCCCTTAAATTAAAATTCATTTCATGTAACTTATCAATCTGGGAAACTGTAGTAGAGCATGTGTAAAAGAACACTCTGATATGAAAACTCTTGGGTTGAGCAGTAACTGAAAAATACTCCTCATCCTTTAAGGGAGAAATAGGAAAATATAGCTTCATCCCAAGCCAATAATTGCCTAAATCAGCAATATATTCCCAATCGCATACTTTCCAATGTACTTTATAAAAGCAATACCAAAAATAGCTTGAGACTGTGTATGCAAAATCAAACAAAATATAAATAAAATGATTAGCACATAGACAAAGACATATTTAAAAATAGCAGTTCTAATTTGGGTTATCTATGGGAGGGGTTAGGGGCAGGAGGAGAAGGGGACGACAGAGGATGAGATGGCTGGATGGCATCACAGACTCGATGGACATGAGTTTGAGTAAACTCCGGGAGTTGGTGATGGACAGGGAGGCCTAGCGTGCTGCGATTCATGGGGTCACAGAGTCAGGCACGACTGAGCAACTGAACTGAACTAAACTGATGTGATATAAATTAAAGCAAAACATTTTTTTCATGAAAACTCAGGGTACTTTTCACAGTACACTTTAGCTCCATTTCTTTAATTGACAGAGTTCATCAGTTGTGCAATGTTTTTCCCAAGTAGCCTTTTTTTATACGTAAAGCTGAGCCTGCTTGTGTGATCCTGAAAGTAATTAGCTCAACTACTTACCCTTAGGCTGTGTCTCTTCTTGATGGCAAAACATTAGAAAAACAGTTGAATGTTATGATCAGTCAACCAATTTGTTTTCCTACACAATAGTTGCTCAAATAGACATTGATGGGGACAGGTGGAAAAAAAGGTCTCCATTAATCCAGAGGTTATCAGCTTGTTGCTGTGACTTTGGAATATGATGTTTTCCTTGTGGGGGAAGCAGAGGAAACCTGCAGTCACTGACGCTGGCTAGTGTAGTGATCAATAACTGTGCAAACACTTCCCTCTGCACCCATTCCTTACTATGTGTCAGGTACTATGTGTATATACATATATCTATATATGTGTATATATATATGCTATACATACCTCATCAATTTTCTCAGCCTTCTGATGTAGTCGATTTTATCATCTCTATTACACAGTTAGTGAACTTGGCTGTGTGCTAAACATAGTATTCAAACCCAGCCTCTTAACCATCAGCTAAGCTCTACTGCTTCTATTACTTGGTATGAGAAAGAGATCAAGTAGAACCATCACCTTATTATTCTGAACAGAAACATTTGCTTATGTTTAACATGGAAAAGGGAATTAATGTCTTTGGGCTTTGTTTAGGGTTTTGGGGAGGGGGACTAAGGAAGCAGATCTGGATGGAATGCTGTCAGAGAGAGGGGCAATTGTTTAGATGATCTTACTCGCAAAACAGAAATAGAGACACAGACAGAGAACAGGCGTGTAGACACCAAAGGGGAAAGGGGAGGTAGGACATATTGGGAAATTGGGATTGACATATATACACTGTTGATACTACGGATAAAACAGAGAATTAGTGAGAGTCTACTGTATAGCCCAGGGAATTCTACTCAGTGCTACGGAGTGACCTAAGTGGGGAGGAAATCCAAAAAGCAGGGGGTGTGTATACATAGAGCTGGTTCACTTTGCCGCGCAGCAGAAACTAACACTGTGTTGTAAAGCAACCATACTCCAGTAAAAAATGATTTAAAAAAGAGAAAGAGGGGGAATTGCATGATTGGACATTCCAATAAATCTTGCCTGTGTCAAGAGAAAACTGGGACAGAGATAAAGTTAGAATTTCTAGAGAATTAAGAGTCACTCATTTGGGCCAAGAGAAGAGGTATTTGTATTTTGTGGATGCCACAGTGAACTTGTTATATTTTCCTAGATAAAATGTTGAATTAGCCTTTTTTCTTCTCATTTTATCATGGTCTCAAAGTAATCTTGTCTGAAGTTGGTATTCTGCTTATGTCCAATAGGACACAATAACATGGCCTAGCTGTGAGTGCCAGGCCAACTTCTTTCTGAATGTCAGAGGTTGTTTTATTATTCCATCTTGATTTCTTCAATAACTGCACACACCTGGTACCCCTTCTCTCTCTACCTGCTGGAGGAGCCAAGCAGCCCATGCTTGGGAGACAAATTCATGCAGAATTGAGCTCAGGCATTTCATCAAAGTCCATTGCTTTTTCCTATTTGGAGGGAAGAACAATCATATTTTATAAAATGATAGTAATTTATAGTTTAAATTGAATTTCTTTGCATTTTAAAAATCATTTACATTGAATTTATTTTGTTTTCCTAGGAATAAGTCCCTCTATGGGATTTTGGTTTTCTGATTGTGTTTGTATTGTCCTTTAGTAAAATTTGTTTTTTAGTACCTAATGCGTGCATGCGTTCTAAGTTGCTTCAGTTGTGTCCGACTCTTTGTGACTCTATAGACTCTATGAATCCTCTTCATGGAATTCTTCAGGCAAGAATACTGGATTGGGTTCCCATGCCCTTCTCCAGGGGAATCTTCCCAACCCAGGGATCGAACCTTCCTCTCTGAAGTCTCCTGAATTGGCAGGCAGATTCTTTACCACTAGCCCCACCTGGGAAGCCCTGCTGTCTAATGTCTTGTCTGTCTGTCTGTCTGTCTTGAATGGTATTTGTCTAGGAGAGAATAGGCCTATAAATTTGTTCTCGGGTCAACTTGGGGTTGACACGTTCAGATTTCTTTACAGCATCCTTTGGACAAACTTGGTTCAGGTCACCACTTCAAAACCTTAAAAGGACTTCTTCCTCAATCTTGTTTTTGTGTTCCTGAATAACTTTTGTTATTGAGAATAAGTTTTATTTTAGTTTCACCTGCCCAGAATCAGGAGGTTTTATCTGGTCCCTGATAGGTGATGGTTGATTATTGACCAAGTTCCATTCAAACACCTGTCTCCTATATACTTTGTGAGCTCATGACATCTTTTCAATCTAAAACTATTCCTCTTCCAGGCCATATACCTGCTTCCTTTATGTTTTCTCACTACAGTGCTCACTTTTGTGCGTACTTTCTTCTCAGAATTTCACCAAAGACAATTTGGAATTTCACCAAAGACAGTGCTCACTCTGGGGATTTTTTGATCTAGACAAAATTGTTCATTTGAGAGGCAACTTAAACTTTCTTTCTTTTCAAGAAACAAAAATTTGACTCTCCAGTGGTCTATTTTAATTAGTTTGTATGAAGAGATTTCTAAATACAATTTGGACTAAAAAAATGCCCCCTTAGAGATTCATTAACAAAAACTGATGCAAAATGTGAGCATGGTAACTCTTCTTGTGAACCCATTCCACTGCTTCCCTCTATATCTCACTCTTCCCCTTACATCCTTTGCCTTGACCCCCAGACTCTTGTTCAAGATTTTCAGAGTGATGACCCCAAATTTCATGTCAGAACAGTTGGATGAAAGAGATTGCACTGTTCTGGAAAATATTCTTCCATTTAGACATTGAGGTCTTTTTTGATTTCCTCTTCATGGGCATACAGTGTTAGTCTCTCAACCATGTCCAACTCTTTGAGACCCCCACAGACTGTAGCCCGCCAGGCTTCTCTGTCTATGGAATTCTCCGGGCAAGAATGCTGGAGTGGGCTGACATTTCTTTCTTCAGGGGGTCTTCCCAACTTAGGGATCAGACACATTGCAGGCAGATTCTTAGCACCTGAGCCACCAGAGAAGACCCTCTTCATGGGCATACAGGAAAGCTACATATTCCAGCTTCTTGGGAAGTTGTGTTAGACTTGTATGGCTGTTTTGGCCAGAGGAGTGCCACTTCCAGGCACTTCCAGGCATGGCTATAAAACCCCTGCATAATTATTCCACACTCACATTTTCTTTGGCAACCTTGATAGCTACCTTTTTAAGATGGCTATGTCACAAAATGGAAGAAGCTTAGATCCTGAGTCATCTGCCTGGCAGAAATCCACCCAGAGAGTCATCAGACCATAATGTAGGTGAGAAACACATTGTTATTGTGTTAAGGCACGAAGGCTTGAGGGTTGTTTGTTTAAGCAGCTAATGTTATTCTTCCTAATTGATGCAGTGGTCACATAATAACTCTCTGGCCCCATTGTTTTTTTTTGGACAGAATAGTTAGTGAATATGAGATATAAAAAGACATTTGAGAAAATAGAACATAATTTATTTAGAGAAATAAAACAGATTATCTAGAAATCTAATTAGTTCACTTCATATTTTTTAAACTTAAAGTTTGATACACTGATTACATTTTTTAAAGCAGATGAAAATGATCAATTGATACTTTAGGATGAATAAAGGAAATTGTTTGAAAGAAGGCTAATTGGCTTTCATAGATATTTCAAGTGGCCTCATTCATTTAACAGATATCAATTTGACACCTGCTATGTGACATGAACTTTCCTGGGAACTGGGAAGACAGCAGCATAAGAAAGAGATCAGAGATTATATTCTAACGGAGAAGGAAAAACCAACATATGAATGAACGATTATGGAATTTACATTTTAGAAGGTGATAAGATTTGGGGTGATAAATAAACCAGAGAAGGTGCTGGGGGCTCAGGGGAGAACTGTGCTTTTAGATAGGGTGGCCAGGGAAACACTCAGAGGAGGCAATTTATGAGCAGAGACTGCATCGAGGTGGGGGAGAAAGCCCGAAGAGAGCCTGATTCCAGATGCCAGACTTGGGAGGACGCCACGCGTGCTAGAGGAATAGCAGGAGATGACTGTAGCTGGAAAAGAGCAAAGATGGGGGGACTCTAGGAAATGAGGTCAGATAAATGATGCAATTCAGATCCTGACCAGCCTTATAGACTGCTGGGTGACCTTTGGTTTTAGCTTTGATGGGTCAAAAAGTCACTGGAGTGTTTTTAGCATGAGGCATTCTCTGATGTGAATTTTAACACAACCACTCTGGCTCCTAGATTGAGTTTAAACTATAGCGGGCAAGAAGGAAGGGGAGACACTGGTGAGGAGACTATAACTGGAATCTGGATGAGAAATTGCAGGTGCTTGGGCCAGGGAGGTAGCAGTGAGGGAAATCAGAAGATCCTGTGCATGTTTATCAGTAGATTCAGAAGATTTGCTTTTGATTAAATGTGATGTGTGAAATAAAGAAAGAGGAATCAAGAACAATTGCAAATGGAAGGATGGATTTGCCTTTAACTTAGAAAGCTAAGACTGTGGGAGAGGAGGTTTTGGGGGGAGGTAACAACAAAATTTCAGCTTTTGTCTTGTTTACTGTCTGAGATGCCTCTTAGACTCCCCGTATTCAAGACATCACCCACAATGTAACTTCACTAATGTCATATCTCAAACAGTTTGCTGTTTGCTTACTGTGTTTTTCTTTCAAAGAGATTCTGATCTCCTTGAAAAACGGGGATGATATTTTAGATTCGCTCTTTATCTTCCAGTGTCAATTACAATTTTGAAACCCATAATGTCTCTGTAAGTCAGCTGATTTATTATGTTAAGAATCAGATGAATGTATAATAAATCAGACATGTGAATTGTCTCATGTAGGCTCTCTTTAAAAATTCAGTTTAGTATTGTTTATGTGTTAGCAGACTCATGTGCCTCAGTATTCAAAGAACACAAGGGGAAAAAAAAAGCTTTGGCAGAGAGAAGAGAAAAGCTCTCTAGCAATTAAATCCTACATGGAAAATGTTACCAGAAGTGATTCCTTTATGATACACACATTTACAGGAAGAATCTCATTTGTATTTAGTCTGTGTTTCAGCTCATTCACAATGAGAACACATGTCTTAGGAGCTGTAGCCAGGAAATATGCCAGAGACTGAGCCCAGTTAGGTGGACCCTGGCAGGCAGGCAAGTAAGAGCAATCTTCCTTGCATCTTGCAAAATTGATGATAGGATTTTATTATCATACCAAGAGTTCAAAACCAAATTATGATGAATCTAAATGACTTAAGTAAATGGCTATTTCTTTTTAAAAAAATCTCTCATATGTTTGGAAAGAGAGTTTATTTTATTATTTGCTTATTACCTTTGAATAGAGTATTCAGCAAATTAACTTGATTCAGTAATAACATAATCTGTGACCTTGTGAACCTAAATGTAAACACTCCCAGTGGAGGTCAAATTAAACTGCTTTCAATTTGCCTCAATTACTACTCTCTGGTAGTAATTCCTGGACAAAATAGGTACTTGTACATGTATTGGTTGACTTGAATTAGTTTGGTATAAAATGAAAAAAAAAAAATATAGGGCAGTGAGGTTGTGAGTTTCACCTTTCCATGAGTCAGGATAACTCAGAACACTCAGATAAATTTGAAAAAAGTGACACAAAAGGAAGATTTCATAAGATCTTCTTATGGAAGATTGGAAAAAAGTACATGTGGTATCGCTAAGTAAAAATATATCAAATGTTAGCTAGAAGACACCAGTTATGTTGAAGTGGTTGTTGCTGTTCATCGTTATTTAGTCACTAAGATGTGTCTGACCCTGCATATCCCAGGGACTGCAGTCCACTCAGCTGCAGCTCCTCTGTACATGGGATTTCCCAGGCAAGAATATGGAGTAAGTTTGCCATTTCCTTCTCCAGGGGATCTTCCCAACCCAGGGATCAAACCTGTGTTTCTTGCATTGGCAGGCAGATTCTTTACCACTGAGGTGCCTGGAAAGTCCATGTTCAAATGGTGCATTTTCTCATTAGTCTGTTAATTCAATTTCAGGTATTTCAGTTCATGCTGAGATCAGAGTTGAATCCAAGGCTATGATCTGGTCTTAGATACACCGGGAGATTCCTCTTGTTGCTGTATATCTCCCCAAACAGAATATACGACTAAGCACTGATATAAAGGCGTGTGTTCATTCTTTCCTGCATTAATGATGTTATGCAAAGTTCTCATGCATTTGGAAAGGGTAAATTTTTTCCTTACATCTGTAATTATTCCCTTAGTTGTACAGTTTGATTTGTTTTAAAATTAGCTGGCTTTGCCAGTTTAAGATTAATTATAAAAAATGGTAATTAAGCAAGCTTTTGTTGTGGCTTGACTTTTTATTTCTTGGGAGGAATGATTATTGTTTGGTATGACTGTTTTACAACAGAATGAAGAATTCATTCAGGGTCCTGGGTTTGAGGATAGGGATAGAGTGGGAGGTGGGGCCTGTCTTCTGATGCTTTGTAGTCTAGAGTCAGTTCTAAGAAAGAATCTCTCTGAGAAGTTAATATTCACAGAGCTACCTTTCTCTACTAGATTCAGCTGAATTTTGTGGTCTTTGTGCTAATAAAACAAAGGTTGGGGAAAGGATAAAAGTCCTGTAAAAGCAATTACAATCAAAATGAGTCATAGTGCTAAAAGACGAATTTGCTTGTCTACACTTACAGTACATACGTCATTCCAATGATTCTTAATTAATTAACACTATCACCATGGTTTTCTGTTACCATCACAAAGCTGTTATACTTATGTAAGAGAATATTTTTATTTTAAAAAAAAAAATTGTACTTTTGAGTTGATAAAAGGAGACTAAAACTTAATCATTTTTTTTTATGTAACTTAAATAGTCTCTAAAATGTGATTGTAAAGAATTGTGTCCAACTGCATATTACAATCTCTACAGGTGCAGAACTGTGCCTAGCTGCTTGGCTGAGGACAAAAATATTCACTTTCTGTGTCTACATTTTGGTTATTAAATCCAACTTAATCTCCTAATATAGAAGACTTTTTTTAGGAGACAAATGTCCAAGTACCTAATAAATGTTATACCTTTCCATATTGGCTTAGCAATAAACAGACAGGGAATAAACAGGATTTCAATATAAATCCTTCACTGAAGCGATTATTATTTTGAGCTAATCATATCAGAAATGCAGCTATTAAACTCCAAAAGAGCAGATCAGCATTAGGAATGCAAAATAAACAACAGTACATCACTCCTGACATCTGTAATTATTTATAATTCTCCTAAATCCAGCCCCCCCCCCAATTATTAGCCAAGCTTAGGTTAAAACCCTTAAGCATTTATTTGACATTAGTTGAGATCATGTTAAGAGTTATTTGCCAGAGAACAAAGTGTCTCCCTTTCCATTGGAACTCTGGTGAGGTCTTGACCCAGATGACTTTTGGGATAGTTGAACCCAGTGGGTCTACTCTTTCATTTGCATAAGGAAGATAACCTAGCCTTTTGACTACACCTCCCATTTGTCTCTAGAATTTAAAGGCACGGGTCCCTAGATCACAATTTCTGTGGAAGGAAATTATACTAGTTCAGGTGCCCATTTCCAGCAAAAACAATATGGAAAGAATGTGTACTACTACAAAATAATACTTCTTGGGGGAAAGTCTGTTGGGTTTGTAACAACTATTTTGATAAGCTGAATGAGGAGAATGGAACCATACCAAGGAGATGCCTAAATGAAATTGGTGGTGTTTTCTTAGGAGTCTTTACATACTCACATTTCTCTGTTACTTTCTGATGAATGCTATCTTGATGCAAGAATTGCCATTATTTCTTCAGCTTTTTTCTTTTTGCCCTGTGTGAGATGAGTGGAATATAAGGGTGTGGAGGGCAGAATTGAATTGTTTGGCAAAGTTGCAGACAGAGCAGATGGAGAGGTTGAGTTTCACTGCTATTAAAGCAGCAGAGTCTGGAGAAGAACAGGAATTTAGGGTGGTTTGCTGTGAAATGTGCTATATGTAAATCCCCTCTTTCATTTCTGCTCTGACATCTTTACCAAACTTAAAGCTTCCCAGTAATACTACATGTGATTGGGCTTCTCCAGACAGAAGTTGAGAGTGCAAGTGAACTGACTTAAGCATTACACCAGGGAGGAAAATCTTTTGGCAAAATTAAATGAGGAATAAAGCAGACTGACCAGTAACTAGTCTATTTTTATTGGTCATGCAGTTACAGTTGGAGACCCAAGTCAAAATATGTTGCTTCCGTAGTTCCTCTGGAAGAATGACTCCCAGCAGTGAATATGGAGTGCCATTTTAGGAAATGATATGACAGACTCTGTCTGGATATATCCAGAAAATTCTGCTCCATTCTTTTAGTATGAGCATTTTCCTGGGACTGATGAGGCATAGTGATGGCAGGAGACACATGTGGACAGTTTCTAAGATGAAGGAAGCAAATCTAGACCTGTTGTCTGAGAAAAACTCTTGAACTAGGAACACTTCAAGCTAGTTTGGGGGAAAAAGGGTCACGTACAGCACTTGTAAAGTTCTTCCCCTAGAATGGACCTGAAGAATCAATGTGGATTCTTGACCAAGACCATGTATTTGCACATTTAAACCCAAAGTGATACATGTGAAATGGTACTCAATTTTGAAATCCTAATTATCTGAACCAATCCCAGGCCATCAGAATAAACTGCTGGCCACTTTAGTTTCTCAAATGCTTTGTTCACAACCACATGTCGGCTTCATCTTGCCTTCTGTTAGAATTTAACCCTGACATGGTTTTCCTAGTTTCTCATATTTTTGTGTGGATGGTTCAATGATGCTATGACTAATGCTTTAGTGACTCTTCAGTTTTTTCCTTTCAATGGAAATATAAGTGTCTATCCACTTGTCGATGCAGGAGATGCAGGAGATGTGGGTTTGATCCCTGAGTTGGGAAGATCCCCTGGGGTAGTAAATGGCAACCCAGTCCAGTATTCTTGCTTGGAAAATTCCATGTATAGAGCCTGGC
Source organism: Cervus elaphus (assembly GCF_910594005.1). Classification (NCBI taxonomy): domain Eukaryota; kingdom Metazoa; phylum Chordata; class Mammalia; order Artiodactyla; family Cervidae; genus Cervus; species Cervus elaphus. The sequence goes on along the minus strand of NC_057842.1, from coordinate 24,393,327 downwards.
ACACAGCAGTCCATGGCATCACAAAGAGTCGGACGTGACTGAGTGACTGAGAGCACGTGCATCCCACATCTTCTTTATCCAGTTACCTGTCGGTGGACGTTTAGGTTGCTTCCTTGTCTTGGCCATTGTGAGTAGTGCTTCTATAAATATTGGGGTGCATGTGACACAAGATATTTTAAGTGGTAAAGCCTCCCAAGAGGGAGCATTTCCTTTCAGAAATGCTGCTTTCTATGTGCATAATCCTATTGGAAGAACAGTGATTTCAGTGTAACTCAGCCTGCACAGGACTGGTTTGTCAGAATTTCATTACCAATGTTCTGTTGACCTCTATGGCAAGAGCTTTCCACTTGCAAATTATGGCAGCCTTTCCACTAGAGATTTCTTTTTTTTTTTTTGACTCCCATTGTACGTATATCAATACAATCCTACTGACTAGGTAACTTTCATTAGCTACTTAATGGTGAAATGTTAAAAATGACCTCAATCAAGAATTGACCTTTATTCAATCAAGAATACCTTTAAAAGACTTCACTGAGAATTCTCCATAGAAATAAATTCCATATTATATTGTCCAAGAAATTTCCAAAGTGGTAGGTATTCGTTGCCTTCACTAGACTTATAATTTAAGCCATTCAATTCTCTAAAATGTCCAATGGTACTAGTAAGAATTTTTAAAAAATACTGTCATGAACTTATCAAAAGTATGCATTCTAGAGGGGCTTCCCAGCTGGCACTAGTGGTAAAGAATCTGCCTACCAATGTAGGAGATGCAAGAGACGCAGGTTGGATCCCTGACTTGGGAAGATCCCTTGGAGTGAGAAATGGCAATCGACTCCAGTATTCTTGCCTGAAAAATTCCACAGACAGAGGAGCCTAGTAGGCTATAGTCCATGGAGTCGCAAAGGGTTGGACACGACTGAATACTCACACATGGTGCATTCTATAAGAGATCATATAATGAAATATCTTGAAGGCATACTGATTAGGTTTCTCTTGATTGCTTTCAACATGGAATAGTGATTTTGGTGTATGAGTTCTGGGGATTCATCTCATGCTATATTCTTTGCTCTCGACCAGAGAATTTATTTTCAGCAGAGTCAGCCTAAGTTTCACATAGAAACTCCAAGTCTGCTTACCAGGGTGCACCTGTTTATCAGTTTAGGTTGAACTTGTAATTATACTTGTGTGCATGCTCAGTTACTAAGTCATGTCCAACTCTTTGCAACCCCATGAACTGTAGCCCGCCAGGCTCCTCTGTCCATGGGATTCTCCAGGTAAGAATACTGGAGTCAGTTTTTATTTTCTTCTCAAGGGGATCTTCTTGACCTAGGGATCAAACCCACATCTCCTGCTTTGTCAGGCAGGTTCTTTACCAGTGTGCCACCTGCAAAGCCCAACTTGTAACTTACTATCTCCCTCTATTTTTTTCAATAGGCTGCTGTATCTGGTCATCAGAAGATGTTGAGATAATAGAAAATTGGCAGGGGATAAGCAAAAGTCCAACAATATTTATTAACTGAGATGAAGACTAGTCTGAAGCAATTCTCTTTTCATCCTTTTATCCCATTATTTATAATTATGAACTTGAATATAACAACACAAATAATATAAGATATTCATATTGAACTATGTTAACTCTAGTTATCAATAGCTTGAGTTCATCTGATAGAAACATATTTCTTGTGTGAGGCATTGGCATAGAGAGGAAATATTGAAGAACTAGAATATGATTCTTTCTCTCATATGGCTGAGGCTATAAGATCTCATTTGATAATAATGTATTTAATGAGAGGACACAAGTCAAATAATGTAAATCATTTTATTTAGTCACTAAGTCATGTATGACTCTTTTGCAACTCCATGGACCTGTAGCCTGCCAGGCTCCTTTGTCCATGGGACTTCCTAGGCAAGAATACTGGAGTTGGTTGCCATTTCCTTTTCCAGAGGATCTTCTCAACCCGGGGATCAAACCCTCATATCCTGCCTTGGCAGCCAGAACTTTACCACTGAGCCACCAGAGAAGCCCACATAATATACATTATTAGGTGCCAATTTATCAGAGTAACTCCTGGATGTATAAGAAAAACTTTATATTATTACTATATGGATGGAAGAAACACAGTTCAGAAACATTAAGAATTAATTGATTATATGTAGATGCTTGCAATGCAGCATCCTATACTACAGCGATCTTGTTCAAAGCACTCACGCCTGTGTGGGGAAATTGATCTCACCCTGACTGGGAAGGTGAGACAGCCTTAGCCATCCATTTCTTCAACTCCCTGGAATAAAATCTGGCATTGCAACCCTTAAAAAAAAATACCTATGATCATATTTTCTTTTTGGAGTTGGTTAGAAAAACATATAAATCAGACACCTGAAGTATGCACACAGAATTCTTGAGGCCATAAAAACAGGGATTTTCCTTAGTTTGCATCTAATAAAATAGAAAAGTTACCCACTTGACAGAAAATGGGCTTCCTGGAGGCTCTCAGAAAGCCAAGCTCTGCCGTACACAGTGCTGTACATTCAGAGAACAGTGCTATGTTGACACGTTGCAATAAATGGGGCTCTGCTGTTGCTGCTATTGCCACTATCCACTAAAGGAAGCATTTCAAAGATCCATTTTCCAGGGCTAAGATTTTAATGACTTTTCTTAGTTCTGGTGGTTCACTCTAGCGAAGAACAGATAGCTCTTGGCAGCACATCTGGAAGGATCATCCATGGACATCTGAGTACCATTGTGGGGCTTCCAAGGAAGAGTGCAAAGTGTTCTTTATTCAGTCTCAAAGCTGCCACCTTGGTTGCAAGGAGGAGATTGTTAATTCTTTTTCATGATGAAGATCGTCCTCTATCTTTGTGCTTTTTTTTTTTTTTTTTTTGCTTTGTCCTAGTTCATACTCTTTAAGGAAGGCTCTCTTGGTACTCAAGAACTCTATATTGATAATAATAGAGCATTTTTGCCTCAAGGTAGGTGTGAAGAGAGATAAAGATAAGGAGCACATCTAAGCCATTTTAGTTTTAACCTATTTCATGAAGTCTTCCACCACCCCCAACTCCACACACACACTCAATTTTTTTTCCACAGGGGTTTAGCTGTGCTTCTGCTTTATTGATAGAGCACAACTTGCTGAGAAAATGGAAAGAACATCAGAGAAAGACAGGACAGATTTAGTCCTCAAACAAATAAGCAGAAAATGTGTGAAGCACTTTGACAATAATGTAACAAAAATTATGAATACATGCATGTTTCTAGCATTTCATTCCCCCCACCCACCATCTGGTTCTATTTAACCTCTGAGGGTATGTGCTGGGGGAGTGTTTTATGCTCTCATGATGTATAATCGGGAAGAAATAGGAGGAAAGAATGGGATTGGAGTAGAAGCGCTAGGGAATCTTTAAAGACAAACACTGGGAAGCTCTTTGTGAGGAAAGCAAATTGAAAGGAGAAGGACTTCGTGTAACATTATTGTGGTCTACAGAATCAGAATATCTGTTTGAGGTAGAGAGTTGCACATGAAAACCTGGAGTAACTTTGGACGAGATTTTTGTCTTCCGGACTGGATTTTCTCAACAATGGTGTCATGTCAAGAAGCTGCATCATGTGAATAACCACTTGCTAAGTCATCTATTCAAAGATGACTTTACTTAGTTTAGTATCTTTTCTGTGTATTTCACCTCATAAAGTTTTACTTATGTTTTTGTGGCATGTCTTCAATGGACCCCTTAGAAACAGAGCCTGTCCAAGAGTTGAGTCCACTTGGTTCATGGAGGGAGTGAGCTTCAGAAAAAAACTCCCTAGAAGGGAGTGAAGGAGTAAGGAAGGAGAAAGAGGCAAGTGAAGATGTGGTTGCAGGTCAAGTCCAGCCTTTGTCTGAGGCCTGGGGAGGCAGTATTAGACTGCCTAGACTCCTAGACTGCACTCGGGAGTAGATCTGTGTACCATAATCACTCAGTAATGGGAGAGCTAAAGACAGAATTATCCAAGACACTTAGTAAAGAGATGATAATAGTGTGTGCTCAGCTGTGTCTGACTCTTTGCAACCCCAGGGACATATAGCCCACCAGGCTCCTCTCTCCATGGATTTTCCAGGCAAGAATACTGGAGTGGGTTGCCATTTCCTTCTCCAGCGGATCTTTCTGATCCAGGGATTGAACTCAAGTCTCCTGCATTGCAGGCAGATTCTTTACCACTAGCACCACCTGGTAAAGATGATAAGGCAGACTTTGTTCATGGAAGATTAACACAATGGGGTTTTGTAGTAGGGAAAAGAGATAGGACTCAATTCTGACTCCACCAAGGACAAGTGGAAAATTATAACCCATGGAGCAGGGTCTGTGAGTGAAAACTTACTAAGGAATGAGTTTTATTTATTTATTTTTTGATAGATGTACTCAACACAATTCTTGCTGAAGGCAGGCCAGGCTGCTAAGATAATATCAAGGGTAGAGGATGAGAAATGTCATCAGATAGGGGGGTGGTCAGTTACCAAGGTTGGAGGATTATCACCAAACAGCCTAGGCTGGATTCTTGCTCCTACAGCCAGACTGGGAGGCCCAGAGTCCAGCTAGTAGAGCAGAGAAGCCTGAGGAAACCTCACTCAAGGGAGAGAGCGTTGTCAGGTGGTTCATATCGCTTCTGAGTGAGGTGGCTTCCACTAATTTGGGGCAGTTTTCTGAAGGAGGACAACATCTCTGAGCTGTTAGCATTCACAGCAGCGAGGGGATAGGTAGAAGCAGAGGTTGGTACAGGTGATCTGGTGCTCTACAGCACACAGGATTTGCATTTATAAGAGCTGGCGCAGAGTTGGATCTGTGCAAGGCAGATGAAGTTGGCATCTATACTGGGCAACTTAAAGAAGTATAATTTTTTCTTGTCAGTCAGACCACATGACATCTGGACTCCTTAGCAGGGATCTTCAAGCATTGTGCCAAGGTCTACAGCCTCGTTTAAGGACACTGTATTCCTCACATTCCGTCTTTATCATATACCACTCTTCTCTGATTCCCTAAACCCACCATCCCTTCTCTCATCCATACCCTACTCTCTCCTTCCTCATTGGTACCTTCATTTGACTGTTTCCTTCCATGCTTCTTGGGCTTCCCTTGTGGCTCAGCTGGTAAAGAATCCACCTGCAATGCGGAATATCTGGGTTTGATCCCTGGGTTGGGAAGACCCCCTGGAGAAGGGAAAGGCTACCCACTCCAGTATTCTGGCCTGGAGAATTCCATGGACTATACAGTCCATGGGGTCGCAAAGAGTCGGACACGACTGAGCGATTTTCACTTTCATCATGCTTCTTGCCATAACTTAGACATCACTCCCTCCTGGAGGCTTTTCTTAGCACCCAGACTTAGACCTCCCCTTCCAGCCACCTAAGTCACCTAGTAGTGCCTTTTATAGTATTTTCTAGAATACATTTTTTAAATTGGAGTATAATTGTATTGGTTTTCTGCTGTACAACAACACAAATCATCCATAAGTGTGTGTATATATATACACTCCCCCGTCTTGAGCCTCCCTCTCACCCCCTGACCCATCTCCTCCCTCTAGGTCATCACAGAACACTGGGCTGGGCTCCCTATGTTATATAACAGTTTCCCATTAGCTCTCTGTTTTACACATGGTAGTGTATATATGTCAATGCTACTCTCTCAATTCATCCCACTCTCCCCTTCCCCTGCTATGTTCGAAAGACCACCCCCTATGTCTGCATCTCTATTTCTGCCCTGTAAATAGGTTCAGCAGTACCATTATTCTAGATTGCATATATATGCATTAGCATACGGCATTTGTTTTTCTCTTTCTGACTTACTTCACTCTGTGTAACAGGCTCTATGTTTATTCACCTCATTAGAACTGACTAAAATTCATTCCTTTTTATGGCTGAGCAATATTCCATTGTATACATGTACCACACCTTCTTTATACATTCATCAGTTGATAGACATCTAGGTTGCTTCCATGTCCTGGCGATTGTAAATGCTGCTGCAATGAATGTTTGGGTACATGTGTCTTTTTCGATTATGGTTTTCTCAGGGTTTATGCTCTGTAATGGGATTACTGAATCATATGATAGTTTTATTCCTAGTTTTTAAAGGAATCTCCATACCATCCTGCATAGTGGCTGTATCAATTTACATTCCCAGAATGCATTTTAATTTCTGGTTGACTTCCTTATCCATGCATCCTTATAGACTATACAGTCTATGAGGGCAGACAATAAAATTATACTCATTATTATATTCTAGCACGTGGCAAATAATAAGTACATGCATTATGAATGTATCTATGAATATGCTGTACAGAATAAATATAAGAATATCTAAACTTTTCAATTTTAGGAGAATGAAAGTGTTATCTTTCTGTTCATATGTACAATACTACAAAACATAGATTAACCCACACATCTAAAAGAATACCTTCTAAGTCAAATGTAAGTTTTGACAGGATTAAGAAAGAGCTAGACAATGAATCCTGGCGATTAGACTGCAAATTTAGGGAAACAGTGTATCTCCCACACAACAGTAAATCTATTTTTCTAATGTGTATGGCTACTGTCATGCCTAATAACATGCACATTTGTATGAGAGCAAATCTGCCATCAAGGTGGTGTTTGTGCATATAACCCAGCAATACCACTTCTGGGCATACACACTGAGGAAACCAGATCTGAAAGAGACACATGCACCCCAATGTTCATCGCAGCACTGTTTATAATAGCCAGGACATGGAAGCAACCTAGATGCCCATCAGCAGATGAATGGATAAGGAAGCTGTGGTACATATACACCATGGAATTTTACTCAGCCGTCAAAAGGAATTCATTTGAACCAGTCCTAATGAGATGGATGAAACTGGAGCCCCTTATACAGAGTGAAGTAAGCCAGAAAGATAAAGAACATTACAGCATACTAACACATATATATGGAATTTAGAAAGATGGTAACGATAACCCTATATGCAAAACAGAAAAAGAGACACAGAAATATAGAACAGACTTTTGAACTCTGTGGGAGAAGGTGAGGGTGGGATGTTTCAAAAGAACAGCATGTATACTATCTATGGTGAAACAGATCACCAGCCCAGGTGGGATGCATGAGACAAGTGCTCCGGCCTGGTGCACTGGGAAGACCCAGAGGAATCGGGTGGAGAGGGAGGTGGGAGGGGGGATCAGGATGGGGAATACGTGTAAATCTATGGCTGATTCATATCAATGTATGACAAAACCCACTGAAATGTTGTGAAGTAATTAGCCTCCAACTAATAAAAAAATTAAAAAAAAAAAAAAAAAAAAAAAACACACTATCACTGGGGAGGGATATAACTGAGGCCCACATAGTCTTTACCTTCAAAGAGAAGCGATTCAAGATAAGGCTGGGAACTGCTTGGTTAGAGCAAAATGACTCCATCAGGATGGGTCTGGATATGAGTACTGGTGCTATGTGATGAAGGGCATGAGTTTTAGAGTCAGAAACGCTTTTGTTTTGGTGCCAGCTCTGATGCCAGGGTGACCTTACATGACACCATCACCATACTCATTCTACAGGTTCATCATCTGTTAACATCTGTTCTGGGAGGTCAGTGAGGTCATGCCTGCGATATGCTGAGCACCATGCTTAACGCACAGTCAGAGCTCAACAGCTTTTGCTAGTTCACCAGAACACACTATGGTGGGGGGCATGGGTGGGGTCATTGCTTAACCTGATGAATGTGAGATTCCTGGCCAGCTGCATGAGTGAAGGTGTTCTTAGGTAGAATGGTTAGGGGAGAACAACAGACCACAGAATCCAGCCATCATTCCATTGTGCTTAGTTCAGACGTGCATTCAGTGTAAGAGTGTAATAACCAATGCCACCTTTGTTGCACATTTTCTACGTGTCAGTCACTTGAATTTACACCATCTCTTGTTTTTACATTATGTGGAAAACATATACTATCATTTCAATTTTACAGACACAAGAAATAGACTAAGAGACAGCATATTTGCCCAAGTTACTATAACCGTGAAATGACAGAGCCAGGATTGGACCGAGATTTATTTAGCTGAAGGCAAATGCTAAGGTTAATTTTAGAAAAAAATATATTTGAGGGAAAAATGAAACCCAGGATCCCAGCAGTGCATTTTCTTTTCCTCCTGCCGGGTTAGCAAGCCATTAACCAGCTCTCCAAACAAGTGCTTGACCTCTGTGACATAAAGATGGAATAGAGGCTGATTAGAATGTAACTAAGAAGTAATTTTGTTATGGTTTCCCTTGACCCTGGTCTCCAAGGTGACTCAAAGCCATATCTCATTCCAGCTTCTCTAAGTGCAGGGGAATGATATGCTTTGGGTTCCTTTTGATTTGTTCTCTTTTCTCTGTCGTTTACTCTGCACCATCCACCCATTTACTAGGCATACATTATCCTTACAACCATGTGCATGTGTGCTAAGTCGCTTCAGTCTTGTCTGACTCTTTGTGATACCATGGACTGTAGCCTGCCAGGCTCCTTTTTCCATGGGGATTCTCCAAGAGTACTAGAGTGGGATGCTATGCCCTCCTCCAGGGGATCTTTCTGACCCAGGGATTGAACCCACGTCTCTTATGTCTCCTGCATTGGCAGGTGGATTGTTTACCACTAGTGCCACCTGGAATCCCCCTTACAACCACATAAATATGAAGTATTAGTCACTCAGTCATGTCCAACTCTTTTGCAACCCCTTGGACTGTAGCCTGCCAGGCTCCTCTGTCCATGGGATTGCCTAGGCAAGAACACTAGAGTAGGGTGCCATTTCCTTCCCCAAGGGATCTTCCTGACCCAGGGATCGTTGAACCCAGGTCTCCTGCATTGCAGGCAGTTTCTTTATCATCTGAGCTACCACAGGTGTCTATAATTGGAAGCACCAATTTAAAAATATTTTTTCTGACTCTTCATTTAATGCATTTTGCAAATGATAAAGATGTTCTCTGCACAAGTCACTGCTGTAATGACTTCTTATTTGGAATATCAAAGTAGTCATCTTTAATGCTTAATAATCTTATATTCATTCCATTTTCCCCTTGATGTATATTGCTGTTTGACCACTCTTTGTGATGTGGAATGTCAGAAAATGAGGGTATTTGGCATTAATCATTTTCAGTAGGAATCTGTATTAGTTTTAAATTTTTCACCATATTATAAATTTTCTGATAAAACTCATATTGTAAAGTGTTCTGACATAATTGTCTTATAATCATGACAGCTCTTACTACTTTTTTAGAGACCAACATAGCATCAAAAAATCATTGTGCTAGGGGGGATGCTAATAATTATAAAATCTAGTTTCTGAAAGTGTGTTCCATTGTTCAAGGTTCTCACTATCTCACCTTCTCTGTAAAATAGTGACATAATGTTTGCATGCTTAAGTGGGCTATGGAAATAGTGATTTAAGAGGAATTACAAAAGTTTCTTGTAAGTATCTGCTTGGCTAATCCACCTGGCCTCTGTAACAAGGATCACAGGGTTCAGGATTTCTCCAGTTCATCGTGTTAACCATCCCCTCATCCCACTGCACTCCCACTCATCGTTCATGGAGCATCTCCTGTGGCCTGTGTGCCTCAGGATACACCAATCTATTCAAATATTTGTCTGCAGATTAGGAAACTAAGCCCCAGGGAAGTTAATTATCACCCACTGTGAAACCGTGGGTGTTTCCACGTATTCTTTACTTTTGTTGTTGAAATCTATTCAACTGTCATTTTGGCCTGGTCATAGCAGTCAGACTAGAGAGGGCTTACCCTGCAGGCAACAGAAACTTTGGTGAAATCAAGTAATACCCTGTAAGATCAAGGTAGAATTGTTTCTGAAGAAAGACATGCATTACAGAAACTAAATCAAAACAGGAGCTTTAAATTTCTAATTTTAAATGAATGATGGTTTTTGATAATGGGATTTGACCCAGCTTCTTAGTTCAGAAAAGTTTTTTTTTTTTCCTAATAAAAGTATTTTTTAATCACTGAAAGAACTAGTGGGCTTTTGGTGTCCAGCATAAATCTGATATTTGAGATAATTGAAATAGTTGAACACATTGAAATGTGCTAAGTGATCTAATTGAGATTACTTTTTTTTTCATTTATTTTTATTAGTTGAAGGCTAATTACTTTACAATATTATAGTGGTTTTTGCCATACATTGACATGAATCAGCCATAGATTTACATGTGTTCCCCATCCCGATCCCCTCTCCCTCCTCCCTCCCCATCCCATCCCTCTGGGTCTTTCCAGTGCACCAGCCCTGAGCACTTGTCTCATGCATCCAGCCTGGGCTGGTGATCTGTTTCACCCTTGATAGTATACTTGTTTCAATGCTATTCTCTCAGAACATCCCACCCTCGCCTTCTCCCACAGAGTCCCAAAGTCTGTTCTGTACTTCTGTGTCTCTTTTTCTGTTTTGCATATAGGGTTATCGTTACCATCTTTTTAAATTCCATATATATGCCTTAGTATACTGTATTGGTGTGGTTCTTTCTGGCTTACTTCACTCTGTATAATGGGCTCCAATTTCATCCATCTCATTAGGACTGATTCAAATGAATTCTTTTTAATGGCTGAGTAATATGTGTATATGTCCATTGTGTATATGTACCACAGCTTCCTTATCCATTCGTCTGCTGATGGGCATCTAGGTTGCTTCCATGTCCTGGCTATTATAAACAGTGCTGCGATGAACATTGGGGTGCACGTGTCTCTTTCAGATCTGGTTTCCTCAGTGTATATGCCCAGGAGTGGGATTGCTGGGTCATATGGCAGTTCTATTTCCAGTTTTTTAAGGAATCTCCACACTGTTCTACATAGTGGCTGTACTAGTTTACATTCCCACCAGCAGTGTAAGAGGGTTCCCTTTTCTCCACACCCTCTCCAGCATTTATTGCTTGTAGACTTTTGGATAGCAGCCATCCTGACTGGCGTGTAATGGTACCTCGTTGTGGTTTGGATTTGCATTTCTCTGATAATGAGTGATGTTGAGCATCTTTTCATGTGTTTGTTAGCCATCTGTATGTCTTCTTTGGAGAAATGTCTGTTTAGTTCTTTGGCCCTTTTTTTGATTGGGTCATTTATTTTTCTGGAATTGAGCTGCGGGAGTTGTTTGTATATTTTTGAGATTAATCCTTTGTCTGTTTCTTCATTTGCTATTATTTTCTCCCATTCTGAGGGCTGTCTTTTCACCTTGCTTATAGTTTCCTTTGCTGTGCACAAGCTTTTAAGTTTCATTAGGTCCCATTTGTTTATTTTTCTTTCATTTCCACTATTCTGGGAGGTGCGTCATAGAGGATCCTGCTGTGATTTATGTCGAAGAGTGTTTTGCCTATGTTCTCCTCTAGGAGTTTTATAGTTTCTGGTCTTACATTTAGATCTTTAATCCATTTTGAGTTTATTTTTGTGTATGGTGTTAGAAGGTTTTCTAGTTTCATTCTTTTACAAGTGGTTGACCAGTTTTCCCAGCACCACTTGTTAAAGAGGTTGTCTTTTTTCCATTGTATATTTTTGCCTCCTTTGTTGAAGATAAGGTGCCCGTAGGTACGTGGATTTATCTCTGGGCTTTCTATTTTGTTCCATTGATCTATATTTCTGTCTTTGTGCCAGTACCATAGTGTCTTGATGACTGTGGCTTTGTAGTAGAGCCTGAAGTCAGGCAGGTTGATTCCTCCAGTTCCATTCTTCTTTCTCAAGATTACTTTGGCTATTTGAGGTTTTTTGTATTTCCATACAAATTGTGAAATTATTTGTTCTAGTTCTGTGAAGAATACCGTTGGTAGCTTAATAGGGATTGCATTGAATCTATAGATTGCTTTGAGTAATATCACCATTTTCACAATATTGATTCTTCCAATCCATGAACACGGTATATTTCTCCGTCTATTTGTGTCCTCTTTGATTTTTTTGATTACTTTATGAAAAAAAGCAATTCACATTTCCAGACTGTATTAATGTAACACTAATTCTTGTAAGTTTTCTTTTTATTTGTGGATGGAGAATCAAGTGATTTTTACTACTTAGTTTATTTTGAAATAGAATGGATTACACTATTAACAGCATGTAACCAGTTTTGGTAAAGTACTTGTTTTGGTGTAGTATAATGAGGCAATATAGGAGAGAAGGGTAAGGTTAAATTGAGAAACTAATTAACAGTTGTCTTTTTTCATTATGTAATCAGGTAGGAGGAATAGCTGGCAGTCTAGGGTACTCTTCACACCTGATCATAATGTCCTTAGAGTTGTATGAAACAACAGTGAAGGAATTTCACTTTTGGCTTTGGTGATAATTATGAAAAGTCTATAGCTGTTTTTTTTTTTTTAAATCTCTGCAGGTCTTCCTCCCCCACTCCATCTCCATTATTTTTTCCTTTCTTCTTTGCTTCCTTAAGTGTAGCTTGCTAAATTCTACTTGGGTAGATGCTAAGGAGTGGAAGAAAATGTTATCATTCTTTTCTTTATTTAGCCGTCTAATCAAATCATTGGTCATAATGATATTTTATATTTGTACTGAATTTTGTGATTATATAGCACTTACACAAGCATCTTTATTTAATTCTTGCAAAAATGCATCAAGCAGCCAGAGTAGATGTTGCTAATTGTCTTTATAGATGATGAAAATGTGGATTAGGGAGATCAGATGGTTTGTCCAGTTCATAGCTAAAGAGCAACAGACTGGAGTCAAAGCCAGGTATGCTTTTTACTTTAATAAAATTTTTCTCCACTGCAAAATAAATTAATATGTATTACAAGATAAATATATATATATGAAAAAGAATATAAGAAAAAAATTACCTATTTATCCCACATCAAGAAATAGTTATTATTATATTTCAGTATTTGTCTGTTCAGTTTTTAAAATACTTGGGTTTTTAAGAAGTAATTTTGGTCAAATTGCATATATGCCTACATTTAAATGTTCTTCTGATACCTGGAGTAACAGGCAAGTTTCACCTTGGAGTGCAAAATGAAGCAGGGCAAAGGCTAGCAGAGTTTTGCAAACAGAATTCACTGGTCATAGCAAACACCCTCTTACAACAACACAAAAGACGACTCTACACATGAACATCACCAGATGGTCAATACCGAAATCAGATTGATTATATGCTTTGCAGCCAAAGATGGAGAAACTCTATACAGTCAGCAAAAACAAGACTGGGCTCAGATCAGATCATGAACTCCTTATTTCAAAATTCATACTTATACTGAAGAATGTAGGGAAAACCACTAGACTGTTCAGGTATGACCAAAATCAAATCCCTTATAATTATACAGTAGAAATGACAAATAGATTCAAGGGATTAGATCTGATAGACAGAGTGCCTGAAGAACTATGAATGGAGGTTCATAAGATTGTATAGGAGGTAGTGATCAAAACCATCCCCAAGAAAAAGAAAGGCAAAAAAGGCAAAATGGTTGTCTGAGGAGGCCTTACAAATAGCTGAAAAAAGAAGAGAGGCAAAAGAGAAAAGGAAAGATATACCCATCTGAATGCAGAGTTCCAACGAATAGCAGGAGAGATAAGAAAGCCTTCCTCAGTGATCAGTGCAAAGAAATAGGGGAAAACAATGGAAAGGGAAAGACTAGAGATCTCTTCAAGAGAATTAGAGATACCAAGGGAACATTTCATGCAAAGATGGGCACATAAAGGACAGAAATGGTATGGACCTAATAGAAGCAGAAAATATTAAGAAGAGGTGCCAAGAATACACAGAACTGTACAAAAAAGATCTTCATGACCCAAATAACCACAACAGTGTGATCACTCACCTAGAGTCAGACATCTTGGAGTACAAAATCAAGTGGGCCTTAGAAAGCATCACTACAAACAAAGCTAGTGGAGGTGAAGGAATTTCAGCTGAGCTATTTCAAATCCTAACAGATGATGTTGTTAAAATGCTGCACTCAATATGCCAGCAAATTTGGAAAACTCAGCAGTGGCCATAATACTGGAAAAGGTCAGTTTTCATTCTAATCCCAAAAAAAGGCAATGCCAAAGAACGTTCAAACTACCTCACAATTGTGCTCATTTCACATGCTAGCAAAGTAATGCTCAAAATTCTCTAAGCTGGGCTTCAAAAGTACATGAACCTAGAACTTCCAGATGTTCAAACTAGATTTAGAAAAGGTGGAGAAACCAGAGATCAAATTTCCAGCATCCATTTGATCATAGAAAAAGCTAGAGAATTCCAGAAGAACATCTACTTCTGCTTCATGGACTATGCTAAAGCCTTTGACTGTGTGGATGACAACACACTGTGGAAAATTCTTAAAGAGATGGGAATACCAGACCACCTTACCTCCCTCCTGAGAAACCTGTATGGAAGTCAAGAAGCAACAGTTGGAGCAGGACATGGGACAATGGACTGGTTCAAAATTGGCAAAGGAGTATGTCAAGGCTGTATATCGTAACCTGGTTTATTTAACTTATATGCAGAGCCAGTTCAGTTCAATCGCTCAGTTGTGTCCACCTCTTTTGCAACCCCATGGACAGCAGCACTATATGCAGAATACATCATGCAAAATGCTGAACTGGATGAAGCACAAGCTGGAATCACGAATACCAGGAGAAATATCAACAACCTCAGCTATGCAGATGACACCACACTAATGACAGAGAGTGAAGAGGACCTAAGAGCCTCTTGATGAAGGTGAAAGAGGACAGTGAAATCTGGCTTAAAACTCAGAATTCAAGAAATGAAAATCATGGCATCTGGTTCCATTACTTCATGGCAAAAGATGGGGAAACAATGGTAACAGTGACAGACCTTATTGTCTTGAGCTCCAAAATCACTGCAGATGGTGACTGCAGCCATGAAATTAAAAGACATTTGCTCCTTGGAAGAAAAGCTATGACAAATCTAGACAGCATATTAAAAAGGAGAGACAATGCCGACAAGGTTCATACAGTCAAAGGTATGGTTTTTCCAGGAGTCATGTATGGGTGTGAGAGCTGGACCATAAAGAAGACTGACAGCTGAAGAATTGATGCTTTTGAACTGTGGTGTTGGAGAAGACTCTTGAGAGTCCTTTGAACTGCTAGGAGATCCAACCAGTCCATCCTAAAGGAAATCAGTCCTGAATATTCATTGGAAGGACTGATGCTTGAGCTGAATCTCCAATAATTTGGCCACCTGATGCGAAGAACTGACTAATTGGAAAAGAGTCTTATGCTGGGAAAGATTGCAGGCAGGAGGAGAAGGGGATGACAGAGGATGAGATGGTTGGATGGCATCACTGACACAGTACATGAGTTTGAGTAAGCTCTGAGAGATGGTGAAAGACAGGGAGGCCTGGCATTCTGAAGTTCATGGGGTCACAAAGAGTTAGACATGATTGAGTGACTGAACAGCAGCAAGTTTTTTTCTAGTTGACCTTTCTATATACATATTTTAAATGTTATTATAAAATATTTTTACTTGACCCTTTTCAAAATACAAAAATTAAACTTACTAATTTTAACAAGCTAATCTACCTAAGAATCAATCATCTCCCACTCCTGACACTTCTAGGAGCCTAATTGGTTATAGATTGATACCCTTATATATCAGCATATGTAAACTATTTATTTCTAATTTTATATATATATATATATTATAAGCTTATAAACCTATATATATAAACATAATGTGTCTTACAATATATAAATGAAATCTTAATGTGCATATCATATATGTAATATATGGGATTGTTTCTCATGTAATATTTTTTCTTAGAGTTGCTGTCTCTGACCCCTTCTTTTATCATCTTTCCTCACTGCAAAAATAGCAATATGGGATTCATATATAGTAACAAAATTTGTTAAAGACATGAATGTTCGAAAGTAGAGAAATGTAAAAACAAGTATGATACCTTCAACATGTCAAACAAGTTTTATAGCTTTTTTAAAAAATTGGACGGCTAATTGCTTTATAATGTGTTGTTTTCTGCCATGCAATAATGTGAGTCAGTCATAATTATATATATAAATATGTGTATCCCTTCTCTCTTGTGCCTCCCTCTCCTCTCCCATCCCACCACCAAAGGTCATCACAGAGCACCAGGCTGGTCTCCCTGTGTTACACAGCAGCTTCCCACCAGTTATCTATTTTATACATGATAATGTACATATGTCAGTGATACTTTCTCAATTTGTCCTGCCCTCTCCTTCCCCCACAGTATCCACAAGTCACTTGCCATGTCTGTGTCTTGGGGAGGAATTGGAGTTTTAAAGCTTTCAAAGGTGTTTATGATGAGTATGCTCTACTATTAAGCAACACTTATAAAGTATGTAAAACATTCGTCAAAATAAATTGGAAAAGAAATACACCAAAATATTGATGGCACTTTTCTCTAGGTGACATTTTAAAATCCAATGCAAAATTTTTATTGTTTTAAATAACCCAAATGATGAATAATAAAGAGATGCATTGGGGGGTAGAGTGGGATTCTTATCTGCCTTTTTGCCCTTGATCTTTTCCTTGACTTTCCTGATCAGTGAAGTTTCTTGTCTTTTGAACAACCCTTTCCTGGTCAGTGGTGATAGTTCTGATGTGAATTATGAGCCAATTTACTCTTTCTCTTTTAGAATCCTCAAAGTTTATTTAGTGAGCTGTTTAACAACATGTTAAGATGACCACATTTTGGTCGATTGGTTTTCTAAACCCAGTTTTGATTAAATGGACTCATAAAATATAAAAGAAAAGGTAAAGAACAAACTTTTGGACTCTGTGGGAGAAGGTGAGGGTGGGATGATGTGAGAGAATAGCATTGAAACATGTATATTATCATATGTGAAATAGATCACCAGTCCAGGTTCGATGCATGAGACAGGGTGCTCAGGGCTGGTGCACTGGGATGACCCTGAGGGATGGGATGGGGAGGGAGGTAGGAGGGGGGTTCAGGATGGGGGACACATGTACACCCATAGCTGATTCATGTGAATGTATGGGAAAAACCACCACAATATTGTGAAGTAATTAGCCTCCAATTAAAATAAATAAATTAAAAAAATGAAAAGAAATATCACCCCCTCTAAGAGAAGTACTTTTCTTTAAAAATGTTGATGTATTAAAAGTCATTTACTTTCTTCATATTCTAGGTTACCATATAACAGACACACTGATAATATTTAGCTAGATTCTTATCAGTGAGTCATTTGGTCAATTAGGAATACAGCTGTGGGGGCATTGAATTAAGAAAACACACATACAGAAAATCACTCAAATTTTTAGACTTTCCTTAAAACTTTTGTGGTTGGTGGTAAATTGCATGACACTTTAGGAGGGCTTTTAGGAGCTTGAGAAATATGAGGTAGCATAAGGGATCTTTTCCTCAAACCAGGACATATCTCTTAATGGTACAAAAATGAATGCCTGGTCCAGTTTATTTTTAAATTTCTCAATTTCTCTATAATGCATAAGAGTATATTGAAAGCATTTTGTATCTCTTTTTTTGTGAGATGTGCATCTTCTTGACCACAATTTGTCACCAAGGCAACCAAACCTGTGCTTAATGTCCTGTACTTTAGTAAAATAAAATGCATGTCACTTTAAATACAGTTTTTTGAAAAGTAGAAGTGGTTTGACATTTTACTTGTAATGAAAACGAAACTGTTTATTATTCTATTTCCCACCAAATCACATCTTTCTAAGTATTGAGAGGGATCCTTCTCAGAAACATGATTGTTTCAGGTCCAAGGAGTCATTCTTTTGCCTCCAAATCTTGACACATTAACAATTATTGTCAGATTTTGCTTTTGGTCTCCATCCATCTATGTGATTTGAACTTCTTTAATCCTATTGGAAACACAAGTGAGTTTAAATAAAATATTCAATATGAATAGAAAAGTGAAGCTATCAAAAAGAAAAAAAAGATCCTGTAGAGACAATCAGATGGACGATCCAGGCTGAGTACAAAGTTTTGATTCTTTCCCAGTGGTTTCAGTGTCCCTCTGGATTATCAAAATTAATATTGATATTTGCTTCAGATTTGAAGACCGTGTTAGATATGTGTAATTTCTCAACATTCAACTTCTCCGTGGTTCCATTACCTGCTTTTTTTTTTTAGGTAAACTGTTTGCTTTTTGCCTCTTTTTGTCCATGGAGGACATTTGTGATTGAGAATAACTCTTCTGACTTATTCAAAGCCTCCAGTATGAGTCTACTTTCATTTCAGACCAAGTTAGTTTGTTCTGTTTTCAACTAACAACAGTACAGTGTGTTTTCTGGTTGGTTCATTCATTCAAAGGAATCTTTAGGTCTAGGAAAATGAGGAAGAAAGAAGTCGGGTCAGTCAGTCAGTCAGTTCCGTTGCTGTCATTTCCAGCTCTGTGACCCCATGGACTGCAGCACAAAAGGCCTCCCTGTCCATCACCAGCTCCCTCAGTTTACTCAAACTCATGTCCATTGAGTCAAAAGTTGGGAGCAGAGATCAACTATCTTCTGTGGATCTAAAGCAGAGAATCAAACACACAGACTTCCTTATTAATTTCTTGAAAGGAAGTGAACAACTCAGTCAGGAAGCATGAGTGTAAGAACTTTGTAAGACTGTTATTTGTTAGTTCCTGTTATCCCAAACTGAGTGACATTTAAGAGCTTAAAGACATAGGATGGATGAGCTGGTTCCCAGAACCTGCGAGGATGGGGGAGATTTGGGAAACAATGGTAAAGGGGAGAAATCATCCAACTTCTCAGCAGTTTAAGGGAGATGGAAACAATTTTCCAAAAACTGGATGAGTGAATGGCAGCATTGAAGGAGAGCTCTTTGGATTCCTGAAGTCTGTACTGTGAAAGAAAGGATGACGATGGAGATGAACCTGAGCTTGGGATGGGCCAGCACTAACAATGGCAATGCCTGAATGATCTTGGCATTCAACCTCCTTTAGTCAACTTTCCTGGGCTGATCTTAGCTTTCTCAAATGCTTCCCTTCCAGGATAAATGTGCCAAGATTTTCCTACTTGCTCCTTTGACTTCATGGGATGTTGGGATGGAGAGATGGAAGTCACAGTCCTTTATATATGAGGCAGGATGCAGAGGTCACAGGGGGGGTGACCCCTGTGAGCTTTAGTTTTTTTTAATATATGAGGAGTAAATAACAGTATCTGTCTAGGAGGGTATGTCAGCAATCAAACTTGATAATTGCTGGTCCTACTTTGATGGTTGCTTACCTTTTTATTTACATTTCTTATTTGGTTTGTGATGTTCTTAAATATGAAGATCATATCTTAAACTTTTTTATATCTCGGGTGCCTCATACTAAGTATTCTGGACTCTGGGACTCAGTAAATGGCTTTTTATGAACACAGACAGTATGCCCTTGGCTGAAAACAGTAAAAACTTATGGAGCACCTGCTATATGCTAGAACTTGTCTATATTAACCAAGTAATTGCATTAAGATGCTGAAGACATCATCACCCTTTAGAGATGAGGAAACTGATGCCCAGAGCTGAGGTAACTTGACCAAATGGTCCAGGTGGTGGTGGGCTCCAGAAACCACTTACTATGCTCTACTGAGAATGACCTGACATCCCTCACTGATTTCCTAAGTCAGGGAAAAAAGAGGAAATATCAGTGCCTGTACAACATGGGCAAGTGGTCACCACTGCTTCTGAGACTGGAGTGATTTTCCTATACATTGCATGCCCAACAGCAGAGCATGTTCTTCTTTTTCTAGGAAAGCACTAGAAATCATCTGACAGTGCAGATTCAGGAGCAAGAAGGGTAGATCTGTCCCTGCTGTTCTAGCAGTTAACTCTTACTTTTTTTTTTTCTTCACTGAGCAGTTTCCCCAGAGAAACTGTCTTGTCTGCACACCTCAACAGTAAGAACAAGAACAATCACAGCAGTATCACACTCAGATTAAAAATCTAGATCAATTCTTATGCTATCATTGTTCAACTCATGAATTTTCAGTTGGAGGGAGCTGGCGGTCATCATGATCATAAACATGTTATTTATTTTCAGTGGTGTCTTTTTCCTCAGAAGAACTTTAGGTTGATGGGTGGAACGTGAACTGTAGGGAGGGACATGTCTGCATTCAAGCCTAATTGCACCATGGATTAGCTGCATGAATTTGGTCAAGTCCCTTACTTCACTGAGCCTCAGGGGGTGATAAGACATGACTTTCAGGGCTCTTATGAATATGATGTTTTTGAATTTCAAATAGGTTATATCGACAGTGAGAATTACTCAGTTGCCCAAAAGTGATCTTTGCTTGCCTTACCTATATGGCTGTTCGTGGTGACTCGGACTCACAGAATCATTGCACAATTACATATTTCCTTTTGCCTTCACAAATCTGAGCATAAGTTTCTTTCAGGGTTGGTTCTTAGAAAATGCAAATGCAACAATAGTTCCTTGTTTGGGGCACTGAAACACAGCACTTCAACTCCAGATGCTCTAAGGAATCTCTGCATGTCCTATTCCACAAATTATCACAATTTTCTTCTATGTTGCAGAATGGAAAAATATGATTATGTTGATTCAGTGGCTTAATAAGAAGTTGGGTTCTAATGAGAACTGTGAATTGAAGCATACTCTGTAGTATCCAGCATGCTAGTGTAAGTGTTAGCAGATCAGTGAAGTTATAGCAATATTTTCTTTTCCCGATATTAATGAGTTCCATACAGGTAGTGTGCAGGGTGTGTATTTACAGGTGATCAACCATTCTTGTTTCCTGGGATATAGGACTGTTGGTGCTAAAACTAGGATAATCCTTAACAAATGAAGACAAGTCAGTCACCTTACATATAAGGCTGAGAGGGATCTGTGTTAATATCAGTTACACGAATTTATCTTCTGATATATTCATTAACATGTCAAACAGCCGCTTTTGCTTTGTTGCTCCTAAATAAAGTGACTGTGAATTTTATTTTTAACTTAAATTTCTAGGTTTTGAAGCTTCTATTAAGGTAGGTATAAGACGCTATTAGTCTTTTATCAAAATTAGCTAGAAAAAAATTGTAGGTTTCAGTGGTTTGTGACCTAACCAGAAGATAATTTTAAGATTTTATAATTGGTTTCCATCCCAAATCCGTCTGTATCCTGAAAATGGCCAACTTGATGTCTGGGCTCATCATATTATATTACATCATATTATATATTATTGTACAATTTACAGCAGGAGTCCACTTTTTGCCAGGTTTTGAGCCATACGTAGATTCTAGAAGGATATTAGGAAAACTCATTTAAAAAAAAAAGGGGGGGGGGGAAATACCTTCCAGAAAACTTTCACTACTTACCAAGAATAAGAGAAAACAGAAAATCTCAAAAAGAGCAAAAGTAACTTTTTTTTTTAGGCTATAGTCCATGGGGTCGCAAGAGTTGGAAACAGATTAATGACTAAACAACAACAACTACCTTCATCATAATACCACTTCTCTCTTTTACCACAACTGGTTCTCAGAAACAACACAAAATTAATTCACACTGCTATGTAATAATGTAGAGTTTAAATTATTAGCTATCCTCCAGAAACTCCATTTTAACGTGAGTGAGAGTCGTAGTTTAAGAAACAGACCACTAAAGGTAGAATTCCAGATACTAGGAATTCCAGACAGTGGGAGGACATCAGTGACCCTTGCTGTTACCTCTGAAATCATAGCATGGAATAATCTTTTTCCTGAGGAAAAATCTAAGTGGTGTTGCCCGGTCATGAAGAAAGGTCCATGTCTGAGCCCAGGTGTAACTTGAAATACTTATCAATTACTTATTAACTTTTTTCTTCAGTAGTGATCATCTCAGAGTACATAAAGTGCATTGCCACGTTTGAATGCCTAGAGACCAGATTAATTTTTACGTTCTTTTCATTTTCCCAAATTGACTAAAATCAGAACGCTATGGCTGAAATAAGAATCCATCATTGATACAAGAGCTGATGGTACCTGGGGTTGTGCCGGTGACTAGCTTTAAGTTAATTGAAATGAGCTTTTGTTCTTTGCAGTGGGTCTTTGATGCCTTTAATGTGCCTCTTCTGCTCCCTACGAATTTAGTTATAATTTAACAACCCCTGCTGCTGTTGCTGCTGCTGCTAAGTCGCTTCAGTCGTGTCCAACTCTGTGCGACCCCATAGATGGCAGCCCCCATCCCTGGGATTCTCCAGGCAAGAGTATTGGAGTGGGTTGCCATTTCCTTCTCCAATGCATGAAAGGAAAACTGAAAGTGAAGTCGCTCAGTTGTGTATGACTCTTAGTGACCCCATGGACTGCAGCCTACCAGGCTCCTCCATCTGTCACCTAACCTCCATCATTGGGGCTTCCCTGGTGGCTTAGAGGGTAAAGCATCCACCTGCAATGCGGGAGATGCGGGTTCAATTCCTGAGTCAGGAAGTTCCCCTGGAGAAGGAAATGGCAATGCACTCCAGTACTCTTGCCTGGAAAATCCCATGGATGGAGGAGCCTGGGAGACTGCAGTCCATGGGGTCGCAAAGAGTCAGACACGACTGAGCGACTTCACTTTCACTTTCACTAACCTTCATTATGGGGTTTCCCTGGTCACTCAGACAGTAAAGAATCTGCCTGCAATTCAGGAGACCTAGGTTCAGTCCTTGGGTTGGAAGATCCCCTGGAGAAGGGAGTGGCTACCCACTCCAGTATTCTTGCCTGCAGAATTCCATGGACAAAGGAGCCTGGGTCACTGAGCTACACTCTATGAGGTCAGGTAGTTGAATATTACTGAGTGACTAACACTTTCACTTTCTTTTTCAACCTTCATTATAATACAGCTTCTCTACTGCTGACCAAAACTAGTTCTCAGAAACAACAACTCAATTGCATAAACTCCTTGCAGCCATGTGACAGCTCTTAATTCTTCCTTGTTGAGGACATCACACCTGTTATTTTGTTAGGCATTGTTGGCTTTTCAGCCCCCAAAGGGTATGATTAGTGATCAGTCCAAGCCAGTCTTGGCAGTTCTATTGCATTTTGCTCCTGATTGGTTTAAGGGTGGATATGACCCAGTTCTGGTTAATGGAATGTAAAGAAAGCTCCCTGGAACACATTTTCTCCTATGTGAAAAAGAAGCGGAGCCTTAGGGAAGGTTCTCGCCTTCCTCTCTTGAATGCTCCTGGAGCAGTGTATGATGCTTCAGCTTCAGTAGACATCTTGACATCATGGTGATGCACCCAATGACAAAAATACAGTTCTCTTTTGATGGCGGGACAGACAGCAACTCAATTTGGTTCAGCAACTCCTCAGCAGCAACTGTGGAGTTGCTGAACCAAATGAGAATTGCATGTCTCCCTTGTGACTCAGCTGGTAAAGAATCCACCTGCAATGCAGGAGACCTGGGTTCGATCCCTGGGTTGGGAAGATCCGCTGGAGAAGGGAATGGCAACCCACTACAGTATTCTGGCCTGGAGAATTCCATGGACTGTATAGTCCATGGGGTTGCAAAGAGTCAGACACGACTGAGCAACTTTCACTGCTTTCTTATTCTTTAAGGTAATCAAAGTCTTTATTTTCTAAAATTTAGCCAAATGTTCTGTAACTTGCAGCCAAAAGCCTCCCCAGGTGCTGCCATCTCATAATACTGAAATATTTCAATATGAACTGTAGGTATTTTAAAATATTATGTAAAATGTGAAAGTGCCTCTTTAAAGTGTATTATGAACTTCCCAGGTGGCGCTAGTGGTAGGGAACCCATCTGCCAGTGCAGAAGATACAAGAAAGGAGGGTTCCATCCCTGGATTGGCTAGATCCCCTGGAGGAGGACACGGCAACCCACTTCAGTATTCTTGCCCAGAGAATCCCATGGACAGAGGAGCCTGGAGGGCTAGAGTCCGTACGGTTGCAGGAAGTTGACATGACTGAAGCAAGTTAGCACATAAGAAAGTGTATTATGCTTATTTTTCTATAGTTTATATTAATATTTAAGGAAAATAATGCCACCTACATAATAACATAATTTCTTGGTAAGTCCCTTGGTTTACTCTTCCAAGTTGCTACCCCTCTTTCCTGTGATTAAGATCTAGAACTGCCACTTATAAGACAATCCAGATAATTTGGTGTTTCCTATATTTCAGGCATATAATAGGCTGAATTGAGTAGTTTAGAATATACATAGCCCCATGGTGTCTTGTCTCACCAACATTAATATATCTGTCCACTCACTTCCTTCCACATAAACACAGCAATTTAATAGATGGCCTTTCATGTTTTCCCTGTTCATTTTTCCTGCAAACTGTAGTTCTGTCTTTTGTATATACTTCCTTGTTTTTCTTATTGCCAGATGTCTTTGCTATTCAGGATTTTAGCTTAATTTGATTTTCACCTTTCACCTGTTTTCACCTCCCATCATCTACTTCTGCTTCCTATTTGCAGCCATTCCTGATCTGGTCACCAAACCATCTATCTCTTTTCTTTACAACCCAATGTTTCAAATGGATCATGCCCTAATAACTGGGGTTCCAGTGTCATTTAGTGTCATGAATGATTGCTGGAGATTTTTTTTTTTTTCATTTAACTATGCTGCTTTTTTTTTTTTTTTTTTTTTTTAACTATGCTGCTTCTTAAGTTTTACATTGTTGTTGGAGTCTAGTTGCTTTACAATGTTGTGTTAGTTTCTGCCGCAGAGCCAAGTTAATCAGCTATATGTATACACATATCCCTCCTTCTTGGATTCCCTTCCCACTTAATGGTCACCACAGAGCCCTGTAGAGCTCCCGTGCTGCATGAACTAGTGATTTTATGTGTGTTTGTGTTGGTCACTCAGTCACGTCTGACTCTTTGCAACCCCATGGGCTGTAGCCCGCCAGGCTCCTCTGTCCATGGAATGCTGCAGGCAAGAAAACTGGAGTGGGTTGCCATTCGGTTCTCTAGGGATGTACCGGATCCAGAGATGGAACCCAGGTCTTCTGCATGGCAGGCAGATTCTTTACTGCCTGAGCTACCAGGGGAGCCCTATCTATTTTATACATAGTATCAACAGTGTATATATGTCAATCCGATCTCCCCATCCATCCCACACCCTCTTTTCCCCCTTTGGTGTCCATACATCTGTTCTCTATATCTGTGTCTCTATTTATGCTTTACACATAGGTTCATATGTACCTTTTTTTTTCTTTTTTTGTTAGATTCCATGTATACTGACTATGCTTTTAAAGCCTTTGTTTATTTGTCCATGAATATCTGATGAGTGACAGGAGGCATTGGTGAAAAGCACAAGTAGTAGAATGAAACTTCAGGAGATGTTTCTTATGTATGTTTCCAAATGTTATATAACTTGTGAATGAAAAGATCCATAGTCTCAAATAATATAGCACTTTGAACTGAACTGAGAATTCTGCCTGGTCATAGTCTAAATTTCTGAAATCTCAGCCATCATGTTCAAGTTAGTGACTCCCGGTTGGCCTAATTGCTTAAAATCAATATTCTGTTAAGTATTTTTCCTGCCTAATTTTTGAGATGCCCCATGAAAGATCATTGTTGGAACTTTTACATTTCTTTACTTGGGAAAAAATATAGTTAAGTGATATGAAATGCTGTTCTGATGCTCCAAAGAGAATTAGCTAAAAGTTAAATCTTAATTGGGAAGTGAGAGGTGGGATAGGAATGGTGGCAAAAAAAGAACATGAGCCTGGGATATCTCTCTGCCCCTTTCTTGCATTGCACTCTGTGTTAATCTTTGCTCAGAACTCATCAGTTCTTAACTGAGTGAATTGTTACAGTTACTTATTAGGCTTAAGTAACCAACACAGAAACCTCATGGAAAACCACAGGAGCAAAAGGAACTACTAAATAGCATTATATAGCATTAGATAGCATGCTATTAGGAGAAATAGCATTAGATAGAACCATGTCATTTGCGAAAAGTTAAACAAAATCTAAAAGCAAAGCCCAAGAGAATTTTCTAACACAATGATAATAAAAGATAATTATATTCACCTGATATATTTCAACAAATCAGTTGTATGTGTTTTAAAAAACCCTACACTTCTCACTGTGTGAAAAGTATTGATATATCCTAGGAAAAATTTATTTTGCTAAGGAACCATGGGAAATTGTAGCATAGTCCACATCTCTTAAAATAGACTGCCAGCAAATGACAATATAATGAGAAAAAAGATTAGTTTCTGAATTTCAAGACATAAATGTTTTCTTCTCCATATTTTATTCCACGTTAGCAAGGAGTCACTCAAAGATTCCCTCTCAAAGGAATCTTTGAGGCCTTTATTTTTCCCCCTATTGAATGGATGGGGAGAAAATTGTTCTCCAGTGACCAGACAGGGATGGTTTAACGGTCTAGGTGAAACTAATTTAAACATTATTGCTATGACCATACATCCCCTCAGGAGAATAGTGAATTTGCATACTTGGGCAAAGTGTTGTTGACTAATAAAATATAGACACTGATATAAACATGTAGAGGTCAGGAGGCATCTTATGCAGCAACAGAGAAAGCTGTTTACAAGTTTTCTCTGAATCTATTTTGATTTAAGAACCTATGAAGTACAACAAACTATTATTTAACACTAAAATGAAAGAGCTATCAAGCCATGAAATGCACCTTAAATGTCTGCTGCTAAGTCAAAGAAGCCAGTCTGAAAAGGATATGTACTAAATTATTCCAAACTCTATGACATTCTGGAAAAGGGAAAACTAGGAAAGTAGTCAAAAGATCAGTGATTGCCAGAGGTTTTGGAGGCATTGGGAATGTATAGGGAATTTTGGTGGAGGTAGAACATTCTACTTGATATTCTCATGGTGGATACAAGTCATGTTTTTCAAAACCCATAGAATACACAGTATCAGAATGGATCCAAATGTAAACTGTGTGGGTTGTGTGTTAGCCGCTCAGTAGTGTCTGACTCTTTGCAACCCCATGGACTATAGCCCACCAGGCTCCTCTGTTCATGGAATTCTCCAGGCTAGAATATTGGAGTGGTTAGCCATGCCCTTCTCCAGGAGATCTTCTCGACCCAGGAATCAAAACCAAGTCTCCTGCGTTGCAGGCAGATTCTTTACTGTCTGAGCCACCCTAATGTGAAACTATGCACTTTAGTTAATAATAATGTATCAATATTGATATTGGCTCATCAGTTATAATAAGTGTACCACACTAGTGCAAGATGTTAATAAGAGGGGGAACCTGTTTGAGTGCCAGGGGTATATGGGAACTCTCTGGACTTCCTGGGCACATTTCTATAAATCTAAGGCTACTCAAAAAGTGAAGTCTATTAACTAAAAATATTATAATAATATTTGTAATAAAATAAAAATATATGAAGAAGCTGAAATATTCAAATGCAAGGGTCAGGACAAAGTGCATTCCTATTAGCAATAAATCTCTTGATAGGATCAGCCTAAACCTTATCACTAATAATGTATTTATAAGAAATATCTTGGCAGAAGATGAACAAAACAGGCCTCAAGGAGAATTATGGGGATGAATTAAGAAGTGAACATATTTTAGAGAGAAAATATACAGAAGTAAGGGCTTCCCGGGTGGCACAGTGATAAACAACCAACCTGCCAATGCAGGAGACACAAGAGACATGGGTTTGATCCCTGGGTTGGAAAGATACCCTGGAGTAGGAAATGGCTACCCACTCCAGTATTCTTACCTGGAAAATTCCATGGACAGAGGAGTCTGGCGGGCTACAGTCCATGGGGTCAGACTGAGCGGCTGAGCGCGTGCACACACACACACACACACACACACACACACACACACACACACACAGAAGTAAATCCTTCCAAAGTTTTGCATTAGAGAAATTTTAAGGAATGCTTCTTTGCATTTGAATGACAGTATATACATTGTTTAATTATAAAGACAAAGTTTAGAAGGGACCATGAGGAGAAGGCATAGTTAAACTATAGGAGGAGGATTAGTAAAGAATAATTTTGTTCTAAAAAAAAAAATGACCTCTTTCAGTATTGTCTTTTGATATCATTTATTAGTTTTCCCTGATTTAGAAGTTATTTACGCTCACAGTGGAAAAATTGGAAAATTTGGAGGAAAACATTATAGAAAGCATATATCTCATATGATCATTTCACACAAATATATTCAGTATCTACATTTTGGTTGCAGAAGGGCATGGCAACTCATTCCAGTATTCTTGACTGGGAAATCTCATGGACAGAGGAGGCTGGTGGGCTACAGTCCATAGAGTCTCAAAGAGTTGGACACGACTAAAGCAACTTGGCATGCCTGCATGCTACATTTTGGTATATGTTCTTTCAAACTTCTTTTTCACACTTTTATTTATTCATTATATTTCCTCCCTGTTTAGAAAAATGTTTGACTGTATTCCTGATTGACTTCCCCAGAACTACAGTAATAACTTATTGCAAACTTGATGGCTTCAAACAACAGAAATACCTTCTCTCACAGTTCTGGGGGCGAGAAGCCTGGAATCCAGGTGTTAGCAGGCCTGTGCTTCCTGTGGAGCTCTAGAAAACAATACTTCCTTGCCTCTTCCAGTTCCTGGTGGCCCCTGCCCTTTCTTTTTTGCAGATGCATCAGTTCAGTCTCTCCCTGCGTTTTCATGTGGCCTCCTCTTCCTCTTCCCGTGTGTCTCTTATAAGGACACTGGCCATTTAATTAGGGCCACCTGGAAGTCTGGAGTAATCTCATCTAGAGATCTTAAACTTACTTACCTCTGCAAAGATACTTTTTCCAAGTAAAGTCATATTCACAGGTTCTGGAGATTAGGATATGAGCATATATTTGGGGGCAGGGAAAGACTGCTATTTAACGTACTGCACCAGCTTTGATTTTAGTTTGATTTTCCTTCTGTGTTAAAATTCTTGTGATAACATATCTCATTGGTTCAAGATTGCCCACTTTTTGCTTTTTTCATCTCTACAATTCACATGCATTTTACAGAGGATGAGATGGTTAGATAGCATCACCAACTCAATGGACATGAATTTGAGCAAACCTTGGGAGATAGTGGAGGATAGAGGAGCCTGGTATGCTGCAGTCCATGAAGTTGCAAAGAATTAGACATGAATTAGCAACTGAACAACAACAACCACCATATTTTATTTATCTATTCATATGTTGATGTACATTTAGCTTATTTGTATATGTTGTCTTTTTTGAGTAATACTGCAATGAACATAGGAGTGCAGGGGTCTCTCTGAGACCCTGATTTCAATTTATTTGGCTAAATATCCAGAAATGGATTATATGGTTGTTGTTGTATTATATGGTAGTTCCATTTTTGAGGAACCTCCATATTGTTTTCCATAATGAGTGTATTGATTTATTTTCCCATCAGCAGTGTACCAGGGTATCCTTTTCTCTAAATCCTTGTCAACACTTGTTATCTTTTGTTTTATTGATAGTAAACAGGTGTGAGATGATATCTCATTTTGGTTTGATTTGTATTTCTATGAAAGTTAGTGAAGTTGAGCTGCCAGGCTTCTCTGTCCATGGAATTCTCCAGGCAAGAATACTGGAGTGAGTAGCCATTCCCTTCTCCAGGGGATCTTCCCAACCCAGGACTTGAACCTGAGTCTCTTGCATTGCAGGCAGATTCTTCAACGTCTGAACCCCTAGGGAAGCCCAGCTTTTCATATACCTGTTGTTAATTTGTAGGTCTTGTCTGGGAAAATGTTTCTTCAGGTTCTTTGCCCATTTTAAAAAACGTATTTTTCCCTAGTTTTATTGAGAAATAATTGGCATA
Organism: Cervus elaphus; assembly: GCF_910594005.1. NCBI lineage: Eukaryota > Metazoa > Chordata > Mammalia > Artiodactyla > Cervidae > Cervus > Cervus elaphus. Next base: position 24,363,716 of record NC_057842.1, on the reverse strand, counting down.
CATCACTGTGTAAGTTTTGCCCACTTTAAAATCAGATTGTGTGTCTCTGACATATCTTGCACATTACCTTTTTATCAAATAAATGGTTCGCAAATATTTTCTCCCATTCAGCATGTTGTTTGTCATTTTCATGACTGTTTCCTTTGCTGTACAGAGCTTTTTAATTTGATGTTGTCCAACTTGTTTATTTTTGCTTTTGTTGCCTATGCTTTGGTGTAATACATATCCAAAAAATCATTGTCAAGGCAAATGTAAAGGAGCTTTTTCCAATGTTTCCTTTAAAAAGTTTTACAGTTTCAGGTCTTACATTTAAGTCTTTAAAATATTTTGAGTTGATTTTTTGTGTACAGTGTAAGATAAGGGTTCAATTTCATTCTTTTGCATGTGAGTATTCAGTTTTCCCAGAACCATTTATTAAAGAGACTATCTTTCTCCTTTGTGTGTTCTTGGTATGCTTGTTGAAGATTTAATTGACTTTCTGTAGGTGGTTTTACACTGGGAATCTATTCTGTTCCATTGATCTATATGTCTTTTTTTTTTTTTTTTTTAGTGTGCTTTCTTTTTTTTTTTTTTTTATTTCAACTACAGAGGGCAGGTCTTTATTCCCAATCCCGATCCCCCCTCCCACCTCCCTCTCCACCCGATTCCTCTGGGTCTTCCCAGTGCACCAGGCCGGAGCACTTGTCTCATGCATCCCACCTGGGCTGGTGATCTGTTTCACCATAGATAGTATACATGCTGTTCTTTTGAAATATCCCACCCTCACATTCTCCCACAAAGTTCAAAAGTCTGTTCTGTATTTCTGTGTCTCTTTTTCTGTTTTGCATATAGGGTTATCGTTATCACCTTTCTAAATTCCATATATATGTGTTAGTATGCTGTAATGTTCTTTATCTTTCTGGCTTACTTCACTCTGTATAATGGGCTCCAGCTTCATCCATCTCATTAGGACTGGTTCAAATGAATTCTTTTTAATGGCTGAGTAATATTCCATGGTGTATATGTACCACAGCTTCCTTATCCATTCATCTGCTGATGGGCATCTAGGTTGTTTCCATGTCCTGGCTATTATAAACAGTGCTGCGATGAACATTGGGGTGCATGTGTCTCTTTCAGATCTGGTTTCCTCCGTGTGTATGCCCAGAAGTGGGATTGCTGGGTCATATGGCAGTTCTATTTCCAGTTTTTTAAGGAATCTCCACACTGTTTTCCATAGCGGCTGTACTAGTTTGCATTCCCACCAACAGTGTAAGAGGGTTCCCTTTTCTCCACACCCTCTCCAGCATTTATTGCTTGTAGACTTTTGGATAGCAGCCATCCTGACTGGCGTGTAATGGTACCTCATTGTGGTTTTGATTTGCATTTCTCTGATAATGAGTGATGTTGAGCACCTTTTCATGTGTTTGTTAGCCATCTGTATGTCTTCTTTGGAGAAATGTCTGTTTAGTTCTTTGGCCCATTTTTTGATTGGGTCATTTATTTTTCTGGAATTGAGCTTCAGGAGTTGCTTGTATATTTTTGAGATTAATCCTTTGTTTGTTTCTTCATTTGCTATTATTTTCTCCCAATCTGAGGGCTGTCTTTTCACCTTACTTATAGTTTCCTTTGTAGTGCAAAAGCTTTTAAGTTTCATTAGGTCCCATTTGTTTAGTTTTGCTTTTATTTCCAATATTCTGGGAGGTGGGTCATAGAGGATCTTGCTGTGATTTATGTCGGAGAGTGTTTTGCCTACGTTCTCCTCTAGGAGTTTTATAGTTTCTGGTCTTACATTTAGATCTTTAATCCATTTTGAGTTTATTTTTGTGTATGGTGTTAGAAAGTGTTCTAGTTTCATTCTTTTACAAGTGGTTGACCAGTTTTCCCAGCACCACTTGTTAAAGAGGTTGTCTTTTTTCCATTGTATATCCTTGCCTCCTTTGTCAAAGATAAGGTGTCCATAGGTTCGTGGATTTATCTCTGGGCTTTCTATTCTGTTCCATTGATCTATATTTCTGTCTTTGTGCCAGTACCATACTGTCTTGATGACTGTGGCTTTGTAGTAGAGTCTGAAGAATCAATATTGTCAAAATGGCTATTCTACCCAAAGCAGTCTATAGATTCAATGCAATCCCTATCAAGCTACCAACGGTATTTTTCACAGAACTAGACCAAAGAATTTCACAATTTGTATGGAAATATATGTCTCTTTTTATGTCAGCACCATACTGTTTCAATCATTATAGCTTTGCAACATAATTTGAAACCGGGAAGTGAGATGCCTCTCATTTTGTTATTGCTTTTCTTCTTTGGCTACTCTGTTTTTTTTTTTTTTTTTCTTTTTGGTAGTTCCAAATAAAGTTTATGATTGCTTTTTCTATTTGTGTAGAAAATTCCACTAGAATTTTGATAGGGATGGCATTAAGTCTGTAGAGTGCTTTGGATAGTATAGGCTGAATATCTTCAAGAGAAGTTCCATCAATTTATACTCATCAACAATTTGAAAACAGTTTTTGAATATTGAGTATTTTTTAATTGCCCAGTAAAAATAAGCCAGGATTTTAATCTACATTTATTTGTTTGATTAGACTACTTGATAACTTCTTGTTTTTGTTATTTTATTTTTTTCCATTAAAAGATTAGTGTTTTTCTTTTAAATTTGTTATTAAGTATGATTTTCTGAATATCTACCAAATGTTTGTCAGATACCAACCCCTGCAAAGTAAAAACTATTTTCCCTAATTTCTTCATGAGGTAACTGATTTGTAGAAGTGGTTGATGTATTTTCTAAAAATATTAAGTTTATTAGTCTTTGAGAAATATTTTCTGGACTATTTCTAGGTTGAGAATTGCCTTTTTCCATTTGTTTATATTTCTTAGCATTCAAAAGTATTTTTGTTATTTTATTTGTTTAATGTGGTCACTGTTATTGAATTTTTTTCTGTAAACATTTTGCTTTGGAAAGCATTTCTTTCTCCCAAAAATATTTACTTCTACTTTTGTCATGCCTTTTTATAATTTGCATCTAATATTCTTTTTTTTATTTTTGGTTAGTCCAGCATTTTGTTGTCATTCTTATTGAATCATCCTGAATTAGGACCTAACTGGAGTTTTCCCAAATCACTGATTTTCCCAATACCTTTTAAAAGAGTATCTTTAATTTTTTGGCTTGTGATGTTTACTTAATGATGTATTGACTTTCATACATGCCAGGGCATCCTGTATAGATACTGCAGCTATTCTGTTTTTCTTCGTGATATGTTTTTAGTGATACCACATTGTTAATTATTGTAGGTTTAAAAATGCATTTAGTATTTTTTAGGGCAAGTATCTCCAGAGCATATTCTCCCTGTTTGTTCATTTCCACAATATTTCGTCTTCTCATCTAAGTTATTTTAAAAAATCAATTTGAGAGACTTCCCTGGTTGTCCAGTGGATAAGACTTCCAAGGCAGGGGAGATGGGTTTGATCCCTGATTGGGGAATTGTGATCCCACAACTTCGGCAGTGTGGTTAGTAAATAAATAAAAGTGATTTGATAATGACTTAAGAGGATGATAAGGAAAATACATGCTTACTACTTTTCCTAGCCAAATGTACTGTCTATTATTTTATTCAAAACATTGCTTATTGAGTGTGTGCTATGTGTGAGTCACTGTTTTGGTCACTAGGGATACAAACTTGAGCAAGACAATTATTTTCCTGCCCTGTCAAATTCCATTCACATTAGGAAGAATTATAATGGATGTGTTAATAAATACATCTAGACTATAATTTCAGGTAGTAATAAGAGCTGTGAAGAAAAATAAAGGGCTAGACAGTGAGTTGTTTCATAAAGGATGGCTGGGAAGGTCCTTTCTGAGGAGCTGACGTCTGAGCCTGAGGAGCCAGTGAGTGGCCTGAGGGAATTTGGAGGAAGCACAGGCGGAGAGAACGGCAGCTACGGGGACCGTGAGGAAGGACCGGGTATGGTGTGCCCGAAGTATGGCGCTGCTGCTTGAGTGACTAGAGTGGGCCCCGAACAGAGTGGACAGTGTGGAGGGCTAGAGAGAGAAACGGGAAGGAAAGTGAAGTCGCTCAGTCGTGTCCGACTCTTTGCGACCCTGTGGACTGTAGCCCGCCAGGCTCCTCTGTCCATGGAATTCTCCAGGCAAGAATACTGGAGTGGGTGGCCATTTCCTTCTCCAGGGGATCTTCCCAACCCAGGGATCGAACTCGTGTCTCCCACATTTCAAGCAGATGCTTTACCGTCTGAGCCACCAGGGAAGCAGAAATAAATGGGAGTAGGTATTTTATGGTTCCATAAGAGGGTTTCTCAGGTGGTTCTTGTGGAAAAATCTGCCTGCCAATGAAGGAGACACAAGAGACTCAGGTTTGATCCCTGGGTTGGGAAGATCCCCTGGAGGAGAGCGTGGCAACCCACTCCAGTATTCTTGCCTGGAAAATTCCATGGACTGAGGAGCCTGATGTACTACAGTCTGTGGGGTCACAACAAACTGGATACAATTGAACACACATACACACAAAGACATGCATTATAAAAAAAAAAAAGGAGCTTTGGTTTTATTTCAAATGTAATGGACGGGAAGTCATTGGAGTATCTAGAATAGGGAATTAACATGATATAATTTGTGTCTTCTGGGTAGAGGAGAGAAAGTCACTGAGAGCTGGCAGGAACTGTAGCTAGATTGGATGTGTGTGGAAGGATATAGTGAGATGGTAAGACAGAGCCCTGGGTGTTGAGCTGAGAGCCTGCACGATGGCGTGTTTACTGAGAAGAGAAGACCCTGGGCAGAGTTTCAATTGGCCATCTGAGTAGAGAGGTCGGGTACCTACCCTGTGGATCAGAAACTCAGCAAATATTGGAACTAGAGATCTGAATTGGGATGTCATCACCTTATAGATAGATGGAATTTAAAACCAAGGGCTCCATGAAGCCAACCAGAGAATGAGCATAGATACAGCCTGGACCCTGGTGAAGGGAAGGAAGTAAAATGAAGCAAGAGGGGAAGACTCAAGACCAATAAAGGGGGAGAGAGACAGCGGGGAGAGAGGCGAGTGCCACAGTGTTGCCAGGAGGAGGGTGTGATCAATCATGTAAATGTGGTCCGGAGGTCCCAGGAATGGATTTAACCAGGTTGCTTTCACTGGGGCTGAGCTAGAGAGAGAAAAACCTGCTTGGGGAATGGATTCGGGAGAGAATGGTTGGAGGTAGCAGGAAGAGAGCAGATAGAACACTACTCACAGAAATTTGCTATGAAGAGGAGCAGAGAAGTGAGGCTGGAGATGGCCTTATGATCACGGGTGGGGAGGAGAGGACTTTTTGATATTGGGCCTTTTATAGCTGATATACGGGATTAAAGTGCTGATGCCAGTGACCCAGGAGGGAAGAAGCAGCTCCTAGTGCAGGAGAGGTGGGGGCAGGCCTGCAGGAGCCCAAAAAGGCAAGTGACTGGAATCTGTAATACATACAGAAGGTTAGGCTTCGGGCAGGAGAATGGGTGTTTTTATTTAAGTGAAGTCATCTCCTTTTCCAGCAACTCAGATATGGAGTTTATTCAGGAGTCCACACTGTCCCTTACTGCTTATCCAGGTGTTTATGATTTTATACAGGTTATTTAATCTGGGAATAAAAGAGACATGCATTAATTGGCAAACCTGCAAACTTTCTATGACAGATTCGTTTAAATGACCTTTTGGCAAAACTGAAAAAATAAAAAAAATCCTTCCAATCAGCCTGTTAAATGCAACTGGTTGCATCCAACTGAGCCCGGTAGGTGTCTGCTGACTCGTCAGTCCACATTTTCCCATATTCAGCTCACATGTCCAGTTTATTATCTCTACTTGAATGTGGGCTTCCCCTATGGCTCAGCTGGTAAAGAATCCACCTGCAATGTGGGAGACCTGGGTTCAATCCCTGGGTTGGGAAGATCCCCTGGAGAAGGGAAAGGCTACCCACTCCAGTATTCTGTCCTGGAGAATTCCATGGACTGTATCCATGGGGTCACAAAGAGTCGGACACGACTGAGAGACTTTCACTGTACTTGAATGTGCTACCAGAATATAGGGGGCACCCAAGGGGAAACAAACAACAGATGGTTACAGTTCGTGGAAAGCATCTGATCTGATCTGCATCCCTGGAAACCAAGCACCAGGGGAGTGCCACCCTTCAGCACATGCAGCGCAGCCTTGGCAGCAGGGAGTGCCAGACTTTTCTTCTTTTTATTTAATGATCATATTCTTTTTTTTTTTTTTCAGTTAATACTGAAAATTTGTATTTTTTAAAGTTAATTAATTAACTTATTTTAATTGGAGGCTAATTACTTAACAATATTGTGGTGGTTTTTACCATACATCAACATGAATCAGCCACGGGTGTACATGTGTCCCCCCATCCTAAACCCCCTCCCACCTCCCTCCACACCCCATCCCTCTGGATTGTCCCAGAGCATCAGCTTAAATGCCCTGCTTCATGTGTCGAATTTGCACTGTTCATCTATATATTCTTAAAGGAATATCCTGGTGGCTCAGATGGTAAAGAATCTGCCTGCAGTTCAGGAGTTGTGAGTTCGATCCCTGGGTCAGGAAGATCCCCTGGAGAAGGGACTGGCTACCCACTCCAGTATTCTTGCCTGGAGAATCACATGGGCAGAGGAACCTGGTGGGCTACAGTCCATGGGGTTGTGAATAGTCAGTCATGACTGAGCAACTGACACTTTCATATTCTTAAAAAATGATTGTTGCCAGGAATTTTATTACTAATATAATAAAATATTTAATATATTAATAATAATTAATATAACATGAGTACTTATATTAACACTTCCACTTTGTGGTAGATCTTGTCCTACATGGATTAAATTGGGGGTGGAGGGGCACAGAATAGAGTCCTAATGAAATAGTGTCTTTGTTACTAAACTTGATTGTCATGGGATGCAACACCAGGTAACCTGGCTGGAATCAGATCATGTGGGTCCTCTAGAATGATTATCAGAATTATTCTCAGAAATCTCATTAGCATATGTTAATTTGCTGGCTGTGTCTCTTTGAGGCTCCCTAACATGTTTCTGATTGTTAAAAAAAATTTGAGTGAAAGTGATACTTGATGCACTTAAATTTTTTTTATTGAACTGTAGTTGATTTACAATGTTTTGTTAGTTTTGGGAGTACAGCAAAGTGATTCAGTGCATATTATAGGTTTTTACATTATAGGTTATTTTACATTACATTACATTATATTACATTTTACATTTACATTACATTATATATACATTATATTACAGTATAGGTTATTACAAGATATTGAATATAGTCCCTTATGCTTTACAGTGAGTCCTTGTTGATTATCTATTTTATATATAACAGTATGCATGCTTTAATCCCATACTTCTAATTTATCCGTCCTTCCTTTTCCCCTCTGGTAAACTTTTCTATGTCTGTGAGTCTATTTCTGTTTTGCAGGTACGTTCATTTGTGTCATATTTTAGATTTCATATGCAAGTGATACTATATATTTGTCTTTTTATGTCTGATTTTCTTCACTTAGTAGCATGATCTCTAGGGCCACTAGTGTTGCTGCAAATGCCATTAGTTCATTCTTTTTTATGGCTGAGTAATATTCCATTTTGTATATGTAACACATCCTCTTAATCTGTTCCTCTGTTGATGGACATTTAAGTTGCTTCCATGTCTTGGCTATTGACAATAATACTGTTGTAAACATTAGGGTGAATGTATCTTTTTGAAATAGTTTTCTCCAGATATATGCCCAAGAGTGGGATCACTGGATCATATAGTAACTATATTTTTAGATTTTTAAGGAACTTTCATACTGTTCTACACAGTGACTGCACCAACTTACATTCCCACCAATGCAGGAGGGTTCCCTTTTCTCCCTTTTTAGATTCTTTTCCCATTAAGAATACTGAGTAGATTTCCCTGTGCTACACAGTAAGTCCTTGTTGATTCTCTGTTTTATATATAGTAGTGTGTATGTGTCAATCTCTCCCAATTTATCCCTCCTCGCCCTATCCTTTGGTAAGCGTATGTCTGATTTCTGCCTCAGTGACTATTTCTGTTTTTTTTTTTTTTAAAGACGCTTTTCACATGGAGGTCATTACAGAGTGTTGAGTAGAGTTCCCTGTATTTTCCCCTTTGTGACCCTCTTCTTGAAGCTGGTGACGGCATCAGCACTCAGGGTCAGGCTAACCCTCCAGTTGTTATCATGGGGATTGATGGCAAGTCTTAGAGGGGAAATTTAGCAAATCCCAACTTCTCAACAACTTCTTCTCTGTGAGAGTGGTCAGAATTGCTTCCTGATATGATGGCTGTGACCATCTCAGCAGGTACCTGGTAAGAAATTCATTCCCTTGCCTCCTAACTGCACTGGGTCTCTTGAACAATGTCCAGAGGAGTCCAAGAGTCTTCTGGGGTTTCTCCACTCCCACCACAATCAGACAGCCATTGAGAAGCTGAAATCTATGCCTAAGAAAGACTCAAAATATCAGCAGAAAGTCATAGAAATGCACATTTCTTACAGGAAAATAAAAGCATCCTAAGAGCAAAATTCAGACTTAAATTGAAGAAAGTAGGGAAAACCACTAGACCATTCAGGTATGAACTAAATCAGGTTCCTTACAATTATACAGTGGAGATGACAAATAGATTCAAGGGATTAGATCAGGCAGACCAAATGCCAAAAGAACTATGGACAGAAGTTCATAACATTATATGGGAGGCGGTGATCAAAATCACCCCTAAGAAGAAATAGGTGAGAAAAGAAGAGAAGTGAAAGGCAAAGGAGAAAAAGAAAGATATTCCCACTTGAATGCAGAGTTCCAAAGAATAGCAAGGAGAGATAAGAATGCCTTCCTCAGTGATTGGTGCAAAGAAATAGAGGAAAACAATGGAATGGGAAAGAATAGAGATCTCTTCAAGAAAGTTAGAGATACCAAGGGAACATTTCATGCAAAGATGGGCACAATAAAGGACAGAAATGGTATGGACCTAACAGAAGCAGAAGATTTTAAGAAGAGGTGGCAAGAATACACAGAAGAACCGTACAAAAAAGATTTTTAGGACCCAGATAACCACGATGGTATGATCACTCACCTAGAGCCAGACACCCTATAATGTGAAGTCAAGTGCGTCTTAGGAAGCATCACTCTGAACAAAGCTAGTGGAGGTGATGAAATTCCAGTTGAGCTATTTCAAATCTTAAAAGATGATGCTGTGAAAGTGCTGCACCAATATGCCAGCAAATTTGGACAACTCAGCAGTGGCCACAGTACTGGAAAAGGTCAGTTTTCATTCCAATCTCAAAGAAAGGAAAGCCAAAGAATGTTCAAACTCCCACAGAATTGCACTCATCTCACATGCCAGCACAGTAATGCTCAAAATTCTCCAAGTGAGGCTTCAACAGTGTATGAACTATGAACTTTTGGATGTTCAACCTGGATTTAGAAAAGGCAGAGAAATCAGAGATCAAATTGCCGACATCCACTGGATCATAGAAAAAGCAAAAGAATTCCAGAAAAACATCTACTTCTGCTTCATTGACTATTCTAAAACCTTTGTGTGGATTGCAGCTAACTGTGGAAAATTCTTAAAGAGATGAGAATACCAGACCACCTAAACTGCTTCCTGAGAAATCTGTGTGCAGGTCAAGAAGCAACAGTTAGAACCAGACATGGAACAACAGACTGGTTCAAAATTGGGGAAGGAGTATGTCAAGGCTGTATCTTGTCACCTTGCTTATCTAACTTATATGCAGGGTGCATCATGTGAAATGCCGGGCTGCATGAAACACAAGCTGGAATCAAGATTGCCAGGAGAAATATCAATAACCTCAGATATGCAGATGAGAGCACTCTTATGGCAGAAAGTGAAGAGGAACTAAAGAGCCTCTTGATGAAAGTGAGAGAGGAGAGTGAAAAAGTTGGCTTAAAACTCAACATTCAGAAAACTAAGATCATGGCATCTGGTCCCTTCACTTCATGGCAAATAGATGGGGAAACAATGGAAACACTGACAGATTTTATTTTCTTCGGCTCCAAAATCACGGTAGATGTTGACTGCAACCATGAAGTTAAAAGACACTTCCTTCTTGATAGAAAAGGTATGACAAACCTAGACACATATTAAAAAGCAGAGACATTACTTTAGCGACAAAGGTCATATAGTCAAAGCTATGGTTTTTCCAGTAGTCATGCATGGATGTGAGAATTGGACCATAAGGACAAGCTGAGCACTGAAGAATTGATGCTTTTGAAAGAAAACTCTTGAGATTCCCTTGGACTTCAAGGAGATCAAGTAAGTCAATTCTAAAGGAAATCAGTCCTGAATATTCATTGGAAGGACTGATGCTGAAGTTGAAGCTCTGATTCTTTGGCTACCTGATGGGAAGAAGTGACTCACTGGAAAAGACCCTGATGCTGGGAAAGATTGAAGACAGGAGGAGAAGGGGACAACAGAGGATGAGATGGTTGGATGGCATCACAGACTGGATGACATGAGTTTGAGCAAGCTCCAGGAGTTGATGATGAGCAGAGAAGCCTGGCATGCTGCAGTCCATGGGGTAGCAAATAGTTGGACATGACTGAGTGGCTGAACTTGAGATGTTCAAACCTCAGAATGACTTATAGCCATTGTTATTAGCTGTTTTCCCCTGAGGACAACTGGGAGGTCCTGGGAATAGGTAGGGTGACCTTTTGTCTTGATACACCAAGGACCTGGGAATAGGTAGGGTGACCTTTTGTCTTGATACACCAAGTCTCCTTCTTATTATTATCTCTAGTAGGAGATGTGCTACTGCCTGGAGCTGTGGATCATGCTTGACCTTCATGCTCAGTTGTATCTGACTCTTTGTGAGCCCCTGAACTATAGCCTCTCAGACTCCTTGGTCCATGGAATTTTCCAGGGAAGAATACTGGAGTGGGTTGCTGTTTCTTCCTCCAGGGCATTTTCTGGACCCAGGGGTTGAACCCGTGTCTCTTTTGTCTCCTGCATTGGCAGGTGGATTCTTCATCACTTGCACCACCTGGCAAGACCATAGATTAGGCAACTATTAGTCCTTAAGTGCAGTATTGGAACTGGATTCCAATACCAAATGACTTCTAGAAGTATTCAAATGTATTTCCAAATATCAACAGAATTATCTAGCTAAAAGGCATTGTCTTATTGACCTGGTGTTAGGTAAGGAGAGCTAACATTTGCTAAGAATCTGCTGGCATTGTCCCTGAGCTTCATATATGTTCTTTTATTTCATTCTGTCAATACTTTCTTTATACATAAGAATCCTGTCACATGCCAGGCCTTGGGTAAAGCCCTCAGATATACCACTGAGCAAGGTGGACAAACTGCCTGCAGATTCAGAGCTTACAATCCTTTGAAGTAAATAGTAAAGATCAAATTAATAGTATCCATTGATTGATTCTCAATTTACAGTAAGCATTTGGCTTATTACCACTTCAAAAATGAGGGGAGCAAGTCTTATGGGGTGAAGTATTAAGATTTGAACCTAGGTCTTGTTGTCCCTTCTGCAGATAGTTTGAATCCCACATCTGCTAGTCAACAACTATGTAATCCTGAGAAAGTGACTTCATCTCTCTGAGTTCCTGAGATGATGAATGGCTACAGTAAGATTCCTCCCAGCATTTTCCATCTTCTGCCTTACCTGTTTTGCCCTTATTTTTTAAATGCTTCCCATCTTTCAAGTCTCAGTTTAATCATCACTTCTGAAGAAAGACTTACCTGATTGGCCATTTCAGCCCCCAAGAATCATCTGAGTGAAGATGTTTCATGATGCCTGGTGGCATTCCCATGTCATAGTACTAACTGTCTGCAATGTGCCTGCCTGTTTATCTTCTTTAAAGCAAAAAATAAAATAAAATAAAGTATGTAGCCTGAGGGGTCAACTGTCTTTCATCAAGCTCTCCTGCGGATAGGTAGTTACTGCATTCCCAAACTGGAATCCAGCTTGATTCTGCCATATTTGTGAAGGTCTGTCTGATTCTGGGACTGGTAAAAAGGCCTTTGAGTGAAAGCTCAGTAAAGAAGTTAGCCTGAAGCCAGAGCCGTGGCTAGAGAGGAAAGCGAGGCCAGGTTGCCAGCGACTGGGCAGGCAGGACTTTGCTGGGCAGTGCAAAGAGTCCTCCATCCCTGCCCAACACTCCTGGCACAGTCACCCAACACCTCAGCCCGCAGACTGATATATTTTTGATGAGGGAAAAGTTAGGGAAATCCTGGAGAGTCAAAACAGACAGAAGACACAGTTCTTCTATCCTGAATCAATGGGACTCTTTGGGCCAGTGCTTTGCCTTTCTGAAATCAGGGTCCAGTCTGGTGCAAATCAATATTTGCTGATGCATAATTTCAGGGAGCAAGCTTGTGTTTTCTATAGCAAGGTTGTCTTTTAATAAGATGACCAAGCACGACTTTATAAGGCAAACAAATGAAATAAAACCTTCCAGATGACTACTGGAAATGTTTCTTCTTCTTTTTTTTTTTAAACTCCAATACAGACCTTTCAGTGAAATGGCCTGACAGTTTTATGCGTTCCTTCCTGTTTAGCATGGCAGTGAAGGATGGAATTTGGGCTTCTTCTGTCTGAATTCAGGCCCACCATGGCCTGTTGAAGTCACTTTCTCAAAATAAAGACAGTCTTAAATAATAAACTTTGTTCCTCTCTTCACCTGTGATTTTTTTTTTAATTTAGAGATTATAAAAATATAAAACCAATGGATTATAATTGCTATGCTGACCAGAATATGGATTATCCTTGAAGTATGTATGAATGCATATAACGTATTGAAACTGGGACTGTATGGGGTGGAGTTGGTAGGGAGAGAAGTATAGAGTCTCCATGGGGAATTAGTGTCACTAAAAAATAAACTTTTAAGATTCTTCCTTTTACTCAGCTAAAGAGAAAATTAAATAAGATGTTCTAGACTGGCCAGAGCATGCCCTACATATAGGAAAGATCTAGGGTTTTTCGGCTAACCTTATGAATACTTACTGAAAGGATAGGTTTCCATCCATTTTTAAAAACAAACTGTATTTTTTAGAGAAGTTTTAGGTTCTAAATTAAGCAGAAAGTACACAGGATCGTCATATACTTCCTACCTTACATATGCAGGGCTCTCCCAGTCGATTCTCCCACAAGAGTGGTGCACTTGCTACAGTCAGTGAACCTACACCAATGTGTCATGGTCACTGAAAGTCCATAATTTACATTAGGGTTCATTCTTGGTGTCACACATTCTATAGGTTTTGACAAATGTATCGGCATCTTTTGGAAAAACCCAAATGAAATTTTGGTCAACCCAATATAAAGGTGTGTATCCACCTTTGTAATATCATACAGAATGTTTCACTGTCCTAAAAATCCCCTGTACTTGCCTGTTCATCCTTCCTTCCTCTCTGGCTCTTGATCTTTTTTACTGTCTCCGTGGTTTTCTAGAATCTCTTATGGGCCTCCCAGGTGGTGCTGGTGATAAAGAACCTGCCTGCCAATGCAGGAGATGTGAGAATGTCTTATAGTTGGAATTATACGGTAGGTAGTCTTTTCAGTTTAGCTTCTTTCTCTTAGTAAAATGCACTTCATATACTTCCATTTATTTTCTTGGTTTGATGGCTCATTTTTCTTTACCTCTGAATTCCACTGTCTGGATGTACCAGTTGATCCATTCACCTACTGAAGGGCATCTTATTTGCTTCCCAATTTCAGCAATTCTGAAAAAAAGTGCTATAAAACATCTGTGTGAAGGTTTTTATGTGGACATAAATTTTCAATTTACTTGGGTAAGTACCAAGACAGTTGCTGAGTCATATAATGAGTGTTTAATTTTGTTTGAAAAACTACCAACTTGTCTTCCAATGTGGCTGTACCATTTTGCAGTCCCACCAGCAGTGAATAGGAGTTCCTGTTGCTCCACATTGATGTCAGCATTTGATGCTGTTAGTGTTTTGGATTTTCACCATTCTAATAGGTAGGCGATTGTATCTCCTTGTTGGTTGTTTTTTTTTTTCCATCCAATTTTGAGAGCTACCTCTTCAGTGTGGGAGGGAAGCATGGGATTCAGACACCAGGAGTAACTGAGATTAGAGAAGGGGGAGCTGGCTGTGATGTTGGAGGTGGAACAGTGGGCAGTCTCAGTACCCCTGGGCTTCCTGAGTATTTCCTAAAACACAGTCGAGAGCCCAGGGAACTAAATGGAAGGTCAATTCCAAGTTATGGGAAAACTGGAAAAAACTATGAATACTTTATAACATACTCATTCCCTCAGCTTAGTGAAGCTATGTGTGACTTGATTGAGTGTGTGAAATGTGATGTGCATATTAGTTTAGAATTGGCATATTCTGAGCACACATCAGCTTTCCACAGTTTTACAGTTGCAGCACCAATGGACCTTTGCTCACAAGGATCTCAAACTATGTCTTCCATCACCTTGGAGGTTGATTTTATCAGTAGGCATCTCAACTGAATCCTTGCTATACCATTCCAATCATCAGGTGCAATCAGCCTAAGAGACTAAGGTCAGGGTCAGTCTATAAAATCAATGTGCCCCCTCTGTCTTTGCTACTTATCCTGAGGTGCAGAGTCCCTAGGCTGTCCTTTCACCGTGAGTGTGATAATGGCCTTGAGCAAAGTCAGTGTTACAGTGGAAAGAAAGAGGAATGAGTGGAAGGAAATCTCTCATTCATTCCCTGTCAACACTGCCTCTTCCCTATTGGCCATTTGTCCCTTTAAGGAAGGCTACCCTCCAAGCAGCTAACAGTGCATTCTTTTGTTCAGTCAAGTACTATACAGGCTCAGCTTTGACAGAAAGCTCACTTGGCCTTATGTTATAATGTACTTTTAAATTTTACAATCTCTGTCACCTCCATACCCATTTATATGTTTATGTAGACAGTCCTCACTTTGCAGGGTACTTTGTTACAGAGATGTGTGCATATTGAAATTTTGCCCTTGTTTCCAAGTATCTGAGATTTGATCTAAGAGTTTCATACTTCCCTGGGAAAATTGTCACTATGAGAAATAGACTTTCCCACCTTCTCAGGTCTAAACCAACCCATACTTGCATCCATCTACCATTGAGGAAGTGTCTGTTCCTCCCATGGGTCACAGCATCACCTGAACTCTCCATCCTACCTGAGGGGAAGAAAGAGTTACTATTTCAAAATATCCTCCATTTAACACTGTCATTGATTTGCCACTTTTTATGCCCTGTACTTGACACTTAGGACTTTACTGTCTTGGTTTTGAAACACTCTCTCTCCTGCTTTCCTTCTTTCCTCAGTTCATTATTGTTTTGTAATCTTGACTGGCTCCTTCTCCAGTTGTCTCATTTGGAGCAACTCAAGATTTGTGTCGTCTTTTCCATCTCTCACCTTTGTCCCTGAGTGATCTCACCAGCTCCCAAGGGAGTGCATGCTCTTGTTCTGATGATGCCCATGTTTCCACCTGAGGCCACATCTCTCTCTTGAGCTCCCGACTTTCACATCTCAGTGTCTCCTCACATGTCCCCGTGGATGTGTCTTCGATTCTGCAACTTAACATGTCCAGAGTGGAATTCTGGGCTTTCCCCCTTCTGTGTTCATCTTCTCAAACTCCCGCTCTTCTCCTTTCATGTAAAAAGCACTGCACTTTAGCAAGTTATTCAAGCCAAAATCTAAGAGTCCTTCCTTTCTCATAAACTAGAGAACACATACATTAGTAAGCCTTATGGATGCTACTTTGAAAATATATCTGAGACTCTTCTTTACTTCATGTCTGTGGACACCTTCTCAGCCCAGGCCTCCCCTGTCTCTTGCCTCCATGAACAACATCAGCCTCTGGCTGGTTTCCCCACTTTCACTGTTCTGCCTCTCCCTCTCCCCCATAGATGCGTCCCCAACTCCACACAGAGCAGCAAAGGGGAAATTCTCAGTGATTATCTCATCACATTCTTCCCTTGCTTTTAAAATCCTGCAATGGCTCCCCTTATATTTAACATAAAACTCAGTCTTCCCCCCATGACCTAGAATATCCTCCATCATTGTGCTTAGCCCTTCAACCTTACTTCTTTTCACTCTTCCCTTCATCTGCTCAAACATCACTGCTATTATTTGGAAGAGGAGGGAAGATTTCTATTTTATAATAAATAATTGAGGCCCAACGTAACATTAAGTAAGTAGCAGAAAGGAGTTTCACCCTCAGCTCTGCTTTATTCTCTAGAGCTATGATCTTTGCACTACTCCATTTGGTGTAATATAAGGCAAATACAGAACAAAACAAAACCAAACCAAACAAACAAACCATCTCTGTGCTGTATAAAATCAAGAGTGTATTTAAGGAATTCATGTGATCAGACAAAGGAAAAACAGTTCTGAGTTCAGGGAAGTCTATCATTTACTCACTGGATCTTTCAGCACACTCTGAGACTCAGTTTCTTTATCTATAAAATGGGCATAATAAATTGACTTCATAGTGTGGGTGTAATGGTTAAATGATAATGCGTTGGCATGCATAGACTATCGTGGCACACAAAATCTGCTAGTTTCTCCCCCACGCCAACCCTGACCCCTCCTGTTTTTAGAAAAGCTTTTATATGTGTTTGGGGTGGGCTGGCCATCGTAAAATCTATGACTGTCCTTGCACAGCGATAGTAGAGACTGTCCCTCCATTATGGCTGTGACCACCAGCCCCTCTGAGTGAGCGCCTGCTCTGTGCCAGATGTTGCAATGGGTGCTTTACACACTTCATTTCCTTTAGCCTCTCAACACCTGAATTCAGGTTTCCTGGAAACTTTGGGAAGGTATTTCTTCAAGAAAATATTTCCATAGTCAAGCACATTTCATAAATGTTGAAAATTACATACTCCTCATGGAAAGTTAGTTATAATATGTAACTTGAACTAGAAAATTAAAGATCTTGAGCAGTCTTGTATAAACATCATTTCATTAACTTACATATCACAGGGGGAATCATCCCTCCAAGACTGGTGTTTGTTTGTTTGATGTTTGTGCTTAGCAACTGCTTACATTCTGCAGCTCCAGTGTTTCTTGGGATACATACTTTGTGCACTAGAGTTCTGTTTGTGCTGCTTAAGATCAAATGAAAGTTTGGTAAAATTTTGCTTCCCAACTGACATTATGTTCTTTTCTGCTTTCATCGTTGAGTATTATTCACTCTTATCGTCTCCATTCGTTTACAACTGTGATGGGTTTGTTTTCCTCTGCTATGAAATCTATTTCTGCCTTCTCTCATCACTGATCAGTCTGCTGCTCATTATAAAAGTCAGCATTTCTACAGACTGCGGAAGAAAAAAATCTGATCTAGAGAGAAAGAGGGAGGAAGGGAGAAAGGAAGGGAGGGAGAAAGCTGGAAATGAAAAAAAGGGAAGAGAGAGAGAGGGAGACACATGGGGGAGAAAAAGGGAGTGGGAAAAAAGAGAAGGAGAGAGGGGTTAACCTGTGTAGAATTTGGGGGAACACTTTGGGAGAAAAGGACTTTTAAAAAGTCTAAATTATATGAAATTAAGTAGATTCATTTTTGTTAGAATTTTTAGCCATAGCATCAAGTGTGAAAATAACAATGATTTATAGAATAGTAATATTTCCTTCAAAATTTATTTTTTCTTATGATATTACTTAAATTTTTTTTCAAAATTTGTTCACTTTTATACAGGATCTAATCATGTCTCAAGGCAGGAAAGGAATAATAAAATAGCATCATTTTTAAGGTGCTCTTTAGGACATGGATTTTGCCCTATTTTTGTTTAAATAAAGCAAAACCATGGCAGCATCTGGCACAGAATAAGTGTTCAATAAATAAATGAACTTCTGCACCATAAAAATAGGGCCATAAATCTTAAAACCACAACTGACATAAATCTGCTGCCTAAATATCTTTATTATGCCCAGTTTGTCATCTTTTTTAGAACTGAACTTGGGGTTCTTTTAGGTACAGTAAGAGGGTCCAAAGGTAGTCACTTTTATTATTATGCTTTTTAACTTTTAAAAAAAGCATCAGAACTTTGTTCTGATAATTTCTGGAAGGATGGTTATCACTAAACTGGTTTAAATTACTATTACTGAATTAAATTTATAAATTACTATTTATAAATCATTATTAGATTTGCACAGATATCAAGGTATTGTCTTAGTCCATCCAGGCTGTTATGAAAAAAAAAAAAAAACAATAGACTAGGTCTCTTAAACAATAAACATTGATTTCTCACAGTTCTGGAGGCTGGGAAGTCTAAGATCAAGGTTCCAGGGGATTTGGTGTTAGGTGAGGGTTGGCTTCATGCACTGTAGACAACCATCTTCTCATTGTAATCTCATCTGGTGGAAAGATAAATAAACCTACTAACCCCACAGGAGTCCACCTTCGTGAGCCAATCACCCCAAAAGCCTCACCTCCTAATTCTATCTCATTTG
Source organism: Cervus elaphus (assembly GCF_910594005.1). Lineage (NCBI taxonomy): Eukaryota > Metazoa > Chordata > Mammalia > Artiodactyla > Cervidae > Cervus > Cervus elaphus. The sequence goes on along the minus strand of NC_057842.1, from coordinate 24,345,318 downwards.
GGATTAGGATTCAACATATGAATTTGAAGGGGCATACAAATATTTAGTCCATAGCAAGACTCACATTTTCTCATGTTTTCTTAGGATTCTTCACCATGTTCTTACCTTCTTAGTATATCTCTTCTCATAATTATGTAAGTGCTAAGATTCTTTTTGTCCATACTTCCCAGGAGCTGGGCTTTCCATATGGCTCAGCAGTAGAGAATCCACCTGCCAATGCAGAAAACACAGGTTTGATCCCTGGGTTGGGAAGATCCTTTGGAGGAGGAAACGGCAACTCACTCCAGTACTCTTGCTGGGAAAATTCCATAGACAGAGGAGCCTGGCAGGCTACAGTCTATGCCAGGCTTCAAAGGGTTGCAAAGAGTCAGACACAACTCTGTGAGCAACTGAGCATATATCCAGGATGTATCAAAGAGAATGGCTAAATTAAGAAATTACCAGAAAATATATTCAATGAAGATCATTTAATAGTTAAAAAAAAAAATACTAATTTAGTTACTTTCACGGTTACATGGTTACTTATATGCATGGTACGTGGTATGTGGCCCACCTGGGCCGAGATATTCAGCCACACCTGAGTAGTGACTGTTTTCTTCCTGAGATGAGGTTATTCTTTTTGGTATTGAACTTAGTTCAGGAATGAGGAGAGGAACTGGTTGTAGTAAACAAAATAATGTAACTGTGAATGCAAATTTTTTTTTCCAAGATGGGGGTATAAATACAAATATAAAAAGGCCAGGTGTAAAACTTTCTAGCTTGAAAATCTAATTAACAATTACAGGCCTCCTTCAGGAACAATAGGGGCGAAAGAAAATGTGTTCAGATATGCTATATCTGCTTTGGTGGTAAAGCTGGCCAACCTCTGATAAGATTTGACATCTTCAATTGGACACACTGGAAACTTCATCTAACGAGTGTCTGTGGCAGCAATGGGAGTTGTCTGTGTGTATACATGTGTACTCTCCAGTGTGTGATCCATGAAACTCAGCAAAATAAAATTCAAAAACTAAGTCTAAGAAGGGTATTTGGCAGGCAGTTTGCTATTGCATACAGAGGTGACATTGACAAAATTCTGACCAGTCATTATGAGAGATCTGTATCATGCTTATAATTTTCGACTGAGCTGAAGAGTCACAGAGAGCCAGGGATGTTTAAGTCATCTGCTTTTAAGCACAAACTTGCTCACCCCAGCCTGGGAGTGGAAACCTGGCCAGCTTTGGCCGCCACTCCATTCATTGCCAAGGGTTTCTGTTAAAAGTCTTCTTTATGTTAAGCTGCTGTCTCTATCTCTCTCTCTGCAACTTTCATCACCCTCTGCCCTTTGGAGACACAAAGAACAAATTTAATTTCTGTTTTCTATGACAGCCAGCCGTTCAATTATTCATTCACTCATTCAACAGACCTTTATTGAGTCACAGCCATATGCAGGCACTGAGAATGCAAAGGTCAAAAATACCAAACCATGTTTCCAAGAATGCCCCAGTCTATGACATCTGTTACTGCCTTTTGCAGTTTCTGCGGTACAGGGCAATTCCTCATGTGTCCCCATGCTGGTCTTCCTTGCTACTTCTCTCTTTTGAATGAGTTGATCAAAGATCTTCAAAGTGGGAGCATGAGTGGGGACCAGCTGAAAATGATTCTATAGGAATTTCTTGACCAGAGCAAAGGGCACACACTGACATCTCTCCCTCAGGGAGCTCTGATGAGATGATGCAATCAAAGTCATCATCACATCACACATGACAGCAATGTTTTTTGTTTTCCATTTATTGAATTAAATCCAAAATCATCATCCCACCCCCAAGGCCCTGCCCAACCTAGGTGTATTATTTTATATTCTACTACTCCCCAGTGTGAACTTATGGTGTGTTTTCTTTCCTCTCTTTCTTTGCTAATTTGTTTCTCTTCCAAGAATACCCCCATGGTGGCTTGTTTCAAGGCTAAATGTTTAAAAAGGGTCATTTGATGCTTTTCCTGTTGTTGTTCTTCCTGAAACCTCCTCAGGAATTTTCCTGAAGTTGTTCCCTGTCATGTGGTAGGTCTAGAAGAGTGCCTGTCAGATTAGTTGGAGGCCTACTGTGGACCAGACTTGGCAAGGTATTGAATAGTATCTGTATCATCAGAATATAACTCAGAGTTCACACTTATCATCAACTAATCCTCACAGTAACTGTCTGAGAAAAGAGACAACTGATAAGTTTTAGACTAATACGGTCAATAAAACTGGGGTCCCCACTGCTTTCTTACTCTGTATCTGCTGATGTTTGTACTGCCTGAGTCTTATAGGTATTATAATACCGAGACACAAGAGACACAGGTTTGATCCCTGGGTCAAGAAGATCCCTTGGAAAATGAAATGACAACCCACTCCAGTATTCTTGCCTAGAAAACCCCATGAACAGAGGGGTCTACTAGGATCAGTTCAAAGTGTCGCAAAGAGTCAGACACAATTAAACAGCTAAGCACGTCATGTATGTTGCCAAAGAGGACTACCCTCTTTTAACGCCTAATCTTGAGTCCCTCTCAGAGAGGCAGCTGTCTCTGTTTAGAAAAACATGCTAACATTGCCTTAGGGGAAGATATGAAAGCATACTTTAGAAGCTAGTGAAATAAAGAAAAAAAGCTACTTAAGGCTACTGGGGGCCTGGCGTGCTGCGGTTCATGGGGTCGCAAAGAGTTGGACACGACTGAGCGACTGAACTGAACTGAACTGACTGAAGGCTAGCTACTTAAGGAGAATCGGGGCCTGAAGAGTGAGCAGAAGAAGGAAGAGAGGGGTGGAGAGGCAGGAAATAATGGGCAAGTGGAGAAATGGAAGAAAGGGAGCAGAAAAAAAATGGCTGAAGGACTTCTGAGCACAGGGATCTCTTCAATTCCACGGCCACGTTCTTTGCTGTTGGATTTTGAGGTCTAACACCCATTACCACAAACCTTCAGTGAAGTCTGCTGCCTCCAAATGCCTTGGTGTGTGGATGTTCCAGGTGAAATCAAGCACGGGGAACTTTACTGACTGTCTTAACAGTGCAGGGCAGGATGGCCGTGAGATAAGAAAGTTCTGCAAGAAAATGCCAGAATCAGAAATTAGCCTTAGAATACACACCCCATGGAATTAGTCCCATTTTATAAGAACTCTCAAAGGACGGGAGCAACCCCATCCAACATGTGGGTTACATTTACATTTCTGCCTGCCAACTAGACGTGAGGCAATTTGAGTGCAAAGGCTGTGGTTTCGATTTTGCAGTCCCTCAAGCCTCGTGCTCAGATTCCCTCACTGCCTGTTTTATTTTTCAGTTTCAAGTTCCACACTCAGCAGCTTTTGAGCTGCTATTCAAATGTTTATCATTTTCAGGGAAATTTCTCATTTGGTCCATATCTGAAATTTAAGGTCACTTTTTTGAGTATACTGTTTACACAAATATAGTATGTTTTTCATTAGTAACTGTGAAAAACACCCAAAGGTGCCATTTCCAATCAATTCTGATTTTCTTGTTATTTTATGTCACTTAGGTTAGTGTCAGTATTATTTTTCCTTGTTCAGCCAACCACAGAACTCAGGCATATATTTTATAGACAGGCTAACCTGAAACTTCTTCCCATCTAGACCTTCTTAGAAGTTATATTAGTTGAGGGAAAACAGTAGCAATAAAAAACCTACTTCCCAAATTGAGTGCTGAGTTAAGATATATATTGTAGGGTCACAATACATAATTTCGTGCTCTGTGATCTATTTCATTGTCAACCTGATTTTATTAAGTTTAAATTTGAGAATTAGTTGACCATCTACTTTCTGTAGTTATAAGAGTGACTGTAGTACTCATGTGGACAATGTAAAAGTGGAATTAATTTATTTATTAAAGTCAGAGATTTTTACTTCAGTGTTTCAATATATAAAATAAAATGTAGTGAAAGGACTGAATTGGTAAAACTTGTTTAAGGTAAGCCAAATATATCAACCCTCCTCACCAAGAAAGAATGACGAAATTTTCAATTCATGACTTCAAATCTATTTTCCATACGGAAATAATTTACATTTGTATCTGTATGAATCATTATTATATTTATATCCTACTTAGCAGAATACTGACTAGTGATCTGATGGTAAGAACAGTGGGCTATGAATCATGAACACTTAGGTCTGGCTGTGACCCTGCCTCTAATCAGCTGAATGAATTTGAACACCTTTCTAGATCTTAAGTTTTCTTAATGATAAGTGAGAAGGGGCTTTACAGTTTCTCTCAGCACTATTGACAGTTATAATTCTCAATAGTAGTTCCTCATGGAAATTAAAGTTATTTTCCAAATTTAAAAACGCTTCATGGCAAGGATTCCACTTAAAGGAAATATTTCCGAGCAGGCTGATAAAATATTGAAGCACTAAGCCAAGAAGTTTTACTGATTACAAAAGTAGACTTCGCTAGTTCTAGTGGTGTCTTATTTTCAGTGGGTCAAATGTATCACATATGCTGGAATTCCAATGCTTGACTAATGGGCCCATAATCTGCTATGAAGGACATTTATATATTCATTCATTTTGGTTGTTTTTATTCTACAATGAAAAACAAGGTTGCAGTGCCAAAGAGGACCACAGAAAGAACAGTACAAAGCTTCCGGTCCAGCAAAGCCATCCATCTTTGTCTTCTGCTTTGGTCCTCAAACCCTCCTTCCTCTGTGTTCAGATTTTCTTTTTGGCGCCTCAACCCTATTTATTCCCAAGTGCCTTATTCTTCTCTTTAGGGTTTAAAGAAATTGATCCAATTTCATCTTGTCTGGCCAACTTACCAGGAGAAGTTTTCCTAGAATAATTGCCTGGGAAGTCACTTCATTGTGGTGTGATTTTTCCTTCAGAAAAAATCCCTTTAGAAGCTTCCACTGGGAAGAAGCCCATTTCTCACAGACAAAGGACAGAAATAACCAGCGAGTGGATCTCCCAGAAGATCTATGTCTTCCGAAAGAGCGAGTAGATAAATTCTGAAGTTTAAGAAAGGAGGTGAAAGGATAATGGGTTAGGAATGGGGACATTTTATCTTGAAATATATAATCTTGAATGTAACTAGAAATTGAAACAGATCACCAGCCCAGGTGGGATGCATGAGACAAGTGCTCAGGCCTGGTGCACTGGGAAGACCCAGAGGAATCGGGTGGAGAGGGAGGTGGGAGGGGGGATCGGGATGGGGAATATGTGTAAATCTATGGCTGATTCATATCAATGTATGACAAAACCCACTGAAAAAGATAAATAAATAAATAAATAAAGGAGGAAAAAAAAATTTAGCCAGTGAAAAGCTTAAAATGATAGTTCAAAATGATGCATTTTGGCTTTCATAATGTTTGCATCTTTGCTTTTCAAAATTTAGTGAAGTAATATATTTATATATAAAATAAACTCTGCTGTTAGTATTTGGAGTGAGAGGAAGTCCGTAGAGTACTATTAGACAAGGATGCATTTTTACAAATTAGAGTTTAAGCATGGAAGGAAGTGATGAGAATAAGGAGTTCATTATTATATCTTCATTATGTGAGAGCCAACTTCCAAGATAGCGTGAAGATTTAATTTTTATACCCCAGCTTCATTCTGACCAGTGGCTTACTGTATTGATTGTATACATCCAAGAGGGGAGAAGCAATGCCAAAAGTTTGACCATTAATAACTGGGATCATGGCTAATTTGAGGAACAAAGATATTTTTATACAGATCAAGTTTTGGCATACATTACCTAATCACTTGCCTCCAACTTTTACTCTTTCTTGTTTGTGTGGACTTAGTCACTGATTTAACAATGTGTGCTCTTTTCTTCTTCTAACTGAAATATTTCCTTTCCAGAAACTTCAGGAAAAATTTCAGATATTCAAATAGTTCAGATTAGTACTTGAACATCTGTATCATTAGTTCTTGAAAATTAGTACTTGAACCAGGTTAATTCTCAGGGCTCTTAAGGAAGCACATGAAGTTTTTGGTGGAAAAGAGCATAATTTTTGGTTCACTGGAGGCCTGGGACTATTTAAAATCAGTTGTTGTGTTGCTTTGTTTCTTCTGATCCTGATAGTTGGATTAACAGGAAGCAGTATGGGGCCAAATCAAAAGTTATTTTTCATGTTTGGGTGGAACTAATGTGCCCATATTATTCAAGTCAATTTAATTCAATGATATCTGTTGTCATGCAGTAGGTCATCTTTGTAGGCTATGAAGAAGAAACATATGTAAAGCAAAATAATAGTGGATTAGTCATAACTCATTTGCAAATGTCTGAGACACAAAGTTTATGTCAAAGAAAGGTTTATTAGAAGGGTACTTGGTTCTTTAGCAATTAAAAGAAGTAGTTATAGGAGAAGACTTAATAAGTTGTGAGACAGAGACACAACTGGATCGTCTGAGCGTCAAGAGCAGAAAGAAGCAAGAACTTTACATCACCAGGACTTCTGTTACCCTTTCTTGTCTCTGCATCACTCTGTATCTTAGTCTTCCTTCCTTCAAAAGACCAGCCTAATCTACATGAAGTAGAAAATGGACATCAAAGCTTCCTAGTTCAGTGTTCCTACCACTAGTGTAGACTCATTCTTTTTTCTCAGTTCTAAGTCAAAAAGCCTATACAAGAACTCTCAGTGCCCAAGTGTGGATTATGTACCCTCTCTCTATATATGGAATCCCATGTGAAGGTAGGAGCATATACTGAGTCTGCAACTGACTTTAGGGTGCTTGGTTTTAGCAGCTTGTGTTTTAGTAGCCACATTAGGGTAGCTAACAAAGAGTTAGTCCTGTGGGAAAAGTGGGCAATGGAAATCAGACACATAGTGAGAGGTTAGACGAGCAGGAAAAAAATGCCTATTGAAAAGGAGAGATAGCCAAGGAATTTAATAATCTAAGCCTGAGCACCGCTGGCAAAAGGTCTCCCTTTAGAAATGGTAAACAATGGTCTACCCTGATCCAGTTTCAGTGATCAAATATATATATATTTTCACAGTTTAGAAAACTCAGTCTAAGCAACCAGTCTGAATCTGTCATCTTGGATATCTTGACAGAAGCAAGAGCAAATCTTCCCTTGATGGAAATACAAGTCAGGTCTTGCAAGATTCCCACAGATAGGGCACAGCTAAATATGAACTCGTGATCCAAAATTACAAATCATCAGAGGAAACTGCCAAACAGCAAAGTCAAAGAGAAGCTCTCAAAAGCAGTAAGACAAAAATCAGTTAATTCTAAAAGAAAGATAATTAGCATCACATCAAATTTCTCAACAGCACTAATAAAGATAGAAGACATTAAAATGATATTGTAAAAAGTGCTGAGAGGAAATATATGTCAACCCTGATTTGCATATCAGATTCAACCACAATTTAAAAGGAAGAAATTTATCTAAAAGGAAGTTATGATACTCAAACTGAAATGATAGACAAAAGGACAAATCTAATTAAATGTATAAACCTAAATTAATTAAGTAGTAATTATATGTGTTTACATATATATATGCTTACACATACATAAAAACAATAAAAGTCTCATGGGTGATAAAATAATTATTACATAATTAAAATGCTGGGCAGGGATAGCATAAATTTGGAGGAGAATGACAAGATTTAAACATTCTAAAGCCCGTGAATTAAAAAGAAGGTAGAAATATAGATAAACATCACATTTAATTTGTCTTAAATATTAATATTAAGTACAAAAGGAATAGAAAATTATGTAAATACAGTCATAATTTTAAAAATTAGTCTAATCCAAGAATATTAACAATCTTAAAAACAGAAATATTGAATAAATTATACTATTTAATTTAAATAATTTTCAAATTAGACAAAAATATATTTCTGTTATTATTTGTGTCATAAATAAAACATAAGTTATAGAAATACTGGCTATAAAGAATAGAAAAATATATAGCAATGAAATACTTACCAATGAGGTCCATGAAAGTGTGAAACTGAAATCGTTAATTGCTCAGTCATGTCCAATTCTTTGTGATCCCATGGACTATAGCCCACCAGGCTCCTCTTTCCATGGAATTCTCAAGAATTCTGGAGTGGGTAGCCATTCCCTGTCCAGGGGATCTTCCCAACCCAGGGACTGAACCTGGATCTCCTTCATTGTAGGTGGATTCTTTACCTTCTGAGCTACTAAGGAAGCCCAAAAAGCTCATATGGATCCCTTAATATTATACAAAATAGTCAGGAAAGCAAAAGCTTTATCAGAGCTACAAAATTTACAAGTGTTCTAATTTATCAGGAATATAAAACAACCAAGCTTGCATGTGCCTAGTAATATTAATCTCAAAGTGAAAATGAACAGAACTGGAATTAAAAAGGAGTATTGGTAAATACACTCTTGTGGTGGAAGATTTTAACACATCTCTCTAAGTAACTGATTGATTAAGAAGACCAAAAATTGGAAACAATACAGATGATTTCAATAATAATAATAAGCTTTCTTTAAAGTCCGTTTATAGAACTCTGCATCCTTCAACTGAGCCATAATTTTTTCTTTTGTATACATACAACAGTTATGAAAATTAGCCATATATTGTTATAAAATAAGCCTCTGTCAAAGAAGAAATATGAATGTCCCAGTATTATACAAGAAATCATATTCTTGTATATTTAAAACAAAAAATCCAACTCTAAATGATTAATATAGAAAAAAATTATAATAAAAGCTAGAGAATACTAAGAAGCAAATGATAAATAAATTATTTTTGGTACCTATCAAAATTTGTGGAATGCAGTTGAACTCTTGGTTAGAGAGAGACATATAGCTTTAGATGCTTACATGACAAAATGATAAAATTTAAATCTTGAAAAGCTAAGGGTATGTCTCAGTAGTTTGAAACAACAAAGTTAAAATGAACCTAAATCATTTTGTAGTCCTTTACAAGATAGACAGGTATGGCCACAAGACGAGAGTTTTAAGAGAAAACAGAGTTTGTTTTACTTAGAGGTCCTAGAGACTACACATGCAGGACCACATGGAAAGACACCAAGGTGGTCAGGAGGCAAGTGCCAGGGCAAGGTTTAGGCCACAGCCTTTACTGGGGGTTTTGTGGGAAATGCAGGCCAGACAGGGTGAAGAGTTTAGGACTAGCCATTTGAAAACTTTTGGAAGGGCTTTGGGCTCCTGAGAAATCTGTATGCAGGTCAAGAAGCCACAGTTAGAACTGGACATGGAAACACAGACTGGTTCCAAATCGGGAAAGGAGTACGTCAAGGCTGTATATTGTCACTCTGCTTATTTAACTTATATGCAGAGTACATCATGCTAAATGCCAGGCTGGATGAAGCACAAGCTGGAATCAAGATTGCCGGGAGAAATATCAATAACCTCAGATATGCAGATGACACCACCCTTATGGCAGAAAGTGAAGAAAAACTAAAGAGCCTCTTGATGAAAGTGTAAGAGGAGAGTTGGCTTAAAACTCAACATTCAGAAAACTAAGATCATGGCATCCAGTCCCATCACTTCATGGCAAATAGATGGGGAAACAGTGGAAACGGTGGCTGACTTTATTTTGGGGGCTCCAAAATCACTGCAGATGGTGACTGCAGCCAAGAAATTAAAAGATACTTGTTCCTTGGAAGAAAAGCTATGACCAACCTAGGCAGCATATTAAGAAGCAGAGACATTACTTTGCCAACAAAGGTCCATCTAATCAAAGCTTTGGTTTTTCCAGTAGTCATGTATGGATGTGAGAGTTGGACTATAAAGAAAACTGAGCACTGAAGAATTGATGCTTGTGAACTGTGGTGTTGGAGAAGGGACTCTTGAGAGTCCCTTGGACTCAAGGAGATCCAACCAGTCCATCCTAAAGGAGATCAGTCCTGGGTGTTCATTGGAAGGACTGATGCTGAAGCTGAAACTCCAATACTTTGGCCACCTCATGCGAAGAACCAACTCATTTGAAAAGACCCTGATGCTGGGAAAGATTGCAGGCAGGAGGAGAAGGGGATGATAGAGGATGAGATTGTTGGATGGCATCACCAACTCAATGGACATGAGTTTGAGTAAACTCCGGGAGTTGGTGATGGACAGGGAGGCCTGGCGTGCTGCAGTCCATGGGGTTGCAGAGAGTTGGACACGACCGAGCGACTGAATTGACTGACTGAACTTGGTCTACAGGAGTGGTTCCTTGTTGAGCTGAGTGGTTCCTGGACCTGGATGAGAAAGGCAGAGGAATATTGCCTCTGGGGTATAAGAACTGTATGAAGAAGTGTGGCTCTGTTGGTTAGTTTGCATATCAAGGACATGCTCCTTCCTGGGTCCTTTGCTATCTTTTAGAATCAGCTAATCCATCATAAAAAATATTTATAACATACAGTAGAAAGAAGGAAATAATAAGAATCAGGCATTCACAAAACAGATGAAAAAATATACTAAAAAGGATCAACAAAAGTGAAGAAACTAACACCAATTAAAGAACTCTGACAACTTTGATCAAGGCAAACACAATTAACATTTGGAATAAAGGGGAATAACTAAATATACTGGAGATGTTAGGTAACATGCAGCACAAACCTTAAGGTTGAAAAACTTGAAGACTGAGATAAACAGATCATTTTTTCTTAAATATGTCAAAATAGACTCAAGAATAAGCATAACACTGAAGTAAACCTATCATTATTTGAAAAGATGGAATCGACACTTGATAGTGTTATAGGCTATCACTTGTGGCATTGTTTTGGTTGTTTGGGAGTAGATATATTTTTGCAGAGAACTGGGTCCAAAGTGTGGTGGGGTCATGTATGTTGTATTAATTCTACTTTGGTTGGGGTTAGAGCTCAGGCGAGATTAGTGAGATTTTATTTCACACAAGTGGGAAAAATAGAATTTGAATCTATATTGAGGGATTAAATTTAGCCCACACTCTTGAGAGTTTTCTTCGTGCTACTAGTCTGATGTTTTTCCTCGTAAGTCAAGGCTGTGTAGGTGATAAATACCACAGGATATCTTTTTTTTGTTTGTTTTTAATAAACTTTGCTACCTCAAAGGAACCATGGATTAGGAAAAGACAGAAACTAACTCTCTGGATGCGATATATAGTTTTTCCTGGCTAGGCTGCAGTTGACTTTCACTTTTTCTCCAAAGGTTTGGACTTATGTGGGAGGGGGAGTAGGAAAAGTCAATATTCATATTTGCAGATTGTTTAAATTCCTCTTTCTCTGATGGGTTTGTTCATATTTTCTTCCTGTTTACTCCTAGGCTATTGATTCTTTATAATTTCTAGGATCTTTTACATTAGACATGTTAACCTTTCGTCTGTCAGTTACATTGAATATATTTTTCCAGTCCGTCAGTTGTAAACATTTCCCATAACATAAATTTATATGAAGTGTGTCAATGTTTTCCCCTTTATAGGTTTGGATTTTCTATTTTAAAAACTTTTCCTTCAAGAGAGGAACACAGTAACACAAGCACTGCCATAAAAAATCCTCAAGAGTATATTTTTGACTGAAAAAATTTTACCCTCATCCAGTATGTTGTACACATTGGAAATTTCTGCTTTTCATGACTGAAGTTTCTGTTTGTCACAATGGGAGTTGAATTATTTTTACCCGAAATTAAGCTCACAATTTTCAGATTTGGTCCAGTATCAAGGCAGGATATGTAAGAGGCATAGGTTTGGTCCCTGGGTGGGGAAGATCATCTGGAGAAGGGAATGGCTATCCACTCCAGTATTCTCGCCTGGAGAATCCCATGGACAGAGGAGCCTGGTGGGCTACAGTCCATGGGGTCCCCAAGAGTCAGACATGGCTTAAGTGACTTAGCACGAAGGCAAGATTTAAAGGGGTGATAGTCTATTCCTGTAATTTTTTTCCTTCTTTTTAAAAAATGTCACTGCGTAATACTGCTTCTTCTCCACTGACCTTATGGTACTAGTTTTCTCCCTGGCAATTTAGAAACGCTCCTGGGCAGAAAGCTGTAGGATTGTTTGTCTTCTTGAGTTGAAATAACAAGTGAAAGCTACAAAGTTTGGACTCATTTATCCCTGCAAGGCTTGCCTGCATTTATGGAGTCCATCTCATTTCAGTTTAAGGGCAACCCACTTGGAGGAAATGAGTCCAGACTTTGTAGCCTAAGAAAGTCAACTGAAGAGACACAGACTGTGACCCAGCAACACTTTGCACTTACCAGCTTCCTGAAAGGTGGTCCTTTCTGACTGATAGGATTCTATGAAAATAAATTATCTGACTCTTCAAATTCCTTTTTTCTCCCCATGGAATTTCTTTTGATTCTTAAATGCAAATTGGGTTTTACTTCACAAAATGTAACAGAAGAGCTAATTAAAATTTCTGCCAATTCTCTTTAATTCCACAGCATAGCTTTTCAAATAATGCATTTAGTTCATATTTTGAAACTGTAACCACTTGAGGGACCTTAATTTTTTTTTTTTTGGTTAAAGTTTGTTTATACTCATTTCTTTCAATATTTCAGGAGAGTATAATATTTAACCAAAGACAAAGAACATGATGCTTAGATTTTTTTCCTAAATTGGAATGAAAAACAGGGAACTGTATCAAGAGTGGTGTTTTCACACTGTATGTCATATTCCTCACTTTATAGTTCTTGTGAACAAGAGCTTTGCTAATCTGTCTGAACGCTTTGTTTGACAAGAACCATAGTATGCTCTGTGATGGATGGGAGAGGTCCAGGTGGATGTTGAGTCTCATTTGGATTTTGGTCTTTTCACAGCATGCTGTGAGGCTAAGTAGGGTAGATAATTTTCAAAACTATAGGATGATATGCAGTAAGCTTGAAGAGTCTTCTAGATTCCAATTATTAGACTATATTTGTGTAGTCTATCTTCCTCTCTTGGAAGGTTATAGTTTGACTTTCATAGCAGAATATGCTAGTTTTCCCAATATCCATTCTTCCCTTCTTTGTTAGAAATGGGAATCCTGATTTTTCACAAGGCCTCTTTCCTTCACGATAAAAGACTCCTTCTCACCACTTTCCTTGAATCTGGGAATGGCCAACCTATTTAATCAATAAGAAATAAGCATAAATGTTGCCTGTAAATTCCTAGAAGTCTTGTTAAAGGTAGGATTGGTTTTTACTTGCCCCTTTCCTTTATACACTACCTGGAAAAAGGGGGATATAGTTGGAGCTCTAGCATATTGCTTGAACTTTCAAAATGAAGACCATACGTTCAGCTGGAGCTGAGCTTTCATCTCTTATGTCTTTTATTGCATAAGAGATGAATAAACTTATATTTTGTTTAAGCCAGTTTTTTTTTCTTAAATATGCAAACATTCCTAACTATGTAGTAGGATTTGGTACTAGTAATGGAATACTGAAATTAAAAAAAAAAAAAGAGAGAAAATATAGCAATGGCATAGAAGAGGCAGTTGAGTAATAGATGGTGTAGATTCTGTACTCTAGAGAGCCATTGACCGTTGTAATGTCATAGTAGAACATTGACAAACTATCCTATTGGAAGTCATACCACCTGTGGACTGAAGTCAGACATAAGGGGGAAAGTTCAACAAATTGAGAATGTGAGAAAGTCTTCTCTGCTACACAATGCTTTTAGAGAAGTCTTAGGATAGAGACATTGCAACTGAATTTAGATGAGTATTTCAAGCAGAAATAGACCTACTGAAGATTTGCTTCTTTGCTGAAGAACTTCTCTACCTATGGTGCCAAACTGTCTTGATTGGGCGTCCCAGAATTTACACCCTCACAGGGGTGAAAAAGTCAATTGCTCCTGTATCCAAACTTAAGCAGTAGTGACAAAACTGAAGTCTTAGCTGGTGGTAAGATTGTGGCCCCTTAAAGGTCCTTGCTTGACCAGAGAATGGAATCCAGCCTTTGGTCAATATTTGAATTAAAGGTATAGTGTGTATTCATTTAGTAAATAGTAAATGAGCTCCTATAATATTCTTGACTGCCATTGAAATAGAAATAAAAAAGCAATCAAGGTAAGTGGGAAGTGACAGAGTGCCATTTTCAATAGGATTGATGGGATAGACCTCATTAAGAAGATGGCATTTACTTCAAGACTTGAAAGGGTTGAAGGAGTGAGTCCTATGGTTCTCTGGGCAGAATATTTTAGGGAGAGGGAATGGCTAGTAAGAAGGGTCCTGATTTGTACCAGGGCTCTGTAGAATGGTAGAGGTCAGTGTGATTAGAGCAAGCACAGAGGCTAAATGAGGTAGGGGCAGACCCTATATAACCTTGAGGACCACTATGATGATGTCAACTTTTGCTCAGGTTGTGAGCCTTTGAAGATTTTTGAACGGAGGGGCAAACTGATCTTATATATGTTTCCAAAGTGGATCCTATTACAGTTTTGAGAATAGTCAATAGAGAAGCAAGGGAAGTGAGATGAGTAGGGGACTACTGCAGGATCCAGAGGAAAGAGGATGGTAGTCTGTCCCAGAGTGTACCTGTGAAAGGGCCAAGAAGTGGTTGGAAGCTGCATATATTTTGAAGGTAGAAACTCCAATACTTTGGCCACCTTATGTGAAGAGCTGACTCATTTAAAAAGACCCTGATGCTGGGAAAGATTGAGGACAGGAGGAGAAGGGGACGACAGAGAATGAGACAGTTGGATGGCATCACTGACTCAATCGACATGAGTTTGGGTAAACTCTGGGAGTTGGTGATGGACAGGGAGGCCTGGCGTGCTGTGGTTCATGGGGTCACAAAGAGTTGGACACAACTGAGCAACTGAACTGAACTGAGACCAAGATGATTTTTTAGAATTTATCTCCCCTCCCAAACTTACTTTTCCCAGAAGACTTGAGGCAGTGGCTATTTATGTGACACTTTTATTTTTTATTTTTTTTAACTTTGAGAGATACATTTTATTCTCAGGAAATTTAAACATATCATAAAAGCTTAACATATACAAATCAAGATAATAATTCCTTAATTATATCTAATATGGATGACACAGGGAAGAATATATATATTTTTTGTTCATTTATTTTATTTTATTTTTTTTATCCTTTTCACATTTATTAGTATGTACACATATTTTTTTTTTTTTGTCATACATTGATATGAATCAGCCATAGATTTACACGTATTCCCCATCCCGATCCCCCCTCCCACCTCCCTCTCCACCTGATTCCTCTGGGTCTTCCCAGTGCACCAGGCCCAAGCACTTGTCTCATGCATCCCACCTGGGCTGGTGATCTGTTTCACCATAAATAGTATACATGCTGTTCTTTTGAAATATCCCACCCTCACATTCTCCCACAGAGTTCAGAAGTCTTCCATTTTGCATATAGGGTTATCGTTACCATCTTTCTAAATTCCATATATACGTGTTAGTATGCTGTAATGTTCTTTATCTTTCTGGCTTACTTCACTCTGTATAAGGGGCTCCAGTTTCATCCATCTCATTAGGACTGATTCAAATGAATTCTTTTTAACGGCTGAGTAATATTCCATGGTGTATATGTACCACAGCTTCCTTATCCATTCATCTGCTGATGGACATCTAGGTTGCTTCCATGTCCTGGCTATTATAAACAGTGCTGCGATGAACATTGGGGTGCACGTGTCTCTTTCAGATCTGGTTTCCTCAGTGTGTATGCCCAGAAGTGGGATTGCTGGGTCATATGGCAGTTCTATTTCCAGTTTTTTAAGAAATCTCCACACTGTTTTCCATAGCGGCTGTACTAGTTTGCATTCCCACCAACAGTGTAAGAGGGTTCCCTTTTCTCCACACCCTCTCCAGCATTTATTGCTTGTAGACTTTTGGATAGCAGCCATCCTGACTGGCGAGTAATGGTACCTCATTGTGGTTTTGATTTGCATTTCTCTAATAATGAGTGATGTTGAGCATCTTTTCATGTGTTTGTTAGCCATCTGTATGTCTTCTTTGGAGAAATGTCTGTTTAGTTCTTTGGCCCATTTTTTGATTGGGTCATTTATTTTTCTGGAATTGAGCTTCAGGAGTTGCTTGTATATTTTTGAGATTAATCCTTTGTCTGTTTCTTCATTTGCTATTATTTTCTCCCAATCTGAGGGCTGTCTTTTCACCTTACTTATAGTTTCCTTTGTAGTGCAAAAGCTTTTAAGTTTCATTAGGTCCCATTTGTTTAGTTTTGCTTTTATTTCCAATATTCTTGGAGGGGGGTCATAGAGGATCTTGCTGTGATTTATGTTGGAGAGTGTTTTGCCTACGTTCTCCTCTAGGAGTTTTATAGTTTCTGGTCTTACATTTAGATCTTTAATCCATTTTGAGTTTATTTTTGTGTATGGTGTTAGAAAGTGTTCTAGTTTCATTCTTTTACAAGTGGTTGACCAGTTATCCCAGCACCACTTGTTAAAGAGGCTGTCTTTTTTCCATTGTATATCCTTGCCTCCTTTGTCAAAGATAAGATGTCCATAGGTCCGTGGATTTATCTCTGGGCTTTCTATTCTGTTCCATTCATCTATATTTCTGTCTTTGTGCCAGTACCATACTGTCTTGATGACTGTGGCTTTGTAGTAGAGTCTGAAGTCAGGCAGGTTGATTCCTCCAGTTCCATTCTTCTTTCTCAAAATTACTTTGGCTATTCGAGGTTTTTTGTATTTCCATACAAATTGTGAAATTCTTTGGTCTAGTTCTGTGAAAAATACCATTGGTAACTTGATAGGGATTGCATTGAATCTATAGATTGCTTTAGGTAGAATAGCCATTTTGACAATATTGATTCTTCCAATCCATGAACACGGTATGTTTCTCCATCTGTTTGTGTCCTCTTTGATTTCTTTCATCAGTGTTTTATAGTTTTCTGTGTATAGGTCTTTTGTTTCTTTAGGTAAATATACTCCTAAGTATTTTATTCTTTTTGTTGCAATGGTGAATGGATTGTTTCTTTAATTTCTCTTTCTGTTTTTTCATTGTTAGTATATAGGAATGCAAGGGATTTCTGTGTGTTAATTTTATATCCTGCAACTTTACTATATTCATTGATTAGCTCTAGTAATTTTCTGGTAGAGTCTTTAGGGTTTTCTATGTAGAGGATCATGTCATCTGCAAACAGTGAGAGTTTCACTTCTTCTTTTCCTATCTGGATTCCTTTTACTTCTTTTTCTGCTCTGATTGCTGTGGCCAAAACTTCCAACACTATGTTGAATAGTAGTGGTGAGAGTGGGCACCCTTGTCTTGTTCCTGATTTCAGGGGAAATGCTTTCAATTTTTCACCATTGAGGGTGATGCTTGCTGTGGGTTTGTCATATATAGCTTTTATTATGTTGAGGTATGTTCCTTCTATTCCTGCTTTTTGGAGAGTTTTAATCATAAATGAGTGTTGAATTTTGTCAAAGGCTTTCTCTGCATCTATTGAGATAATCGTATGATTTTTATCTTTCAATTTGTTAATGTGGTGTATTACATTGATTGATTTGCGGATATTAAAGAATCCTTGCATTCCTGGGATAAAGCCCACTTGGTCATGGTGTATGATTTTTTTAAATATGTTGTTGGATTCTGTTTGCTAGAATTTTGTTAAGGATTTTTGCATCTATGTTCATTAGTGATATTGGCCTGTAGTTCTCTTTTTTTGAGGCATCTTTGTCTGGTTTTGGGATTAGGGTGATGGTGGCCTCATAGAATGAGTTTGGAAGCTTACCTTCATCTGCAATTTTCTGGAAAAGTTTGAGTAAGATAGGTGTTAGCTCTTCTCTAAATTTTTGGTAGAATTCAGCTGTGAAGCCATCTGGTCCTGGGCTTTTGTTTGCTGGAAGATTTTTGATTACAGTTTCGATTTCCTTGCTTGTGATGGGTCTGTTAAGATCTTCTATTTCTTCCTGGTTCAGTTTTGGAAAGTTATACTTTTCTAAGAATTTGTCCATTTCATCCAAGTTGTCCATTTTATTGGCATAGAGCTGCTGGTAGTAGTCTCTTATGATCCTTTGGATTTCAGTGTTGTCTGTTGTGATCTCTCCATTTTCATTTCTAATTTTGTTAATTTGGTTCTTCTCTGTTTCTTAATGAGTCTTGCTAATGGCTTGTCAATTTTGTTTATTTTTTCAAAAAACCAGCTTTTAGCTTTGTTGATTTTTGCTATGGTCTCTTTAGTTTCTTTTGCATTTATTTCTGCCCTGATTTTTAAGATTTCTTTCCTTCTGCTAACCCTGGGGTTCTTCATTTCTTCCTTCTCTGGTTGCTTTAGGTGTAGAGTTAGGTTATTTATTTGGTTTTTTTCTTGTTTCTTGATGTAAGCCTGTAATGCTATGAACCTTCCCCTTAGCACTGCTTTTACAGTGTCCCATAGGTTTTGGGTTGTTGTGTTTTCATTTTCATTCATTTCTATACATATTTTGATTTCTTTTTTGATTTCTTCTATGATTTGTTGGTTATTCAGAAGCGTGTTATTTAGCCTCCATATGTTTGAATTTTTAACAATTTTTTTCCTGTAATTGAGATCTAATCTTACTGCACTGTGGTCAGAAGAGATGACTGGAATGATTTCAATTTTTTTGAATTTTCCAAGACCAGATTTATGGCCCAGGATGTGATCTATTCTGGAGAAGGTTCTGTGTGCACTTGAGAAAAAGGTGAAGTTGATTGTTTTGGGGTGAAATGTCCTATAGATATCCATTAGGTCTAGCTGGTCCATTGTGTCATTTAAGGTTTGTGTTTCCTTGTTAATTTTCTGTTTAGTTGATCTATCCATAGTTGTGAGTGGGGTATTAAAGTCTCCCACTATTATTGTGTTACTATTAATTTCCTCTTTCATACTCGTTAGTGTTTGCCGTACATATTGCGGTGCTCCTATGTTGGGTGCATATATATTTATAATTGTTATATCTTCTTCTTGGATTGATCCTTTGATCATTATATAGTGTCCTTCTTTGTCTCTTTTCACATCCTTTATTTGAAAGTCTATTTTATCTGATATGAGTATTGCGACTCCTGCTTTCTTTTGGTCTCCGTTTGCATGAAATATTTTTTTCCAGCCCTTCACTTTTAGTCTGTATGTGTCTCTTGCTTTGAGGTGGGTCTCTTGTAGACAGCATATATAGGGGTCTTGTTTTTGTATCCATTCAGCCAATCTTTGTCTTTTGGTTGGGGCATTCAACCCATTTACATTTAGGGTAATTATTGATAGGTGTGGTCCCGTTGCCATTTACTTTGTTGTTTTGGGTTCACGTTTATACAACCTTTCTGCATTTCCTGTCTAGAGAAGATCCTTTAGCATTTGTTGAAGAGCTGGTTTGGTGGTGCTGAATTCTCTCAGCTTTTGCTTATCTGTAAAGCTTTTGAATTCTCCTTCATATCTGAATGAGATCCTTGCTGGATACAGTAATCTAGGTTGTAGGTTATTCTCTTTCATTACTTTCAGGACGTCCTGCCATTCCCTTCTGGCCTGGAGGGTTTCTATTGATAGATCAGCTGTTATCCTTATGGGGATCCCTTTGTATGTTATTTGTTGTTTCTCCCTTGTTGCTTTTAATATTTGTTCTTTGTGTTTGATCTTTGTTAATTTGATTAATATGTGTCTTGGGGTGTTTTGCCTTGGGTTTATCCTGTTTGGGACTCTCTGGGCTTCTTTGACGTGGGTGGCTATTTCCTTCCCCATTTTAGGGAAGTTTTCAGCTATTATCTCCTCGAGTATTTTCTCATGGCCTTTCTTTCTGTCTTATTCTTCTGGAACTCCTATGATTCGAATGTTGGGGCGTTTCACATTGTCCCAGAGGTCCCTGAGGTTGTCCTCATTTCTTTTGATCCTTTTTTCTTTTTTCCTCTCTGCTTCATTTATTTCCACCATTTTATCTTCTATCTCACTTATCCTATCTTCTGCTTCCGTTAGTCTACTCTTGGTTCCCTCCAAAGTGTTTTTGATCTCATTCATTGCATTATTCATTTTTAATTGACTCTTTTTTATTTCTTCTAGGTCTTTATTAAACAGTTCTTGAATCTTTTCAATCTTTGTTTCCAGGCTATTTATCTGTAAGTCCATTTTGTTTTCAAGATTTTGGATCATTTTTATTATCATTATTCTAAATTCTTTTTCAGGTAGATTCCCTATCTCCTCCTCTTTTGTTTGACTTGGTGGGCATTTTTCATGTTCCTTTACCTGTTGGGTATTTCTTTGCCTTTTCATCTTGTTTAGATTGCTGTGTCTGGAGTGAGCTTTCTGTATTCTGGAGGTCTGTGGTTCCTTTTTATTGTGGAGGATTTACCCCGTGGGTGGTGTTAGACGATTGGCTTGTCAAGGTTTCCTGGTTAGGGAAGCTTGCGTCAGTGTACTGGTGCGTGGAACTTGATTTCTTCTCTTTGGAGAGCAATGGAGTGCCCAGTAATGAGTTTTGAGATGGGTCTATGTGTTAGGTGTGTCCTTGGGCAGCCTGTATGTTGACGTTCACGGCTATGTTCCTGCGTTGCTGGAGAATTTGCGTGGTATGTCTTGCTCTAAAACTTATTGGCTCTTGGGTGGTGGTTGGTTTCAGTGTAGGTATGGAGGCTTTTTGACAGTCACTTATTACTTAAAGTTCCATGTAGTGAGGAGTTTTCTGGTGTTCTCAGGTTTTGGGCTTAAGTCTCCTGCCTCTGGATTTCAGTTTTATTCTTCCTGTAGTCTCAGGACTTCTCCAACTATACAGCACTGATAAGAAAACTTCTAGGTTAATGGCGAAAATATTCTCCCCCGTTAGTGACACCCAGAGAGGTTCACAGAGTTACATGAAGAAGAGGAGAGGGAGGAGGGAGATAGAGATGAGCAGGAGGAGAAAAAGGGAGACTCAAGAGGAGAGAGACAGATCTACGCAGCTGTCTGTTCCCAGAGTGTTCTCCGTAGCCCAGTCACCTACAAAGATTCACAGAATTGGATTGGGAAGAGAAGGGGAAAGGAAGAAATAGAGGTGTTCTGAGGTAGAAAACAGAGAGTCAAGATTGGGAGAGAATAATCTTCGGTTTAAAAATAGGGCTTCTCTCCTTTTTTTTTTTTTTTTTGTAAGGTTATAGTGTATTGAAAATGAAAATTAAGGAGTAGTAGAGGAGTACTAGAGGACTTTAAAAGAAATAAGAGAAAAAGAAAAATAGAAAATAGAAGAGAAAAAGGAAAGAAAAAAAAAGAAGAAGAAAAAAAAGAAAAAGAAAAAGAAAAAAAGAAAGAAAAAGAAAATTTTTTTTTCCCTAGTTAAAAAAATCGTAAAAATCTATGGAAATGAAAGTTAAGGAGTAATGCCGGAGTAATAGGGGATTTTAAAGGAAAATAAAGGAGAAAAAATAAAAAAGAAAAAATAAAAAAAGAAAAAATAATAAAAATAAAAAAAGAAAAAAAAAGAGAGAAAAAAGTAAAATTATATCTAGGAGTTTCTCTGGAGCTGTTGTGGTCAGTGTGGGTTCGGCTCAGTTTCAGATAGCTCCTCGTTCCAGCTTACACTTCTCGATATCTACAGGCCCCTTCCGGTGTAGTCGGTGTTTTCTAGAGGGATTTTAATCTGTTGCACCAGTCCCTTCTGAGGTGGTTCCCTTTGTTTATTTGGCTTCTGTTTGCCGGTCTCTTCAGAGCCTCATTTCCGCCCTGACACATGCGGGCGGAGGTGGACTCTTTTTTTTTTTTTGAGGTTTATTTAGCCCTTTATTTATTTATTTTTTTTTTGGAGGTGGACTCTTATTCAGGTAGCTAGTTCCGTCACTCTGCGGGGCAGGGAGGGGCTGGCGCTGCAGGGAGGGGCTGAGGCTGCTTTCTCCGTCTGCTGCTCAGGCTCCCGGCTGTTCTATATGGAGCGCGCCCGCGCTGCCCGAGGTTCCAGCCCTCGGGTGTTCCACAAAAGCGCTGAGCGAAAAGCTGCGCCTGCTCTCTGTGCCTTCCCCGTCAGAGCGGTCCAGGCAGCCAGGGGCTTGGTGGGCGCACTCTCCCCAGGTGTGGCGCGCCCACTCCCTTCCACGGTCCCAGTCTCAGTTTCCGCTGGCGCCAGTCGGGTGCGTGTACCTTCTGCCCTCCGCGTCCCCAGCCCCAGTCCCCGCCCGCGCCGGTCGGGTGCCTGCGCCGTGTGTCTTGCCGCGACCTTCCCCTCCCCGCTGCCTCCTGCCTCCGGCGGGGCTGGGCCGGTCCGCAGCCTGCGAGCTCTTCTCTGGATTTTCTCGGTCTCTTTGTTCTGTGAACGGCCGGCAGTGTGTTCCGGCCGGTTAATTTACTCTCTCTCCTTTGGTCTCCCACAGTTCAAGTTGGCAACTCACAGAAGCTCCGTCCGATTGCCCTCAGGGCACTCAGGCCCGGACCCTACTCCAATGAGGGCAGCCTGTATGTTGACTCTTGCCTAAGATTCCCTTCCCGGGATGGATCTCCGTCCTTAGCTCTTTTGTCTCACTTTTAATCTTTTATATTTTGTCCTACCTCCTTTCGAAGACAATGGGCTGCTTTTCTGGGCGCCTTATGTCCTCAGCTAGCGATCAGAAGTTGTTTTGCGAAGTTTGCTCTGCGTTCAGTTATTCTTTTGATGAATTTATAGGAGAGAAAGTGGTCTCCCCGTCCTACTCCTCCGCCATCTTGGCTCCTCCCTCTATGTGACACTTTTAATTCATAGACTTTTAGTAAAGCAGATTGCCCTCCATCAAGTGGGTGGATCTCATCCAATCAGTTGAAAGTTCTTGAGTGGCAGAGAATTCTGCAGCTGATGATTTTTGGACTTGAACTGCAGCTTTGGCTCATTCCTGAGTTGCCAGCCTTCTGGTCCACTCAGCAGATTTTGGACTGAGCAGCCTCTATAACCAACCTCCACAGCCTCTGTAAAATAAATCCACATATACATATCCTATTGTTTTTGTTTCTTTTGAGAACCATGCCTAATACAGGAGAATTATGCATTCACATTGTGAGAAATTTTTTAAAATTTTCTTTTAAATGTTAATGTCATCCAGAACAACCTCATAGAAATATTTAGAGTAATGTCTGATAATGTATCTCAGCATCACAGCCTAGTCAAGTTGACACAAAAAATTAATCATCATGCCTCCTAAGTTCATATATATATTTATAATACTTTATGTCACTTTTCCCAATGATCTCAGGTGTAGATTCAAAATTCTTCTCAACATTGTGGCTTAAACAGACAAACTAAAGTTGACATAAGGATTGGAACGTATTTTCTTTTTTTTTTTTTTTTAATTTATTTTAATTAGGTGGAGGCTAATTACTTTACAATATTGTAGTGGGTTTTATCATACATTGACATGAATCAGCCATGGATTTACATGATGTGGAACGTATTTTCTATCTCTGATTCATAAACTAAAAAACAAATTCTTAGTTTGACAAGACCCCAAACTTCTATTTCCCTGCAACATTATCATCCTTTCTGCTTCTTAGGCTTTGCCCTCTCTCTGACTGTCTTACACACACAAACACAGTGGCCTATTCTAGCCACACCTAATAATTCAGTTTTTAAACTAACCACAAACTTTTTTAAACTTTAAGTTTTCTATTATTTGTTTGTTAAAACTACACAATGGATTTATACTGCTTATGTAATAAGAAAAATAGTTAATGAATATGAACATTGTGAAAGCAGAATCATTGAGGTAAAAAGATGAAAAAGTTTATAGGTCTAGTTAAATCCACTCATTTTCAGATTCAAAAACAGAGGACCAGAGAGATAAGTGACTTGTTGAAACTCAGCTTGTTAGAAGTGATCTTGGGACTATTGACCAAGTTTCTAGTTTCCTAGCCCTAATGTACCTCTTTTACTATAGACTAACCATAAACTTTTAGATCCTTGCATTTGTGAATCACACATTCTTCCGGATTACTTTCCTTTTATTCACAAACTATATCAAGTGTCAAAAAAGATGTCCTAACACCCAAAAAAGATGTCCTTTATCATTATAGGGGAAAGTGAAAGTGAAAGTTGCTCATCCGTGTTTGACTGTTTCTGACCCCATGGACTACACAGTCCATGGAATACTCCAGGCCAGAATACTGGAGTGGGTAGCCTTTCCCTTCTCCAGGGGATCTTCCCAACCAGGGATAGAACCCAGGTCTCCTGCATTGCAGGTAGATTCTTTACCAGCTGAACCACAAGGAAAGCCCAATATATCATTATAGGGGACTGGAATACAAAAGTAGTAAGTCAAGAAATATCTGGAGTAACAGGCAAAGTTGGCCTTGGAATACAGAATGAAGCAGGGCAAAGGCTAATGGAGTTTTGCCAAGAGAACTCACTGGTCATAGCATACACCCTCTTTCGACAACACAAGAGAAGACTCTACACATGGACATCACCAGGTGGTCAATATCTAAATCAGATTGATTATATTTTTTGCAGCCACTGATGGAGAAACTCTTTACAGTCAGCAAAAACAAGACCAGGAGCTGACTGTGGCTCAGATCATGAACTCCTTATTGCCATATTCAGATTTAAATTGAAGAAAGTAGGGAAAACCACTAGACCATTCTGGTATGACCTAAATCAAATCCTTTACGATTATACAGTAGAAGTGAGAAATAGATTGAAGGGATTAGATCTGATAGACAGAGTACCTGAAGAACTAAGGATGGAGGTTCATGACATTGTCCAGGAGGCAGGGATCAAGACCATCCCCAAGAAAAAGAAATGCAAAAAGGCAAAATGGTTGTCTAAGGAGGCCTTACAAATAGGTGAGAAAAGAAGAGAAGTGAAAGGCAAAGGAGAAAAGGAAAGATATTTCCATTTGAATGCAGAGTTCCAAAGGATAGCAGGAGAGACAAGAAAAGCTTTCTCAGTGATGAATGCAATAGAGGAAAATAATAGAATGGGAAAGACTAGAGATCTCTTCAAGAAAATTAGAGATACCATGGGAACATTTCATGCAAAGATGGGCAGAATAAAGGACACAGAAATGGTATGGAACTAACAGAAGCAGAAGATATTAAGAAGAGGTGGCAGGAATACGCAGAAGAACTGTACAAAAAAGATCTTCACAACCCAGATAACTACAATGGTATGATCACTCACCTAGAGCCAGACATTCTGGAATGTGAAGTTAAGTGGGTCTTAGGAAGCATCACTATGAACAAAGCTAGTGGAGGTGATGGAATTCCAGTTGAGCTATTTCAAATCCTAAAAGATGATGTTGTGAAAGTGCTGCACTCGATATGCCAGCAAATTTGGAAAAATCAGCAGTGGCCACAGGACTGGAAAAGGTCAGTTCCCATTCCAATCCCAAAGAGAGGAATGCCAAAGAATGTTCAAACTACTGCACAGTTGCACTCATCTCACATGCTAGTAAATTAATGCTCAAAATTCTCCAAGCCAGGCTTCAACAGTACATGAACCGTGAACTTCCAGATGTTCAAGCTGGTTTTAGAAAAGGCAGAGGAACCAGAGATCAAATTTCCAACATCTATTGGATCATCAAAAAAGCAAGATAATTCCAGGAAAACATCTACTTCTGCTTCATTGACTACACTAAAGCCTTTGACTGTGTGGATCATAGCAAATTGTGGAAAATTCTTGAAGAGATGGGAATACCAGACCACCTGACCTGTCTTTTGAGAAACCTGTATGCAGGTTAAGATTTAACAGTTAGAACCGGACATGGAACAACAGACTGGTTTAAAATTGGGAAAAGAATACATCAAGATTGTACATTGTCATCCTGTTTATTTAACTTATATGCAGAGTACATCATGCGAAATACCAGGCTGGGTGAAGAACAAGCTGAAGTCAAGGTTGCTGGGCGAAATATCAATAACCTCAGATATGCAGATGAAACCACCCTTATGGCAGAAAGTGAAGAGGAACTACAGAGCCTCTTGTTGAAGGTGAAAGAGGAGAGTGAAAAAGCTAGCTGAAAACTCAACATTCAAAAAACCTAAAATCATGGCATCCAGTCTCATCACTTCACTGCAAATAGTTGGGGAAACAACAGAAATGGTGACAAACTTTATTTTCTTGGGCTCCAAAATCACTGCAAATGGTGACTGCAGCCATGAAGTTAAAAGACATTTGCTCCTTGGAAGAAAAGCTATGACAGATCTAGACAGTATATTAAAAAGCAGAGACATTATTTTCCCGACAAAGATCCTTTTAGTCAAAGCTATGATTTTTCTAGTAGTCATAAGTGGATGTACGAGTTGGACCATAAAGAAGGCTGAGCACCAATGAATTGATGCCTCGGAACTGTGGTGTTGGAGAAGATGCTTGAGAGTCCCTTGGCCTGCAAGGAAATCAAACCAGTCAATCCTAAAGGAAAGCAAACCTAAATATTCATTGGAAGTACTGATGTTGAAGCTGAAGCTATAATACTTTGGCCACATGATGGGAAGAGACGACTTATTAGAAAATCCCCTGATGCTGGGAAAGATTGAAGGATGGAGAAGAAGACAAAAGAGGATGAGACGGTTAGATGGCATCACCGACTCTATGGACATGAGTTTGAGCAAGCTCTGGGATTTGATAATGGACAGGAAAGCCCAGCATGCTGCAGTCCATGTGGTTGCAAAGAGTTAGACATGACTGAGCGGCTGAACAACAACAACAAACTGAAACTATAAAGCTCCAAGAATAAAACACAGGAGTTTATCTTTTGGTGATAAGTTTTTTGGATTTGATGTTAAAGAAAAAGGCAGCAAAAGAAAAAATTGGGCTACATCAAACTGAAAAGCTCCTCACATCAAAGAGGACAATTAACAAAATGAAAAGGCATCCTATGTGATAGAGAAAATATTTGCAAACCTATATCTGATAAGGGTTCATATTCAAAGTATATAAAGAACTCATGCAACTTAATCAAAAAGAAAAACCAACCAGATTTAAAAATGAGCAGAGGATTGGAATAGATACTTTTCCAAAAAAAGACATACCAATAGCCAACAGGTTTATGAGAAGGTGCTCAACATCACTCACTAATCATCTGGGAAATTCAATTTAAAACCATTATAAGATCTCATCTCACATCTACCAGAATGGCTGTTATCAAAAAACAAGTGTTGGTAAGGATGGGGCTAAAAGGAAACCCTCATACATTATTAGTGGGAATGTAAATTGGTGCAGTTGTTATGGAAAACAGAATGGCTATTCCTCAAAAAAAATTAAAAATAGAACTACCCAATAATCCAGTAATTCTGCTCCTGAGTATTTATCTGAAGAAAACGAAAACACTAACTAGAAATGATACATGCACCTATAAGTTCACTGCAGCATTATTTATTATAACCAAGATATGGAAGTTAACTAAGTGCCCATCAATAAATCAACAGTTAAAAAAAATGTGAGATACAGACACACCACACGTACACATGCACACAATGGATTATTACTCAGCCATCGCAAAGAATGACATCTTGTGATTTGTGACAGCATAGGTGGTTATAGAGGATGTTATGCTAAGTGAAATAGATCAGAGTGAAAGAATGTAGTGTACAGTTTCACTTATATATGGAATCCAAAAAAAAAGCACACACAAACAAACATAACAAAACAAAAACAGTCATAGATATAGAGAAGAAATAGGTGGTTGCCAAAGGGAAGAAGAGTAGAGGAAGAAAATAAATAGGTGAGGGAGATTTAGAGGTAACTTCCAGTTGTAAAATAAATGAGTCAGGGTATGAAATGTATAGTGTAGGGAATATGGTCAATAACTATGTAATATGATTGTTTGGTGACATAATGTAACTAGGGGGCTTCCCAGGTGGCTCAGTGGTAAAGAATCTGCCTGCCAAGTAGGAGACTGGGGTTCAGTCCCTGGGTTTGGAAGATCCTCTGGAGAAGGAAATGGAAACCCACTCCAGGATTCTTGCTTGGGCAATCTCATGGTTAGGGGAGCCTGGTGGACTGTAGTCTATAGGATTGCAAAGAGTCAGACAGGATTTAGCAACTAAACAAAAACAACAATATTGTGGCTAGACTTATTATGGTGGTCACTTTGAAACGTATAGAAAATCAAATCACTATGTTGTATATCAAGAACTATTAATAACATAGTGTTGAAAGTCAATTATACTTCAAAAATGAACAAACAAGCCCAAGAAAAAGAGATCAAATTCGTGGTTACCAGAGATGAGAGGGGTTGTAGGAGGGGGAAGCAGATGAAGGCAGTCAAAGATTGTGTGTCTGTTAGTCATTCAGTTCTATCTGACTCTCTATGACCCCATGGACTGTAGCCTACCAGGCTTCTCTGTCTATGGGATTCTCCAGGCAAGAATACTGGAGTGGGTTGCTGTGCCCTCTTCCAGGGGATCTTCCCAACATAGGGATTGAGCTTGGGTTCCCACATTGCATGCAGATTCTTTATTGTCTAAACCACTAGGGAGGCCCCAAACTTCCAGTTATAAGATAAATAAGTACTAGGGATATAACATGAAATGTGAAAAATATAATTATCAGTGCTCTAAGTTATATATGAAAGCTGGTAAGAGGGTAGATCCTGAGTTCTCATCACAAGGACATTTTTTTTTTTTCTATTTCCTTCATTTTGTATCTACATGAGATGATGGATGTTAACTAAACTTATTGTGATAATAATTTCATGATGTATGTAAGTCAAATCATTATGCTAAACCTATACAAAGCTGTATGTCAATTACATCTCAATAAAACTGGAAGAAAAAAAATAATAAACTTCATTAAACTCCAAAAGAACCCCAGAACTACCATATGATGGATATTTATCTGAAGGAAATCAAATCACTATTTAAAAAAAGATACCTGCATCCTCACAGTCATTGCATCATAATTTGCAATAGTCGAGACAATAAAGAAACCTGTGTCCATTAGCAGATGACTAGAAAAAAAAGATGTGTTTTATATATATATACATATATATACAGTGACATATTATATATGTATATTTATATACACACACAATGGAATACTGTTCAGCCATAAAAAGAAAACCTTGTCATTCATTATAGCATGGATGGACCTTGAAAACATTATGTTTAAATGGAATATTTTAGACAGAGAAAGTTAAATACTGTATGATATCTCTTATATATGGAGTCTAAAAACAAAATGAAAGGCCAAAACAGAAAACTAAATCACTGATACATAGAACAGATTGGTGGTTGCCAGATTTCAGGGTAGTAGGTAGGTGAAATGAATGAAGGTGATCAAAAAGTACAGTCTTCCAGTTATAGAAAGAATGAGTTCTGGGGACATAATATACAGCATGTTGTCTTTTTAAAAAGAGTTTAAAATCCAAAATTATTGTGACTTAAAAATGTTAGAAATTTTTTTTGACTTCTCTTACAGAAGTCCAGAGGAAGGATTAGCAAGGATTACCTAGATGTATGTCTAGAATTGTTATGGCAATTCCATAATGTCATCAACAGCCAATTTTCTTCATGTTCTCTGCTCTGCCATTTGTAGGGTGTTGCCCTTATCCTTATAGTCCAAGATGGTAACTGGGGCTCCAGCCGTGCCAACTGCATTCAACGTTACCAGCAAAAGGAAGAGCAAATTAAGTATGCATTTCCTAACTTTTAAAGGAATTTCCCAAATTCACAATTTTGCTTACAATACTGCCTGAATTTAGTCACATAACTACCAGAAAAGTTGGGAAATGTAAGTTAGCTTTGAAGCAACATGTCCAGCTAAACTTGAGGTTTTGCTTTACCAAAGTACAAGAATAGATATTGAATGGCAACTGGAAGCTTTTAAATTTAAAAAAAAAAAAAAGGAGGGCTAAAGATGGATCCCTGTATCATTTAAGTTGGTGAAGTAGACTGAAAACCAACCATATGGGTAGGAGAAGAATGAAGCCAAGTTTCAAGGAGAGGTGGATAATATGTTGAAAATCAGAGAACTGTCCTTAAAGCACAGCAAATTAATTTGATTTATAGATGGCCATTGGTGACATTCAGGTGTTCATTTCCATTGGCAGCTGCCTGTCAATGGAAAACCCACCAAATACTCCAAGGCCTGGGAGGCAGCCAAGGCAAAACTGACCAGTTACACTATACTCACATGGAGAATTTCCATGGTTTGGATTCATTTTCTGTCTCTGCAATCTTCTGGGTTTGCAGATAAAGGGATAGAGTCCAAAAAAGACCTTTATAGTTCTGATCAATTGATTTTTGACAAGCGTGCCAAGAAAATTTGGCACATTCTTTCAATCGTGGAAGAACATTCTTTTCAACAAATGGTGCAGGAACAACTAGACGTCAACATGCAAGAAAATAATTGGATACCAACTTCATGCCATATACAAAAACTAACTCAAAATGGATCAGAGACCTAAGTGTAAGTGTTAAGACTATAATACTCCTACAGGAAAATGTAATAGTAAAATCTTCTTGATCCAAGACTAGACAGTTTTTTCTTAGATATGAGTTGAAAACATAAGCAATAAAACAAAAAATGGTAAATTGGAGATCATCAAATTTTAATACTGTTATATTTCAAAAGATACCATCAAGAAAGTGAAAAGAACACAGAATGGGAGGCAGAATGGGAGGAAACATTCGCAAATCATACATCTGGTAAGGGATTTGTATCTAGATTATATAAAGAACTTAAAACTTAGTAAGTTAGAAAATAAAAATAGTCAATTGAAAAATGGGTAAAGCAGTTGAATAGACACTTCTGAAAAGAAGATATACAAATGGCCAGTTAGCACATGACGAGATACTCAAAATCAGTGTCATTAGGGAAATGGGAAGTCAAAACCACAAGAGACTACATCACATGCACTAGGATGGCTTTAATAGAAATAGGATAATAATAAGTGTTGGCAAAGCTGTGGGAAAATGGGGATTCTCATACACTGCTGTCGGGAATGTAAATGATGCTTTGGAAAATAGTTTGGAAGTGTCTCAAAATAATCATGAAATTATCTTATGACCAAGCAATCCCAATCCTAGATATAAACATAAGAGAAATAAAAACATGTATCCTTAGAAAAACTTGTAGACAAATGCTTGTAGCAACATTATTCATAATAGCCAATTAGGAGAAACAACCCAAATATCCACCATCTGATGACCAGATAAACAAAATATGATATGTCCATCCAAGAGGATGTTATTCAGCCATAAAAAGGAATGGAGTATTTATACATGCTAAAATATAAATGAACCTTGAAAATAGTATGCTGAGCAAAAGAAGCGAATCACAAAAGCCTATATATATGATTCCATTTACATGAAAGTCCAGAATAGGCAAATTCATAGAGACAGACAGTAGATCAGGGGTTGCTGGGAGCTATGGGGAGGGTAGAATAAGAAATAACTGCTAACAAGTTTGGGGTTTCTTTTTGGGTGATAAACTTTTCTGTTATCGTGGTTGCATGATTCTGTGAGTATATTAAAAGCCCTGAATTGTAAACATTAAAAGGTGAATTTAATGGTAGATGAAATATATCTCAGTAATGCTATTCAAAAGAACAACAGGACCTATGGCTGATTCATGTTGATGTTTGACAGAAAACAACAAAATTCTGTAAAGCAATTATTCTTCAGTTAAAAGATAAATAAATTAAGAAACACACACACAAAGCAGCACCAATACTGTCAAATATCACAACATTTTATTTAAAAAAAGAAAAAGAACAACAGGGACTTCCCTGGTGGGGTCCAGTGGTTAGCACTCTGCACTTCCTCTACCGGGGCACAAGGGTTCAATCCTTGGTCGAGAACTAAGATCCCACAAGCCGTGCTTGCAGACAAATTAGCAACAACAACAACAACAAAAGACTATAGCAATAAATATAGAGGGGTAGAGGGGTAGGGAGCCCAGACTGGGCTTATATGATTATCAGTAACTACACAGTAACATAAGTGGTCCCAGTAGCACCAGGAAACATCAGGCCCTGTGCCTGCTGCTTAGGCGATTCTGTGCGTGGACCTGTTTTACATCCTGTTGGTGACCACAGACTTTCACCCGCCATCAGCACGCTAACTGTTGCACTTCAATCCCTGGCTCCCTTCTCTCTCATTCCATGACCACATCTGACCAACTCTATCCAGCCATAAAATCTCTTCTTACCCCAACAGTTTCCTTCTTCTGCTCTGCTTTCAGTTTTAACTGTTTCCTTTCTGGTGGGGTGCGGGGTGGAGCGGAAGCAGGAGCCATGTTATGTGAGCGGCAGGACTCAACGGCGCTATGACTCTGATGGTCTCCACGCATCCTAGAGGTTCTGATGCGTGCCTGTGTGTGTTCAGTACTGTCCGACTCTTTACAACCTTATGGACTGTAGCCCTTAGGGCTCCTCTGACTATGGAATTCTCTAGAGTGGGCTGACATTCCCCTTTCCAGGGCATCTTCCTGACCCAGGGATTGAACCCACATCTCCTGCATCTCCTGCACTGGCAGATGGATTCTTTACCACTGTGCCACCTGGGAAAGAGGTTTTGGATCCACCTCATAAAAGAAGAAGGCCTGGAACAAATCACTGAACCCGCTGACTACTGGAATTGAAATTGAAATCTCTTTACAATTAATTTACAATTCCCTGGCCTTAAGCAAACTGAAAATGGTTCTAGCAAGGAATTAAAATAGAGACTCCATGAGCAAAACTCTCATTGTATTTATTATAATAACATGAGCTTGTTAAACACTTACATTACTAAGCCATGTTCTAATTGCTTTGTGTGTGTCATTTAATCCACACTGCATCCTAATAGAGGAGGCTATATTATTATTCTTACTTTAAAGATGAATAAAACTGAGACTGGGAGAGGTTGGATAATTCACTTGAAGTCGCCAGCTGAGGAATGGCAGGGTACAGACACTCTGATGGAGTCTGCATTTCATTTCTTTTTTTTTGTTTGTTTTACATTTTTAAAATTTATTTTTTTAAATTGGAGGATAATTGCTTTACAATATTGTATTGGTTTCTGCCATACAGCAACATGAATCAGCCATGGGTATACATATGTCCCCCTCCCTCTTGAACCTCCCTTCCATAGCCCACCCCATCCCACCCCTCTAGGTTGTCACAGAGCAGAGGGCTAGAGCTCCCTGCATCATACTGCAAATTCCCATTGGCTATTTTACATATGGTGGTGTATGTTTCAATGCTACTGTCTCAATTTGTCCCTCCCTCTCCTTCCCCCACTGTGCCCACAACTTCTTCTGTATGTCTGCCTCTCCATTGTGAAGTTAAGTGAAAGACGCTCAGTCGTGTCTGACTCTTTGTGACCCCCATGGACTGTAGCCCGCCAGGCTCCTCTGTCCATGGAATTCTCCAAGCAATACAGGAGTGGGTAGCCATTCCCTTCTCCAGGGGATCTTCCCAACCCAGGCATCAAACGTAGGTCTCCCACATTGCAGGAGGATTCTTTTTAGTCTGAGCCACTGGATTAGCCCAAGAATACCGGAGTGGGTAGTCTATCTCTCTCCAGGGAATCTTCCCAACCCAGGAATTGATCCTGGGTTTCCTGCATTGCAGGCAGATTCTTTACCAGCTGAGCTACCAGGGGTCCTCAGCAATGCATTTCCATTGCTGCCCTGAAAATAGATGTTTTGCATTTTTGTTGTCTTCATTGTCTCTTATGTTCTCTTGAGCACATGCCTCATCTACCTTTAGAATCTGTGCATGTATGTTTCCAGTCTTAGTAATAATAATTATCAGTATTATTGCAGCAAAATTTGTCTTCTTATTAAGAGATAACTCAAGATCTGGAACTTTAGTTCAAACATATTTGTAGTCATTTTTAAACAATTTACCCCCGGACAGGGATAGTTAGGGAGTTTGGGATCGACATGTACACACTGCTATTTAAAATATTTAAATTAGATAGCACAATATATTTAAAGTAGATAACCAACAAGGACTTACTGTATAGTGCATGGAATTCTGCTCAATGTTATGTGGCAGCCTAGATGGGAGGGAGTCTGGGGGAAACTGGATACATGTGTATGTATGGTGGAGTCCCTTTGCTATTCATCTGAATCCATTAAAACATTGTTAATCGGCTATACTCCAATACAAAATAAAAAGTTAAAAAAAAATTTCCCCCTAAACTTGATGTGGCACAGACCACTGTATACACAAACCAATTTCTCTTCCTTTGGACACACAGCTGAGTCTATTCCCTAGTCTCTCTGGTATCAGCTGTGGCCATATGACTAAGTTCTGCTGAGAGCAATCTGGGTGCCAGAGCTGGCCTATTTAAAAGCTCCCATGTGCTTTTCTCTTCTCTTTTCTCTTCCCAGTAGACTGGGATGGCAACTGTCCAGGTGATCTTAATACCTACATTTGAGATGACAGCCAGGGGTCCTGAATGATTGTGTAGAGAAGTTGCCTCACCCATTTCAAGAAACAGGACTGTAGCTGAAGCAAGAAATACAGGTCTATCTTGTTAAGTGACTGTGTAATGTTAGGGTCTATTTTTTTATTGTAATGTCACATTCTGACCAATATGTTGTTGTTCTTCTGAATGTTTAATTATTAAGGAATGAGTGAATGAACAAATCAAAGGGAGGTGATCTGGAAGAGGTTAAGTAGGCATTTTTTGAGTCCTTAGTATTTTCTAGAATCTTACATGATATTTCAAATTCTTACAGCTCCTTGAAGTGAGTAATTGACACAAGGGCACATACAAAATCTATACATTTCACTACTCCAGGGTGTCTCAGATGATAATTTATCTGTCTTCTCCAACTGTGAGTAAGTAGAAGAGGAAACATATGGAAGTCAAGTCACTATGGACCTGCCTCCACACAAGGATGGGTGGCTTGGTGGATGGCTTGTAGTTCTAATATTCCTAAACAAAGTTCAAAGACTTTGAGACCATTTTTGTTATTGCATAAGGTTTATATCATTTATATCTTTCTCTTTTAATAGAAATAGTTTTTTCTTCCTTCAGATATTGATCATCTTTTAAAATAATTTTATAGCTAATCAACCCTTGTTGGTTATTTGCTAAGTCATGTCTGACTCTTTTGAGACTCCTCAGACTGTAGCCCACCAGGCTTCTCTGTTCACAGCATTTCTCAGTCAAGAATACTGGAGTGGATTGCCGTTTTCTTCTCCAAATCAACTCTACTCCAATATAAAATAAAAATTTTAAAAATTATAATATATTAAATCTAGACTTATCCTTGTGATCAATTGACTTTTCTTTCTGTATCTCTTTTTTCAATCCAAAGTAATATCAATATATAATAACATTTTCTGGCAGATAACACTGTGATCATTTAAGACATGAACTATGATAGTACTGGACATAGTGTTTTTATGCTTAAAAACATTCACCTAAATAAAAGTTTTCCCAGTTGTTTTATATGTCTTATTCAGTATAATACAAACCATAAAGGTGAAAAGTTTAACACAGCATGTTTATCTTTAACTTGTATATATTGATATGGATTAAAAAAAAAAACAAAAATGCATATTATAGTACTTAT
Organism: Cervus elaphus; assembly: GCF_910594005.1. Lineage (NCBI taxonomy): Eukaryota > Metazoa > Chordata > Mammalia > Artiodactyla > Cervidae > Cervus > Cervus elaphus. The sequence goes on along the minus strand of NC_057842.1, from coordinate 24,310,109 downwards.
CTTTTTAAGAGTTAGGAAAATGAATTTCTGTCCTTAAGGTAGCTGTGTGTTTTAGTACTGTGTGACGGTGTTGTGTGACAGTAATTAATGTGAGTCAGGGTTCCTCACTGAGCAGCTGGAGAGGAGGAGCCATCCTTTCCAGAGACCCAGTAGAAAATGAGTCTGTTCCTAATCTAAACTGAAATGTTGGGGCTATGGTGACAAAATCTAAACTCCATCCAATTTGGATATCATTTGGAGTTGATTTAAGCTTGTCACATGCAAACAGATTTCTTGTTTTAATTTCAAGCCGACAGCTACAGATGCTTCAAACACCACTTGTGCTATAAAATGGAGAACCTCCTTTTTTCCTTTATCCTCCCAATGAATGTATATATTTGTCAGGAATTTGGACCCAAGGAACAGTATTCTTCAAGGCATCATCTAAACTCACTTAGCATAACATGTGAAATCTCTTACAACGTGTAAAAGTTTCCTTTATGTACAAAGCACTGGAGTTTTAAACAGCACCTGCATTCATGGTCAGAACTGTTATTCTCTTATTTTTGCCTTGCTCTCTGTGTACTTAAAGTTCTCATCCATAAATCATTTTCATAAAATGAATAAACAACTTCTTTCACTGATGAAGTACAAACTGGCTGCACTAGTTACATTATAGCTAAGAATAACACAGTGATAGAGTCCTGCAGAAAGAAAATGAATGCTGTGCCTGAGAGGAAGGGAGCTCATTAAAGCAAAAGTCAAATTAGATTGGGAATGATGACAAAGAGCAAAACTTAGTTTCAGTGAAGATTAAGCCTGTTGACATTTTATTAATAATTCTTTAATAAAACTACAGATGCATTTTTGTCAGGAATTTTAGACAGTGGCTGACTGTTAATGAACATGAAACAAACTGCTTATGTGTCTGACAGGAGTTATCAAAGCCAGAGGAAACGATCTGATGAAAAGAGAATTGGAGATGCTCATTTTTACCCAATATTCCATGTGAAAAGAAATATATTTTATAGAAATTAGCACAACACATCTCTTTAGTGCTTAGTAAACATCCTCTTTGTTGTATATAATGAAGGAAATAGAGATTAGATCAACAGAATAAAGTAAAATGCAGAGTTCATGTATGCACTAAAATAGCCAAATAATTCAAAATCTCCCAATAAATTTCTATGTAGAAAGACTTATTTTTATCTATATAGGTGTTGTAAGTGACACAAAAACTAAATAAATGATCAGAGTGCAGCTGTCTTGAAGAACTTAAATCATTTTAGTAAGGTGAATAATTTTATTTAGACAAATTGGATGTTTGATGTCATGTAGGCCAGACATCAGGGCTTCCCTGGTGGCTGAACGGTAAAGAATCCACCTGCCAATACAGGAGACATGGGTTCGATCCCTGGGTCAGGAAGCTTCCCTGGAAGAGGAAATGGCAACCCACTCTAGTATTCTTGCCTGGAGAATCCCATGGACAGAGGAGCCTGGTGAGCTGGGCTACAGTCCATGGGGTCACAAAGAGTCAAATATAATTGAAGGATTGAGCATGCACGTAGGCCAGACATCTGGTTTACTAGCTGAAAAACCACTGAAGTGCATATACTCAACGCTGTTGTTATGACTCACGGAAGAAGCCTAAATAGATGCTAATGTCTTATATTGTTTTAAGTTACGCTATGCATTTAACTTGCACTTGATTTAATGTAATTTTCAAACAAGATTGACTGTTATATATTATCCAGTATTTTAAAATAAGATCTCTTAAATAATGAAGTGATCTCAGAAATCTAAAAAAGAATATGCTATCTCTTTTAATGCACCATAAAAGAGCCAAATTCTGACCTTCAGTGCTGTGTATTGTTGAAACCTATAAAGAACAAAATTAAGCTAACAGTCCTCTAAAGTTGAAGATTCTACCTACACAATATAATTCACAGATTTAACATTTAAGATATTTGTACAGTCTCTGACCACAGAGCCGTCCCTTTTTTTTCTCCTTGTGCACAATTTATGATCTGATAAAATTAAACTTATTGAAATCCCATGATCAATGTCAAAACCATTTATAAAACTTCCTTTAGTCCAGAAACGCTTCCTGTTGTACCTCCTAATTCCACCCTAGAGATCCCTAGCCTCATGGTATGATTGTTGACTTTCCACTCTTCCCATCTCTCTGTGCTTTCCAAGCCGACCCAGCTGTGGCGAGCAGACTTTTCTCATAAAGCTTTTCCCTCTGAGATAAGACCCGCCTTCACATAATCCTAGCACATGCTTTCATTTCCTCTCGTGCCTGAATAATTTCAAATGCAGCCTTCCCAATCTTCAAAGAGCTGTAAACATTTTTCCTAACACATTAAAGACTATTATCACACTTTTATTTTTGCTTGTATGAGAGAGAAATCCATTGCTACGCCACAATGAAGTCAAAGTCATTTTGCAGCTTTGGAAAATCTAGATGCTGAGAAATATCAACTTGGATGCCTTCCAAAAGCAAATTGTAGTGGGGAAATTAGGGTAATCAAATCTCACATTGGCACCCATAAACACTCTAATAATTGAGTTTACAATTAGGAAAACACTACACAATGAAAAGTTGGTCATGTTCTCAAACACAGCAGAGAAAAAGATGAAAGCATAAGTCCAATCTTGAGAAAGGGATGTGGCAGTGTGGTTGGTAGAAGGGTGACCTATTCGATCTTCATGCTCTGGTTCTAGCCTCCTTTATAACCTTTTCCCATTGACATTACCTAAATGCAGTTTTCCAAAGACCCATGTTTTCTAGTCCCTCATCTCTTTCCATACTTTTCCTTCCCTGTCCTAGAAAAGTTGGGTATTTCTTGTTTGTTTCTGGGAAAATTATTATGTAATTGTGGTTAATAATTTCAACTTCTGAGGGCAGTCACTTCCTGAGATTGACTGCTCCCTGTCAGCCAGTCCTTCTGAATTGATTCAGAATCCACACAATACTTCTTCAGTATGAGAGTTCTTCACATTTTGGAAGCATATTTGCATGTTTTCTCCCAGCTCATCTACTCCAAAACGAACACCTCTAGTCCTAGAAAGCAATCTTCATATGAAGAAATCTCTCAGGAGATCCTTATTCAGATAAGCCTTTTTTTTTTTTTTTTGGTTGAATGACTTAGCTACTTAGCTAATATTCCTTTAAAAGATGGCACATAGAATGAGATATAAAATTCCAATTATAACCAAATTTTATCTAGATATACACTGTTATTAGGAAGTAGGAATACACTAACTTTTTCAGTATACATCTTGGACTTGTTAAATTTGGGGTCAAGTAAAATGTTCACATTTTTACAAATGAAAATTGCCAGTATATTACAAGAAAAATGTCAGGATTTTGCTTTGTTTTCTTTTCTTCCTGGCTGTATAAATGAATATGGAGGAATGTGGTGATAATTAAGAGCTTTAACACTAAACACCTAGAAGTTCGACCAGAACAGGTGAACAGATAAGAGAAACCCTGCTTATTATCAGGAAATAGATTGAAAGAGATAACATCCAGATATCTATGAGATTAAACCAGAAATAAATATATATTTGCTTGTACATTTATGAACTATTTTTGAAAGTATACACAATAGCTGGTACACCAGTTGCCTCAAAGATACAATATGAGGGAATGTTCTTGAACTATTGGTGAGAAATATAAATTGATCTAGCCACTATGGAGAACAGTATGGAGATGCCTCAAAAATTAAACTACAATATGACTAAAATAAAACTACCATATGAATAAAATGACCATATGACCCAGCAACCCCACTACTGGGCATACACCCTGAGAAAATCACAATTCAAAAAGACACATGTACCCCAATGTTCGCTGCAGCGCTATCTACAACAGGCAGGACTGGAAAGCAACCAAGATGTCCATTGACAGATGAATGGATAAAGAAGTTGCGGTACATATGTACAATGAAATATTACTCAGCTGTAAAAAGGAGTGCATTTGAGTCAGTTGTAGTGATGTGAATGATGCTAGAGCCTGTTATTCGGGTGAAGTAAGTCAGAAAAAGAGAAACAAATATAATATATTAAAGCATATATGTGGGATCTAGAAACATAGTACTCATGAACATACTTGCAGGGAAGGAATGGAGATGCAGACATAGAGAATGGACTTGTGGACACAGCAGGGGAAGGAGAGGGTGGGATGAATTGAGAAAGTATCATTGTTATATATATATATATACTACCATGTGTAAACTAGTGTGTGGGAAGCTACTCTATAACACAAGGAGCCCAACCTGGTGCTCTATGATGACCTAAAGGGGCAGGATGGGGGTGGTGGTGGAGGGAGGCTCCAGAGGGAGAGAATATATATGTATTTACGACTGATTCGTGATGTTGTACAGCAGAATCAACACAATATTTTAAAGAAATTATCCTCCAATTAAAAATAAAAAGAAATTGCTTTAGAGATTTATATAAAGGAGGTGAAATTGTTATAGAAAAATAAATAATAATTTCTACCCTTAAAAAAAGATATAATTGTGGCTTGATAGAGGATGAAGTGAGAGAGGAATTTGCACTCTTTACTTGTTTGTGTCTTAAAATTTGAACTGTGATTATATCACCTATTCAAAAAATAATTGTTCTTTTAAAGGAAAAAATATATTTTTCCATAGTTATTTTTGTATGGTCAGAATTTTTTTTTTATTGGAAAGTTTCACAAAAGTGATTAACAAGTGTTATTTTGAAAGTGGGGATATTTTGAATTCCCTAACTCTGTTGTTTGAATTATTTGATAATAGGTATATATTCAAAGACTTCCCTGGTGGCTCAGATGGTAAAGCGTCTGCCTACAATGCAGGAGACCAGGGTTCAATCCCTGGGTAAGGAAGATCTGGAGAAGGGAATGGCAACCCACTCCAGTATTCAGCAGGGATTTTCTGCCACATGTTTTGTATTCAATAAAGTTTTTCCTCTATTTAAAAAATAATTTCTCAGATAGTTGTTATAAGAGGAGGAAGATACATTGATGAATCAAAATTCAGGAGGTCAAGAAAATGAATTTGAAATGGCAATAATCTGAGATTCTTCATGAACACTGTTTAAAAAAAATCAGTTTTCTATATGAATGATTTTTTTCACTTTACATTCTTTTCTGATGATTTAACTTGGTATTTTCCTTGTAATATATTTTCTGCTTTATTACTGATGACCTATGTTCTATGTTGCTCTGTCTCTACATTATTTTAACTAAAGTTAGGCCATGGAGATAGCCAGAGTACATTGTCCAAAGGCAGTGAAAACATGATTTGTGTCTTTCAAATCTCCTAATGATACTTGGCACATAAAAGATCATTAATTAATACTTGTTTATTTGAAAACATAAAAAGAAAAGTGGACACTTGGATAATTCTAAAGACATTCTTAAGTAGAACTGAGTGTTGATCTTGAGTAGTGGTGTGGCATTCATTGACCTGAAACATCTTCCAAATTTCACAAGTAATTGAGAGGATCTCAAACAAAAATTTTACCATTGGGGAAAATAAATCTTTGATAAGACCAACCCTTTTCTTTTATCTTTCTGCTTTGAAGAAAATTGTACTGTATGGGTATCATCAGCTTTCTGGCAATGGAGGTGGGGGAGAAGGCAGTATAGACATACATAGTGATGAGCCAGCAGAACATAAGTCCAAGTCAGTCATCAGAAGATATGAAAGGATGGACATTTAGGTTCTTACTTAAGCAACTGAAGCCCTCATCTTGTTTTTTTCTCTAACCAGCAGTTCTATTATGAAAGTAAACTAATATTTTGGATTGCCTAGAAAGATACTAAAAGGATTCATGTAATCATATTGTTTCATAATGTATTTGTACTTTTAGATAATTTGTCCTATTTAATAACATATAAAACAATAAATTCATTTTTAAAAACCATTAAACATGAAGTAGATGTTCAAACGTGCTCTAACCAAGCCTCTTCATTGAAAGAGGCATGGTAAACCAGACTTCAAAATTTCAACAAATACTCCAACTTTGTCTTTATTTTCTGAGACACTATGAAAACTCTGTAGGTGGCATTCTTCTGTATAGTGTAAGCAATAAATTCAACTAACACCCTAAATTATAGCAGCTAACACAACTAAAAGTATAAAGAAATAATAGTAGTAGCTAATGCTTTTGATTTGTCTTCACACTTTATATGAGAGGCAAATTACAGGTTAAGTTATGAAGTCTTGCTTTCAAAGTTCACCCATTAAGTATTAAGTGAAATAAATACTCAATAAATATTTATTTAAAGTCTGTGACAGGGACTCAAATGATGGGAAACATGACCCATTTTGTCTTCTTTTACTTTGTAAAATCAATGTTTCTTTTTTTTTTCTCTATAACTCCCCAGCCATTGTGTCTTTTTATCCTGGCCCAAGATTTCTTGAGATTAGCTAGAGTTATAGCCTTGATCATCACTTCTCTGGATTTTCTTTTCCAGGGGTTTGGTAAGATTTAGTATAAACTCAGATATGGTAAAGTTTTTCTTTAAATAGTAGTCGCTTTCACAAACAGTCCTGCAGCAATTAATTTAATGCAACATCTTGAGATGCTTTAGAAATTTTTAGAAAATTTCAAAGATAAAGGAATTTTCATGTATTATCTATTGTCCATTGTTAATTGTTATTCACAAGGAAAATTTTCTGATAACTTAAAAGGAGACTTATTTTCTTTACATTATTGAGAGATTCCATAGATGTAGAATACTGAGTTGCAGGTGTTCATTTCACAAAATTCTCATTACAGAGAGAACAAATAAAGGTCCAGATGAAATATGATTCTATTTCCCACCTACTAACAAGCAGTTTGCTTCAGTTGAATTTGTGTCTTTGAAACTATGTTGGCAGATCATGAGTTTTTTGGCAACATCAGTGAAAACAGACTGACATGGTTTTGGTTTACACCCCAAAGCTCATAAGCAAGTTTTTTTGCCAGTGAGCTATGCATGTGAAGCACGTGAGCAGGTGAAAGTATGATGGCATGGTCACTTCTTCCGTTGTTCATAATTTATTTATTCCAAATGGTCCTTTGAACATCTGTTTTATGTTTGAAGTTTTTAAAGCCTTTTTTATTTTTGCATATTACTAAGTAGAACTAATCATCTAAATTACAAAAACATTATGAAATGATATGGCTTCACAAATCTTTTTAGTATCTCTCTCAACAACCAAAAACATCAGTTTATTTTCATAATAGTACTGCTGGCTAGGGAAAAAAAAAATAAGATGTCTTAAGAAGGATACTTACTGAAATGTTCATATGTGATAAATGAGGCACTTCATGCCTTCTGATGACTGACTTAGACTGATTAAGTAGTGCTCTTCCAGCTGATCACTATGAAGATCTATACTACTTTCTTCCCCACCTCTATTCCCAGAAAGTTTTGCCACCTGGTTAATGCATTTTTCTTCAAAACAGATAAGTAGAGGTCAGGGAAGATATTTTATGGAAGATTTTTTTTTTTTTTCTGATGGAAAAACAGATCTTCATTGATTCTCTAAATTAGTCCTGAGATTTGGTGAGCTTGTCAGACCTACCTCTCTTGATACCATACCACTTCTTAAAATCCACACTCTTTTGTTTTAGAATACCTTTTGGAACCATCTAAATGGCCTTTTAAGTATTCAAATCAATAAATATTAATAGATATCTTTTGCTTACCAAATACTTTAGGAAGTTTCAAAGGCTATGAAAGGTCCTATCACTACCTGTGATGGACACACCTTCAATGAATCATGCCTTATATAAACTCTTCCCCTTGATTTCCACCAGAACTTGTGACTTACTTGCTTCTAGACATGATTCCCATGACTAGATTATGTGTGTGGCAAATGTGAAGGAGATTTTCAGATACAGGTGTAGTAGATTTTGTGTTAAGCACAATGGAGATTATCCCGGGTGGGCCTGATGTCATCAGATGGAAGTCCTTAAAAGCCGGCCTCTGCCATCTTGTGAGACTCTTGCTCAATGGCTTTGAAGAAGTAAGTTCCTGTCATGAGAAAGCCTGTGAGAGGCCACATGCCAGAAACTGTGAACTACCCCAAGGAACCAAGGGTGACGTATGATTGACAGCAAGAAAACAGTAACATCAGTCCTTTAACCACTAGGAACTGAATTATGGCAACAACCACATGAGCTTGGTAGAGGACCCTCATGTTCCAGAAGAGAACACAGCCTTGACTGTGTTCTTCCTGCTTTGGAAGACTCTGAACAGAAAACCCAGTTAAGCCGTGATTGGACTTCTGACTCCCATCTGTCAGAAAATGTTTTAAGTTTGTGATAATTTGTTATACAGCTGTAAAAAATGGAGAAGGAAATGGCAACCCACTCCAGTACTCTTGCCTGGAAAATCCCATGGAGGGAGGAGCCTGGTAGGCTGCAGTCTATGGGATCGCTAAGAGTTGGACACGACTGAGCGACTTCACTTTCACTTTTCACTTTCATGCATTGGAGAAGGAAATGGCAACCCACTCCAGTGTTCTTGCCTGGAGAATCCCAGGGACAGCGGAGCCTGGTAGGCTGCCGTCTATGGGGTTGCACAGAATTGGACACGACTGAAGTTAATTAGCAGCAGCAGCTGTAAAAAAAACTGATGCACTATCTTTAGAGCATTATCTGAGGTATTCTTGTGGCCCCAACTTGGATTTAAAATAATGTAAATAGAAAAAATTCGAGAGTAACACAGGTCATCTAACAAATTAGAAAATAGATCACGAGCAAAATACCAAGTTAAATAATCTGTTGTGTGTTTCTCAAACTCTGAAAAGAAAAAAAGAAAAGATTGGGATGAAAGTATCACATGAGTACATGTTGAAAGCTGATTATTTTTTTAAGTAACTTTGTTTTACAAAGAACCTAAATCAACTGTTGATTCAACCTTATTTCATTAACATTAAGAGTTTCAATATGTCAAGCTGTCTTCTTGCCCTTACTGTTACTATCCTTGAAAGTATGAATTCTTTTCAACTTGAGCCAGAAGATTTTGGAGATTTTCATTTAATTCCTCAGTGCTTTTGGTATAGGCTCTTTGGAAAGCTAAAATATAATTCTTAAAAGAGTTATACTTACGTACTGAACAATAGTCCTTTAGATATGAGTTATTTTATGACTACACTGAATACAGACCATTTCATGGGAATCATCAGTTTGTAATGGGGTAAAACTTGGAAAAATGAAAATTGCCTTTCGTAGCATTTATTTTATCCCTTTTGGGGGAAGTAAGAACATGATTATATCTAGGTAACCATAAAATTTATCTTCTAACAAGGATACGTTAAAATGAAAGGAGGAACTATTGAAAATGGGGCTGGGATAACAGCAGGGTACACAAAATGTGTCTTGGTGAACCAGGCTTTTTTGTCGCTTCTATTGTAAAGCAATTCCAAGTAACAGACACAGTGCTATCATGTCCATTTGAATTTCTTTGGGCTTTTTGACTGATACCAAATAAAAATAGAAACAGAAACATTTCAACCTAAAAGTCCATCACCTACACGGTGGACATGAGTTTGAGTAGGCTCTGGGAGTTGGTGATGGACAGGCAGGCCTGGCGTGCTGCAGTCCATGGGGTCACAGAGATTCGACATGACTGAGAGACTGAACTGAACTGAACTGATATCATAGATTACTCTGAATCAATTTAAATTTTGACTGAGGTAACGAGTCTAATTTTAGGTGACTCATTAGACAAGAATTGATAACACTGTATTATATAACTGCTAAGAGAATAGAATTTAAATATTCTGTCTCTCTCACACACATAAAAGATAAATATGTGAGGTGATGAATATGTTAATTAAATTAACAGTCTATCCATTTTCAAATCATTACATTGTACACCTTACATATCTTACAATTTTGTCAATTAAATTAAAAAAATAAACAAAACTCCCAAACTGTGGGCCCCATCTCTTATATACTCTGACTTTATTTCCCTTTTTTTCTTTGTTTGTTGCTATAAGCATGTTCTGTTTGGCTTATTTTATATGGACAACTTCTCTTCCTTTTTTTTAAATTTCCTTCTATTTGAGAGGTAGTATAATGTAGAGATTAAAAGCACATGTGCTGGATTCTAACTGCCTTGGTTCAAATCTAGTTTCTACTGTTTGTGACCACTGACAACTTAATTCATCTTGTGTTTTAGTTTTCTCACTTGTAGATAGGAATAAAAATGGAGACTTAGTATTTAACTCATGTATTGCTAGAGAGTTTTGGGCACATAAGTAAGCACTTAATAAATATTAACTATTGTTATTATTTCACCCTTAATAAAGATCCCAATGAACAGCTAATTCACTGAGATTTTGCAGTGTAAACATTTTTCCAAAACTAGGAAAACACAAATTATATTCTATAACTAGGAAAATAAAATTAATGCTTCCTAAAAATCAGCTTGCTAACTTAAAAGGAAACCTGTTTGATTCTCAAGGAAATTATTTTAAAACAAAAGGACTATGGCAATGGAAAAATGTCTGCTTGTTAAAGCCAAAACATACTTCCGTGACTTTGGTCTTTAGAGACTAAGATTCCAGCAGGATTAACTAACTGAAGTTCTAAGCATGCTTGATAGTTCTGAATCAAGTTCAAGTATTCACATTTACAATCAGTGCCTTAGAATTAGATATGGTTTAATCTGACGATCAAGTTCATTGGATAAATCGCTCCTCATCAGAATTAAAGTACCATTCAGAGTATAGCATATGGTCTTTGGAAGGTGGACACATTTCCATGAAAGAAACTTTGAGTGACTATATAGTAGGAATTTAATAAGTCTGGATAGGGAACGTTAACTATGATTCATCTTACTAATTTGGTACATTAGCTCAAATTTGCCATTAAACTAAGCAAAGATCCAAGTTACTCAATTACCAAAGTATTCAGTTTTTTGTTTCCAGATTAAAAAAAAAAAAAGCCAGGAAAAATGAAGGTGATTTTTGAGATGTGAGTTAAATTATCTCTCAATATTTTGGAAAGGTGAGTCATCTCTTGGATATATTGCTTTTGTCACATTAGTTGGTCTGGAAAAGAAGCGATGATATAAAACAGAAGCACTGTAATCTTCAAAGAAGAAAAGTAAGTGAACAGATTCTTTCTCTTCTTTTCTTCTTTCCTTTCCTTTTGTCCATCCCACCCTCCCTCCTTTTCTGTATTTCTACCTGCTTTCTTGCCTTTGTTGGTAAAATTCAGTAAGTCCAAATATGAAGTTACTACATAATAGAAAATTGGTTGAGAAATAAATGTTGGCCTCAATTTGTACATCTACATGACTGAGTGATCCAGAGAAATGAACAATTGTTCAAGGGATTTATGTAATGCAAATCAAATAGGAAGTTCAGACCCTGATCTTCCTACTATAGGTGTAATAGATGATCCTTTGCTCTTTTTTAAACATGACTTAACATAATCATAGACTTCATAAAAATTTAGATTTAATTCTCAAGTTTATATATTTATTTGTGAAGTTTTGCCTGAGATCTAAACTCATCTCTCTTTTCAGTTCAGTTCAGTTCAGTCACTTAGTCATGTCCGATTCTTTGAGACCCCATGGACTGCAGCACACCAGGCCTCCCTATCTATCACCAACTCCCAGAGCTTACTCAAACTTGTGTCCATTGAGTCGGTGATGCCCTCCAACCATCTCATCCTCTATCATCCCCTTCTCCTGCCTTCAATCTTTCCCAGCATCAGGGTCTTTTCCAATGAGTCAGTTCTTCCCATCAGGTGGCCAAAGAATTGGAGTTTCAGTTTCACCATCAGTCCTTCCAATGAATATTCAGGACTGATTTCCTTTAGGACTGACTAGTTGATCTTGCAGTCCAAGGGACTCTCAAAGTCTTCTCCAATACCACAGTTCAAAAGCAGCAATTCTTCAGTGCTCAACTTTCTTTATAGTCCAACTTTCACATCCATACATGACTACTGGAAAAACCATAGCTTTGACTATACAGACTTTTGTTGGCAAACTAATATCTCTTTTTAATACGCTGTCTAGGTTGGTCATAGCTTTTTTCCCAAGGAGTAAATGTCTTTTAATTTCATGGCTGCTGTCACCATCTGCAGTAATTTTGGAGCTCAAGAAAATAAAGCCTCTCACTGTTTCCATTTTTCCCCATCTATTTGCCAGGAAGTGATGGGTCCAGATGCCATGATCTTAGTTTTCTGAATGTTGAGTTTTAAGCCAGCTTTTTAACTCTTCTCTTTCACTTTCATCAAGAGGCTATTTAGTTCCTCTTCACTTTCTGCCATAAAGGTGGTGTCATCTGCATATCTGAGGTTATTGATATTTCTCCCGGCAATCTTGATTCCAGCTTGTGCTTCATCCAACCTGGCATTTTACATGATGCACTCTGCATATAAGTTAAATAAGCAGGGTGACAATATACAGCCATGACATACTCCTTTCCCAATTTGGAACCAGTCCATTGTTCCATGTCCAGTTCTAACTGTTGCTTCTTGACCTGCATACAGATTTCTCAGGAGGCAGGTAAGGTGGTCTGGTATTCCCATTTTTTAAAGAATTTTCCACAGTTTATCATGATCCACAGAGTCAAAGGCTTTAGGATAGTCAATGAAGCAGAAGTAGATGTTTTTCTGGAATTCTCTTGCTTTTTCTATAATCCAAGGGATTTTGGCAAGGATGTCCTGGTGTGCACAAGGTTTTGTTTGAGCCCCCGTGCATCTCTGGCAGTTATGGGGTTTGAGTCGAAATGTGATTTTTCCCCTCCTGCTGTCTTGTTGGGGTTTCTCCTTTGCCCTTGGACATGAGGTATCTTTACTGGTGGGATCCAACTTTCTCCTGTCAATGGTTGTTCAACAGTGAGTTGCAAATTTGGAGTTCTTGCAGGAGAAGATGAGTGCACATCCGCCTACTCTGCCATCTTGGAATCCACCCATCTCTCTTCTATGTAGTTTAAATTTTAAGTGTTAACTCAGTTTGTTATTTCTGATCTGATCATACCTCATCTGCCTTGTATATTCTCAACTATGGTCAGCTGTTTTCATTATCCACTCCATAGCATACACCCACAGCTTTGCAACTGCTTGAATTTATTAGCAAGGTAACAGCTATAGCCATTACTATGAAAAATTTTAGAGTAAAGAAACTGATTTAACTTTACTTAATCCATGATTTTCTGATCACAGAATCTTTTTTTTTTTTTTTCATGGAACATACTAACACTTGACCAGAGTAAAAATTGAAAAATTTACCATAGCCTATAAGATCCTGTAGCAATTCAGTCTGACTCCTGTTGTATTTCTGGCCTCATCTCCTATATCTCGCTACCCTCACTCACACCTCTTTATCTGTATTGGTCTGTGTGTGTGTGCGTGTGTGTATGTGTGTGTGTGTGTGTGTGTGCGCGCACGTGCACGCTCAGTTGCTCAGTAATGTCTGACTCTTTGTGACCCCATGGCTTGTAGCCCGCCAGGCTCCTCTGTCCATGGGATTCTCCAGGCAAGAATACTGTAATGGGTTGCCATTTCCTCCTCCAGGAGATCTTCCCAACTAAGGGATTGAATGTGTGTCTTCTTCATCTCTTGGATTGGCAGGAGGGTTCTTTACCACTGAGCTACCTGGGAAGCTCTATTGGCCTCTTTGCTGTGGACTACTTCTAGTTCACCTCAGAACTGTAGGTTTAGGCTTCTCCTGGGAGACCCTGGGGCAATAATCCCAAAGATGGACAGCTTTAGTTAGTGTTGAAAGTGAAAATGTTAATTGCTCAATCATGTCGGACTCTTTGTGATCCCATGAACTGTAGCCTGCCAAGCTCCTCTGTCCATGGGATTCTCCCAACAAGAACCCTGGACAGCTTTAACATCACTTCAAAAACTCAAGGCACACAAACTGCCAGAATAGTATCTAGCCTTAGTAAATTCTTTGTAACCCCTTTGGGAATTTATTTGCCTACAAACTTCAACTCACCGACTTTACAGACCATAATAATTTATTTCTTAAAGTAAGTCAAATATCCTTTGTCACCATTTTCTAGATGCCATTATTTTCTAGACAAAGTGAATCTAAATATTTGTAGTAATGCAAAATTTTTAAATGTTTTATGGTAAAGTCTTTTAACCTTTTCAGGTTAGAAATTTTTTCTTTTTTTTTTTTGAACTCTTTATTTCATATTGGGGTATAACTGATTCCCTGGAGGAAGGCATGGCAACCCACTCCAGTATTCTTGCCTGGAGAATCCCCAAGGACACAGGAGCCTGGTGGGCTGTAGTCCATGGGGTTGCAAAGAGTTGGACATGACTGAGCGACTAAGCACAGCACACGTAGCCTATTAACAGTGCTGTGATAGTTTCAGGTAAAGAGCAGAGGTACTCAGCCATACATATACTGTAACCATACTCCCCCAAACTTCTCCCCCAGCCAGACTGCCACATGACATTGAGCAGAGTTCCGTGTGCTATACAATAGGTTCTTTGGTTATTCAAGTTAAAATTTCTAATGAAGTCAATTACTATGCCATAATCAGTGGAGAGAGCAAAATGGTTATGAGTCTGACATTTGAATCCTGATTGCTATTCCCACATTTAGGTTCTGCCACTTACTCATTATATGATTTTAGTCACGTTACCTCTTTCCTCTCATGTGGAGGCCTGGAATGATTGAACTTTCCATTCCTGAAAGTGTTAGTTGCTCAGTCATGTCTGGCTCTTTTTGGCCCCATGGACTGTAACCCACCAGGCTTCTCTGTTCGTGGGATTTCCCAGACAAGAATACTGGAGTGGGTTGCCATTTCCTTCCCTACTAGGTAGCTTGTAGCAGGAAAGACAGACTAGATCAGTACCCTTAAACTTTACCATGATTGAGAATCACCTAGAGGCTAAAGTATGTCTGGCCCCAATCCCAAGGTTTCTGATTCAGAGGTCTAGGATGAGACCCAATTATTTGCATTTCTAATAAGTTTCCAAAATAATGCTTCTGATGCAAAGCTACACTTTGAGAACCACTGGGCTATAATATTCTGCAATAATAAACAATTCCAAACCTCAGTGGCTAACAGCAGCAGAAGTGGTTTCTGGTGTATGCTGCAGGAACAATGTAGTCTTCGGGGGCTTCGCTTATCACCATCACCCAAGGACCCAGGCTCTCGGGGGCTCCGTTTTCTCCCACATTTCCATGGTCATCACAGAGGAAAAACGAAACATGGTGAATCTTGGACTGGCTCTTAAAATTTCTGATTGAAAGTGATCACTCAACGTCAGCTTTTATTAGAAAGTTTACCAGAATTTTTCTTTCTGTTAATATTCACTGTCTAGGGATAGGTAACTTTTCAAGAAGGGTTTGACACTGAACTTTGAGATGTGTAGGGAGAAGTCAGAAGGGCAGGGAGGGAAGACTGTTCTCATCTTTGTGCTGACTTTGTGAAATAATATACTCTTTTCATTATTTTTTTCCCCTCTATCACCCGAACTGCCTTTTCTTACTTCGGGCTCTTTCTCTATATACAAATCTTGCTTCTGGGAACCTTTCCAGCTTTAACTTCTGGATCCCATTTCTTCGATCTTGCCTGTCCTGTGGTTGACATAATAGCTCAGAATTATTGATCAGGGCTTTATTTTAAGTGTTTTACACATAGCCTTCTCTTTAATCACTAAATCTCTTATCATCTGCATTTTATAAATAAGGAAACTGAGATCCAGAAGCCCTTCAACTTTCATCTGATAGTTGTCTTCTGTTTTCTTGAACTCGAGGCTTTGGAACTTTTCTTGCTTAGGGTCCCCCCCTTAACCTGGCTTGTGGACTTCGTGTGCCGCAGGCCTGAGTTCACATAAGGCATGTCTCTGCCAAACTTGATTTCTGGAAAGGAGACACAGGCTCGGATGGATGAAACTGTCCACCCCTGGGCTTCCGTGGTGGTTCAGACAGTAAAGACTCTGCTTACAATGCAGGAGACCTGGGTTCGATCCCGGTAAGGAAAATCCCTGGGAGAAGGAAATGGCTACCAACTCTAGTATTCTTGTCTGGAGAACCCCATGGACAGAAGAGCCTGCTAGGCTATGGTCCATGGGGTTGCAAAGAGTCGGACACGACTGAGTGACTAAACAACACCCAACAACAAACCTGGTATCAACTCTCTACCCCACTATAGGAGGACACTTGATAACTCTAGGCCTAATTCTTATTTGTAAAATGAGAACAATAGTAATGACCTCAAAGAAACCCATTTTTAAGTAAAGCATCATTTTTCTGTACTGCAAAGGCCTGCCAGAAAATCAAACAAGAGGTGGCTGGACCGGTAAGAGCTTATGCAACTGTAATTAATTAATGAGATATGTGGATCTGTTCGTTACAATTTTTTCAGTGTATTTGTGCTGCCAAAAGATGAGTTTAGTCTCCAGAGACCAGGATTAAGTAGCATGAAGAATTTGAAGTAATCCTTCTTTTCTAGCATGACTATTGTTTTTCATCTCTGTTCAAATAACCAAGTTGATTTATTTCATAGTTTTAGGTTTGCTTGCACATTATTTGATTATATGTTTTTCAGTTTACAATTGTATGCAATGGAATGAGTGTGCTTTAGCATTCTGTTAGGCATTACTATGGATACAAGAGAATTAAAAGGCATGATCTCTGATGCTAGGGAAGTGAGATGCTAATTGGGAAAAGTTAATACTCTAGAAACATCTCTAGAAAGATTCCAAATTATGTATTGTGTGGGACTTCCCAGGTGGCCCAGTAGAAAAGAATCCACCTAACAATGCAGGAGACCCAAGAGATGCAGGTTCAGTTCCTGGGTTGGGAAGATCCCCTGTAGTAGGAAATGGCAACCTGCTCCAGTATTCTTGCCTGGAAAATTCCATGGACAGAGGAGGCTGGTGGGCTACCATCCATGGGGTCACAAAGTCAGACATGATTGAGCACGCAAACCAGCAAGCAATGTATCGGGTAGGAGCTTACTGGAAAATCCAAATGAAAGTTTTGGCCAACCCAGTATTATACAGTATCAGATAGTGAGCAGAAGTGTACACCTATAGTATATGGCTGGGGCTTTCCTTTCTTAGATTTTGAAATAAATTTATTACAGGAAAGCTCTACAGGGGACACTACATTATCTGGTAGATGGTATCTTGGAGTATATTTTTACAAGACACTGAGGGGGTGGAATTCTGTTATGTCACCCCTCAGACACATGCCAGGTGGGTCTTATCAGAAAACTGGATTAAGATAGGGAGGAGTTCCTAATTATCTGTTCCAGCAACTAAGCCTTCCAATGTTAAACAAAATTTTTAAAAATACATCCCTTTTTCCAATTTATTCTCCCCAATGCTGTCAGAGTAATCTGTTAAAAATGCAAATCTGATCATGTCAACTTCTGATCTATGCTGTGGTTCTTGCAAGCCTCTTTCTTTCTTCTCTTCCTCTCTTCATTAAAAAAAAATCTACTGAGTATCTATGTGATATTAAGCACTTGTTGAGTATTGAGGCAGTAATGTAACAGGAGGGAAAGAGGCAGGGCATAACTTTTGAAAGGATGACATAGCACAAGGACACAATGTAAGCCGATTAGAATCAGATGGGACCAAGATGGCAGATAAGACTAGACTTTGATCTTCAATCAGCAAGTGAAATGACACACCCAGAGGTGCCATGACAGTTCCAAGACACTGTCAAAAGACCAAGGAGTGAGCGGTGGCCCAAATCCTGGAAATCTCCACCCCTTCCCCAAAATATTTGGAATAATCCTCCCACTCATTAGCATATGGAATTGCCCAGCCTATAAAAACTAACCACACCACATTCCCACACCACTAACCACACGGCCACACTCGGCCTCTGCCATGGCCCACACTCTATGTGTTGAGTGTGCTTCTCTTTCAATCTGAATAACCCCACTTCCTACCTATCATCCCCAAGAAAAAGAAATGCAAAAAGGCAAAATGGTTGCCTGAGGAGGCCTTACAAATAGCTGAGAAAAGAAGAGAAGTGAAAGGCAAAGGAAAAAAGGAAAGATATTCCCATTTGAATGCAAAGTTCCAAAGAATAGCAAGGAGAGATAAGAAAGCCTTCCTCAGTGATGAATGCAAAGCAATAGAGGAAAATAATAGAATGGGAAAGACTAGAGATCTGTTTAAGACAATTAGAGATACCAAGGGAACTTTTTATGCAAAGATGGGCACAATAAAGGAAAGAAATGGTATGGACCTAATAGAAGCAGAAGATAAGAAATAGTGCTTGTTTGCCTTTAGGACTTTCCATTCTATCTGTGAGGAAGCTGAGCAGACAGAAAGTTACAGTGTGGTGTAATATAGAGAATTCACAGATAAGGGAGTCCCTCATACAGACTCAGTGTATCAGCAGAGTTTTGGCAGAGAGTGTGATGCTTGGGTTAATTTGGAAGTACTAATGGCAGTTGGTGAGACTAAGGATGTGTATATAGAAGGTATAAGATGCTTCCGTAAGAGACAGCAGCAAATTCTGAGCATCAGAGATAAGAGAGCAAATATGTAATAGACAGTTAACGTGGGTTCTGAAACAGGTAGAGACAAGAGCTGAAGCTGCATGATAAAGACCCTACATGTCTTGGAAAAGTTTTTGGAATTTACTCGAAAGGTATTAAGGGCTGCTTAAGGATTTTAAGTACAGTATCATTGTGTTACTTTACATTTTTATATATACCCTAGTCAGCTAACAATTATTCTTTCTTCCTCTGGAGAATCTCTGCTTAATCCTCCTGATGTTTTGTACTGTAGGACCTTGTCTCCCTGGCTGTGGATTGTTGCCTATAACTTCAGATAGAGGCACTAATCAGGTTAGCTCCATCAGAGTCTGTGTCTTTTGAGTTGGATCTGAGGACCACCCAAAAGTACAGATGGGAATTTTAACTTGGGATCCATGGAATTACATATTCTGTTAAGAGAATTTGGAAGCAGAGAGGTAAATATGGAGCAATTATCAAGAGAAAAGTCGAGGCTGGAGACAAAGTGAAACTCCTCTCCTGAAATCGTTGTTGTTGTTCAGTAGCTCGGTTGTGTCTATTTGTGACCCCATGGACTGTAGCACACCAGGCTTCCCTGTCCTTCACTATCTCCAGGAGTTTGCTCAAACTCATGTCCATTGAGTTGGTGATGTTATCCAACCATCTTATGCCCTGTCTCCCCCTTTGCCTCCTGCCTTCGATTTTTCCCAACATATTTCTAGTCTTAGCTCCTATCAAAACCTGAACTGTGTGAAATAGATGACCAGTCCAAGTTCGATGCATGAAACAGGGCACTCAAAGCCAGTGCACTGGGATAACCCTGTGGATGGGATGGGGAAGGAGGTGTGGGGGGGACACATGTACACCCGTGGCTGATTCATGTCAATGTATGGCAAAAACCACTACAATACTGTAAAGTAATTAGCCTCCAATTAAAATAAATAAATAAATTTTAAAACCCCCAAACTTGAATGCTTTCCTAGTTTTGGGTCCTCTAGACAGCATGCATTCTTATCTCAGTTTGGATTCCTGATGCAGACCTTAAGATATAGAGTCATGAGACAAGTATTTTAGAAGCATTCCCAGAAAAATAAGAAAGTGGAATAAATGGGATCAGGGAACAAAAAGGGGTGCAGTGTGTAGACAAACCCAGTGGAGGAGGAACTCAGGCTCAACACCTCAGGACAATCCTACAGGCAGTGTCAGTCATTCCTCTGGAGTTTTCAGAGTCAAGGGTGCAGGGAGCCCCAGATGTTTCTACCCCTGTGTCTGTCAGTCATTTGTTAAGAACTGAATTGGGGCCTTCCTTGGTGGTCCAGTGATTAAGACTCTGAGCTTCTAATCTGGGCTTCCTCCCTGTTCAGGGAATTAAGATCCCAAATGCCACATGATGTGGCCAAAAAAAGAGGAAAAAGAAGAAGAACCCTCCCTGAGAAGACCCCAGTGTTGAGAGAATTCTAGTTTTCTGTGCCTATAGCTGAGAGAAGCTTGTAGGTCTGGCTGTTAAGAGCAGGGGCCCACCAGGACTCCCCTGGTGGGGTGATAGATACTTATCCAAGGAGGTATGGGCAAGAAAACTGACACTAGTGGCTACAATCCTTGAAGTTAATTCCTCTTTTAAATTTTTTTCAGTGAGCCTTAAGTTCATTTTACATAACCTTCAACCCAAAAGTCTAAAATAACACCATGGTCATTAGGTTGTATTTTACAGCAAGAATTCTAGCTACAGATAATGGACTACGGGATGCCAAATTTTGAGATAAACCACTTAGAAACTGTTGAAATAATCCATTAGTCATTTTATTTTGTTTTATTTCATTTCTAATTATTAAATGTCTATGTTACAAATTGATGGGGGTACAGCAATGATTACGGTTGATAGATTCAGCAGTTCTTTTGTCTAATAAAGACAATGAGACAAATTAACTGAAAATTATAATTGGGTGTGATAAGAAATGAGTGCTTTAGGGAAACATTTGAAGGCACCCAGTGGAAGGGAAATTTCCTTGGAGAAAGAGATATGGAAATTGGACCCAAAGAGGGAAGAGGTAATAATGGCCTTGAAAACCGTAATATCAATGAATAGAAGTGAATTTGTCTGGAAGTTATTTAAGAGGTAGAAGTAATAGGCCATGAAGTAATATTCACGAGTATGAAAGATTTTCTACTTGGTTGGCTAAAGATAACCATTAACTGGGGCAAAAAATACAAAAAAGTAGATTTGGGAGTCAACACTGAAGTTTGTCTTGGCAATGTTAAATGGGAAATATTATGACATATAAAAATGGGCTTGTGATCTTTTTTGGAAGTCTAAGGCATAAGAATGGATGTCTTACAGAGAATTTTAAACTTAAAGCCATGACCTGATTTTGAAGGAAAGTTTGATTAAAAAGACTGACATAACCAACAAACTTTACGAATTAACTGGACTTAATCCCAAAACTTTTTAGATTCTCCTTGACTTTCGTTTCCCTTGGTTAGATTTATTTTTTAAAAGCCAAAGAGTCAGTTATGACTGTAATTTATTAGGAAAATTTCATGTGTCCTTTTTGTTTGTTGAAAAGTTGTGTTTCCCAAGCCTTATTATCTGAATTTGCCTGTCTATATTGAGGGCAAAAGGAGAAGGGGGCAACAGAGGATGAGATGGTTGGATGGCATCACTGACTCAGTGGACATGAGTTTGAGCAGACTCTGGGAGATGGTAGAGGACAGGGAAGCCTGGTGTGCTGCAGTTCATGGGGTTGCAGAGTTGGACACAGTTTAGCAACTGAACAACAGCAATAATTTTGCTTAGCTATGTGTCACCTACACCACCTTTAACAATAGTCTCTCCCCTCTCATTTCCATGCTATAATATCCATAAACCATGTATTTAATGTTAGTTATATTTTATAAAGCACAATGAAATAAATGCATAACTATCATATACTACTATTATTCATGTATAACATCACATCTTTTCCAAAAGAAAAGGTAGATTTTGCCAGTGGCTGAAATGTATGTGATAAGTCAAAGAATATGCTGTTTCCTTTTTTTTTTTTGAGGTAGATTCAGAACCCACCTAGCAAGGGTAGGTTCATGCTCCCTATTGGCAGGTTCATGTGCCCTTCAAGCCTGTAGGGAGAATCTTTCCTTGCCTCTTCTTACCTTCCAATGGTGATCTTGGTGTCCTAGGCTTTGCAGAGTTTCTTTGGGGCTTAGTTCACTGCTTTATTGGGGAAAAGAGGAAGCTGGAGACTGTTACAAGAGCATTCATCTCCCCCTATATACTATCTTTGAGTCTGAAGGGAAGAGAAGTTCAGTTTAGAGCTTTGTATTTATTGGACCATATTCCTTAGATTGGCAATTTTATAAGAATCAGAGACCAGATAATGTTATTAAAGAGAAATGAATGAACTAAAGCAAATAGACTTGAAGATGAAGTATATGAAAGAGTAAATATTCTGAAGTAGACAAGAATGAGGCCTTTTCTCTGAACAGAAATATCTAAAGCTGCTCACGAATGCCCTGGGTGACTGCAGTAATGAAAGTGACTTCTCAAGAAGACATTTCTTAGACTTGAATTATGGGGATGAAATGCTTGACACATTTCTGAGGTTAGATAATTTGTGTATTAAATACCTACAGGGCTTCAGGCAGCCTGTCTGCAAAAGGAAGCAAACACAGGGGCACTTTGTGATGACCTTAGTACCCAGAGACCATATGGAGCAATGGCCCAGCAGCCTGACTGGTCCACCCTGGTTCAGAGCCTGCACAGGTATTTACCCACGACAGCACTGGTGCGTGATAAGTCACTTCAGTCATGTTGGCCCTTTGCAACTCTATGGCCTGTAGCCCATCAGGCTCCTCTGTCCATGATCCCATGGATATGATTCTCCAGGCAAGAACATTGGAGTGGGTTGCCATTTCCTCCTCCAGGGGATCTTCCCGACCCAGGGATGGAATCTGAGTCTCTTATATCTCCTATATTGGCAGGTGGATTCTTTACCACTAGCGCCACCTGGGAAACCTCACAGCACTGGTACCCAGGCCTTTTTATCCAGCTGACTTAAGTCCTGTTTGGAACAAGATTAGAAAATACATTTAATAAACAAAAGTGCTGCTACAGATATTATCCTGTGACTCTATGGAAAGTCTCAAAGGCAACGTCAAACGGTAACTAGGATATGACATGCTCCAGTTGTGAGGTTACTGAGTTTGTTTTGTTTTAGATTAACAGACTCTATTTAGAGGAAAAAAAAATTGAGCAGGAAGTACAGAGAATCCCTCTATTCTCCCCATAGCTTTCCCTGTTATTAACATCTTACATTAGTGGGAGCACATTTGTTACAATTGATGAATCAATAGTAATATGTTGGGCTTTCCTGGTGGCTCAGATGATAAAGAATCTGCCTGCAATGCAAGAGACCCAGATTTGATTTAATCCCTTGGTCGGGAAGATCCCCTGGAGAAAGGAATGGCTACCCACTCCAGTATTCTTGCCTGGAGAATTCCATGGACAGAGGAGCCTGGTGGGCTGCATAGTTTATATAGGGATTCACTCTTTGTGTTTTATAGTTTTACAGGTTTTGATAATGTTATGTATCCATCATTACCATATTATGCAAAATAGTTTTACTACTCTAAAAATCTCCTGTGTTGTACCTATGCAATCTGCCCTCTTTCCCCTGGTCCCATAGTTTTGTTTTTTCTAGAATGTCATATAGTTGGGATCATACAGTATGTAGCCTTTTCATATGAACTTCTTCTACATAGCAATGTGCATTTCAGGTTCCTCCGAGTCTTTTTGTGACTTAATAGCTAATTTCTTTTTATCGCTGAATACTCTCTCATTGTCTGGATGTACCACAGGTTATTTATTGATTCATCTACTGAAGGGTATCTTGATTGCTTCCAAGTTTTGGCAATTATAAATAAAGCTTTTTATAAACGTCCATATGCAGGTTTTTGTGTGAACATGTTGTCCTGTTTTTTCAGTTTTACTGAGATTGTAATTGGCATATAGCATATGTGTTAAGTTTTAAGGGTGTTGCATAATGACTTAACTTATACAAGATTGTAAAATGATTCCTGCAGTAAGTTTGGTTAGTAACCATCAGCTAATACTGACATTCATTTGCTTACTCCAGCATGATTCCTGGAGTATATGTAGTAAGACTGCATTTAGCTTTGTAAGATGTACCAAACAGTCTTTCAAAGTGGCTGTATCATTTTAGGCTCATTTTTAAACTTCCTCCTTGGTCATCACTGTGTCTCTCCTCATCCCTTCATTTGTTTCCTTGATGACCAGGGCACTCCATGTGACTTTCACCATGCTGATCAGTACCCAGCACCCCACCCCAACTTCTTTCCAAAAGGACATGTAGGTCTCATCTCTTTATATTTCTGATCTCAGCTAGGAAAACAAGTAATAGCAATGAGCATTCAGGTAGCACTTACTGTTTATAACAAACATTGATATAAAATTTTCCTTTTAATTTTCAAAAACAATTCTCTGATAAGGGCTCATTTTCCCCAATTTGAAGGTGGGGAATCTAAGGTATAATTAAAATTCATATAACTAGTCAGTGGTAGAAATGGACTGGACATTGTTCAAATGTCCACTTAAAATCTCTTCTGTAATAAAGAAGAGTGTAGTTTAAATAAGCATATAAATAAATCAGATAATTCTTTCAGTTGAAATTGGAAGTTTTAATGGCTAACTTGGCTGACATATTACTCCTCCAGAAAACACAGCCTTTTAAAAAGTTGTATTTCTAATGCCATAACCCAAAGGAACAAATAATGGTGGTTATTTTACTCACTAAAGGATGCTTTAATGACAAAGTTAGTCAAATATGCAATCAGTCAAACAGTATCTGCCTTTTAAAAAAGGTTTTACTTCTCTCTTGATATAGCAGAGAAATAGTAATTATCCTTTCTGAAATTAGAGAAAGTTGTTAAGGAAGAAATGGTCTGTAAGAAGTGAATAGACTTCTCAACATTTTATAGGTTGTTTGCTGAGCTTTAAAAGGAAAATTTTTAAATGTAGAAGTTACTCTTGCACATAAAATGCTATATAAATGTTTAAATAATTTTCTATTTATAATAAAAGCATGTACTAGAAGTAAAAACTGAAATCGAAGTCAATTTCTGAAACAGAAAAAGGTTACAAATCCTCTCGTATAACTTGGCATTATGTTTTAATTAAATGTATTCCATTAACATTCCCTGATCATTCCTCTTGTTTCCTTTGAATATCCCCCAATCATCCAAGTGGTTTCTGGCCATTGTGTAGACCTCAATATATTACTCCCAAGGGATGAGCTGTTTGGAAATTGTGAGCTGCATTCACCTGTCTTTCCAGGATCCCCGCATCCAGCCCTATTCCTAAGATAGCAGTGAAACGAGATATTCAGCATCTGCACTCGCTTCCTAAACCACTAAAACAAGGTGCCATACACTGAGTAACTTAAAACAGCAGAAACTTACTGTCTCAGTTCCAGTGGCTAGAAGTCTGAAATCAAGGTGTTGGTAGGTTCATGCTCCATTCAAACCCGAACAATAGAACACTTCCTTGCCTCTTCCTAGCTTCTGGTGGGTCCTGGTGATCTTTGGTGTTCTTCGCTTGGAGCTACACAGCTCTCATGTCTGCCTTTGTGCTCACATGATATTCTCCTTGTGGTGTCTTTCTGTCCTCACGCCAGCATTTTTTTATAAATACACCAGTCATATTGGATTGGGGGCCAGACTACTCCTGTATGATCTCATGTTAACCAATTGTATCTATATCAACCTAGTTCCAAATAAGGTCACATTCTGACATTCTGAATATTAGGACTTCAACATATCTTTTTTGGTGGGGCGGGGGGGTTGTGGGAGATAATTTACAGCAGCACACTCTTCTTTTTTTCTGGGAACAGCAACTTCTGGGGGGAAAAAAATCAAAACACTCTACTCATTTCAATTATCTAGTTCTAGTGAAGTCCATGGGGTCACTAAGAGTCAGACATGACTGAGTAACTTCACTTTCAATTTTCACTTTCATGCACTGGAGAAGGAAATGGCAACCCACTCCAGGGTTCTTGCCTGGAGAATCCCAGGGACGGGGGAGCCTAGTGGACTGCCATCTATGGGGTCGCATAGAGTCCGACACGACTGAAGTGACTTAGCAGTAGCAGTAGCAGTGAATGCATTCTGCTAGTTGACACAGAGGTTAGAATGTAACTAAATCTACACCTTTCAAAGTCCTTTCTCAGGAAAAGAAAAAACTAGATTCAGCTTCTCTTGGTCATAATAGGCATCTGAAACACAGAACATGTTTCCAGACTCACAGAAGATATCAGTCTTGGAGAATGAAATCAACAAGCAGAGAATGGCAGAGATAAGAGAAATCCTTTGGCTGCAAAGACATAAAGTCTATTCTTGCTGTAGTTAGTTGGAGAAGTTGTTTTTCTTTTATTTGCAAAACAAAATCAACAGAACAATAAAAACCATAAAATCACCAAGGGACATTTACCTACTGGAGTTGGGTAGAAGTTGCCACCATGCCACCCTGAAGATTATCTTCACAACGCAGACTCAAGAAATTGTTCAAGGCAAAGTAGATCTCATATGGGATAAATCAAGCTGGTTTTCTGAGTTTATCCATAATTCACAAATTTTGGGTGATAGTGAGTCCAAAATTCAGGGATTTTAATTTTGATTCAGACACTGGGTCACTGCATATATCAAGTCATTTACTTATTTGCCCTTTGCCTCCTGTCTGTGTTGATACAATAGGAATAAATAGTAATTGCTGAGTCTAGAGATATGATTCAATTTGTGTTAAATATGTTTTCAGAGTTAATGCAATTCTTTTTCTTTCTATAGTATTTTTACACATATAACTTAAAATAGTATAGAAATTTTTAAAGAAGACATACCATTTAGATTTCTGTTTATATTTTAAAAGACTAGCAATTCAAAATTTTATGACTATGAGGACTGAAAAAATTTATTAGAATGAAAACAGTTTAATAATGAACTCATAAAATTTACTGTAGTTTGACATATCTTTTCTGTTTCTTTTAAGAAACATATTTTGAGGCTATGTTATAAGAAGCATATATATTTAGAATTATATCTTTCTGTTGCACAAGCACTTGTTTTATTATAACTGGCTTTCTTTAATAATTCAGTGTAGAATGCTATAATCTTTAGTGTAACCAGCAAAAGAAGAATCTAGTATAAAGTAGTACCTTTACCACTTCTTGAAAAATCTAATGATCTTAGATCATTTAACTTAGTTTTTCTGAAGAATAAGTTACGAAGATGGCCATGTAACCCCTTTTATGATCCAGAAGAGCAATTTCAGTAGCATGACAGAAATCTTAGTTTCTATCAAAGAGAAGCATGATTGTTGAAAGAAAAAGGAAAAGAAACTGTTTGTTTCCTATTACTTTGTTATTTATCTAGTAGAGCATATTAATATACATTATATTGGATTGGCTAGAAAATTCGTTAGAGTTTCTTCTGTAAGATCTGATGGAAAAACTGAATGAACTTTTTGGCCAACCCAATGCATATATATAACACATAAACATATAGACTTAATACATATACATATGTAATATGCAATATTGTAAATAATAGGATAATAGGGAACAAAATGTGGCATAATAGAAGTTACTTGATTAACTGAAAAAGAAGACAGGGAGAGAAAAGTTAACATAGATTAGGCAGGACATTAAAAAATAGTAATATTACAAATCTCAAATAGCTTTAGCAATAATATTAAAAAGAAATGAACTGAGTAATCCAAGTAGAAAACTGCAAATGATAGTTATATGGCACTTATAAGATAGACAACTTAAATATGAGGATCCAGAATGATAGAAAATAAAATGGAAGAAGAGATAGGCAACTGCTAATCAAAAGAAAGCTTCTAATGCAGTCACTTATATTTAAGGTATGAAGTATTATTAGAAAAAGGCTTAGTTTCCATCAGAGAAGCATGAAGCTTTATTTTTTTAATTTTTATTAAAGTATAGTTGTTTTACAATATTGTGTTAATTTCTACTGTATAGATAAGTGAAACAGCTATATGAATGAATAAATGCCCTCTTTTTTTGGATTCCCTTCCCATTTAGGTTACCACAGAGCATTGAATGAGTTCCCTGTGCTATACAGTTCAGTTCAGTTCAGTTCAGTTGCTCAGTTGTGTCCGACTCTTTGTGACCCCATGAACCGCAGCACGCCAGGCCTCCCTGTCCATCACCAACTCCCGGAGTTTACCCAAACTCATGTCCATTGAGTCGGTGATGCCATCTAACCATCTCATCCTCTGTTGTCCCCTTCTCCTCCTGCCTTCAATCTTTCCCAACATCAGGGTATTTTCAAATGAGTCAGCTCTCTGCATGCGGTGGCCAAAGTATTGGAGTTTCAGCTTCAGCATCAGACCTTCCAATGAACACCCAGGACTGATCTCCTTCAGGATGGACTGGTTGGATCTCCTTGCAGTCCAAGGGACTCTCAAGAGTCTTCTCCAACATCACAGTTCAAAAGCATCAATTCTTTGGCACTCAGCTTTCTTCACAGTCCAACTCTCCCATCCATACATGACCACTGGAAAAATCATAGCCTTGATTAGGCGGACCTTTGTTGGCAAAGCAATGTCTCTACTTTTTAATATGCTGTCTAGGTTGGTCATAACTTTCCTTCCAAGGAGTAAGTGTCTTTTAATTTCATGGCTGCAATCACCATCTGCAGTTATTTTGGAGCCCAGAAAAATAAAGTCAGCACTGTTCCCACTGCTATCCAGTAGGTTCTCGTTAATTACCTATTTTATGCATAGTAGGTATGTGTGTCAATACCAATCTCCCAATTCATCCTACCCCACCTTCCCCTCCTGAGAAGCATAAAGCTTTAAAGAGAATATGAGAAACTGAAGTAAAATGAGGACTGGATGAAGTGAAAAGTAGATATTAGACAATATATAAAAAGGTAGATAATCCATGTTAGGTAACAAAAATAATAATGGTAGAATCAAAGTTCATACTGGGTTAAAGTAAAGAATTTACTATAGTTTACTAAAGAATTAAAGAGCAAAACTGTACAGCAAAAGAAAATGAGTGAGATGGAGGACAGATTTTAAAAGTGTTCTCATAACTAAAAGGAAAGAAAAATGGTATAAAAATTAATAAGGGAGGGAAATAAATACAGGAGGCTTAATAACTATCTAACTTTTGAGTAACTTTCATTTTTGAAGTAGAAATAAAAATGAAACAGAATCAAAACAGATATTAAGAAAAATAGTTTTGATCTGTGTTCCAAGTAAAATTACTGTAAAGAATCTAGTTCTAGAAGAAAACTGGCAACGTTTTTTAAACTAAAGTTGGAACAATGTGTTCTAATTAGACTGAAGGCGAAACTTAAAAGCTCCCAGTGGGTTAAGATTAGGCTATGTGCCTTCCCGTTTATGTCTTTCTTTGAACATGTCTTTGTGCAGTTAAGGCACTTCTAGGGATTTGTCAAGATAAGGAGATACTGTAATCCTTTCTATAAATAGAATCAGATGGCTGTTGGACAAAAGCAGGTAGAGAAGAGGCCAATGAAAGTGTTATGTGACTAACTGTACTCTTTAGAACACTGAAGCATGTTTCCCAGTCTCCTGCGGAAGCCACTGCTAGAAATCGTCCAGTCCACCAGTTCTGTGTATGCCCAGCAGAGTTGTAAGAGCCCCATCGTGGGATTCTGGAACACTTCATGCATGTCCCTCTCCACTGCAGCATGTGTAGTTTGTAGGAATCAGGACATGGATTTCTGGTATCAAAACACAGTTGAATTCCAGCTCTACTGTTATAGTTTCATGCGATTCCAAATTCATGGCATCACATTTCTGTAGATTTCCAGCACTTTAAAGTGACTGAGTTTTAGCTTAAAAGGCACCGAGGTAAAAAGATACATTGTTGTAGTTGTTAATTTTCTCCAGCACCTGGGCAATGGCAGCTGGGAGGTTGAGTGCTATGAACAGAATTCCAGCTGTAAGTGACATCCCAGTGGTACAAATGAGTCCTGGAGTGGAGAATTTCTAACTGAGCTAATCCAGTGGTAAACACTAAGGATGATTCATAGATACACAGAAGCACACTGCAGAATTCTGGATACACTTGAGGGATAAGAATCCTGTGAGAGATTGTAACAATTGTGATCAAATATTTCAAGCATGGTGCCATTGGAATAGTGTTAATAGGACCCACAGCTATAAGCATAAGGTAATAAAATCTCTTCTCAGATCACATAAAGTTACAAGAAAAACAACAACAATAGAACAAACTTCTAGAAGCATCTAAGAAAGTGTATCAGTTTGGATCCAGTTGCAAGAAACTGAAAACATCCTGGCTGTTAAGTAAAAGAGAATGTAATAGAAGAATTATTGTTAGAAGCTCTTTAGGGAGTCTCTTGGTTAGCCTTTTAAGTTAAAAACTCTCTGAATGACATCACCGAACTGGCCAGAAATGGAGCTAGTACCCGCATCATAATTAGGAAGGTGAAGAATCAGTTGGTCACCATTTGAAATCTTCTAGACTTCAAGAAGGGTTTCCCAGGTGGCTCACTGGTAACGGATTCTCCTGCCATGCCGAAGACGCAGGAGACGCCGCAGGTTCGATCCTGGAAGACCCCCTGGAAGAGGGGTCAAGATAAACAAGTATCTTATGACGTCACTTAGATCTGAAATCTAAAAAAAGCAAAACAATAATAACAGAAAAAGGAAAACATGCTTATAGATACAGATAACAAATGGGTGGTTGCCAGAAGGGAGGTGGATGGAGGAATAAATAGGTGAAGGAGATTGAGAAGTACAAGTAAATTATAGAAATAAGTCACAGTGATGTAATATATAGCATAAGGAATATGGACAGAAATATTGTAATAACTAACTTTGCATGGAGACAAATGGTTACTAGACTTATCACATCATTTAAAAATGTATATAAATGTCAGATCCCTATGTAGTAAACCTGAAACTAACATACAATTACATTTCAATTAAAAAATAACATACTGCAGTAATTGCAATGAAGAGCTCAGGAAGCTGCCACACTATTGTTAAACACTCAAGTAGCTGGTGACTGGATCCTTGAATGTTGCTACAAGGAAACCCAGTGCATCTATTGTTAGCTGTGCTTGGCCATAGAAATAGCCAAAATGGAAGGAAGATGGCCTTCTCCTTACTTCCTCTGTCTAGATACCATGTGCCTGCATCTAAGTGGTAAAATGTAACTCAAATCCAGATTCCTAGCTGCAGAGAAATTAGGAAAATGGAAACTGTGATTTGTATCTTTTGCAGTACAGGAAGAGGCCCTGAAACAAGGCTATGATAGGTTTTTGAGCATCATCTGCCACAGCAGGGTAATAGCAGTCAAAATCAGGGTCTTTTGCAAAACAAAATGTTGGTCAACAAAAGAGATTCCCTAATAGGACTTCAAAAGGACAAGGTGGTAACCCCCCAATTATATTTAATATCATTGTCTTTCTTTTGTACAACAGATTCTTAAATATGCAAGGACTTGCACAATGTCACACTGTTCTTAAAAAATACCTGAAGATTAAATTTGGTCAAATGTATGATAAGTTGAAATGAAAATCTTAAGAATGGAGCACTGTTGGTATAAACGGATTTGTGGATTATTTATGGGTTATCTGTTAACTAATTGAAATCCCAGTCCCAAGGATCCAGTGGGGTCATCTGTTGTCTGGTGAATTCTGTAGCTCAGGGTGGAATTTGGACCTGTATGTTTTCTTCAGCTGTTTTGTTTTGGCTTCTGCCCTTTGATAATCATAGGAAAAGTCTTTATCTCTGTTTATCCCACAGTATGGATGCAAGGCGCTTAGAGCCTCAAGACTATCCTTCTGTACTTGCCCTTGTTAACAGTGTCTAAACTATCTACAAAATTGAGCAGTTGGATACAGTGCTTTTGCGTCTATCCACAAAAGCAGACCTGCACAAAGAGAAATCATTTTTAGTGCCAAGGAATTTCAGTCATCTTTTTTCTGGATCGTTAAAGCTCTTACGGAAAGACCTGAGTCTTTGTGGGCTGTATTTTAAATTGGAAAAGATTAATAAACCAGCCACGATAGATATTATCTGTCATCAAGACTCAATGTTATCCCATCTCTTCTATCTGTGAATATTTGCCCCAGAATCTGTGCCTGCAATGTCATCAGCATCATGAACAGCAAAATGGCACAAAAATAAACTAATGTAAAATAATACCTTTAGAAGGGTGGTGAGTATGGTGATTTTTTTTTCTTCTATTTCTTTGTACTCATATGTTTTCATTGATGAGACTATTTTTAAATAATAATTGTTTAAATTTAAAAAAGACACTATACTCATTTACTAAAATATTACCAATTTTATTTTTTCTAGCACTCTATCTAAAAGACTGGATATTTATTCATATGCCTTAAAAAAGATGGTTGTAAAAAAAAAAGATGGTTGTGAATATTGGGATTATAGGAAGTGTGTTTTTGTGAATATTGGGATTATAGGAAGTGTGTTTTTGTGAATATTGGGATTATAGGAAGTGTGTTTTCTGTATTTTAAATCTTTGTCAATAAGTATGCGTTAACTTTTTAAATTGTAATAACATCTTTAAAGGTCCTTTGAACTGTTCTATAAATGAGTATGGTGAAAGTCTTGACTCAAAGCAACACAAAAGGACCCTTAATTTCAGAATTGGGTTTTTTCTTGCTGAATTAGAGAATGAACCTCTGATTCTTAGCTTCACAGGGCTCAAGCCTGGTGGGCTACAGTCCATGGGGTCACAAAGAAGACATG
Source organism: Cervus elaphus (assembly GCF_910594005.1). Taxonomy (NCBI): domain Eukaryota; kingdom Metazoa; phylum Chordata; class Mammalia; order Artiodactyla; family Cervidae; genus Cervus; species Cervus elaphus. The sequence continues at coordinate 24,277,865 of NC_057842.1, read as the reverse complement.
CCTGAGCATTTAGGCCACGGCAGCAGGGCTCACCACTTGGCATTCAATTGTGAATAACATTTCTGGAAAATAAAGTATGGAAGCGATTTGTTTAAACAGTCTGTTGCTCTTGTTTAGTCGTTCACTCGTGTCCAACTCTTTTGTGACCCATGGACTGTAGTCCACCAGGCTCCTGTGTCTATGGGATTTTCCAGGCAAGAATACTGGAGTGGGTTGCCATTTCCTCCTCCAGGGGATCTTCCCAACCCAGGGATGGAACTCACTCGCAGAGTTTCCTACAATACAGGCAGATTTTTTACCACTGAGCCTCAGTCTGCATTTCTTTTCTGTTCTGCCTGAGGTCAAAGGACTTGATTCAGTTTCAACCTTTCTATCCAGTCAGTTGTATTTCAATTTGAATCTGAATGACAGAACCAAGGCTCTTGTAGAAAAGTAGTGAATTCAGGACTTTGAATGCTCATTTTTGCTGCCAGAATCTTAAAAGTCAATCAGAGATTCTCTACAGATTTGTGAAACATAATTGCAGAACACACATAAACAAACATACACAGAGACATATGTAAATAATCTTACATGTACACGTATCATATTTTAAAAGTTAATACTAAGAAACGCAGTGGGACTCTTGTGTGGAATATATATGTATCTTATAAAAACCAGTAATGTCAAGTAGAGTCATAAAAAGTTTTCATAAATGTTTGCATAAAGTTAGGTACAGAGTCTTTCACTTTTTTTTTTTTTCCCAAGAAAGATACACAGGAACAGGATTGCATCTGTTAAAAAATGTGAAATGGATGGATTTTCTTCAACTGTCTCATACTTCCCTTTTAGCTACTCTGCGTTATATACTCCTAGCTCTTTCCAGAAAGTCTCTTCTGTAACTTCTCCCTCAAAACCTGCTTTTTACTAACTGTAATGTTAGAAATTAGATGGTAACTTAGCTCCTACTAAATTACAGGTGACTTAGAAAATTCAAATTCAAACTACCCTACACATGTAAAATTTTAAAAGGGGTTTATAGTGCATAGGAGGAAAGAAATATATCAACAATAAGGAAGTGTAGATTCGAGAGTTCTACATGTATAATTTGACCATTTCGTTTGTTATCTTTTTGAATTTAAGTCCCTGAAACTCTTTGAGCTTTGGTTCTTCCTTTCATCAAATGGAGATAATGACACATATGTTTGAAGGTTGATGATGACTGTTAAGAGCCTGTATGATTTTCCACATGGAGTCTGTCAAATATTAGGTACTTAATAAATACTTCTCCACTCACTGTTGAGTCACCAAACCTACAGGACTAGAATCCTAAGGCTAACAGTTCTGATGTTACTTGTAACCTACAGAGAAGAATATTTGGGGCTTTTAGTCTGGTGAGAATGACTGACTACAGGCATTGGTGGGTAGAGTAAATAGCCTTTGGGAAGCTCATCTGGGCTTTGTTCTATAACTCAATATTTATGTCCATTGAAGTGATCTAACAACCCTATCTAGTTAAGCAATCTTTTGCATTTCATGCTTATTTATATCCTAAAATCATTTCTCATGGAAGACAAACTGTGGGATGTGAGCATTACAGTGTAATAGCATTACCAGGATTGTTTATGGATAGCTATCCAGTTTAGTTATTCCCAGGCTTGGTAATCTCTCGAGTGTATCATTCTGACCAGTGAAGATGTTTGGGTGCTGCAGGACACAGCTGATGAACACACTTCGTAAACCTCCCTGTGGCTGAACTCAGCCAAAAAGCTGCACATGAGCCTAAACAGATGTTTCTGTTGTTTAGGCCGATGAAGTTTATAGAGTGTATGTTTATCTTTCAAAAGAGAATGTGGAGAGTTCATTCAGTCTTGAGATCCAATCTTTCCGGAGGTTGGACTGCCTAGAAAAGTTGGAACAGAAACTGGATGAGCACATGAAGTCATGTGGGGGTGGTCAGAAAACAGAGCCCTTTACTAGTTGGTAAGAAGGAGAGAGGACACGTGGAAACTGATTTGCCTACAAATGGGTGATGTTTTACAAGACAGAACCTAGGCAATAGTTTGCGTTTTAATACATGTAACACATCTTCATTATAATGGATTTGTTAAAAAATGTGCTCTCTGGCAATTTAATGCATATGAAATAAACACAAAGCATCACAACTTCCTGAACATATTTCACAGATTAAAGTTATCTATGCAAAGAGGAAAAAGCATCAAAAAGTGAAATTTTTGCATATCTTATATGTGAGTCATCCAAGTTTTAAAGTGTTGGCCACAGAAGAAGATTGTAGTTGCTCAATTCAGCATTTGTCTTCTAACAGTTTAACAAAGGATGTGAAAGTAGTCAGTTGTAATGCAGTGCTATAAAATATATATAAGCTCTACCTTGAAACAATTATCTTTTGTTGCCAAATATCAAATCACTTTCCTATTTTAGAGGGAAGCACATGTAAGTGGAGGGGGACCCTGTTCCTCATTATAAAGATTGAGGAGAGTAGACAGTATTCCTCTGAATATTCTCAGTGAAGACTGTGGGTATGTCACTCAAGAATGAATAAAGGCCAGGGCTAGTGTCATAGGTGTGTGACATGTGCCTAGAAGGGTCTGGCAATTGGCTTAATGCCCTTCTCTCACTGTCTTAAAATTCTTAGTAATTTTTGGATGAAGGACCTCACATTTTCATTCTGTGCTGGGTTCCACAAATTGTACAGCTTGTCCCTGCAAGGAGCACCTTTCACTCAACATAAGAGAGTGAACAGAGTCCAGTGTGGAAGCTGAAAAGAGCTTATGGTGCCTAGAAATGAGCTGGAAATTCAGGATGCAACAGGAAATGTCTAGAAGTGGTAGAGTTCAGAAGTACCAGAAGTGTTCCTGGTGGGCTGGTGGGGCTGGTGGTAATAGCAGGTGTCAAGAGACAGCTTTCTCACGAAATCATTCTGGAGGAGGGTTTTAACTCTACCTTGACTAATTAGCAACACCACACATACCACACACTTTTATTCTTCCTATTGAATATCTGGGCTTTTGTAGGTAATCTCCTAAAGCTGCTATAGCAAATACCCACAAACTGGGAGGCTTCAACAATAGAAAGTTATTATCTCCAAGTTCCGGAGGCGGGAAGTCTGAAATCATGGTGTTACAAGATTGGTTCCTTCTGAAGCTTCTGAAGGAACCAGCCTCTCTCCTTGGTTCGCAGTGATTGCTGGGAGGCCCCGGACTTCCTTGGTATGGTCCTTGGGAGACACATCACTTAAGTCTCTCCCTTTGACATCACATACACAAGGCCTTCTCCCCTATAGGTTTGTATGTCTATGTCCAAATTTCCTTTTTATTATAGGGATACCAGTCATGTAAAATTTAGGGTTCCCCTAACTCTGTGTGTGTGTGTGTGTGTGTGTGTGTGTGTGTGTGTACACAGACACGTGTATATGCATGCTTTGTCACGCTCAGTCATGTCCGACTCTTCAACCCCATGGACTGTAGCCCACCAGGCTCCTCTGTCCATGGTATTATCCGGGCAAGAATACTGGAGTGGGTAGCCATTCCCTTCTCCAGGGGATCTTCCTGACCCCTGGATGAACCCAGTCTCCTGCACTGAATGTGTATTCTTTACCATCTGAGCCATCAGGGAAGTCCAACTAAGTATGATCTCATCCTAACTTGTTTATATCTGCAAAGACCTTATTTCTGAATGAGGTCATATTTACAGTCTTTGGGTAAGACATAAATTTTTGAAAGACACTACTCAACCCAGTACAGCTGTTACTACCCTTTTTAATCAATTTCTTTTTAGACCTAAGTTATCTAGAATCTTATTCTGTTACTTTCAACCATGAACTTTGACAAGTATGGGATTCTCTGTAGACTTAGGTTGCTTAGGAAAAAAGGTATTCTCAGAAAAATTTACACATGAGCTGCATCTTGAATAGCACCTATAAGTGAACCAGAAAAAACAGAGTAAGGAGATGGCATTCCATGCTGACATGCAAAGGCACAGAAGCTGAAAATAGCAATAAATCCTCTAGATCTTCAACTCATTGATATGTGTGGAGGACGGGAGGAGCTGGTGACCCAAGATGGGGGATTTGAAAAACAAGGCCCTAAAGAGATTGAAAGGGATCAAATTAGAACAGGGCCTTCAGCTCAGATTTTATCCACAGGCAATGAAAACAATATGATGGTTTTTAAGTGAGAATGACGTGAAAGGAGTATGTCAAGGCTGTATATTGTCACCCTGCTTATTTAACTTAAATGCAGAGTACATCATGTGAAATGCTGGGCGGGATGAAGCACAAGCTGGAATCAAGACTGCTGGGAGAAATATCAATAACCTCAGATATGCAGATGACACCACCCTTTTGGCAGAAAGATGAAGAAGAACTAAAGAGCCTCTTGATGAAAGTGAAAGAGGAGAGTGAACAAGTTGGCTTAAAACTCAACATTCAGAAAACTAAGATCATGGCATCTGGTCCCTTTACTTCATGGCAAATAGATGGGGAAACAGTGGAAACAGTGAGAGACTTTATTTTTGGGGGCTCCAAAATGACTGCAGATGGTGACTGCAGCCATGAAATTAAAAGATGCTTGCTCCTTGGAAGAAAAGCTATGATCAACCTAAACAGCATATTAAAAAGCAGAGACATTACTTTGCCAACAAAAGTCCATGTAGTCAAAGCTATGGTTTTTTGAGTAGTCATGTATGGATGTGAGAGTTGGACTATAAAGAAAGCTGAGCACTGAAGAATTGATGCTTTTGAACTGTGGTATTGGAGAAGACTCTTGAGAGCCCCTTGGACTGCAAGGAGATCCGACCAGTCCATCCTAAAGGAAATCAATTCTGAATATTCATTGGAAGGACTGATGCTAAATCTGAAACTCTAATACTTTGGTCACCTGATGTGAAAAACTGACTCATTTGAAAAGATCCTGATGTTGGGAAAGATTGAAGGCAGGAGGAGAAGGGGACGACAGAGGATGAGATGGTTGGATGTCATCACCGACTCAATGGACATGAGTCTGAGTAAGCCCCAGGACTTGGTGATGGACAGGGAAGCATGGCGTGCTGCAGTCCATGGGTGTGCAAAGATTCGGACATGACTGAGCGACTGAACTAAAGTGAATATGTTTATGTTTTGGCAAATTCCTTCAAATAGCAGGAATAGACTACTATGGAAGGAGATGGGAAAAAGGGAGATGAATCAAAAGAGTGATGTATCCCTGGAGACAGTATCAACTAAAGTCAGGATTGTGGCAGGAGCAGCGTGAAGATCCATTGTATCTAGAATCCATGGGACTTGTGAACACCTAGATTCAGAATTGAGAGGAGAAAACAGGGATGACTTTAAGGATGGATTATACTGTCCTTATTTATCAGTCATTAACCATTTTCCATGACCTAACCATTAAATTAACCATTTCTCAATCATTTTAGAGGTGAATATTTTCTCAAACTTGACCCTACTGACATTTTGGGTGAAACATTCTTTGCTGCATTGTGGGAGAGAGGGTCCTGTAAATTTTAGGATGTTTAGCAGCATCTCTGGATCTAGCCATAAAATGCCCAGTATTCCTCTCCCACTGTTGTCTTGAGATATTATTGCCAAATATCCTTGGGGGTATAGAACCACCACTGGTTGGGAACTACTGTGTTCATAGCAGGTCGAGTAGATTTGGGGTAGAGAGAGATGAGTCCGTTTTCATACCTTTTAGGCTTGTCATTGCTCTGGGATGTCTGATTGAAGGTGTGAACTATGCAGCCAGAGGGAGGTAAGTACCGGTGCCCACCTGAGAGATCTGGGCTATGTTACAAGCTTGAGAATATTATTCCCATCTGATTAATTGAGACTTGGGGAAAAGGCAGGATCCAGTGTAAGAAGAATGGAAGGCCAAGAACAGACACCTCGGATCTGCAGTTTCGGAGCTGATGTAAATTGAAAACACTGAGCTTGTCAAGGTGACCAAGAAGGACAGCCTGAGGGTCTTCTCTCTTCCTCCTCTGTGCCTCTCAACAAGGGTGCCCTTGCACAACTCTCTCATGATAATTACTGAACCATCAAGGAAACAAAACAATGAAGAAGTGGTTTAGGGACCCGAAGCCAGGGTTTAAGCTACTTGTAGAGTTTCGTAAATGGCTGTGGAGAAGGATGATACCTACGTTCTCAACTTAGACCCTTAAAAGCATTTTTTTATATCTTCACTCTGGGAAAAGTACTAGAAGAAAAATCATGAGTCTAAATTGTTGGTAGTATATTCTCATTTCTGGACAGGCTCCTGTTAATGCTGCCCAAAGCTAAAACTTTAAGTACATTGAAAATATTTTGATATCTTCAACTTTTCAGGCAAATAATTTAAAGATAACGAAAATCTCCTAGAGAGACGATCTCCCGGGGAACAGACCCAAACAAAAAATTGCCTTAGAACCTAAGACCGCTGGTTGATTTCACAAAAATTAACCTTTAAGTAGCATTACAAGCAAAAGCCCCATTTCTCTTTGACTGAATGCGTCTTTTATTTTATTGTCCTTTAAAAAATCACACAAGTCATACATGAATACGTTATTGTTGTAAAAGATTCAAACCACACAGAAATATTAAAAAAAAAAAAAAAAACCATGAACGTGCCCCTTCTCCCATCTGACGCTCTTGCTTTCCCCTCCTATCCCCAGATGCAACAATTCTCAACTGTTTGGTGTTCCTCCGTCCAGTGCTCTTGGACCCTAAGTGCACACCGCTGAATGTGAAACATTGTTCTGCAGCTTGCTTTCTCCTCTTTCCATATCTTGGAGGTATGAAAGAATCCTGAGCACCACATAAATAGAAAGGTTTTTCTTTCAGTAAGGAAAGAGAGAGTGAGGGAATGTAATCAAATGAACCCAACATTTATCACAGAGAATGACAGTGACAGGACCACTGACAATTCAACTAGCTGATACAATGCCTTTGGAACCCATCCTCAGGATGAGCTCAGTGAAAAGCATGTTGACTTTCAAAGACTCAATATTTTTATTTGGTGACTATGCAGGCAAAATACCTTCCCTCATCTTGTGGCAACAGAAGACAGTAAAAGTGACAGTATTCTGTTTTGCTACAACTCTCTCTTCATTTTATATTAGCTATGGTTAGAGGTAATGTAATGAAATTGCCTAAAAAACTCTAGAGAGCAAGGTGAAGCAATCATTTTCTTTGTATCAAAAGATACTTAGCCAATGTCTTTCTTTCTTTCATTTTCAGCTGCATTTGGTCTTTGTTGCTGCAGGAAGGCTTTCTTTAGTTATGGCAAGCGGGGGCTACTCTCTGATTGTGATGCGTGGGCTTCTCAATGTGGTAGCTTCTCTTGTTACAGAGCATGCAATCTAGGGTTATCAGGCTTCAGTAGTTTCAGCATGGGGGCTCAGTAGTTGTGGCACACAAGCTTAGTTACCTTGCAGCTTGTGGGCTTTTCCCAGACCAGGGATTGAACCTGTGCCCCCTGCGTTGGCAGCTGGATTCTTAGTCACTGGACCACCAGAGAAGCCCCATAGCCCATTTCTTATTCTTGTTATTTCTGTGCCCTGTCCTCATGGGACTATTTCCTAATAAGGAATTAACTTGGCTGAGGAGGAGCCTGGGACATTGACCTGACAATTTCATTTGCTTTCCCGGTGGCTCAGATGGTAAAAAATCTGCCTACAATGCGTGGGACACGGGTTTGATCCCTGGATCAGGAAGATCCTCTGGAGAAGGAAATGGCAACCCACTTCAGTATTCTTGCCTGGAAAATTCTATGGACAGAGTAGCCTAGTGGGCTACAGTCCAAGGGGCCACAAAGAGTCATACATGACTGAGCAACTAATACTTTGTAATTCCAATTCAACCCTAACCTGACAGAGATGATGCAAGGAGGAATATGTGCAATGAGGCAATTCTTTAGTCATCCTATAGGGGTATCTTCTCCAAGAATGTTAAAATTAAGCCTGATATTTTTCACCACTGATTTTCTTCCCCAAGCTAGTGCTGGCCTGACAACACTGCTCATCATCTTGACATAAGTGTGGAGTATTTCTGTATCATCAGAGAAAATTGCTCTATTTATTCTGCATAGAGTGATTTTCTCCTAAATCAGAATAGCAGTCTATTTTATTCCTCACTGTCACTTACTAGATAAATCCCATCAATAAATTTGCTGTTCCTTTGTGAATAAATTGTCTCTGCTATCATTTTCATTTTATGGCTAGTCACATCTTTCATCTGGATGCTATTACTCACCTCCTTGAACATTAAGTTCCTCCTTCTCAATGAAATAAGCTGTTCTTAGTACTTCTTCCTTCAAGTCAGTACTAAATGCTCACATCAAGTAAGCATTAACGGGAAGAGTACTGGCTGGGGATTAAAAAGTCATGGGTCAGAGTCCCATTTCCAGTCCCCTCTGTCCAGAGACATGTGACTTTTGGGCAAGCTACTTGTCAGCTTGAGTTTCTTCATCTGTAAAAATGGGGGAGTGTGCTCTTTCATTATTTGTATTCCTATGGTGGTTTGGGGAATAAAACAAGACAGGTCTCTGTAAAAGATCTCTGTAAGGTGTGACACACAAAGGCAGATTGTTAAAGTACCAGGCACAGCTGAGGTACTCATAAAAACATGTTGTGTTAGTTAAATCAATTTCTCCCACTTACTGCTTGCCAATACCAGAAGATTTACAGAATAAGGGGGACAGGAGCTGGAGTGAACATCCTGGCTTTTAACTCTGTTCCTACCCATTTCCTCCAACTTCACTTATCTCAGAGATCAGTCAAAACATGTAGATACTGACTATACACAACGTACAGATGTCTGACCTGGTGATTCTGCCATTCTGGGCAAAGCTCATTAACCCATAGAGTAGGCATTATCCCCAAGCTGAGATGACCCGGCCTGTCTTCTGGGAATTTGTTCTTTGACAGGGGAGACAAACTTTCCTTGTCACTACAGTGGAGTCAATTCATGACTGGCCCCTAGGAGAAGCTTTCTGATTCTCTGCTAACACCCTTAGCTTTACCAGGATATCTTTTCTTCTTATATCAGATTATTAAGTACATCCTAGAAACCTATGGAACAGACAAAAATAAACAGGGCTGTATAGTGTGCATATACCAGTTCCAGAGACATGGTAAGCATTCAGTAAATGAAGGGCTTCTCTGGTGGCTATAACCGTTCAACATGACATTGGTTAGTTTAAGATATATAACATGTTTATTTGATATACTTATTTATTGCAAAATGATTACCAGCAGAGCATTAGCTAACATCTGGATCACATCACATAATTATTATTTCTTATTTTGTGTGCAGTGATAACATTTAAAATCTCCTCTTTTGGAAACTTTCAAGTAAGTAATACAGTATTGTTAACTATAGCCACCATGCTGTACATTAGACCTGCAGAAGTTATTCATCTAATAACTGAAAGTTTGTACTCTTTGGCCGATATGTCCTCATTTCTCCGATCCCCTATCCACTGATAACCACTATTCTAGTCTTTGAGCTTGACTTTTTTAGATTCCACATATAAGTGACATCATATAGCATTTGTCTTTCTTTATCTTACGTATTTCACTTAGCATAACGCCCTCAAGATCCATCCTTGTGGCAAGCAAGAAAATATCCTTTGTCTCAGATACATGGCTGAGTAATATATCATTGTGTAAAGTCACTCAGTTGTGTCCGACTCTTTGCAACCTCATGGACTGTGTCCATAGAATTCTCCAGAATACTGGAGTGGGTCGCCTTTCCTTTCTCCAGGGGATCTTCTCAACCCAGGGATCGAACCCAGGTCTCCCGCACTGCAGGTGAATTCTTTACCAGCTGAGCCACAAGGGAAGCCCCACCATATCTTCTTTATTAGTTAATCCATTGATAGATACTTATATTGTTTCCATATCTTGGCTATTGGCTGCAATGAACACAGGACTGCAGGAATCTGTTTGTGTCTCATGAATATATATGCAAAAGGAAGATTTCTGTAAACTATTTTTAATTTTTTAGCATCCTCTGTATGGTTTTCCATAATGGCTGTACCAGTTTATATTCCTACCAACCTCCTTATCCACACTTTTCTCCACATCCTCACTAATACTTTTTTTTATCTCTTGTCTGGTTGGTGATAGCCATTTTAATAGGTGTAAGATGATATCTTATTGTGTTTTTGATATGCATTTCCCTGATTATTAGTGATGCTTTTTTATGGTCTATCTTCTTGAAAAGATGTCTATTCAATTCCTCTGCCCATATTTAATCAGAGTGGTTTTTTTTTTCTTTTTTTGCTGTTGAGTTGTATGAATCCTTTATATATATTTTATGTTAACCCCTTATCAGATATATGATTGGCAAATATTTTCTCCCATTCTGTAGATTGCCTTTTCATTATATTGATGGTTTCTTTTCTGTGCAACTTTTTATTTTGATGTAGTACCATTTATTTATTTTTGATTTTGCTGCCTTTGCTTTGATATAAAATCCAGAAAAATCACCACTGAGATAGGTGTCAAGGAGATTATCCACTGTATGTTTACTTAGATCTTTAAACCATTCTAAATTGATTTAGCATATGGTATAAGATAAGGTACAGTTTCATTTATTTACATGTGGCTATCAAATTTTCCATACAACTCTTATTGAAAAGACTGCACTTTACCCATTTTACATTCTTGGCTCCTTTATCAAAAATTAGTGGACCATATATGTATGGGTTTATTTCTGGACTTCTATTCCATTGATCTGTGTCTGTTTTTAAGCCAATATCATACTGTTATGATTATTATAGCTTTGTGATATAGTTTGAAATCAAGAATTGTGATGTTTCCAGAATTGTTTTTCTCTTTCAATATTACTTTGGCTTTTTGAGGTTGCTTGCAGTTTCATACAAATTTTAGGATTCTTTTTTTTTCAATTTCTTGAAAAGTACCATTAGAATGTTGACACGAATTGCATTGAATGTGTTGATCACTTTGGGTGGTATGGAATTAGCAATATTAGTTCTTCTAACCCATGAGCATAGTATATCTTTCCAGTTATTTGTGTCTTCTTCAGTTTCTTTCATCAATGCCTTAGAGTTTGCAGTATATGGCTATTTCACTTCCTCGATTAAATGTTTTCTGAGGTATTTTATTTTTTCATGTTATTATAAATTAGCTTGTTTTCTTGATTTCTTATTTTGATAGTTTGTTATTAATGTTCAAAAATGCAACTAATTTTGTATCCTACAACTTTGCTGAATTTATTAATTCTGTAGTCTTTTGGTAGAATCTTTAGGGTTTTCTATGTTTAATACATTTCATCTGTAAATGTGATAGTTTTACTTCTTCCATTCTGATCTGAATGTCTTTTATTTCTTTTTCATGCTTAATTGTTTTGCTAGGACTTCTCATACTATTTTGAATAAAGATGGCAAATATGGGCATCCTTGTTTTGTTCTTGATCTTAGAGAAAAAGCTTTCAGCTTTAACTGTTTGGTATGATGTTAACTATGGGCTTGTCATATATGGCCTTTATTAAGCTGAGGTCCAAAATCACTGCAGATGGTGACTGTAGCCATGAAATTAAAAGATGCTTACTCCTTGGAAGAAAAGTTATGATCAACCTAGATTGCATATTAAAAAGCAGAGATATTACTTTGCCAACAAAGGTCTATCTAGTCAAAGTTGTGGTTTTTCCAGTGGTCATGTATGGATATGAGAGTTGGACTATAAAGAAAGCTGAATGCCAAAGAATTGATGCTTTTGAACTGTGGTGTTGGAGGAAACTCTTGAGAGTCCCTTGGACTGCAAGGAGATCCAGCCAGTCAATCCTAAAGGAAATCAGTCCTGAATATTCATTGGAAGGACTGATGCTGAAGCAGAAACTCCAATCCTTTGGCCACCTGATGGGAAGAACTGACTCATTTGAAAAGACCCTGATTCTGGGAAAGATTGAAGGCAGGAGGAGAAGGGGACGACAGAGGATGAGATGGTTGGATGGCATCACTGACTCAATGGACGTGAATTTGAGTAAACTCTGGGAGTTGGTGATGGACAGGGAGGCCTGGCGTGCTGCAGTCCATCGGGTCGCAAAGAGTCAGACACGACTGAGTGACTGAACTGAACTGAACTGAAGCTGAGGTGTGATTTTTTTTCCATACACATTTTGTTGAGAGTTTTTATCCAGAACAGATGTTCAATTTCATCAAATGCATCAAACAAAAAAAGATCATATGATTTTATCTTTCATTTTCTTTATGTGGTGTATCACACCAATTTGTCAACTTCATATATATATATATATATATATATGCTCTACATTTATCCACTCCATCTCACATTTTATGTATCTGATATTACAACTTACCTTTTTTTAAATTGTGTATCTATTCAAAGTTGTTGTACTATAGTTATTTTAGTACTTTTGTATTTTGACCTTTATTCTAGAGTTATAAGTGATTGACCCACCACTGTTACATTAGAGTATTTTGAATTTAACTATATACTTCCCTTTACCAGTGAGTTTTATTTCAGATGTTTTCCTGCTCCTAGTTAGTGTCCTTTCACTTCGACGAGAACTCCCTTTAACCCTGCCTGCAGGGCCAGTGTAGTAGTTATGAACTCCTTCGGCTTTTGCTTGTCTCTTCATTTCTCCTTCACTGCTGAAGGGCAGCTTTGCCAGGGTTAGTATCTTGGTCGGCAGTTTTTTCTTTCAGCACTTTGGCTGTATCATGCCACTTCCTTCTGGTCTGCAAAGTTTATGCTGAAAATCTGTTGATAGTCTTATGGAGAGTCCTTTGTATGTAACAAGTTGTTTTGTACTTGCTTTTTAAGGTTTTCTTCCTAGCAATTGACAATTTAATTACAATATGTCAAAAAGCATTACACCATGTCTTCTTATGGGTCTCCTTAGACTAATCTTATTTGGAACTCTGAGCTTCCTGGGTTTAGATGTCTTTTTCTTTCTCTGGGTTAAGGAAATTTTCAACCATTTTTTTTTCTTTGAATAGGCTTTCAGCTTCTTTGTACCTGTCTTATCCTTCTGGGACTCATATAAAGCACATATTTTTCCATTTGAAGATGTACCAAAAGTCTCTTGAATTATCTTTGTTGTTTTTCTTTTTTTGTTTCTCAGACTAAATGAATTTCATTGTCCTGTTTTCAAGTTCACTGATTCTTTCTGCTGCTTTACCGAGCCTGCTGTTGACCTTCTGCTGTTGAATTTCTTAGTTAACTTATTGTATTCTTCAGCTTTATGATTTGTTTGATACTTTTAAATATTTTATATCCCTACTTTGATGTTCTTACTTTGTTCATGTCCTCAGTAAATATCTTTATGACTGTTATTTTGAACTCTATTAGATGAATCATTCATCTCCATTTCATTAAGATCTATTTCTGGAGTTTTATTTTGTTCTTTGGAATATATTCTCTTTCTTCATTTTTCTTGCTGTCTGTATTGATTTCTGGACATAGATTAAAGCATCCACCTCTCCCAGTCTTGACTGAATGATCTCATGTGGGAGATGAACCTTGTCTATTAGTCTAGCCTGAAGTCTTGATTGTCCCTTAAACTTTTGTAAATACCAAGCTGCCTTCTTTGTGCCTGATGCCTGTCAGTATGTGAGGATGTACCAAGACCCATCAGTGTCCTAAAAGGGGAGAATCACAGCCAGCACTTAGATGCCAGTTGATTGGAAACAGGGCTCTCAGCATCTTAGAAAATTTGTGGTTAGGCCACACCCAGGGAAAAGCCAGGATGTTGGCATTTTGCCTGCTCCCCTTGTGCTTGATCCAAGTGTAAAACTTTGTGTGTAGAGGTGCTCCTGCACCCATTAAAAATGCTTCTTTCCTGAAGGCCTATGGGACTTGGGAATGAAAGTGCTGTTAGCTCTCAGTCAGGTAATCCAAGTGCCCATCCTGGGCAGAGCTGGAAAAGTCGGGCAGCCAACTGTGTGTACAAGCTTCTTCCAGACAAAATGCTGTCATCTTGAAGTGGGCTAGGGAGAGAGCAGAAGAGGTTCCACAAGCTTCCTGGTCTCCAGGGAGAAGGTCATTCAGTCCATAGGTGTGTGCTAAATTAGAAATTTGATGCTCAGGCAGCAGCTTTCAGAGTATGCAAATCGACTGCTTTCAGAGACAGACGGAGATGAGTGTTTCTTTTGTTTCTGTTCGTCCCCTCTGCTCTGAGTTCTGGGAAGATAGCCAGTTAAGAACTACTTCTTTGTTTGCTACAATCCTATGGGACTTGTGAATGCAATACTGGGGTTTCAGAACCAGGCAATCCAGGAGCCTGTCTGTCACGTGGCAGCCACCTAGCCTGGAGTGCAGACTATGTACAAGCTCCTTCCAGGGAGATACTGGTGATTTATAGTGGTCTAGAGGATGAAGGCAGAGGAAATGTCCACTGGCTTCCCTGGTCTTCAGGTAGGATGGCGGTCAGACCCTAGATATGTGCTAAATTATAAGCCTTTTCCATCTTTGTGCATGGAGAGTGATGTCGTTTTCTTAAAATGCCGAGAGATATTAATTAGTTTTCCCTCTATCTATGGACATTTATGTAGGTTTACTTTATCAAAGAGCTGCAACAAATTCTCTTACAATATGCTGTATTAGGCATATGTTTGGTTCTCTTTACAGAGGAGAGATCTGGTACTGCCATAGCTGGATCATAAGGCATATTTAATGTTACTAAATTATGGAAAATTACCCATTAAAGTAGTTGTACCCCTTATATATTATGGCTGCATGCTGTTTTCTTCCCAACATGTCATGTTACTAAATTTTTTTTCCATTTATTTTTATTAGTTGGAGGCTAATTACTTTACAATATTGTAGTGGTTTTTGCCATACATTGACATGAATCAGCCATGGGTTTACATGTATTCCCCATCCCAATCCCCCCTCTCACCTCCCTCCCAACCCCATCCCTCTGGGTCTTCCCAGTGCACCAGCCCTGAGGACTTGTCTCATGCATCCAACCTGGGCTGGTGATCTGTTTCACCCTTGATAATATATATGTTTCGATGCTGTTCTCTCAAAACATTCCACTAAAATTTTAAATGATTTACTTATAAGATGTTATGAACTCACTTTTTTAATTTGCATTTCCTTAATTACTACTGAGAAACATTTTTCATATGTTTATGACTATTTATATTTCCTCCTTTGTAAACTGACTGTTTTCTATTTGTTTATTTAGTATTTGATTTCGAAAATCTGTTTTCCTCCTGGGAACCATGGATTATTCCTTGAGAAGTCTGAGAACAGATTACCTTCTCTTTCAGACCCACACATTTTGGGTAGAGCCAAGTGAGAATGAGTTCTTTTGAACAATATTTCAAATATGAATTGGGATGAGCTCTCTTAGTTATAAATATAAATTTAAACAGCGCTATTCAAAGCAGAGCCAGCAGCATCAGCCTTTTATGTGCTTAGTCATTCAGTTGTGTCCAATTCTTTGGGACCCCATTGACTGTAGACCGTCAGACTCCTCTGCCCATGGCATTCTCCAGGCAAGAATATTGGAGTAGGTAGACATTCCCTTTTCCAGGGGATCTTCCCAACCCAGGGATTGAACCCGGGTCTCTTGCACTGAAGGCAGATTCTTTACCATCTGAGCCACCAGGGTACATTCTCAGGCTACTTTGTCAGAAGCTCTAGAGGCAGGTACAGCAAGCTATTTTAATTTAACAAGCTTCTAGGTGACTAAGAAGCACTAAATTAGACCATTAAAAGAAGAAAAAAGTCAGTGATTCTAAAACTAGGTTAAGAATAAGATTATATTTGTTTTATTAACATTTTAAAATTTTATTAGTAGTATACATAACAACTTGAATGAGTCTCAGGAGAATTACATAGAGTGAAAAAAAAGTCATTTCACATGTATTGTATGATTCTATTTATGTAATATTCTAGAAATAAAAAAATTGTAGAAATAGAGAACAGATTAGTGTTTGCCAGGAGTTAGGGAAGGTGAAGCGTAGTGAAGGATTGGGAGGTGAACTTGATAATAAAAGAATACAATCAGGAATCTTTGTTCTGAAGAAACTTTCTGCATCTTGACTGTGGTGGTAGGTACGCAAATAAAACTGAGGAAATCTGAGTAAGACCAGTGGATCATATCAATGTCAAAATATCCTAGTGGTGACATTATACTATAGTTCTGCAAGCTTTGGTGAAAATTGAGTAAAGGATTCAAAGTGAAAGGTTGTTGCTGAACGCGGGATTCTTGGCCTCCGGAGGAGACAAATCCAATCCGGGGCCAGAGACGAGGCTGGATCGCTCAGAGCTTTTGTGTAATAAAGTTTTATTAAAGTATAAAGGAGATAGAGAAAGCTTTTGACATAGGCATCAGAAGGGGGCAAAAGAGTACCCCCCCTCCTAGTCTTTAGCTGTATGTTATATAGTCACTCACAGTCTGTTAATGAAAAGAAAGGAATGCCATAAAATTTAGAATGGCACCAGATAATTCATCCCTGGCCATAAAACGATTGACTTGTAGAAGGGCAGAATACCAATAAATAGTTCTGTTTACATAGATTAGGGGAACAATACCTGAGTAAGTAAATTAGGCCGTTTGGCGGAACCAACTTGAAGATAGAGTCTGGGGTACATTAACATAGCTTAAGACAACATTTCCATAAGAAAAAGAAATGTATGGTTAACTCAAGGTTTGAGAGTAGTTAGCTTTAGGTGAGACCAGGTGTCCTGGCAAAACAGAATGTTAAGAGAAACCTCCTTTTAAATTTGTATAGAGAAGGAAAAACATATCGCTGGTTTGTTTCTTCCTGCCGCTTAAGAGAGAAAAAAATGTCTGGTACTTGCAGCCTCTTTCCTCCATTTGGAGACCCCTGGCCTTCCTGCCTGTTACCCTCTCAAAAGTATCTTCTTGTATTACTTCTTACAACTAGAAGTGAATCTTCAGTTATCTCAAAATATTCAATCAAAAATTAAAACAAAAGATTTATAAGGTTTAATTGCCATCAATTCCCCCCAAATATTCATAGGAAATGGGAAAATGGCTCATTGTCATTTTCATTCAGAATTTGGCAAAATGTCCCAATTATTTAATCATATATTCAAAGAATTAGATAAATTAATACACATGCTGGGTGAAGAACATTTATTTTCTTCTTGAAAAAAATTAAAGAAAAAAGATGATTTTTAGAGCATAGATTTAATTCTTCCTCAAACAATGTATCTCTAATGTTTTAATCTTATGTTATTAACTAAGACATACTTGAAGAGGAAAAAATATCAAAAATTTTAATTTTTAACTTTTATGACTGAGTGTATTTTTATTTGAATGACAATGCTTTGGAATAGGAAAATAATAACTGAAATTAGAGTGTAATTTATGAAGAAGAGACTTAAAAAAATGGGAACTCTTTTGACTACAGATGGGATTTTAGTTTTCAAATAATTACAAAATAAGCTGTTCAATAAGCTCAAACACCTAACCATTCTGCTAGTGGTTAAAGACTCCAAGAGTAAGATGTTTATGGATCTTTGGGAAAATCATTGTGATTTTCACATTGACACAATTTCTCATGTAAACAAGCTAAAATATGCCTGGTTATTAGTTTTGTTTTTTTCTCCCCAGAGGTGACCTGAAAGTTATCATGATGTACCGTTCAGTTCAGTTCAGTCACTCAGTCATGTCCGACTCTCTGTGACCCCATGGACTGCAGCATGCCAGGCTTCCCTGTCCATCACCAACTGTCAGAGCTTGCTCAAACTCATGTCCATCGAGTCGGTGATGCCATCCAACCATCTCATCCTCTGTCATCCCCTTCTCCTCCCACCTTCAATCTTTCCCAGCATCGGGGTCTTTTCAAATGAGTCAGTTCTTTGGAGTTTCAACTTCAGCATCAGTCTTTCCAGTGAATATTCAGGACTGATTTCCTTTAGGATGGACTGGTCGGATCTCCTTGCAGTCCATGGGCCTCTCAAGAGTCTTCTCCAACACCACAGTTCAAAAGTATCAATTATTCAGTGCTTGGCTTTCTTTATAGTCCAACTCTTACATCCATACATGACTACTCAAAAAACCATAGCTTTGACTAGATGGACCTTTATTGGCAAAGTAATACTCTGCTTTTCAATATGCTGTCTAGGTTGGTCATAGATTTTCTTCCAAAAAGCAAGCATCTTTTAATTTCATGGCTGCAGTCACCATCTACAGTCATTTTGGAGCCCAAGAAAGTAAAGTCTCTCACTGATTCCATTGTTTCCCCATCTATTTGCCATGAAGTGATGGGACTGGATGCCATGATCTTAGTTTTCTGAATGTTGAGTTTTAAGCCAACTTGTTCATTCTCCTCTTTCACTTTCATCAAGAGGCTCTTTAGTTCTTCTTTGCTTTCTGCCATAAGGGTGGTGTCATCTGCATATCTGAGGTTATTGATATTTCTCCCAGCAATCTTGATTCCAGCTTGTGCTTCATCCAGCCTGGCATTTCACATGATGTACTCTGAATATAAGTTAAATAAGCAGGATGACAATATACAGCCTTGAAATACTCCTTTCCCAATTTGGAACCAGTCTGTTTTTTCACGTCTAGTTCTAACTGTTGCTTCCTGACCTGCATACAGATTTCTCAGAAGTCAGGTAAGGTGGTTTGGTATTCCCATCTCTATCAGAATTTTCCGCAGTTTGTTGTGATCCACACAGTCAAAGGCTATGGCATAGTCAATAAAGCAGAAGTAGATGTTTTTCTAGAACACTCCTGCTTTTTAGATGGTCCAGTGGATGTTGGCAATTTGATCTATGGTTCCTATGCTTTTTCTAAATCCAGCTTTAGTATCTGAAAGTTCATGGCTCACATACTGTTGAAGCCTGACTTGGAGAATTTTGAGCATTACTTCTCTAGTGTGTGAGATGAGTGCAATTGTGCGTAGTTTGAGCATTATTTGGCATTGGTCTTCTTTGGGATTGGAATGAAAACTGACCTTTTTTCAGTCCTGTGTCCACTGCGAGATTTCCAAATTTGCTGGAATATTGAGTGCAGCACTTACACAGAATCATCTTTTAGGATTTGAAATAGCTCAACTGGAATTCCATCACCTCCACTATCTTTGTTCCTAGTGATGCTTCCTAAGGCCTACTTGACTTTGCATTTCAGGACATCTGGCTTTAGGTGAGTGATCACACTATCATGATTATCTGGGTCATGAAGATCTTTTTTGTGTAGTTCTTCTGTGCATTCTTGCCACCTCTTCTTAATATCTTCTACTTCCGTTAGGTCCATACCATTTCTTTCCTTTATTGTGCCCATGTTTGCATGGAATGAACCTATAGGAAACCATTTATACTGTCTTTTTCCTGGAACCTTGATCTTCTGAACCTTATTGACTTATTCACATTTTAAAAAAAAGACTATCTGAATTTATTCAAGATTAAAATTTAGAAAAGTTTGAGGATTAACTGTATGGAAAGAATTGTTGTACATTCACTAAAATTCATATTCTCTTCATTTTCCTGGGCACACACATTTTCCTGGTGTGTATAACCAGCTTTCCTTGAAGTTTGTTTGGTCACTAAGTCATGTCTGATTCTTTGGAGCCCATGGAATATAGCCCATCAGACTCCTCTGTCCATGGGCATTTTCCAGGCAAGAATACAGGAGTGGATTGCCATTTCCTTCTTCAGGGGATCTTCCTGACCCAGGAACCCAACCTGTGTCTCCTGCATTGGCAGATGGATTCTTTACCACTCAGCCACCAGAGAAGCCCCCCCCCTTGAAGTTAATGTAGACATGTGATTGATTATAGGTAGCAGAATGGGATAAAAGTAAATCTTCCACTTCCAAGCCTCATTCATAAAAATGCTGCTAACCACATTTATGTATTTATTTTTGGCTGCTTTTGGTCTCAGTTTTGGCATCTGGAATCTTCCATTACCACATGTAGGCTCTTTGTTGGGGCATGCAGTCTTCTCACTAGTTGCGGTGCATGGGCTTAGGTGGATCTCACTTCCCCAGTCAGGGATTAAACCCAGATCCCCTGCATTGGAAAGAGGATTCTTAACCACTGGACCACCAAGGAAGACCCCTAAGCACAAATGTTTTTGTTTTATTCACCTTCTGGTTGCCTGGGATGTAGAGACGTGTCATGGTCTTGTGAACCATCTGTTATGACCCAGTTCTAGTATCAGTCTTCCTTCTGTGATTGGCTGACTGCTTTAGATATTTATTGAACTTTTATGTCAGTCTTGGGTGGTATATTTTAACACAGACTTTTCATCTGTGAACTACTAAAGCAGTCAATAAAAGTTGAAGAATCAAATAAGAATGGATTTTCTAATTGGAGTCTTTCCCTTCATTTGACTTATTCCTGGATTGACCAGAGTGGGTTTCTCTCCACTCAATATTCTGTTTCACCTGGGACTTAAAAACTGACACAAATATTTATCAGAATTGTGTGTAGAATTTATCATATTTAGAATCCTTAAACTACATGAAAGTGAAAGAAAGTGTTAGTTGCTTATTCAAGTCCAACTCTTTACAGCCCCAAGGACTGTAGCCCACCAGTCTCCTCTGTCCGTGAAATTCTCCAGGCAAGAATACTGGAGTGGGTAGCCATTCCCTTTTCCAGGGGTTCTTTCCGACCTAAGGGTTGAATCTGAATCTCCTGCATCACAGATAGATTCTTTACCGTCTGAGCCACCAGGGAAGAAGAATGTTTAAGAATTTTCACAATTTAAAATCAGTTAAACATATATGCTGCTAACGTAATTTATTATTATAAATCATGTTTTATTTCTATTCATATATTCATTTGCCCTGGTATCCTAGGAGGTATGTAGGTATGGGTTGCCATCTTAGAAATGGATATTTGATGAATATAGCATAGAAACTGGAAGAATACAAGAACTTGTAGCTTTACATTAGGATGACTATTCCAAGAAAACTTTGGAAATATACTTTGTACTGTGTCTAGTTCAAGGGAAACTGCATTGTAGTTGTTATTTAGACAGTAAGAAAATCCCAATTTGTATAAATCTGAGATCAGCTTTCAGTTGTAAGTCTACGTGTTTTTCCCCTGCATTTTGGGAATCTCTCCATTCTTCAGCAGCAGGAAGGTATCTAACACAGGCTTTGAACTCCTCTCAAAACCATAGAGAGAGAGTCAGTCTTTAATAGTTCCTGTTTGCTGAGCCATAACAGAGCAAGTCACTGGTGCCAAAACCCCACACTCATTCCCTTTAAACAGTCTCTGCAAGCAGGTCAATGAAGTGTTCCTGGAACTATAATTTATGGTGCCTCATGCAGTGATAAGAAAAATGCTGGACTGAGTTCAGAAACAAGGGTCAAATGATGACAATGAGAGCAAACTATTTCAAATTGTTTTAGCTGCAGCTGATGACGAGGCTGCTAGGAGGGAACATGTAGCAGGGAGAGCTAAATGGTCATAACTAAGCCAGGCATTGATTTATTTACCTCCTTGTTCATTCATTCATTCATTTGAACACGCTTTGAGCTCTTTGAGAAAGGGAGGAGAGGTTATGTATTTCAGTCTTTCTCCTAAAATGTTCATTTAGGAAAATTGGGCAAGAGATCGTTTTTGTCACAGATTTCCAAGGACTGGTAAGACTCAATTATGTGAGCTGATTAAAAGCACAAAATATTTATACTTTTGGTCAAGGAAAGAGTAACCCTCTGCTGTTTGGTTACTGTTGTGAGCATGTGCTATATATGTTCTGTAAGTTTCATTTTCTTGTTTCCAAAATAGTACAGTCTTTCTGTATATTACTCTCCCATATTATCACTCACCATTACCTGTCACCATTCAGATCTTTCCTTTGTTTTTAGCTAATAAAGGCTTTAAGCTCCTTTAACAAAATTAAGGTAACAAACTGAAAGGGGAAGGAGTCTTATTTGCCTAGGAAGAGATTGGAAGTCTTAGTAGATTTTCTAGGTGCTAGACAAATCTCAAATATTTTGAAAAACTCCTACATTACTAGTGTTTAAGTTGAAAAAGAAAAAAAAAATGTGTAGCTATACTTCTCTGAACTAGAAAGAAAATAGCTATTATATGTCCTGGTTCTTCTCCTATTCAGTTTGTGACAGTTGGATCATGTTCTTTTCAGTCAGGGCAGTTCTCCCATCCTATTCTGACAGAATTTTCACAGGCTTTTCTCTTATCTTGGTCTCTCTATGAACCTTACCTCTATTTCTGTTACTTTATCTAATTTGGAGATAAGCAGGGTCAAAAACAAACAAAAAAGATCTGGCCAAAGAAATAATGGAAACTTTTGTCTCTCTTCTGAGTTGGAACATTCCTACCCACTACAAGTAATGTAAATTGAAATGCAGTGAGTCATCCTTCTCTGTCATTTCCATGAATATCACACCTGTTGTCCATCTTTGCAAGAAAGGTCACTCGCTGAGAATAATGGCTCATGCTTCCCACCCCTGTTCAAGGACTTTCTAGCTGTCCATGCTCATCAATAGCATCTGTAAAATTAATTCCACTTGGCACTTTCTTCAGTCTACATCCTAGAGATCACTAGACCTGCCCTGCCCTGCCCTGAGCAGGGATCTTCTTACCTGACTTAAACTCCCCTGAGCAATCTGGGTACATGATGCTGACCCCAGGTACCCTAGAAAGAGCCCTGAAATTCAATATGTGTAAAGCAAACCAAATTTGATTTGTTGGCAATAGAAAAGGCGACATAATTCAGCATCATTCATTATTTGGTAAAAGAAAGCTTAAATTTCTTCCATTACTGTTTAGCAGTAGTTTGACGTTGTGATAAATTTACTTTTTGTTTATATGAATACCATTAAAAACTGTTGCAGAACATAGCAATAATTAACAGGTGCTACTTGGGGTTACTGTATTAAATGTTTCACAGTCATATCCGACCTAACCCAAAGAGATAGGTGCTATAGTCTTCATTTTTCAGGAGTAGAAACTGAAGTTTAGTTAGATTAAACAAGTTGTTATCATGTAGCTAATAAGAATTGGAGGATTAATTAAATAAAACTTTTATCCTCTAAAGTCTGTGTTCTTCTCCACTTTGCTATACAACCTCAAGAAAGAATTATACTAATTCTGAATCTGCCTAATAGAATTTGTAATAATTTAACCAAAGCAGTCATACCCATTTATACTCTGAGGATAAATCTATTAATTTAATGAATATTTAAATATTTACTGAGTGAGAGTTATGTACCAAGAGATTTTTTTCTTTTTTTTTCCTAAGCTACTCAAATATTTTTTCCATTTCAGTTATGGGAGACCTATCTGGGAAGAGAATACTCATTTCCCAGGCAAAAATAAAATAAAAAACAATGGTTCATCTATTGTCAATGTTAAACTATTGAGCCTCCTAGAAATCTTGAACACATTCTGTTTCTTCTTTCAGGCTTGAGTTTGAATCTGAAGTATTACATTTTGAAAAAGAACTTTTAAATACCAGAATTTCTAGTTGTTATGAGGATACTTTAAGCCATCATTGTTGAAATTTTTTGAAACTTAACAAACCCTTGGATTACAAAATAGTGTTAAAATAAATTGGAGACTAGGCTTGCAAATTGCCCAAAACACGTTGTGTGTGTGCATGCGTGCGTGCTCAGACACATCCGACTCTTTGTGATCCCATGGACTGTAGCCCACCAGGCTCCTCTGTCCATGGAATTGTCCAGGCAAGAATATTGGAGTGGGTTGCCATTTCCTCCTCCAGGGGATCTTTGCACCCCAGGGATTGAACCTGAGTCTCCTGCGTCTCCTGTATTGGCAGGCAGATTCTTTACCATTGTGCCACCTGGGAAGCCCCTAAGTCATGTTAGCAAAACTAAATCTAACTTATTTCATGAAAATAAGTGAAACTTAGGCCATTTCTTGTAAATGTATTCCTCTGATAATCACAATAGAAACTTAACTCATTTTCCCAAAATGGTATAAGATAAATCATTTTTAACCAGTCCTCTGTCATCTGGAAACCCCCAGTGTAATAACCAATTACTGTAAGAGTTAAACAGTTTCCTCATTTTTGCTTTATGAGCCATCCTGCAGCATTATGCCTCTGAGCTTAATTACAGTTTTAGTCTGAAGACTCTTAGTTCATGAACTGCTCTTATATGCACAACAAACACTATTTTATTGATCTGGTTTTGATTTTACTGTTACTGGATTTTTGCTAGTTCTTGGTGTCAAAAATGGGAACCAAAGAAGACCCCCTTCAGTGACTCTGAGGCTTATGTGCAACCATGGGCTGGTACCCACAGAACCCATTGCACTCACTGCTTTCTCTCTTATCTCCGGGTCCTAGGATCAGTTTCCACTGGATTCAAGCTCCTTTTTTGCAGTTTGAACTTTCTGAGTTTATTGTGCATACCTGTGTTTGTGGAAGCTTCTTAGTAAGTCATCCTTCTGTTCAGAAAAGGAGATAACTATGTTTTTGGGGGCTTTTAAAAATACATATATAAGATTGTATCATCTGTAAATAGAGAAAATTTATTTTTCCTTTCTGATTTGGATGTGATTTATTTATTTTTTCTTTTGTATTGCTTGTGGTTAGAACCGCCAAAACTATTGAAAAAAAGTGGTTAGAGTGGACATCCTTGTCTTGTTTCTGATCTTAGAGGAAATATTTTCAGCTTTTCACCATTGAGAATAATGTTTGTTGTGAGTTTTCTGTAAATGGCGTTTATTATGTTGAGGTAGGTTCACTCTATGCTCACTTTCTGGAGAGTTTTTATCATAAATGGATGAGTTTTATCAAAGCTTTTTCTCCATCTACTGAGATGATAATATGGTTTTTATACTTCAATTTGTTACTGTGGACTATCAGACTGATTTGCAGATATTGAAGAATCTTTGCTTTCCTGGAATAAATCCCACTTGATCATGGTGTATGATCCTTTTAATATTGTTGGATTTGATTTGCTAGTATTTTGTTGAGGATTTTTGCATCTATGTTCATCAGTGATATTGGCCTGTATTTTTTATTGTGATATTTTTGTCTGCTTTTGGTATCAGAGTGATGCTGGTCTTGTAGAATAAGTGAGACGTGTTCCTCTGTATGAAATTTTTTGGAATAATGTGAGAAGGATAGATCCTACCTAATGCTGTATAAATGTTAGGTAGAATTCACCTCTGAAGCCATCTAGTCCCAAACTTTTGTTGGGAGGTTTTTGTTTTTTTCCTCATTCAGTTTCATTGCTGGTAGCTGATCTGTTTGTATTTTCTATTTCTTCCTGATTCAATGTGGGGATTTAGTATGTGTCTAAAAATTTGCCCATTTCTTCTAGATTGTCCATTTTATTGACAGATACTGGTTCATAGTAGTCTCTTATGATTCTTTTATTTCTGTAATGTTGGTTTTAACTTCGTTTTAATTTATGATTTTATTGATTTGGGCTCTCTGTCTCTTTAATGAGTATGGCTAAAAGTTTATTAACTTTGTTTGTCTTCCCAAATAACTGGATCTCAGTTTCATTGATACTTTCTATTGTTTTTTTGTCTCTATTTCATTTGTTTCTTTTCTGATCATTATGATTTCTTTTTGCTTTCATTAGTCTCCAGGTATATTTTTATTTTCCATTTGATTTGTTCAGTGATCTATCTGTTGTTTAGTAGCATAGTATTTAGCCTCCACCTGTTTCTATTTTTTTTCATCTTTTTATATAGCTGATTTCTTATCTCATAATGTTTTGGTTGGAAAAGAAGCCTGATATTATTTCAATTTTATTAAATTTATGAGACTTTTTTTGTGGCCAGCATGTAATCTGACCTGGAGAATGTTTCCCATGCATTTAAAAAGAATGTGTATTCTGTTCCTTTTGGATGGAATATTCTATTTGAATCTATAAGTCCATTTGGTTGAATGTATCATTTAAAGCCAGTGTGTCCCTATAAATTTTTTGTCTAGATGATATAAGTGTGGCGTTAAAGTCCCCTATTGTTATTGTTTTACTGTCAATTTCTCCCTTTATGTCTGTTAATATTTGCTTTATGAATTTAGGTGCTTTTATGTTGGGTGCATATGTAGTTATAACTGTTACATCTTCTTGGATTGCTCTTTTAATCATTATGTAATATCTTCTTTTGTTGTCAGGTTAGGGAAGTTTTCAATCTTGATTTCTTCAAATGTTTTCTGCCCCTTCTCTTTCTCTTCTCCTTATGGGATCCCTATAATGCAAATGTTAGTATGTTTGATGTTATCTCTTGTATGGTTTACATACAATTTCTTTTTACATACTTTTTTAAAGTCTTTTATCACTCACTGACAATTACTGTTTTTCCCTTGATTCTCCTCTGAAAGCATTTACAATCAACTACAGGCAAAATTATTTCACTTTCAAGCAGGTTCATGGAAAAGTACTTGATGATGACTCTACAACACAGGTTTCTATTAACTTTAGATCAAAATGCTGAATTCAGTAAGAATTTTTAATGGAAAAACTGACTGATTCAAATAACTGCTAGTCCAAGATCAGGGAAAATAAGAATTGTTTATGTAAAAATGAATGAACAGTTGAAGATGGTTATAATGTTTATGACTTTGCTTGAAATAGTGCTGGTGCTTTAATGCTGTCTTCCCCCCTCTCCCCACCCCCCCAGATTTAAATAAACTATTTTTCTCCTTAATTTTAAGCTATCTATAGCTTGCAACAGTTTGGTAAAATATACCTTTATAAGCAAAGATTGAAATATTTACCTTTTAGTCCTTACTGATTTCCTCTAGAATTTGGAAACATTTATTAAATATTCTTATTTTTCATGACAATATAAATATTTACAAAAGTCCATAAATAATCTGTTCTCCCTATAATAGAACACAATTGAGCAAGTCTTCAACTTGGCTTCTCTGCCTAAAGAGACTTTTAAAGTTCTCATCTGAGTTTATTATTACTTGAGAATTTTAAATACTGAATGTTAACCTTATGGAGCTAATAAACACATTGGATATTACCAAAGCTTTGGCTAAAACATTATATTTGAAAATATACACATAATCACTATTCTTGCTACTTTCATGTAAATAGTCAGGTCATATTTAATGAGGCTAGACTTATAAACAAATTAGGCTCACTGTAACTATCTTTGATAAAAGTACTTTTACAAAATGTAGACAAAAATATATAAACACAGACAAAAATGGTTTTAATGGAAATCTATAGTATACCTGTTATCAGATTCTAATCTGCTTCATTGTCTTTGAGATATTGTTATTTCCATGTAAACTTCAGAGAAACCATCATAACAGATCATGTGTGGGCAACCTTCATGCTTGTTATTGTTTGGGACACTCAAAAGAGTTCAGCAGAACACCCATGGATACCATCAAAGACAGTCAAACTGCAAACTCAGATGGTTCATTAGATTGAAACTGCCACCCACATTTCACTGTCTAAAGATGCTTTGAATTCAAATCTAGAAATTTTCTTAATTGGCACGGCTTCATTTCAGATACTGAGTTTATATTTTGCTCCAACTATTAACCATTGTTTTTCTTTGGTTTCCATAGAAATTCTTTTTACTAAATGACTTGATTGTTCAAATCATACAGTGGTCTAATTTAGGTGGAAGCTCACCTGCAACACTCTCTCCTGAATTAAAATAAAACATCCTCATGTTATCCTTTCCTAAGTAATCATGAGAATATGAGATTGCTCATACAACACGTTGTGCTTTGTAAACAACTCAGAAAAAATGGAAACCCAATTGCGTATTACTCTGCATATGTAAGTTAGAAATGTGAAACATGAATCTGATTAAACTCATTTGATTTATTTAAATCTTTGCTCCTGGGAATGACTACTCTGGGTTATTTTAAATCCTTGGCTATTATCCTGCTCATAGTGGTTGTATTAACAACTTCCCTAGTGCATTGTATCCTCTCAAGGCTTTTAAACACATTGCAGCTGCCACTCACATCTCAAATGGTATCATCAAGATTAGATGTCAAAGGACTCACTGATCCAACCACATGTATCAATATCTGTTACGATGATGCAACTGTTGGTAACAGTAGCTACATGACCATCTGTCTGAATGACTATGTCCATAGTGGCATAGTTGGTCATACTCTCAGCTTGTGGACCGAAAGGGAAGAGTTGTTAAAATAAAATGCAGAGCAGGCCTGATAATCCTCCAAGAAGATAAAACCATTTAAGCCACATAAACAAAACTAAATCTAGTTTACTTCATAAACAAAACTTAACTCAGTGTACTTCTTAGATATGTATTCATCTCATAATCCTAAAATAAACTTAACTCATCTTTCTAAAATGGTATAAAATCTGCAGTTTTAACCAATCCTCTGCCATCTGGAAATCCTCATTGTAATAACCAATCATTATAAGGGTTAAACTATGTCCTCATTTTCATTTTATAATCCATTCTGCAGTATCATATCCCTGAGCTTTTCTACTTTTGGTTTGAAGATTACCAGGTTGTGAACTGTTCTTATGTACACAATAAACACTTACTAACAAAATTTTACTTATCTGGTTTTAATTTTTACAGTTTCTGGATTTTTTGATAATAGTTATATTACAACATGAGTTTGTGCGTGCATCCTCAGTCATGTCTGGGTCTTTGTGACCCCATGGACTGTAGCCTGCCAGACTCCTCTGTCTATGGAATTTCCCAGGCAAGAATACTGGAATAGGTTACCATTTCCTTCTCCAGGGGATCTTCCTGACTCAGGGGTCAAACCAGTGTCACTTGTGTTTCCTGCATTGGCAGGTAGATTCTTTGTATCACTATGCCACCTGGGAATCCCTATGTTACAAAATATTTTGCTTCAATCCTTTTTAACAGTAAGTTCAAAGTCCCTTTTTCCATTGAGGTGGAATTAAATTGTTTTTGAGTTTTTCTATTATGACTTTCAAATTTTCTACAATCTCTCTGCAGTTTTTCTCAATTTCTGAAATATGATAAATTATATTTATGAGAAGAGTCAAAACAAGAATAAGTAAAGTTAATAAACAGGAAAGCAATGGCAAAAAGAAGAGAAAATGCCGTAGAAAACAAAAGAAATTTTTAAAGAGGAGGATAGTGGGGGAGGAGAAGACGCAAAGTAAAAATAGATTCCAAGCACGTGGAGCGTTAAGAGCCACTGGTGGTGATGGACAGGGAGGCCTGGCGTGCTGCGGTTCATGGGGTTGCAAAGAGTCGGACACAACTGAGCGACTGAACTGAAGTGAACTGCTAAGATGGTAAAGAATCTGCCTGCAATGTGGGAAACCTGGGTTCAATCTCTGGGTTGGGAAGATCTCCTGGAGAAGGGAATGGCAACCCACTCCAGTTTTCTTGCCTGAAGAATTCCATGGACAAAGGAGCCTGGCAGGCCACAGTCCATGGGGTCGCAGAGTCAGACACAACTGAGCAACTGATACTTTCACTCACAGAAACCCTTTCTTGCTTCTGTTAGCATATTTTTGTTCACAGATGAACATTTGGATATTGATCAGTGGACACTTCATTTGCTAGTTGTTTCTATGAACCAAGTAAATGGGACATGGCCACGGGTGCTTGATCACATTGGTGTTACAGAGTATCTTCCTTCAGAGAACTTGACTGGCACCTTCTCTCCTTGAGGTGCTCATGAGCCAACCTAAAGGGTGGTGTAGAGGAAAATTATGAACACCCCTCTGCTAACTGGGAACCTGAATGCAGTCGTTCACTCATTCATTTCCTCAACCATAATGGCTCATTCAAGTAAATTTCTATTGAAAGCTAAAAGCACTGTACTGAACACTACAGGAAATAAAAGAAACATTATACACAGAATCCTGCCTAAATTTTTCATATTAAATGCCTTTTGTGGATGTTCCACAAGACACACCACCTCAACATATACAAAACTAAATTCAGCAGGCTCTTCATACCTCACTCCCGTCACTAACCACCCAGCTCTTCCATTTACAAGCATATCTATTCTTCCACTAATATCGCCTATATCTGTTATTGATAAAACCATCCAAACTGGAAACCTCAAGTCTTTCTCTGTTCTTTCAGCTTCCTCATCCTATTCTCTAATCAGTCATCAGGTACCTTCAACTCTTCTCCTGATTATATCTCTTTCTTTCTACCTACTTATCTCTTACTTGTACTCAACTGAGATAGACTTCTGTCCAAATTTTCTATCAGTTCCTTTTTAGTCTTCCTTTTATGTACACTCTAGTCTGAATGCTGTCCCTAAAGTGCAGGTAGGATATCACTTCCTTGCTAAAATTTTTCAGTACTTCTCATTACCAAAGAGTGAATAAAGTCCCTGAAATTATAGAGAAATATCTTCGTATCTATTCTATTAGCTATCTGCCTATCTAATGTTTCTATTTTCATCTCATATGTCCTCTTTCATAAACTCTTGGTTTGTTGTATGTTGTATTTTTCTTGAAATATTTGTTAGGAGTCATTTTTTTTTTTTTTTTTTTTTACTTTACTTTATGGGAAATAGAAAACTATTGGATTTATTTTAGTAAGAAAGAAATAAGATCAGGAAATAATTCATAAGGATAAATGTATTAATAATTTGAAAAATGAAATGAAGAAGGAACTGGCTATGGTAGGTGGTTACTGCCATGGTGATGAGGATCTGAGCCTGGATAGTAGAATAGAAAAGGAGATGCAGTGAGATAATGTATAAAGTGAGATTATACATGAATATGTGTGAGTTGTTATGTTTCATCTCAATAGGCTGATTTCTTGGTGTAACACAATGGACCACTGAAAGAATAGAAAAAAACAAAGAGTTTTAGATTTTTCTTAAAAGTTAATTATGAGAAATTTAGTAGAGAGGTAAAAAGTAAATATGCAGAAGACTACTATACAAGTAAATGAGAACGACTGATATTTAATGTAGGATTTGTATAAAAATGTTACTAAAATACTGGTGTAACTTTTGGTCACTGTATGTTTAAGCCATATCCTGATTTAGGATTAGTATTCATTTCTTAACAAACAATTTATAAAATTTGTAGGAATGAGTAAAATCTAAAATGATTTGTGGCTTTTTTCTGTTTTGTTTTTGAGTTTTATTTTTTTTTTCCCCTTTCTACTTTGAAGTCGTGTGTTATGCTGAACGCTGTATGGAGGCCTGTAGAAAAAAATAAACACGAGATAATCCCTACCCTCAAAGGAAATTACTAACTCATTTAAGGCTTATAATAGCAAAACAAAAATCTAAACTTTAGTCAATTAAGTAGAAAATTTAGGCCCCAAACACTTTCCTCTGAAGTTTGTATAACCAGAGCATGAAAAAAAGGGACATCTAAATTGTTTTGCTTAATTTATTGGTTACCTACTAGAACCAGAGGCCCCCAAACATGAAACAAAAACAAAGTATTCATGGGAAATATTCAACATGCAAAACATGTTTGTCAAGAAACCAAACAACCCACACATAGCCAATAAAAGTGAAGACTCTTACTCATACTCAAAATGCCTCCAGACTGAAACTGTGTCAGTGAGAGAATATTTCACAGCTGTAGGACTTCTGCATCGAGAGATTTTTTTTTTTTCCCTGTCAGTCTCAAAATTCGGCACACAAATCATCACTTGGAGAATCATACCCAAGCTTCTTAGATAATGAAGGGGATAAAACGAAATGTTGTTATTTTAAGTTTTCAAGGAAGAGGACCCTGTTGTGCAAACAGCTGTTTTTTAGCCCTTTGAGATGGGTGAAGATCACCTTCAGAGCTGTGGACAGGGTTCATACAGGCTAACTGGGAAGACTGAAATCTGAAAGATCTTTGAGTTAGAATCCTAGCAAGAACAGATCACTTTGTAAAGTTTGTCTGAAATCTTTAGCCTAATTAGCTGTCATTAAAAAAAAAAAATCAGAATAATTTAAAGTGTTCTGCCATGAAGTTATAGATACAGGATTTTTTCCAGTTCTTAAAAATCAGTTTTTTTTCTGGTTTTGTTTGTTTCCTCATACATCATCAGAACCATTGCATATTGACTTGAGGATAAATGACTAATATTTAATGCAATTTTGACAATAGTTTCTATTCTGCTTTGTCCTTCAGTGATGATTAGGATTTTTCAGGTGGGCCAGTGGTTAGGACTCAGGGCTCTCACTGCTGAGGGCTTGAGTTCAATTCCTGTTAAGGGAACTAAAATCTCGCTAGCCTTGTGATCAAAAAAAAAAAAAAAAAATCCACAATGGGAGACTTCCAGAGTGGTCCTGTGTTTAGGAATCCACCTGCAGATGAGACTTCCAGAGTGGTCCTGTGTTTAGGAATCCACCTGCAGATGCAGGAGACATGTTCCTTACCTGGTCTGGGAGGATTCCACATGCTGCGGGGTAACTAAGCCTGTGTGCCGCAACTACTGAACTCTGGGGGGCCCAGAGCCCATGCTCTGCCGCAAGAGAAGCCGCCGCAACGAGAAGCCTGCGCATCTCAGTGAAGAGTAGTCCCTGCACCTAGAGAAAGCCCACATCCAGAAATGAAGACCCAGTGAAGCCATAAATAAATAACTATATTTTTATAATTCCTTAAAAAAATAAAAAGAATTATGATTAAATGTTTCATACTTCTCTTTCCTGCTCAAAATGTTCTCCGAGGTAGACCTAAAGAGAGAGAAGTATGGAGTAAGGAAGCATTTACTGGGAAATGAATTGGTATGAAAAATCATAGAGGTTTAAGTTTAGAGATAAGGAGTATTCATATTCAAATTTCCAAAATGAATTTTGCCACTGGGTATAATGTTTATAATAAAATGTGCCCTTTGATCCACTTGAGTGTAGGCTAGGCGTAGTGACTTTCATCTTTATTGAGAGGGTATAGTCAAGGAAAAAACAAAAAGACTACAGTGGGGAAAGCTGGCAGATACCATTTTAAGCAAATTATGAAGGTTAACAACATCAGTAATAATTCATGC
Organism: Cervus elaphus; assembly: GCF_910594005.1. Classification (NCBI taxonomy): domain Eukaryota; kingdom Metazoa; phylum Chordata; class Mammalia; order Artiodactyla; family Cervidae; genus Cervus; species Cervus elaphus. The sequence goes on along the minus strand of NC_057842.1, from coordinate 24,245,064 downwards.
TGATGTCATGTACCCCTTGATACGATGTGATGAGCAGTCAGCTTATCTTATGTTTTTCTCTCAAACCTTTGTTATTGTTGTTGTTCAGTCACTAAGTCTCAAGTCATGTTGTCAGCCTAATCATGAGAAAAAAATCACACAGCTAAACTGAAGGATAGTCTACAAAATAACCACTACTCCTCAGCATTGTTACGGTCATGAAAAACAAGGGAAGACTGAGGATCTCGCACAGATTGGAGAAGACTAGGAGACCCGATAATTTAATGCATTGTGGTGCTCTGGATGGGATCCTGGAACAAAGAAAAGACATTGGTGGAAAAACTGGTAGAATCTGAATAAAGTCTGAAGTTGAGTTAATCATCATGTACCTGTGTATTATTCTTCATTTTTGTCAAAAGCACTATTCCTACATAAGATGATGACTTTAGCAAAAATTACGTTATGGGCATATGGAAACTCTCTGTACTATCTTTGCAGCCTTTCAGTAAATTCAAAATTATCCCCCAATTAAATATTTATTAAACACCTATGCATATATACACACCCTGCAATCAAGAGTTAATTACAATTTTAAAAAGAGTAAGAAAGACTAATTACAGCAATGTTGTTGTCATTGTGTTCAGTTGCTCAGTTGTTGACTATCACTTGGTGTTTTAAGTCTAGGCATTGAGACTTTAGCTGGATTAAAAGTGTAAGCAGTTCAAATGAGACTTTTATTTATATTTTATATGCAGAATAACAATGATAATGCCTCATGAAAGTAGTGTTACTCAGTTTTTCTCCCAATTTTTATTTATTGAATGCTGGCAAGACATAAGGAGCTCTTTAAAGCATTACATTTATACATAGAGGTGCTGATACCTACAAACTTATCATCAGACCTGAAACCAGACTGCAGTCCTTCTGACTCCTGGGCTCGAATCCTTTCAAACACAGCTTGGAGCCTATTAGACCTTTTCCACAATTCCATGGGGCATGTGAGCTATTGAGTGGGAAGATATCTTTCTCAGTGGAATTTTGATAAAACAGTCAGAGGGCAGTATTCAGCTTCTATGTGTGTTTGTGTGTATGTGTGTGTGTGTGTTTGTGTGTGTGTTAGTAGCTCAGTCGTGTCCGACTCTTTGTGACCCCATGGACTGTGTCCTCCTGACTCCTTGGTCCATGGAATTCTCCAGGCAAGAATACTGGAGTGGGTTGCCATTTTCTTCTCTAGGGGATCTTCCTGACCCAGGGATCCAACCTGGGTCTCCCGAATTGTAGGCAGATTCTTTACCATCTGAGCCACCAGGAAGCAATGGTCAGAAATGTGGGCATTTTTCCATCCCGATTTGTAGACCTCATCGTCTGTGTCTTTGATGGGGATTTTGATTACCCTTTTTACATCCCTCTGAATGTGCTCCTGGTTAGTTGTGTCCGACTCTTTGTGATCCCATACTCTATAGCCCTCTAGGCTCCTCTGTCCATGAGATTTCCCAGGCAAGAATACTGGAATGGGTTGCAATTTCCTACTCCTTTTACAACTCTGCCTAGTTTAATTGCTGGCATCATCAGAGTTGCGAATTAGTATAATAACAAAATTGCTTTCAGTGTTCTTTTTCAGGTTGATGTAGAAAGTTTCTGAGATGACATTTAATGATCTTCATATAATCCTTTTTGTGTGATACCCAGGAAATTAGTATAGGCTTGAGTTAGTGATTTGATTCCGGTAAACAGAATACAGCAGAAGTGAGAGGCTACCACTTCCAGGATTGGGTGTAAAAGATTGTGGCTTTCATCTTGTGGGTGTTCCGGCTCTCTCCTTCTCTCCTGGATAGCTCAGAGCTGGGGAAAGGCAGCTTCAAGTCCTTGAGGCAGCCCCGTGGAAAAACCCACAGGGTAAGGAAGTAAGGCCTCAATAGTGACAAGAGCGAGCTTGAAAGGGGCCCTTCTTCAACACCTCCTGACCCAACTTAGTTGTTACTGAAGGCCATGAGAAATCATGAATCTTAGCTATCTAGCTAGGCTATTCCTGAATTTCTGATCTGCTGAAATGGCGAGTCTGTTTTTTTCTTTTTCTTTTTTATTGAAGTACAATTAACCAACAATGTCATTGCTAGTTTCAGGTATATAGTTAAGTGATTCAGTTAAATATATATATATATATATACACATAAATTCTTTTTCAAATTCTTTTCCATTATAGATTATTACAAAATATTGAGTAGAGTTCCCTGTGCTATACAGTAGCTCCTTGTTGTTTATCTGTGTTATAGGCAGTAGTGTTTGTATGTTACACCCAAATTCCTAGCTTATCCCTCCCCCCACTTTCTGCTTTGGTAATCATAAGTTTGTTTTCTATGTCTGTGAGTCTCTTTCTGTTTTGTAAATAAGTTCATAGGACAAAGAGATTATTATACTAAGTGAAGTAAGTCAGACAAGGACAAATACCATATAATACCACTTACATGTGGAATCTAAAAGTCTACTAGTTTTAAGCTGCCAAATTTTGGGTAGTTTGCTATGCAGCAGTAGAGAACAGTCTCTCTATAAGGGCTGAATGGGGGAAGGGCACAGATTTTAACCAGGTGCGTGCATTTAGTTTATGCTTCATGTGTTGCTACAGTTGACTGTTCTCTTTTTTGTGATACTGCATATATGCAACTTATTCTTTTACTCAGTTTTATCTGTTTGAGAGTTGTGGTATGTAATTTTCTTAATTATCTAGCAGTAATTGTGAAGGCCCTCCTTCTCTCATTTGTTTTTGTTCTACTCAAGGCAAGCTTTGGGACTACAGAATTAAAACTGAAAAACGAGCTTCAACTTTGCTTTTTGATTGTTAAAATGTTTTGATGAGATGGAAACATGTTTTTAAACATGTTTACTTATTTATTTGGTTGTACGGAGTCTTAGTTGTGACATGTAGGATCTTTGTTGCAGTGCACCGTCTCTCTAGCCGTGGCACACAGGCTTAGTTGCTCCACAGCATGTGGGATCCTCCCGGACCAGGGATCAAACCCATGACCCCTTGACCACCAGGGATGCCCCACACATGCTTTATATCTAATTTTTTTCTTGAAAAGTTTAGTAAATCTCCTGCCTTATATGCACTTAGAAATATTGAAGGACAACATATAGAAGCATCTCCATTTATAAGAAAACCAGATTAATACCTTAATGGGCACAGCAGCTTATGTGATACTTTGAAAAATGCTTGTTCTTTTTTTTTTCCTATAATAATTAAATCATCTTTGTGTATATTCAAAAAAATTAGATATTATTCTTTTTTTTGAATTTCACATTTACAACTCTTGGGTTTAAAGCCAGATAAAATGTCTCGCTACTATTTCCATGTCATCTGCCTATATATTCATCAATCTGTAAATAAACTCATAGGTAAATATATACATACATATTTACCTATAAATATGTACATATGTATATACATGTATAGTATGTATACAAGTAAGTGCAGGTCATGCATGTTTTTGTTGTTGTTGTTCAGTCACTGAATTGTGTCTAACTCTTTGTGACCCCATGGACTGCAGCACGCCAGGCTTCCCTCTCCTTTAACCATCTCCCAGAGCTTGCTCAAACTCATGTCCATTGAGTTGGTGATGCCATCCAAACATCTCTTCCTTTGTTGTCCCCTTTTCCTCCTGCCTTCAATCTTTCCTAGCATCGGGGTCTTTTCCAATGAGTCGGCTCTTCACATCGAGTGGCCAAAGTATTGAAGCTTCAGCTTCAGTATCAGTCCTTCCAATGAATATTCAGGGTTGGTTTCCTTTAGGATTGACTGGTTTGATCTCCTTGCAGTCCAAGGGACTCTCAAGAGTCTTCTTTAACACCACAGTTTGAAAGCATCAATTCTTTGGTGCTCAGCCTTCTTTACATCCAACTCTCACATTTATACATGACTACTGGAAAAACCATAGCTTTGACTATACAGACTTTTGTTGGCAAAGTAATGTCTCTGCTTTTTAATATGCTGTCTAGGTTTGTCACAGCTTTTCTTCCAAGGAGCAAGCATCTTTTACTTTCATGGCTGCAGTCACTTGTCCGCAGTGATTTTGGAGCCCAAGGATAAAGTCTGTCTCTAAATCCATTGTTTCCCCATCTCTTTGCCATGAACTGATGGGACCGGATGCTGTGATCTTCACTTTTTGAATGTTGAGTTTTCAGTCAGCTTTTTCACTCTCCTCTTTCAGCCTCATCAAGAAGCTGTATAGTTCCTCTTTGCTTTCTGCCATAAGGGTGGTGTCATCTGCATATCTGAGGTTATTAATATTTCTCCCAGCAATCTTGGTTCCAGCTTGTGCTTCCTCCAGCTTGGCATTTTGTGTGATGTAATCTGTGTATAAGTTAAATAAGCATGGTGACAATATACAGCCTTGATGTACTCCTTTCCCAATTTGGAACCAGTTCATTTTTCCATGTCCTTTTCTAACTGTTGCTTCTTGACTTGCATACAGATTTCTCAGGAGGCAGGTAAGGTGGTCTGCTATTCCCATCTCTTTAAGGATTTTCCAGTTTGTTGTGATCCACACTGTCAAAGGCTTTAGCGTAGTCAATGAAGCAAAAGTAGATGTTTTTCTGGAATTTTCTTGCTTTTTCTATGATCCAGGGAATGTTGGCAATTTGAACTTAGGTTCCTCTGCCTTTTCTAAATTCACCTTGAACATATGGAAGTTCTCAGTTCATGTCCTATTGAAACCTACCTTGGAGGATTTTGAATATAACCTTACTTAAAAGGCAAAATGGTTGTCTGAGGAGCTCTTACAAATAGCTGAGAAAAGAAGAGAAGCAAAAGGCAAAGGAGAAAAGGAAATACTCATCTGAATGCTGAGTTCCAAAGAACAGCAAGGAGAAATAAGAATGCCTTCCTCAGTGATCAATGCAAAGCAATAGAAGAAAACAATAGAATGGGAAAGACTAGAGATCTCCTCAAGAAACCAGAGATACCAAGGGAACACTTCATGCACTGATGGGCACAATAAAGGACAGAAAGGTTATAGACCTAACAGAAGTAGGAGCAGAGGATATTAAGAGGTGGCAAGAATACACAGAAGAACTATACAAAGAATATCTTAATGGCCTTGATAACCATGATGGTGTGATCACTACCTAGAGCCAGACATCCTGGAGTGTGAAGTCAAGGGGGCCTTAGCAAGCATCACAATGAACAAACTAGTGGAGGTGATGGAATTCTAGCTGAGCTATTTCAACTCCTAAAAGATGATGCTGTGAAAGTGCTGCACTCAATATGCCAGCAAATTTGGAAAGCTTAGCAGTGGCCATAGGACTGGAAATGTTCAGCTTTCATTCCAGTCCTAAGGAATGGCAATGCCAAAGAATGTTCAAACTACTGCACAATTACACTCACTTCACATGCTCACAAGGCCTGCATATACATATTTATTTCTTCATTGCCTTGTGATTGTAGCATATTAAAGATAATCAGAATATCAAAAATTCTTTTATTTCTATATTATAAATTAGAAACACATAGCACTATTTTCTGGAAACTTTCTTAAATGATAGCATATATCAGTGTGGAGAAGATAGGATATGTGGTCTCAAACAAATCTTCCCAGATAATTCTGCTGTTCAATCACAGGTGGATAAAAGTGACTCTAAAGAAATTGTGTCTTTCCTCTGAAATCATATATTTTTATAAATTTGTGTTTTTTTTAAAATTTGAATTCAGAAAATACACACTAAGGTTTATTATTATGGAACACTTGTGATGGAACGTACTGGAGATATTGATCTTAGATTTTGCCCTCACAGAGCTTTCAGGCTGGTGGATGGGACAAACAGAAAGCAAATTACCTACAGTTTTTGCTTTATGTATAGATAGCCTCTTTCAACTTATGATCCAAAAGAATAGTGACTCAAGTCTGCCTACCATGACAACTGGCATGAGCAGGGAAGTATGAACATTTTAGTCCCACATTTTGGCTGGATTACTGTCTTAGTCAATTCGAGCCACTATAACAAAATATCAAAAACTGGGTAATATACAACAGAACAAGAGAAACTTATTTTGGAGGCTGGAAAGCCAAGATCAAGGTGTCAGTATGGCAGGGTTCTCATGAAGACCCTCTTTCTGGTTGTAGATCACTGATTTATTCCTGTGTCCTCACAAGGTTAAGGGGCAAGGGATCTCTCTGGGTCACTTTCTGTAAAGGCACTAATCCCATTCACGAGGGCTGCATCTTCATGACCTAATTACCCCCCAAAGCCTCACCTATTCACACCATCACCTTGGGCATGAGAATTCCAACATATGAATTTGAGGGAGATACAAACATTTACCATATGATGCAATCAGGGAGAGTTTGGCTGAAAGAGGTGACTTCTGTATGGAATTGTACTTCTATGGAATTGAAGGTTAGGGATAATAGGGAAGAAGAAGGACTCTCCACAGAGACAATAGCTCATGGAAAATGGTCTTTGCTTTTATACAAATTGCTACTATCAGTTTCACACTATTATTGTTTAAATATGAATAATGAATAAGATAGCACTAAAAATGGTCTTTGCTTTTATACAAACCTGGTTTTAAAAGTCTCCAGGTCTCCTTCATCTCCTAGAAAGAGCATTTATTGGGTTCTATCTTTTAAAAAAAGGTATTTGGAAGATTTATTTTATTTTAAGACATTGAATGGAATCATTTTCAAGAAAATATCTTGAAAAAATCAGGGAGGAAACACTATACTAAAAATGTGAAGGTAATTCGACAGCAATTTATTATTGATCTAGCTTTGTAAATTTAGTATTTTTCTCCTCAGTCTATCCTTATAAATACATTTCACATAATATAAATGCAGATAAGTAAGTTAACTGAAATGTATACATTTATGGTAAGTGTTCACTAAGATTAAAAATAAAATAATTTGTTAAATTAAAAAAATTGAATTTGACTGATTAAAAATCACTTTCAATGAGTGTTTACAAGGCTTGATGCCTTTCATGTTGTGATGATATTGGTCATTATTAATTGTTATGGTCAACAGATACACAAGGAAAGAGAGTTTTAAGAAGGGGCATTATGATGATGATGGAAATAAACGTGAGCTCATTGGAAGTGCAAAGTTGTTTGAGTATAGGAAAAATTCAAAAGGACACACCAAAAAAATCATTGAACACACGATGCATGTTATTTAGGTAGTTAATGCATTCTTATCTCAGCAAAAGGTAAGGAATGGTTATAATGAATGGTTATAGGTAAAATAAAAACTATTCATTTAAAAATACTCACCATGGTTAGAAAAATCAGCAACAGTGTGAATGCTAATACTATCTCAAGAGAGGAAAAGACTTTGAGAAGGTAGAGATGAAAGAGCTGATGATGAAAGTTTTTTTTTTTTTTTTCTTTTCTGGAAAAGTAGAACGATTCACAAGCTCAAGGCCAGTTATCCTGTCTATGTATCATCAAATTATGTGGCAGTGCCTGCTGACTGCTGAGGAAGTGATTTGCTGTAATCCTTTTCAAGAGAGACATTGCCCACATCAGCAGATTTTCCTATGGATGGAATAGTCTCTTTGGAGAAAAACTATGGCCAAAGAGGCTATTGCAAAAGGAGAAGAGTGTGTCTTGTTTCAAAGCTTCAAAAGACCAAAGTGAAAGTGAAAGTGAAAGTGTTAGTCACTCAGTCATGTCTGACTCTTTGCAACCCCATGGACTGTGACCGGCCAGGCTCCTCTGTCCAGGGATTTCTCCAGGCAAGAATATAGGACTGGGTAGCTGTTCCCTTCTCCAGGGGATCTTCTCAACCCAGGACCAAACCTGGGTCTCCTGCATTAGAGGCAGATTTTTACGGTCTGAGCCACCTGAGAAGCCCCTCCAAGGACCAAGGTGCACACTTATTTCTTGGAGATGTAATTGGAGCCTACAAACCAGAACCCCTTTCAACACTGTAGGCTTTGTGTTTAAGCCTGTTTCTAGAGTTGGTACAAATGTCAGAGAAATACAATTTGGAGAAAACAAGACTAATCTTTACTCTCCCATTGGAAGGTATTAAAGTTTCCACTGAAACCTCACCTTGTAGCTCAGACCCCAGCATGACCCAGTGGTCTCTTCTTGAATACTCTGTTCCAGATTCAGCTCCCTAAGCCTCTCGTGCTGGCTCTGTATCCCTGTGGCTAAACTCATACCTATGCTTGATGAATTCTGTTTTCTGTTGCACTTCATCTTGTCTTCTAGTTTTGGTGTCTTTCCTAATATCCTGAATCACAGTTTCCTTAACAATGCATTTGAAACTAATGGAATATGTTTGAGGAGGGTGCACACGATTCCGTTTCTCTCCATTGGATGATAAAAAGGCCACTAAATAAAAGTGCACTTTGCATAATTGAATTAATGATTTCTACAAGCCATTATTTTTTTGTAAGAGGCAGTAATTTTTCATATCATTTGCAGTGAATGTTCTTCCTATATGATCTCAGGAGATTATATAAACAATATAGTGTTTGTGTTATAAAAAGATACAAAGGTATGGAGGTAATAATCTTGACTAAAATACAGTGTAGCTATAGTCATGTGTGTATTATTTATAAGAGTAGAAAACATACAGATAAAATGCAAAAGCCATTGAGTAAGTCTTTTGACTCACAAACAGATGTGCTATTCTTTAATCTACAAGTAGCCTGAAAAGAGTGTGGGAGGGTGTTTATCATATTCCTTTTAAAGTTTCCAGCCCAAGTGTAAAGGGCTATGTAAACCATCTACGTTTTTGTCAGTAAAAATTATTTCATCCCTTGCTAAAACTCAGTCAGCTCGAGAGTGAAACAGAGCAACTGTTAATACTAGAACTTTGCTTGCTCAGTGGTTGAGGTTATAGTGTAGTGAAAGGCCTCTGCTGTAATACAGGAATGGTCTAATACTTGAAGATGAGCTAAGAAGTATTTGTGATGACTAATGTACTTTTGGTCATTTACTGTCTAAAAGTGAAAGTGATTTATGCTAAATTACTCCACACCAGCCATCTTCAACCAACCAAGTTGGCAACCCACTCCAGTAGTCTTGCCTGGAGAATCCCATGCATAGAGGAGCCTGGGAGGCGACACAGTCCACGGGGTCGCAAGAGTCGGACATGACTTAGTGACTAAACCACCACCACCAACAACCATCTTCAACCAACCAAGTTCGAGCCTTACTGAAATTTCAAGGAAGAATAATAAATACCCCAGGGTTGATCAGTACTGTTATGGAGGCAAAACCATCAACACAATTTGTTGAATGAGGGAAAAACCAAATTGTGGTAGCTGTTTGATTCCTTTCATCACTCTGATTCCTACAATTCCTATGTTCCTGTAGTCGATCCTGTGAATTGTAGCCTCCTTGGTCTCCTCAACTCGGGCAATCCGTATGGTTCTAAAGACATCCTCCCACTTTGTGCTGCATTCTGGAAACTCCCCCAAGGCCCTCTGAGGAGCACCTTGGCCTCACCTGGTTCCTGTCCTTTCCCTCAGGAGTGACTATTCTTCACTGCCTCCTGCCTAGCATGTTCAGAATGGTGGTTTCCTTTGTTTGTTTTTGGTTGATTCAATTAAGAGGATAAATTCAACCTCTCTTACTCTATGCTGGTCAGAAGTGGGAGTCTTGTTTTCTTTGAGTTCGACAGTTGGATACCCCTGGTTTGCAATAAAGTCATATCAGATTTATTATGTTTAGTGTTTGCATGTACAGCTTTTTCAACATCTTTACTTTCAAGTATTTACTCTGTCTTTATAATTATCATGTGTTTCTTATAAATAGCATTTATTAAACTTTGCCTTTTCATTTTGTCTGACAATTATTGATATTGTGTTTAAATTTATGAAACTACTATTTGTTTTATATTTATCCATTATTTAATATGTTCTTCATTTTTTGCCTTTTTTGGGTGATTCAAGTATTTTTCATATTTAATTGTACCCTTTTTTGTGTGTGTATGTGTGGATATATACCTCTGTATGTGTGTTTGTGTATATGCTTAGTAACTACTCTATAATATAAATAAGGATCTTTAATTTATCATAATCCACTTTTAAATAATTGGATACTTTTCATGAGTCTTAGACATTATGGTCCCAGTTTTTGTGCTCTAATGGCATTATATTTTACTTCACACATGTTACAAACACCAAATGCATTATTATTTTTATTTTAAACAGTGAAAAGTTTGAAAAGATATAAGGATATGTATAGTTTATAAATGAAGAAGGAATGGCAACCCACTCCAGTGTTCTTGCCTGGAGAATCCCAGGGATGAGGGAGCCTGGTGGGCTGCCGTCTATGGGGTTGCACAGAGTCAGACACGACTGAAGTGACTTAGCAGCAGCAGCAGCATAGTTTATAAAAGATATTTTATGTTTCTGATGTTCATCATTCTTTCCTGTAGATCCAGGGTTTAATCTATTATTTTATTTCTGCCTTTTTAAAGCTTTTTTTTTAATAGTACAAATAGTCTAGAAACAAGCTATATCTGATTTTTGTCAATAGGAAAATGTATTTCTTTTTTATTATTACAGATACATTTTGCTGAATATAAAATTCTAGGTTAATTTCTTTTTCCTTTTTTTTCTTTCAGCATTTTAAAGGTGCCGTTCCTCCTTTTTCTGCCTTCTTTTCTGTTGAAAAGTCAGACATCACACATATTTTTTTTTTTTTTTGGTATCTTTTTTGCAATGTATCTTTTATAACATATCTCTGTTGTAATGTATCTTTTTTCTTCAGAATGCTTTCATTATCATTTCTGTTCAGTATTTTGTTTATGATATGCCTATATATGCATTTTCCTTGGATTTGTTATGCTTTGGTTTTATTGAGTTTCTGATACCTATGGAGAGGATGATTTTCTTGAATTTTGGAAAGTTCTCATCCAATGTTTTATTACATATTTCTTTTTTTCATTTTTTCTCCTTCCTCTCCTCCTGAAATTATTTTTGCATCAATGCTGACTGTTTACTATTGATCTGCAGAGAGGGACATTTTTTCCTTTTTATATTTCAGTTTGGATATTTTCTATTGTCCTGACTTCCAGTGAGCCAATCTTTCCCTCTGTGACCACTGTGAAGCTGTGAATTCTTCATTTCTGGTAACATTTTTCATTTCTCTCTTTTCTATAGTTCTCCTGCAGGGTTTTACATTTCTCCCCTAAAATTCCTCATCTCTTCACATGTGGTCCATCTTTCCACTAGATCCTTTGGTATTTTTATTGTCATTATTTAATAATCCCTCTTTGATAATTCTAACATCTGGATACTAGCATGATTCCAGAGATATCTTTGCATTTTATAGCAAAGTCACTATCTTTTTGAACTATGGAGATTTTGTCTCCAGTTTATAGTTCTGCTGCCAGCTCTTTCTGCATTACAGATAATCTCTCTCTGCCCTCCCCCTCTGCTTTTAGCTTTGCGAGGGTCACTGCAAGCTGCCTGGGAGGCTTTCTCTCCGTTCCTCTTACCTCCAGGCTTCTGAAGTTGCCTACCTTAGTTTCAGTGGCTGCCACACTGGAGGCTCTCTCAGGAGAGTCCTCAGCCCAGCTGTCAGCCGTAAGTGTATTACAAATGGGGACCTGTGTGTGGAAAAGGGCCTTTGGGTGAGTGTGGATTTGCTCTCTGACAGGGTCTTCTTGGCATTGTATCTGTCAGGCCAGCCTTCCCCTGGTCATTAGAAGTTCATTCAAGTTGTGGCTTGTTTCTTCCTCCTTATTCCCTTTAATAAGATTATTATTAGACCAATATAAAGACCAATACAGTATACTAATGCATATATATGGAATTTAGAAAGATGGTAACGATAACCCTATATGCAAAAACAGAAAAAGAGGCACAGATGTACAGAACAGAATTTTGGGCTCTGTGGGAGAAGGCGAGGGTGGGATGTTTCGAGAGAACAGCATCGAAACATGTATATTATCTAGGGTGAAACAGATCACCAGCCCAGGCTGGATGCATGAGACAAGTGCTCGGGCCTGGTGCACTGGGAAGACCCAGAGGAATCGGGTGGGGAGAGGGGTGGGAGGGGGGATCGGGATGGGAAATACTTGTGGATCCGTGGCTGATTCGTGTCGGTGTATGACAAGAACCGCTACAGTGTTGTGAAGTAATTAGCCTCCAACTAATGAAAATAAATTAAAAAAAAAAAGATAATTATTCTCTTTCCATTCCACGAAAAGTGAGATAGTGAGGTGATATCTGGGAGATAGTGAGGGACAGGGAAGCCTGGCGTGCTGCTGTTCATGGGGTCGCAGAGAGTTGGACCCGACTCAACAAATGTGAGAGCGGGCATGTTTCTCACCAGAAATAAAACAGGATTTGTTAACATTTTGGAGTTGAGTCAACTAGGGTTCTTTGCCTTCTCAGCACTCTGGTGGATTAAAAACACAAATAGTGCAATAGTTTATTCAGCTTGTTTTGGTGGTCATGCCAAAGGCAAAAGTCCTTTGTGATGTTAATATAAAAAATCAGAAGAAATCCCTCGAATAGAGTTATAAAAGGGTTTCCAGTGACAATTGGTGCTTTCTCCAATGCCACTGCGATGCCGGCTATAGAAAGTCTATCAGTTCACTATATGTGTCAGATATTTATATTTATCGGTTCTAAATGCATCAGAACAGAAGGCAAGGAGTGGCCTGAAATCTTGAAAAAGAAAAGGCATGAAAAAAAAAAAAAAAGAAAAGGCATGAAGTTGGCTGCCCTGGTGCTGGAGAACAGGAAATAGAAAACAAGGCAGTCTTGTCCAGGTAAACAGCTCTGCCAAGCACATGCAGCTTTCTTAATCCATTGATTAATGTATTATTTGATCAAGGTGCTTGTTAATTTAATGAAAAATTTATAAAATATTGATTGTGGCATTTTATATGGATTTTTTGCTGGAGAGATCAGCATGTAAAAAGGCAGGGAAGAATAAATTTTTGTACATGTTGTAATAGAGGTGTCAGTGCTGCTAATTTTACTGCCAAGGCTCCTGAGCATACGGTACACTGGGAGAGCAGAGAGCTGCCTGAGAACTCCTTAAACCACTTTCAAATGGAGGCTGAGAGTCACTTTGGTGCTGGTCGGGCAGATGCAGTTAGTGTTAGGACCCAGGGTTAGAGAGCCATCCTGGGACACAGGATGGTTGTCCTAGTTTCCAGTGGGTGGAAACAACTGTTTCCAGTGGGTGGATGATGGTCCTCAGAGATGCAACGCCAGGGTCCCATTTGCAGTGGAAACCATACAAGAACAGGTAAGGAACCGAGTGAGGATTTTTAAGAAGAAAAATGCAACTTGGACAATTATGGATAACTTGACCAGCGTCACCAGACAGTGATATGTGTAGCATAAATCAGATGTTGGTTTGCGTTCTGATAAGTGTCATTTTCTGAGAATGGAGAATTTCATGAAGCTAATATCGGTAAGTAGTTTTCCCAGTAAATACCAGCTTTAAAAGCCCATCTATTTGAGCTAGGAATTTTCCTAGACTTCTTAAATGGGAGAGGCTATTTTGTCTAAGTAATATAAATGTTTTATTTCAATTCAATAAGAAAAATCACTAAGCATCTAACAGTGCCAGGCATGCTGCTGGGTACTGTGGTATAAAAATAAATAAGACACAGTCCTTGCACCTAGAGATCCCACAGGTTACTAGAAGAAGAAACCATGTAAATAAATGTTAGTATGCAATATAAATCAAATTCCGTAATGAGGAACAATCCTATGGTTGAAATGAATGCATCAGGCTATTCAATGTGATAGCATCATTACTTAATGATTTGTTTTGTTAATTCAATAACCATTTATTAAGTAGCTGTGATGTCCCTACTTCAATGTTGATGAGAAGTGTATTTCAGTCCACGTTAATCAATCTAAGCCCTTATGTCTACATTTCACCCTTACATGTACATTTCACACTTTCATATATAGCATTATTCCTGCATTCTCTTACATTTTTACTTCATTCAGTGAAATGAATTTTATATCATCTGATCTGATACATATTGACTTTTTCACTGGAAAAATTAGAAATGATGAATGAAGCACTTTTTTAAAACTAATTGGTTACAGGAGATTATATTTAATTTCACAATGAATTTATACTTGAGCAAGGTTTAAAGTGTATTTTGAGGTAGGTGAAAGGAGGCTTAATGTATATTTGAAACATAAAGAAAAATATGGGAAAAATAATATACAGCTTGTCCTATTAAAAAATATTTAATGAAATAAATTTCACCAGGAAACAAAAGTCAAACCCATGTTCTAGCCTGAATCAATATGGAGAAACACAAAGGAAAATGAAAATGTAATTTGTCTTTGGAATTACTAAAAAGTATTGAAACTAAATAACTGACAAAAGGGAAGCTACAGCTACTGTCTTTTCAAAGTGCACTTCTTATGATTTCAGAGCAATCTGAGAAGGTCAGGGCCTCTCATTCTCACTGACTGCAAAGTAATAGAAGATAAACTCTAATTGTGGGATTAAATGAACATATGGCCAGTGACTTTCCATGAAGAGAATTAGATAGAATTCTTAGAAGATAATTTTTATCAAAGGTGATGAAGAAACTGAGAGCTACTTTTGTTTTTCTTTTTTTTAAAGGAAAATTGATATATAAATATATATATATACATATTTATATATAATATATAGTACTTATATATTAGGATACAGCATATATTGTATGTATGCTCTCAATTATTCAGATTTTTATTGAACCTTAGATACACCTTTTGAAACTAGAAGATTTAAAAACACTTAAGCAGCCTACTTCTTGCTGTTATTAAATGATCTGTATCAAGGGCATTTTTATCCTTTAATATTCACACCTGTATTGACACCTGTGACTCAGGTATCAGATTCATCCCTCAGCCTGAATTCAACTGACCTTCATGTTTTTTGAACGCTATTACAGACCCAAAGAGAATTTCTATGAGTCTGGCTTTTGTAATTTTCTGAATAAAACTAGGACCTTTCTAAAGATTAATAATTAGACATAGGAAACATTCTAAAGACTGGCAAATCAGTTAAATAAACATGTAAAAGTACAGTAGATAACACATGCTTACCTTTGGAAGTTCAGAGTCCAAATGAAGCACCAAATCTAAACTCCAACTGGGAATTCAAGCTCACAGAGCCCCTAGTTAAAAAACGGAGAACATATGAAGTGGGTTTATCCTTTTCCTTCCCAGTTCCATTACACATCAACGTTGTTTTACAAGGAAAATAAATCCATAGTTGCAAAGCAAATAAGAAGTGATACCAGTAGCACAAATGAAATTGTGAATGATTTCCAGAGAATAAGTTCTTACTGATAAATAATCCAGACTAGGAGAAAGTGTACAGGAAGTCCAGCACTGTCAAAGGAGATGTGTTGGGTATGTTGGGAAAAGCTCCAAGTTCAGTCAGGAGGCATGGGGGTGGGGAAGAACTGAAACCAGTCGTCAAGATAAGTATTTAAAAATCTGTCGGCTAACAGGACTCTAGTGGCTTTTCTCCACTTCCCCACAAATTGACTGACAGCAGAGGCGTTTCTTCCTTAGCTTAAGCCAGAGAACATCTTCCTAAAGAAGTTAAATAAACTGCCTAAGATGGTCTAGCCATTCAATGTGACATTTGTCTCTTGCGACAGAAGCCCAGCTGACTGTACATCAGACTGTACAACCGCAAAAACGAATGTAAAAGGAAAGACGTCTCAAGTCAGGAGAAAAACATGCTGAAATACCCCATTCTCAGAGTAACATTCTTGTTATTTTGGCATTTAGGTAGCCTGCTTACCTTCTGGCCACATATCCTTAAATCATTCCTACACGTTGACACATCCTCACCTATTTACACAAAGACAGTAAAACAGCCTGCTCATTTCCAGGGAAAGCCTTTTTGAGGAAATAGAACCAGACCTACTCAGAGAGGGTGCAACACAACAGCTAAATTAATTCATCAATCAAGTCCTTATTCACAAGTATGATTGCCAACTAAAGATCAGAGAATTAAAAAAAATTAGTTCTGATTTTCTTAAATGCAAAGGATGTCAAGAAACAAGCTAAAGAAACAGAACAAATGACTATAGAGGAAAAATAGTTCAATGAAGGTAAGAGAACTTAAATATTCTGATTACATTCTCAGAAAGATTTGCTTCAATATTGAATATATTTAAGAAAAAGGAAGAAGAAAGGAAAACCAGACTACTACTAAAAATAAGCAAACATTTTTGGAACTAAAACCATTTTTTGTGAACAATTACAAAGGAAGTAAAACATACCAAATTAGTGATCCATTCTGAAAGATAATGTTGATAAACTCACAAAACATTGAAAAAGAATTAAATAGATGAGTAGAATAGGGATGGATTATTGAAAATCAATTCAAGGGCTCTGATTTTTTTTTTTAGGAGTTGTAGAAAAGAGTGTAGGGAAAATGAAAATGTGGACATAATTTAATACATTACATTTAATGTATTAATTTAATTTAATTTAATACATTAGAAAAATTTTCTAATACATATTTTGTCCTAGTCAAAGAAAGGTAGTGCAGGTCTTCAGAATGAAAGACTCACCTACAGATGATACCTCAGAACTCAAGGGGTAATGGGAAAGTTGCAAAACTTTCCAGAGAAGAGGAAAATCAGGTTACTGGAGGATGCTAAATGCTGTTTTAACAATAGGAACCTAAGAAAGGCGAAGGTTCCTGACTCTAGGTAGTTGAGTTGACCACAGAAACAAAGGAAGATTTATAAGTAGTACTGCAACACAATCAGATAGGTACTCATATTAGCATAAGTGTAAAAGACCACTAGAGTCCTGGCCCTTAGGTACTCAGAAGAGACTTCACAGAGAGGGTGCTAATCTGACCTGGGTCTTAAAACAGAAGTACAAGTTCACATTAAGTGTCAGAAAATCAGAAACAAATACAATGAACTGCTTACTTTCCTGGCAGAATCTTCTATCTTTTACTTTGATATCCAAGTTTTCTTTTAGATTTCTTTCTCATTTCCCTGTTTATGCTATCTTCTCTCCACTATAAGCTCCTTCAAACTTCTTGTAGTAAGCAGATCATATAGCTTCAATAAATAAAAATACTTAGTTTCTTAACTTTAAATGTAAGTAGTGGAAAGTTTATATTTTTCAGGGAACTAAATAATATTAGTTACACATGACTTTTAAGTTTTTATGGGAAGGGGGTCCTCACTCTTATACCAGAGGCTTTAGTTCATAGTTTTGGTGATTTAATGACTTAGATGATATTATCACTGGGCACATTGATCAACCAAGACTCTCCAACAAGGAATGAAATCTCCTCTAGATTAAATATTTAAATATAGGGCTTTCTATTTGTGCCAAAACATAGAGAGAAAGAAAGAAAAAGAAGGGACAACTCATGTAAAAAGGATTAAAGGAGGCTGCAATGACTGTTCTTGAAGCCTACCTTGTCATTTGAATGTTTATCAGAAAACAGAATGGTGAAATCTGAAAACAATACAGTATTTTTTTTTCATTTTCAAAGACCATGGATTTCTATAAATTATTTTCAGATAAAGATGTTTTAAATTGATGACACAGAGCAGAAACAGTCTTAGTGAGTCAGTAAATTGATGAGCAAGCTTTCCTGAGTACACCATGTATGCAGGACTCCATGGTGGCTATTTTAGGGAAGAAATTGTCAATATTAATGCTGATGCCTCCCTTTGGGAATAAATTGGCGACAGTCAGAGTTTCCAAAATAAAGCCAAGCCTGTTTCAACATTTTTATGTTATAGGTTCTTTTCAAAGTATTACAATATTTGGAAATAAGGGTTTATATTTTAATAATGCAGTTGAACTTAGGGTCAGAAAAAGATAGACATTCATTTTATATTACTACTTGTTCTGCTCCACATAGCATTTTGAATAAAATAGGACATTTGAAGATCCTCTGCACCCAGTTATATTGAGCTGGACTTCTTAAAATTGATTTTTATGGTCTTTCATTTTGGTGGCTTCAGACCACTCGAAAAAAAAGAAAAGCTAGTGTTTGGGGGCAAATGTGCTATGTAGCTTCATCCTTTACCCCAGAAATCAGAAGTACCTTTCTTGAAACCTAACTGCAGTAGTCCAGCCATCAGGAAGTCTTGAAATTTATCCTGGAGACCATTTTCTGTGTCTTTGGCAAAAAGCTTGGAGGCTTGTTTGAGATGGCAAGAGAAGATTTGCACAAGGCATCTGATTCTGAGAAAACGGATTACTTAAAGGTACAAGAGAAGGGTTTTTAGTCCAAATAGGGATTTAGAAGACCTTTTCAAGTGTCTCCATTTGAAAAATCCTTGTTGGTTTCAGGTTGATAACCTATCTCATCATTTGGACAGAGAGCTCAATCCCTTCTGCTCAGAGCGTTCAGAAATCTGACCTACAAAGAGCCTGGCTCTACCAATGGACGGTAATGTTATGATTTCCTTCCCCTTCACCCACGCTCTGAAACAGTGCTGGCAGATTTCCCTTCTGTACAATGAGGCTGCTGACCTTGATAGTCTCAAAGTCCTCTTTCAGTTCTAACCATTGAAAGGATTTTCAGTTCACTTTCCGCTTTCTCCCTCATAACCCGTATTTACTAACATTTTTTAAAGCTGGAGCATAATCGCTTTACAATGTTGTGTTATTTTCTGCTCTGCAGTGAAGTGAATCAGCTAATTTTGTTGTTGTTGAGTCACCAAGTCTTATCCGACTCTTTTGGAACCTCCATGGACAATAGCCCACCAGACTCCTCCGTCCATGGGGTTTCACAGGTAACTGGAGCGGGTTGCCATTTCCTTTTCCAGGGGACCTTCCACACCCAGGAACAAAACTGCATCGCCTCCGTTGGCAGACGGGTTCTTAACACTGAGCCACCAGGGAATCAGCTATGTGTGTACAAGTATCCCCTCTTCTTGGACCTCCCACGGCCCCATCCCACTCCTCTAGCTCATACACAGAGCGCCGAGCTGACCTTCCTGCGCTAGCCGGCAGGTTCCCACTAGCTATCTATTTTACACATGGTGGTGTATGCTAACAAATTTTAAATGGATATGCACTATTCATTAGTGTAATTGTTTGCACAGCTGCCTGAATGTTTGTATGTTTGTGTTCCTATTGTCTGATTTAAACTAAGAACTTCTAGGGAAGCAGGAACCGTGTCTTATTTGCTTGATCTCAGCGCCCAATCCACTGAAGCATATGTTATAGGAAAAAGATGAAAAAGTGTGTGTGTGTGTTTATAGATAGATTGATGTTATGATTTGCAAGTTCAGAAACACATAAAATGTCTATGAATGTAGTTATGGGAGACTGGCTGGAAGTAAACAGGGACAGAGAATAGAGAGAGAGAGGGGACACTTATTCTAAATCAAGATTTCCATTTTCCTAGACTTTGCAGTGTCTTGATGTTTTATCCAAATACGCCAAAGTAAAGGAAGCAGAGCATAAATCTACCTGCTAACATATTTTACATTTATGTCATTTGCTATTTTTCCAAAGTCTGAAAACTTCCAAGGGTAGAGCCATTAATCTGTGACTGAAGAGGCAGAAGGACTAAAGAAAAAGAAGCCTGCTACATCTCCTAAAAAAACAATTCGATGGGGGTACAGAGAAGGCCTCCAATTGAAAGAAAAGAATGGATACTTCCACTCTTCTTACAGAAATTATTTTGCAGAGTTATCGTTGCGGTACTTCAATTTGATGAAAAAGTCCATGATTTAGCACTAAGCATAGAGTGCCGTGTCTGTTGGAGTAAAAAATATGTGAGAGAAGGTCAGAGGGTCAGGTCTAGTTAATTTCTCAGTTTTATGACTCCTTCTCCCTCCAAGATTGCTGTACCATCTATCACCATCATGTTTGGTCAGTATGATTCTAATAGTAGTAATGATGCATTTGGCAAGTGAGACAGTTATCTCATGTGAAAGCTGACTCAGATGACTGACTGTCTTGCATTCTTGTCAGTTGCTTCAAGTCTTACCTCCAGGGACATGCCATCTATGAAGCATCTTCTGCCTTCCTGCTTTCTATGTTCCCCCTCTAGTCTGGAAGAACTGCCTATCACTTGGCAACTGTGTGTCATTGTATCACCTCCTAGTTTTGTATATCTCAGTGAAACAACCTCTTTATTTGTCTGTCTTTAAGTTTCTTGAGAGTATGGCAGTGGGATGTGTTCATTCAGGACACATCATCTGTCCCTGGCTCCAGGATATTCACATGAAACATGCTGAAAATGTGGTACATAAGTGATAGTCTAGATGTGCCACCTCCATAATGATCTAATTTGATGTAACTTGTACTGGAATACCCATAGGCATTATACCCTGAGATATTCTTTTTCCTTCATACACTATTTCATTGACTATTTCATAATACTTTGAAAATCCCCAAGATAACTGGGAAATTTACTCACAGAAACAAGCTATTTCCATTTACAAGGACTCCAAATGTAATACTGGAATAGTTTTCCCTCCTGAAATTCACCTCTTTTACCTCTTCAGAAATATTTTATATGGTTTCTAAAGCTCTTTAAATAAATACATTTTACACAGTAGAAAAAGGAATGTAAATAAGTTAATAAATCTCTTGAAGGAGACTAACCCAAAGATGGCTCAGTGGTAAAGAGTCTGTCTGCAATGAAGGAGATGTGAGTTGGATCCCTGAGTCAGGAAGATGTCCTGGAAATGGCAACCCACTCCAGTATTCCTGCCTAGGAAATCCCGTGGGCAGAAGAGCCTGGCAGGCTGCTGTCCATGGGTTCACTAAAAAAGTCAGACACGGCTTAGCAACTAAACAACAGCATCATTAGAAAAAAGTGTGGTTACAACTTACGATTAGAAACAAATTTCCAAATCCATAGAATCTACACCAAGAGTGAACCCTAAGGTAAACTATGAACTTTGAGTGATTATCTCCTGGTCGTCCCCCAAGTTCACTGACCTCTATGCGAGGTGTCTGCTTTCCTCCCTGAATTCTTTCCCAGACATGGAGGACGTTGAGAGTACTCAGATATCTATAGGAGAATTTGGGGGATTATTTCTACTAATCTGTCCTGTAATCTCTGTACACTTTTTGAGCACCTTCACCCACGTTAATGCCCCAGCTTCCATTGGTCTGAGGTCCAGTATCTTCTGTGCTCTGTTCTGTCAACATAAGGCAAGACTTCTGGCTTCTATCACCCATAGCTTATGAAAGATCTCCACTACCAGGACATATTTGTGAAAATAAACCAGTTATTATCTTTTTGAGCACTTTATTCAAATGGTAAACAATAATGAAGGCTTCAGGAAAACAAACAAACAAGGCTTCAGAATTATCTGCAATCATTGTATGCATATTAACCTCATATCCTAGATTCTCTGATTCAGTTTGTATTTCAACTATTTCATTCTTCTGTCCTCCAAGGTATCTGATACTTAGAATAAATGTATCAGTTTATTCCACAAATATGGTTACCAGATAATCATAGGTTACACCAATTTTGAACCTGATTGAGAAGGGAGGTAAAAATGCAATAGCCAGATGTTTTAGAAGGAAAACATTATTGAATAGAAGTGTTCTCCAGATATGGTTTCAAAGGCAGAGGGAAAGTGAGTGGGACAGTCATCATCATTAGCAAATAATGCATGATTGCCAGATTTCTCAAAGCTAGCCAAATATTGATTGGAAAAAAGTTTTTGAAGGGCAAAATCAAATAAACTACTCTCAAATGTTTTAAGATATTCAAAAGCTAAAATTTAATGCTTACAACAGATAGTTGCATCTAATGTTTAGAACAGATACCTTCCAGGGCGTGGGATGGTGTTTTTGAAAAATAATATCAGCTTTGGAAGAAGAGATGTTAGTGATTTCAAATTCCGTTCTCCTACTCAAATCAATTCATTTTGGCCATCACAACTATTTTATGAGCACCCATTGGGAACAAAGGATCAACCATGCTCTTATGGCGTCATAGTTCTTAAGCTGCGGACATGAAGTAAGGCAAAACATTCTGTAACTGATGGTACTTCCTTGGTGTTCAGTGTAGGATCCAGGCAGTTTCAGTGGGCTCTGTTTTTAACAAACAGCCATTGGTATAGCCTTGCTTTCATTCTCTGATACTCTATTGAAATAAAGTTTGGCTTGGTAAAGATTGGCTTAAAGGAATTGCCTAAAATTTTATTTCCTTTTGCTCTCTTTCACATTTCTTACTTTATGCTAAAAAAGTGTCAACATTCTAACCTAAACTGAAGAAGACACTAACCCATGCTTACCTGTGTTTGAGTCTTTGCTAGGTTGTAATAAATGAGTCATACTTTTGGTGGAAGGAATTTCCAGATAGACTACAGAATATAAAAGCAAATTGCATGAATTCTGCCATCAGAAATCTTTATCATTTAAACTGTTTATCTCCTGCTATCATGATCTTTAAAAATTTTTTCAAAATAATAATACTTTGAAAATCTATATCTTCCCAGAAATTCACTAACTGAAAAAAAAAGGATATACGCCAAATGATATCCTGAAGATGTTGGAAAATTAATTCCTTAAACTTTTATATATGGTTTTTAATTTTAATGTGAAAAGTAAGCCACATAAATAAAAACAAGCTATGTCATAGGTTAATGCACTAGGTGTAACAAACATGACTGGCTTGTCTCTCTTTTTGTGTTCATTGGTTTAAATGCTAAGACTATCCAAATCTTGTATCTGTCATTCAATGTTAAAGACTTTCAAAAAATATTTATCAATTTATTTGGCTCTGTTGGGTCTTAGTTGCACCACATGGGCTCGTTTAGTTGCCCCATAGCACTTGGGATCTAGTTCCCTGACCAGGGATTGAACCCATGTCCCCTGCATTGGAAGGTGAATTCTTAACCATGGGACCAGCAGGGAAGTCCCAGTAATAACAACTTTGATCACAGTTGAATAGACAACTGGCCCATGTATTAGAAGATCAATTTAAATTATAGTAGTTTGTCATTCATTTACTCAATTAAAATATACTTATTTGGAAAATACTTATCTTGATAACCAGCTGCCAGATATTGTATGAAGGATTCAGATAGAAGCCAGTGAAAGAGAAAGACTGCCTTCCCACATGATGTGTATAGATTAGTGAGAGAGATGTAAGAGTAAGTAAATCCATAATAATAATAAATTCTCTGGGGGGTGGAACTGCTCACAGTATCACTGAATATTTCTCTGAGGTAATAAACTGATACCTAAAGGAAGATTCAGCCATGCAAAAAAAAAATATGTTAAGAGGGTAAAGAACATTCTGGGCAGAAAAAAGAAAGAACCTAAGAAAAATAATTCAACCATGGAAAAGCTTGGAGAATTTCAGCAACTGAAAGGAGGTAGATTTGATTGGAGTAGAGAGAGTAGGTGGGCCACCAGGTAAGATGATGTAGGACATTGCAGGACAAGAAAGTAATTTGCGACCCAGTTAAGTTGAAGTGAGAGAGATCAGATGTACTTTCACTTTATGTATCTGCTGTGAGAAATGAAGGAAGCAAGACGAAAACAGAAACAAAGGCAGCAGGGATCATATTTAGGAGGCTGAGAAAAGAATCCACTCAAAAAGTGATAGTGGCTTGGATGAGGATAATAGAAACATAAAGAAAAAAACAGATGTGAGATGTATTTTGGTAGGAGAACTGGTAGGATGTGCTGTTTGAGAAAATGTGAAGCATGAGAAGGGGAGGAAGGCATGAAACATGTCTACCACGAATTTGGGTTGAGCCACTGTGTAGATGGTGGTGCAATTTACTTAAAACCTAGGAGGAGCAGGTTTGAGGATGAGGATCCAAATCCAGTTTTGGATGTGTTGGATTTAGGATGCACTTCAGACATCCATGGCCGCTTGTATATATGTCTTGAACTCATTGGTGAAATCTCAGTTGGAACTGTGTATTTGGGCAGCTAACATTGCATGTTCTACCCATAGAATTACATAATAGAGAAAAGGGAAAGTGTAGAGTGAGAAAAAGAGCAGACCAAGAGTTAATCCCTGAAGAACTGCATTTTGAAGCTGAGTCAAGAAACAGAAACTAGAAAAAGAGACTAGGAGTCTACAAAGAGATAGATAGTATGTTTAAAGAAGCAGGGGGTGACTCATGATGCGGAATGCTGTTCATTGCTCTGCTGGAAAAAAAAAAAAAAAGCAGCTTGGATTTGGATTTGGAAACAAGAAGGCTTTAGTAATCCTGATAAGAGCAGTTTCAGTGGCCTGGGACAGATGCAAAGTAGTGGTAGAAGGGTGGGAAGTAAGAAGTGGAGACAGAACATATTATAAACAATTGTTTCTGGGAATAAAAATAATGTTGGAGAAGTTTGTAGAGACAAGTCAGAGTATTTTCTTTGTTTTATTTTAAATACTGGAGGCATGAGAGAGTGCTTTGAACTGATGGGAGGATGCAGTGGAAAAGGAGAAACTGATGATACCCCAGAGAGAGAAGAGATACTGAAAGAATAATGTTCCTGATGAACTGAGAAGTAGATGAGGGCTTTCCAGAATCTTTGGGAAAAAAAATTTACTCGTTTCTTTCTCTTTTCTTGAATGTTCGTTATTATTATTTAGGAAAGACTCTTCTCCTTTACCTTCCACACTCCAAATAAGTATTTATAAAGGAACAAATAAGTGTACACCTTACCTATATAAGGCTTCCCTGGTGGTTCAGACGATAAAGCGTCTGCCTACCATGTGGGAGACCCGGGTTCAATCCCTGGGTCGGGAAGATCTCCTGGGGAAGGAAATGGCAACCCACTCCAGTACTCTTGCCTGGAGAATTCCATGGACAGAGGAGCCTAGTAGGCTGCAGTCCATGGGGTTGCAAAGAGTCGGACACGACTGAACGACTTCACTTACTTTACCTATATAAATATGTTTTCTTGTATGTCAGGTTGCTTTTGAGCCTGTTCATTCTATTGTTTTGTTTTGTTTTGTTTTTTAATTAAAATTTGTTCTAGAACATTATTTGTCTGTGATGCCATTAATATATCTTTAGTTTTTTTAATTTTTCCAGTGTTGTGTTGGTTTCTGATATACAACAATGTGAATTAGCCATAATTATAAATATATCCCTTCCCTCTTGAGCCTCCCTCCCTTACCCCATCCCACCCCTCTAAGTCATCACAGAGAGCCAGACTGGGCTCCCTGTGCTGCAGAGCAACTTCTCACCAACTATCCATTTTACACACAATAGTGTATATATGTTGATGCTACTTTATCCCTTTGTCCCACTCACTGTATCCCCCACTGTATCCACAAGTACATTCTCTACATCTGCATCTCTATTCTTTCCCTGCAAATAGGTTCATCAGTACCATTTTTCCAGATTCCATATATATATATATATTAATATACTACATTTGTTTTTCTCTTTCTGACTTACTTCACTCTGTATAACAAGTTCTAGGTTCATCCACCTCACTGGAACTGACTCAAATCCATTCATTTTTATGCCTGAGTATTATTCCATAAACAAGCCATAAGCCATTATGTTCTCCATAAACCATTATGGAGAATAGTATGGAGAGTCCTTAAAAAACTAGGAGTAAATCTACCGTATGCCCCAGCAACTCCACTACTGGGCATATACCCTGAAAAAAACACAATTCTAAAAGACACACCAACCCCAGTGTTCATTGTAGCACTATTTACTATAGCCAGGATGTGGAAACAACCTAGATGTCCACTGACATGAATGGATAAAGAAGATGTGGTATATATATACAATGAGTATTACTCTGCCATTAATAATACTCATGAATAAGATAGTTGGTTTACTATAAATAAAAAATAATCCTGAAGAATGTTGAATTATATCTCAAAAAGTGTAGCAGGAGCAATTCAGTTAACAATTGATAAATATTCATTAATTTATTTGTATATATTAGGCATTATGATAAACCATGCAAGAAATCTCAACTTATTTACTTATGGTGAACAATTAAGAAGTAGTATGATATTTAATAGCATGTATTTTGTTTGCTTCTGCTACGCTTGACTTCTAACACTCATTCATTTTTTTTCATTTTATCATATTTTATTATATATATATACAAATATACATATAATATATATATATCATTCATTCATGCTTAGATGCTCAGTCCTGTCCAACTCTTTGTGACTCTTTGGATTGTAGCCCACCAGGCTCCTCTGTCTGTGGGATTTTTCAGACAAGAATACTGGAGTGGGATTTCCTTCTCCAATTTTATATATATATGTATATATATATATACATATAAATTTTATTTTTATTAAAGTATAGTTGATTTACAATGTTATGTTACAGATGTACAGTAAAGTGTTTCAGTGGTATATATATATTTTTCAGATTATTTTCCCTTATAGTTTGTTACCAAATATTGAGTATAGTTCTCTGTACAATACAATAGGTCCTTGTTGGTTGCCTGTGTTAGATATATTAATTTGTTTATGTTAATTCCAAACCCCTAATACATCCCTCTTTCATCCCTTCCTCCTTTGGTAGCCATACATTTGTTTGTCTGTGTTAAACCTACCCATTAGAACAGGGTATGTGTCTCAGTTTATGTGTATGTACTTTTTAATTTGCATGCTCATTAGCTCACTCTTTCATTCACTTTTGTATGTAGCACTAACCCATAAATGATTAACATTGCTTACAGAGTTACTTAAAGCATACTAAATAAAATTAAATTAAAATCTATAATAAAATATCATTTATTTTAATAAAATTTTAAAGTGCATACATAAATAAAATGAGACACATACTCTATTCTTATGAGTAGGTTTAATTTTGGTGGGAAATTTAATTTGGAGGTAGGGGAGTAAAGAATAGTAATAATTATAACAGCAGGCAAAGCATTGTAAGTATTTAAGTGTATAATTTTTTTTTAAAATGTCTAAGGATGGAGAAAGCAATATTTTTAATGGAAGAGGAAGTAGCGTTTTGAGAGCTGAGACAAGCCTAAGCAGACTTCTGATTAAAACATTTTTTCTTTTTATTAGCACCATGCTCTAATCAACTGAGCTAAGCTGATACAACAAAAAATTTTTAAACCTCACTGATGGACTTCCCTGGTGGCGTAGTGGATAGGAATCCGCCTGCCAATGCAGGGGACACGGGTTCTTTCCCTGATCTAGGAAGATTCCATATACTGCAGAGCAACTAAGTCCCTGTGCCCCAAGTACTGAGCTCACACTCTAGAGCCTGCTGCCGCAACTACTGAAGCCTTGGCATCCCAGAGCCTGCTGCCGCAAGTACTGAAGCCTGTGCATTTGGAGCCTGTGCGCTGCGACAAGAGAAGCCATGGCAATAAGAAACCCACGTACCATAACGAAGAGAAGCCCCCGCTTGTCACAGCTAGATAAAAGCCCGCACGGCAACAAACACCCAGCACAGACAAAAAATAAAAGTAATTAAGTAAATAAAAAATATTTTTTAAACCTCATTGAAATACTAGTGCAATCTCATGGTGGAGATATTGTATTATGGATAAAAATATAGAATAAAGTAATAATTCATGTCATTGTATAAAATGATTAAAATTTTACAAAGTGGAGAAAGGGTAGGGGAAGGAAAGACATTTTCCAGCTAGGAGAACATCATGGCAAAGTCAAGAAGGAGGGAGAAAGCAACAGGAGTTGGGGATAATGGGAGATTGGACAAATAGTGCGGTTGCTCATGACTGGAAATACGGATTTGATTTTTATCCTGGAAGGCCTTGAATGCTCTGAAGAATTTTTAATATATTTCTGTAGGGTTAAGACAGGACATCCCGTATTTGGTTTTAGGATGTTTTAGGATGCCTAACATCCTAAACATCCTATGGTGATGATGCATAACAAAAACTAAGGGGGGTAGATGGTGGGATTAGGAAACCAGTTAGGCTTCCTATTGCAAAACCCAAAATATGAGCCATTGGGTTAATAATGGGAATGAAAATGTAGAGAAGATTGAGTGACACACTGCAGAATGAAAACTTTCAAGACCTGGCAAATGAATGTGGGCGAAAAATACAAGGTTACTGAAAAGGTTCGAACTTGAATGCCTGCTGGGTTTGTGAAATGGGAGTAGGAAAGAAGAACTCACTGCAGTAAGAACAGAATGATGAGGTTTATTCTGAGCTTGTGGAGTTTCTGATATCAGTGTCTGACAGGGAGTTGACAATATGGAGAGAAGGGCAGGGCTGGAGATCTTGAATTTTGGCACCTTGGCCAAGGTAGTAGATAAAGCCATGGAAGGATTAGCTTGATGAGGAAATTACACAGCTGAAGAAAGTAAAAATAAAAAAGCCAACGTTTCATTGTATTTATTCTCTTTCCTTTATAGTCCTAAGAAATTACATCTTGGGAGAGATGGATTGTTTAACAGGGCGATTTGTTTGTATGAATGTGTGGACAAAGACCAGAGATTTTGGCAATATGTACTAGTATTAAGAGTATTGATTGCAAATGCGGATTCTGGAAGCAAATTTAGGGTAGAAGACAGCTGTTATTTTAAAACAAATTTATTAGAAATAATTATAATATGTGTAACTGTTTGAATATAGTAAATTATAGTTGAGGTTTTGGGAGGTATTTAGGTATAAAATTACTCTTAAATTAAATACTAGTGGAACTTAGGTTTCTTTTTAAAAACTAGCTAATTAGGTTCTAAAAATGGGAATTGGGAGGGTTTGAACAGCTGGAAAGCAGATGGGGGTTAGGGTGGGGTGAATAGAAAAGTCATTACTAAAGAGAAATGTTTAATATTATGTGTCTTCTGTTTGATTTGGTGGCTTTATAGTGGAATTTGAGGCATCGTTTTGGCAGGCAAATGGGCTTGGGTTCGGTAGTTAAATTTATAGGTAGTACAATGTGGCTTTGCAGAGAATGATAGAGTCTGTTATCATAAATTCTCTGTATAAGAACTTCTGTTACCAAATTGTGCACACATAACATGTTTAATAAAGGATGCTAAAATATTTAATTTGTGATATTCCTGCAGGGTCTTTTTCTATTATTAATTTTTTCTGAGTATGACTGCTGTGTTAGTTTCTACTGTACGGCAAAGTGAATCAGCTTCAGCTCAGTTCAGTTCAGTCGCTCAGTCGTGTCTGACTCTTTGTGATCCCATGGACTGCAGCACGCCAGGCTTCCCTGTCCATTACCAACTCCCGGAGTTTACTCAAACTCATGTCCATTGAGTCGGTGATGCCATCCAACCATCTCGTCCTCTGTCATCCCCTTCACCTCCTGCCTTCAATCTTTCCCAGCATCAGGGTCTTTTCTAGTGAGTCAGCTCTTTGCATCAGGTGGCCAAAGTGTTGGAGTTTCAGCTTCAGCATCAGTCCTTCCAATGAATATTCAGAACTGATTTCCTTTAGGATAGACTGGTTGGATCTCCTTGCAGTCCAGGGGACTCTCAAGAGTCTTCTCCAACATCACAGTTCAAAAGCATCAATTCTTTGGTGCTCAGCTTTCTTTATAGTCCAACTCTCATATCCATACATGACTACTGGAAAAACCATAGCCTTGACTAGATGGACCTTTGTTGGCAAAGTAATGTCTCTGCTTTTTAATATGCTGTCTAGGATGGTCATAACTTTTCTTCCAAGGAGCAAGCATCTTTTAATTTCATGGCTGCAGTCACCATCTGCAGTGATTTTGGAGCCCCCCAAAATAAAATCAGCCACTGTTTTCACTGTTTCCCCATCTATTTGCCATGAAGTGATGGGACCAGATGCCATGATCTTAGTTTTCTGAATGTTGAGTTTTAAGCCAACTTTTTCACTCTCTTCTTTCACTTTCATCAACAGGCTCTTTAGTTCTTCACTTTCTGTCACAAGGGTGGTGTCATCTGCATATCTGAGGTTATTGATATTTCTCCTGGCAATCTTGATTCCAGCTTGTGCTTCATCCAGCCCAGTGTTTCTCATGATGTACCCTGCATATAAGTTAAATAAGCAGGGTGACAATATACAGCCTTGATATACTCCTTTCCCTGTTTGGAATCAGCTGTAGGTATACGTGGAGAAGGCAATGGCAACCCACTCCAGTACTCTTGCCTGGAAAATCCCATGGACGGAGGAGCCTGGTAGGCTGCAGTCCATGGGGTCGCTGGGAGTTGGACACGACTGAGTGACTTCACTTTCACTTTTCATTTTCATGCACTGGAGAAGGAAATGGCAACCCACTCCAGTGTTCTTGCCTGGAGAATCCCAGGGACGGGAGCCTGGTGGGCTGCCGTCTATGGGGTCGCACAGAGTCGGACACCACTGAAGTGACTTAGCAGCAGCAGCAGCTATAGGTATACATATACCCTCTCTTTTTGGATTTCCTTCCCCTTTAGGTCACCATAGAGCACTGAGTAGGCTTCCCAGGTGATGCTAGTGGTAAAGAACTCATCTGTCAATGCAGGAGACATAAGAAAAGTGGGTTTGATCCCTGGATCGGGAAGATCCCCTGAAGGAGGGCTTGATAACCCACTCCAGTATTCTTGCCTGGAGAATCTCATGGATAGAGGAGTCTGCCAGGCTGAAGTCCATAGGGTCGCATAGACTTGGACGCAACTGAAGCAAGTTAGCACTCATGTAGAGCACCGAGTTGGATTCCCTGAGCTATACTGTTGGTTCTCATTCGTTATCTATTCTATACATAGTATCAGTAGTGTATATATGTCAGTCCCACACTCCCAGTTCATCCCGCCTCCCTGCTTGGTGTCCATACATTTGTTCTCTATGTCTGTGTCCATATTTCTGTTTTGCAAATACAATAATCCATACCATTTTTCTAGATTCCACATATATGAGTTAATATACAATATTTGCTTTTCTCTTTCTGACTTACCTCACTCTATATGACAATTTCTAGGTTCATCCACATCTCTACAAATGACCCAATTTCATTACATTTTATGGTTGAATAATATCTCATCATATATCTGTACCACATCTTCTTTATCCATTCCTCTGTCAGTGGACATCTAGATTGTTTCCATGTCCTGGTTATTGTAAATAGTGTTGCAGTGAGCATTGGGGTGCATGTATCTTTTTGAATCAGTTTTCTCTGGGTATATGCTCAGAAGTGGGATTGCTGGGTCATATGGTAGTTCTGCTTTTAGTTTTTTAAGGAACCTCCATACTGTTCTCCATAGTGACTGTATCAATTTACATCCACACCAATAATGCAAGAGGGTTCCCTTTTATCCACACCCTCTCTAGCATTTATTTTATGTAACTGCAGGGTCTTTTAAAGGCAACATTAAGAGAGAGCTTCCCTGTGCATCCTACTAGAAAGTAGTCCCTACATCTCCTATTCTATTAGCTTTTATCCTCTTTGTTTTCTCCCTAGTACTTATCTGCATACTAATATTATATCATACATCACTATGTCCATTTGTTCATTGCCTATCAACTGCCCTAGATCCTAAGATCACTGACGCAGGCATTTGGCTCTTCTTGTTCATTGTTGTAAGTGTCTCAATTTGTGTCTGACTCAAACTAGAGCTCAATAAATACCTGCGGACTGACCGATTGCTGACTGAAGGATAAGAGATGGTTGTTTTCTCTATTAGAAGATATGGGCCTTGAGAAATGTGATTGTTCTTTCTTCTTTCTCATTTAACCCTATCTCTCTCCATTCTTCCTTCCTTCTCCATTCATTTACCTGCCTTTTTATGTGTGGGACAGTATCCTCAGCACCTAAAATAGTGCCTGAGACACACCACTGGTACTTGACAAGTATTTATTAAACTTGTGAATATGTTAATTCATGCACTACTTCACTTGTCAAACCCTCTGTGTACATCTTATTTATACTAGACATTTTTCTAGGTACTAAGTGTGTAAAGAATATCTATACTAAAAAAAAAAAAACCAACAAGAACTTAAAGGTTAAGGAGTGTAGTAACTGCTCTGTTGGAGGAGTGCCCTGGGGACTTTATGAGGGAAGAGGAAGGATACTAATCAGACCATGGGGAGGAAAAGTGTTTCGACAGTGTCTTTGAAGGCTTGTTTGAGCTGAGAATTTAAGAAGACCCATAGATCTCATAAATATCCATAAATATATATCAAATTGAGTTAAATGAATATTACCTTTTAGCAATTGAGGAAATTTCAACACTGTCATTTTCAAATGTGGGTGATGCAGGCTAAAGTAGATATATCAGGATAAATTGGAGAGTTTCCAGAGATCAAGATCTCCTTCCTAATGTCATATCTGAGATCCTGTTTTTCAAAAACTGTATTTTGACAAAGCATCAAAGATAATTCTATGTGGTTCCCTCCCTCCACCCTCCCTAGTAAAAGAACATACCCTAATAGAATGGATAACGTCTCCTACATACGAATGAGTTCCATTCCAACAGCATGGTCATAAATCCAGTTTGTTCATAAGTCAAACAAAGTTAGCCTAGGTACCCAACTAATACAATTGGTGTGTGTGTTAGTCACTCAGTCGTGTCTGACCCTTTGTGACCACATGGATGGTAGCTCCTGCCAAGCTCCTTTGTCTATGGGATTTCCCAGGCAAGAATACTGGAATGGGTACCTTTTCCTTCCCTAAGGGATCTTCCTGACCCAGGGATTGAACCTGGGTCTCCTGCATTGCAGGCAGATTCTTTACTGTCTGAGCCACCAGGGGATTTTTATAATACTTTTCCCACAAATAATGCATTAAAAAAACAACCAAAAAATAAAGACAACATTTTTAATCTTATG
This sequence comes from Cervus elaphus, assembly GCF_910594005.1. NCBI lineage: Eukaryota > Metazoa > Chordata > Mammalia > Artiodactyla > Cervidae > Cervus > Cervus elaphus. Next base: position 24,212,466 of record NC_057842.1, on the reverse strand, counting down.
CTGCAGCACCTTAAAAAGTTCAGTAGTACAGTACAGTTGGGGTACGGGGGCTGGCGTTTGGTGAACAGGAAAGAAGAGTTACTGCATGGAGAAGGGAGGAGAGGTGGGAGGTGGTAGAACTGAAGGATCATCAGAAGTAGGAGATGGAGGGCAAGCTGCAATTTCACTCACGCCCGATGCCAATGGCATAGGTTCTGATTCCTTGCTTGGACCAGATGCACATTGCATCTTTGAAAGTTCACAATTTGAAGAGTCATCTGTAGGGGAATTACTGTACTGACATCTGAGACAGTGATTTTATATCTGAAAGGATCCTATGTGCTCATTTAAGCCATAGGTTCATGCAATACATGTTTGTATTTTTCCTTAAGGGAATGATTTATTGTGTGTTATTATTTACTTAATAGGTTGAATATACTTTTAGATTTTAAACTGTTACTTTTATTGTAATGTTATGAAGGAAATATGCTAAGCTGCTGGACATAAAGCTTGAAGGTAACATTAGATAGTCAGATAATAAAACACTGATTTAAAAAAAAATAATAAATAAACTGTTACTTTAAATACCTTTCAGTTTACATGTTCTTTAAGAACTACTCCTTTATTTAGAATAAATTTGACATATAGCATTTTTCAAGGACAAAATTCTTAAACATTTGTTGAGAGAAATGGTAGTACATGTGAATAAGACATAAAATATAAAATTTCCTATGGGGATGATATCAGAGGGAAATATAAGTGGGACAGGTATAAATTTGCCTACATACATAGGCACGCATGTTTAAGGTCCATCAGCAACTAGCAAACACATATCTGTGTTGAAAACTCTTGAGCTTGATGTTATGTTTACTAAACTGATGGGTTCTGTTTTCATTCAAGGCTGTTAGCATGTTTACTGAACCTCACAAAATGATACTGTACTTGTGTTTATTCTTTGCTCCTAAGATTCATTTTTGTTATTGTTCAAAAAATTTTTGATGTTCCAACAGACTCTAATTGATGACATTTGAATATATTGTGGATCACTAATTATGACTAATTCTGTCCAAATTTTGATTTACAAGCTAAAAGATTCAGAGGAACATATTTAGTTTTTGTGTTGAAAAAGAGCAGGGTTGTCAGTATTCCTTATGACTGAGAGAAAAGGATTCCCTCTTAGACCTTTAGCATGAAACTTTTATATATGCAAGTTTGAAGGTAGAAATTTTAGAGAAATATTTCATCCCTGTTGCTTTCAAAATAATTATTTTATCTGCCTTAAGTTAAACAATTTTCAGAGAAAGTGCAAGTGCTGAGTTTCCAAATCTAAACTTGATTTTAAATGTGTAAATCCAATATCCATAACTCATGTGATATGCACGTGAATACATTTTAAGCATTTTTTGACATCTAGAGTGACCCCAACAATATCTGCTAGTCCTCTTTTTCAGATGGTGAAGAATAATATCTTGATTAGATTTTTAATTTCATGAATCATTTAAGTTAAAAGCCTTATTTCAATCCTGTTTATTTTGAATTTTTAAAGTCAAGTTGACTTAAAGGCCTTCTTATTCTTTCCGTCTTTCTCAAGCTCCATTTATTCTCTCCAATTGCTTTCTCTCTGCTTCCACTCTGTGTGTGTGTGTATGTGCACGCGCGCGTGCATGTGTATTTAGAATTAGATATGGTTAAGGATGGAATCAGAGTGATATCAGAGTGAAGGCATTTTGGTCTTACCATGAGAATCTCCTCCTCCATTCCTAGATTTTCTGGTATTCTGGGCCCTATCAGTTCAGTTTAGTTGCTCAGTCATGTTCCACTCTTTGCGATCCCATGAATCGCAGCACACCAGGCCTCCCTGTCCATCACCAACTCCTGGAGTTTACTCAAACTCATGTCCATCGAGTCGGTGATGCCATCCAGCCATCTCATCCTCTGTCGTCCCCTTCTCCTCCTGCCCCCAATCCCTCCCAGCATCAGGGCCTTTTCCAATGAGTCAGCTCTTCACATGAGGTGGCCAAAGTACTGGAGTTTCAGCTTCAGCATCAGTCCTTCCAATGAACACCCAGGACTGATCTCCTTTAGGATGGACTGGTTGGATCTCCTTGCAGTCCAAGGGACTCTCAAGAGTCTTCCCCAACACCACAGTTCAAAAGCCTCAATTTTTCGGCTCTCAACTTTCTTCACAGTCTAACTCTCACGTCCATACATGACCACTGGAAAAAACATAGCCTTGACTAGATGGACCTTTGTTAGCAAAGTAGTGTCTCTGCTTTTTAATATGCTATCTAGGTTGGTCATAGCTTTCCTTCCAAGGAGTAAGCGTCTTTTAATTTCATGGCTGCAATCACCATCTGCAGTGATTTTGGAGCCCAAAAAAATAAAGTCTGACACTGTTTCCACTGTTTCCCTATAGATTGTCAAAATTACTCTTGATCTAGAAACTGCTTTTAAATAAAAGCTCAAGATATAGAAATGGTTTACCTGAACTTTTAAAAATATAGAAATCAAACTTAAAAATATACCTCTTGTTTCACCCTAGATAATATACATGTTTCGATGCTGTTCTCTCGAAACATCCCACCCTCGCCTTCTCCCACAGAGTCCAAAATTCGTTCTGTACATCTGTGTCTCTTTTTCTGTTTTGCATATAGGGTTATTTTTACCATCTTTCTAAATTTCATATATATGCGTTAGTATATTGTATTGGTCTTTATCTTTCTGACCCAGAGGAATCGGGTGGAGAGGGAGGTGGGAGGGGGGATCGGGATGGGGAACACATGTAAATCCATGGCTGATTCATGTCAATGTATAACAAAAACCACTACAATATTGTAAAGTAATTAGCCTCCAACTAATAAAAATAAATGAAAAATATATATATATATATGTATACCTCTTGGTACTTTTCTCTTCATACTTTTCATTCTTTTCACATTTTTTACTTCATATTCTTCCCTTCAATGACAGAGCACTTTTTATGTCATAAGAAGAATCATCCTGTTTTATGAACTATTTCAGTTTGTGCTCTCCTCAATTCTGTCTTTAGCTGAAATAAGTCTTTTGGGAAGGACTCTTGTTTCTCCCTAGGAGGTTCTTTCCTGGTGGCTCAGATGGTAAAGAACCTGCCTACAATGCAGGAGACCTGGATTTGATCCTTGAGTCAGGAAGATCCCCCAGAGAAAGGGCATGGCAACCCACTCCAGCATTCTTGCCTGGAGAATTCCATGGACAGAGGAGCCTGATGGGCTACAGTCCATGGGATCAGAGAGAGTTGGACATGACTAAGCAACTTAACACTTCTTTCTCCCTGGCAGTGTACAGAGAGAATTATGCAAGAAGCTATAACAATTATTAGTAACAGCGTGTCAGATTTTAGGTGTCAGCATAAGGATGGGATTTTTCTTAGAAAAAGCCTTCAGATAGTGTGTTTGATCCGGAGTATCAAAGTGTTAGTGTCTGGGGAGGTGTTTAGAAAGTGGCATGCTTATTACTGAGTGCATATTATTAGAAGAATCATCTGCTGAATGTGTGATGAAAATTTAGCCCAGCCAGGAAATTGGGTGTTCAGCCTGACATGCCACCTCTAATTTACGTCACCGCTGGATTCAAATCACATAGGTTTGGCACAGCTAAGTGACCTTCTTTAAAATATTCATGCCATTCTCATTTTCTGGGTCATTGTGTTCCTATTCACATTCAAATGAATTCCTTATTAATTATACTACTGGCTTCAATAGCATTTTTGGTGAACAATGAATTTGTGAATATGATGCAGTCTTTCCTAGAACAGCCAGATGGTTGAGTTAGCCAAATTCCCTTGGCTAATTAACATCTAGATGTGGCTTTTATCACACAAGAGCAGAACTTCTGTGACCTTGGGGTAACTCTCTTCAGCCCACAGTAGATTTGATGCTATTGAGGAACACATCAGAAATTGTTCTCTGTACATATGGAGCTTCTGTTCTGAAAGAAGTAGAACATATAGATATAAATAGAGATTAAAGTTAGTATTAATTGAGTGAAAATTATATTGATGGGGGCTAAGGAATGTTGATTAATGAACTGACCTCAAAAATTAATAGGAAGTAATAACAATATTTGATGAAGAGATTGCATTGAAGTAGGAGTTTTTTTCATTGAAGGAAAAGTTATGGTTGCGAAGAGAGAAGGAGGGCTTTGACAGACCAGGGACCTGTGACGGAGTAGTGGTGAGCAGGGCAGAGTTAGAAAGCTGTTGGCCTGGATACAAAGTGGAATCTGTGGTGCGGGATGCTGATGGAAGTGAAAGTGGAAGGAAGTGGAAACCAGGGAGGGTAATGGCAGAGAAGTGAACCTGGGAAGATGCAGAGCAAGTGGGAAGAGATCCATGAAACACACAATTGGTGGAGTTTTTTCACTCTGTAAAACAAATTGAAACCTGCTGTTGATTGAGTCACAGTATTATGATCAAACCAGTGTTTGAGCGAGATAAATGTCACATGAAGGAAGAGACAGATTCTAGAGGCAAGGAATTTCTTAGATGATGATGGTTAGTTTTCTTTTTAAATCTTTGATTTCTAATGCATAATAGGAAAGTTTTACAGGTACACATGGAAAATACACATGATTACAACTGAGGGTGAAGAAAGCCTAAAGAGACTGTTCACTCTCTGTTAGCTGGTACATAAACTGAAACTCACTGGAAGTAACAGCTGTTGTTTTAGGATGTTTTACAGGTTTAGATATTTCACTTTTTTGAAGTAGAGTTTTAAATTATGTAAAATATTTACTTAGCTCCAAGTCAAGCTAGGGAAAAAGTCACTAAAGTCTTGCTTCTTTCCTTGGTCTATTAATCCTTTTCTCCTGATCCCTACATAAGTAAAATTTTATTGTTTTTTATTATATATTTCCATGGTATTTATTTTAAAAATTTAATAAAATGCATACACATATACAACCCACTTTTTTGTACATATAATGTCAGTCAATAAATAATATTCAATACTTTTTTTCACTTTAAATGTATTCTGGAGCTGCCTGTATCCATCTATCAATCAAGATATAGACATCTATCTCATTCTTTAGAGTTGCATAGTACTGCTTTGAGTGAATGTATAATAAATTCCTTAACCAGTTCTTATTGACAGATATTATTAACGCCACAACTAATAGCCTTACTTATGGGATATTTTGTATATTTGCCAGGATCTACATGTGAAATCTGAAAGTCAAAGGCTAACATATAGATAAATCAGCAAAATATTTTCAAATTCTTCTACATAGGAATACATCATTTTGTGTTACTATAACAATGAATAAGAGGATTTATTTTCTAAGAACTGTCTTTATAGAGCATTTTCTCAATCTTTTAGGTTTTTACCAATTGGATAGCTAAACGTGGTATTTCATTATAGCTTCATTTGCTTTCTATAACTTTTAGTGAAGGTGGGCATTATTCATATGTTTAAGAATAATTTGTGTATATTGAATGTTAATCATGTTTTTATATAATTTCTTCATTTTTCTAATAGACTGTTGGTCTTTTAATTCCAAGTTTGGGAGTTTCTCATAAAAATCCAAATTTTTATAATTCAGTACACATTTTTTTCTATTTTTATTTATATTTTTCATTTTTTTCATTTCTGTTATATTATTTGTCAATAATTTCTTATTCTGCTATAGCTTTTGAATATTTGCAAGTTATTAAGTAATTTACCCACATTTTCTTCTAATACTTGTGTGGTTCTATATTTGAATTCAGAGTTCAGATCCATTTGGAACATATCTTGGTTTTGGTGTAGAATAAATCTAATTTTTTATATAAGCACATAATTGTTACCTCATTGGTTATTAGTAAGTCCATATTTTCCTCCACTGATTGAGATGCTGCCTTTATTGTCCACTAAGTGTTTGTATGTAAAAAGTCTATTGATTCTTTATTTGGTTTCATTGACCTGTCTTTCTGTTCATGTACAAATGCCACTATTTTTATATTAATAGCTTTGTAATACATTTTAAGTTTTGTATGGGTGAGCATTTTTTATGTTTTGCTTTTCATTTTGGATGTTTTCTGGATATTCCTACTGGCTTATTATATCACATAATCTTTATAATCAATTTTGTTGTTATTATTTAGTCACTAAGTCATGTCTAACTCTTTTTGTGACCCCCATGGACTGTCATCCACCAGGCTTATCTATCCATGGCATTTCCCAGGCAAGAATACTGGAGTGGGTTGCCATTTCCTTCTCGAGGGGATCTTCCTGACCTAGGGATCAAACCCACATTTCCTGCATTGACAGGCAGATTATTTACCACTGAACCACCAAGGAAGCCAATTATAATCAATTTATTTATCTCTAAAAAAAAGAAAAAATACTGATGGCATTTTTTGTCATGATCATATTGCATTTATAATTTTACCTATGGAAAATAAATGGCATTTTTTATATTGAGTTTTTCTATTCAAGAGCATGATACATCTTTAATTTTGTTCTATGGAATCTGAGAGTAATATTTTTCCTTATATAAGTTTTATATATTATATTAAATTTATGCATAGTTATTTTTATTTTCAATCTATTAATGGGATTTTCCATTATAGTTATACACCATAATTATTTTTTCTATCTATGAAGACTATTAATTTCTATAAACTAACATTCTGTTTTTCTAATCTTATGGCAACTTTTCCATTGGTGCTTTTGTTGTTTTTCAGTATCACCTCATACCATAGACAAATGGAGATAGTTTTCATCTTATTTTAAAAAATCTTTTGCTTTTAATTGCTTTTTGTTTTCTAATCACTTTGTCAAGCAGATCCAATACAATTAAATAGTTAAATAGTAATAGAGATAGGTTATTGATATTTCTCATGTGACGAGTTGACTCATTGGAAAAGACCCTGATGCTGGGAGGGATTGGGGGCAGGAGGAGAAGGGGACGACAGAGGATGAGATGGCTGGATGGCATCACTGGCTCGATGGACATGAGTTTCAGTAAACTCTGGGAGTGGGTAATGGACAGGGAGGCCTGGCGTGCTGCGATTCATGGGGTTGCAAAGAGTCAGACACGACTGAGTGACTGAACTGAACTGAACTGAACTGAGTAGAGATAGGAGGGGTTTTTGGTTCCATTTACATGAATGTTTCTAATTTCCTCATTATGACACTAATTTAAAGCCAAAATGCACATCAGCTTTTTTTCAAGCTGTAGCATTTAAAAAATTTATTTATTTTTAATTGGAAGATAATTGCTCTACAATATTGTGTTGGTTTCTACAATATATCAACATGAATCAGCCATGGATACACATATGTCCCCACCCTCTTGAGCCTCTCTCCCACCTCCCACTCCTCTAGGTTGTCACAAAGCACTAGATTTTGTGTTCCCTGCATCATATAGCAAATTTTCACTGGCTATCTAATTTTACATATGGTAATAGATATGTTTTAATGGTCCTCTCTCTGAGTCCCACCCTCTGCTTCCCTACCTGTGTCCACCAGTTTGTTCTCTGTGTCTGCATATCCACTGCCGCCCTGCAAAGAGATTCATCAGTACCATCTTCCTGGGTTCCATATATATCTGTTAATATATAATTCTTGCTTTTCTCTTTCTGATTTACTTCACTTTGTATAATAGGCTCTAGGTCATCCACCTTAATAGAACTGAGTCAAATGCATTCCTTTTTATAGCTGAGTAGTATTCCATTGTGTATATGTATCACAACTTCTTTATCCATTCATCTGTTGATGGACATCTAGGTTGCTTCCATGTCATAGCTCTTGTAAGTAGTGTTGTGGTGAACATTGGGGTACATGTGTCACATCAGGTTTTAAGAAAACTATTTCATTTATCTATTTTTTAAAAATTATAAATTAGTATTTGATGTGCCAAATGCATTTTATGAAAAGATCATCCTCTTGATATGATTATGTAAGTTTTCCCTTTATATATCTTGATGTGATGACTATCTTAAAGGATTTCCTAATATTGAAACTCTTTTGCCTTTCTTGAATAAATTTTACTTATTTCTTAAGTGATTACTTTTTAATTATCTTCTTTCAGTTTTCTTTTAAAATCTTCTTTTTTAAAATTAACTTTATTTTTATATTAAATTAAAGTTCTCAGCCAACTTGAGAGAAAGGTGCAAAGATTTTCCATCTACCTCCTGCCCCTAAATATGCATAGCCTCCCCATTATCAACCTCCTCCACCAGAGTGGGACATTTTCTGCTACAATTGATAATCTACATTGACACATCATAGTCAATCAATGTCAGTAAGTTTACATTATGGTTTTCTTTTGGTGTTAAATGTTATATGAGTATAAACAAATGAATAATAAGGTGTATTCATCATTCACACAGAGTATATTCACTGCCCTCAAAATCTTCTGTGCTCTGCTTATTCACCTTTTCCCCTATTACAAACCCTGACAACCACTGATCTTTTTATTGTCTCCATAGTTTTACCTATTTCAGAATATTATATAGTTGGAATCAGACACTATGCAGCCCTTGTTAGATTGACTTCTTTCACTTGTTCATATGTATTTAACATTCCTCCCTGTCTTTTCTCAGAGAAGGCAATGGCACCCCACTCCAGTACTCTTGCCTGGAAAATCCCACGGATGGAGGAGCCTGGTAGGCTGCAGGGGTCCCTAAGAGTCAGACATGACTGAGCAGCTTCACTTTCACTTTTCACTTTCATGCATTGGAGAATGAATTGGAAACCTACTCCAGTGTTCTTGCCTGGAGAATCCCAGGGACGGCGGAGCCTGGTGGGCTGCCGTCTATGGGGTCGCACAGAGTCAGACACGTCTGAAGCGACTTAGCAGCAGCAGCAGCAGCCATGTCTTTCTGGTCTTTTCTGACCTGGAATTGCCATAAAAATTCACCATTAGAGAAAGAGTTTAAGCAAGTGTGCCCTAGTGCCTAAAGTAAAGGGAGAGGGAGAAATAGTCCGTACTATCTACCCAATAGTTTTTGTATTTGCATAAAATGAAGCAAGAGGATGTATTAAATCACATTTTTGTTTAGAAATCATCAGAATAATTGCTCAGTAATTTATGTAATGACACAAAGCAACTTTCAAAGATACTAAATTAAATTCAAACTCTAGTGCTTTGTGTGTATGTGTGTGCATGTGTGTGTGTGAGCATGTGTGTGTGTGAGCATACACTGCTAGTCTATTTCTCTGCCACACATGGGTTACTAATGTCTTAATGCTTTCATATAATTGGGAGTTAAGTCAAACTGATTTTCCCTTCAATTCAGGAAGACTTATTCAGAGATGCAGTCTGAAAAGTTTAACAAAGAAATGAAAAAAAAGATAACATTTAAAATTTTTCAATGAAATGAAGAGTGAAATTGATCTACTACATCCACTCTTTTTATTACTTTGAGTAATCTGTATACTTCTGAAATGTTATTTTGAATGCACATCATTTGAGTTAGTAATAGCTGCATTTCTGCAGTTCACATTTTGTAATTGTGTGTGCTTCTACTTTAACTATTTCTTTACAAATGTGCAATAGTCATTATAAAAAATGTTTATAAAAAAGAAGACTGCCACTAAAGCTTAAAAAAATCTCAGTATTCAATTTATTGATATTCAAACAAAAATGATAATATACATCTCTCTTTGAGAAAGTGGGAGACTATTAATTTCATTTTCTCTATATCATCTCAATAATGTCAAAAGGCTATGGAACTAAACTGAGAGCACATTTGACGTAGCAAGGTTAAGAGGTCTATGAATCTATCTCTCAGAGGCATTCTTTGAAGAAAGATTCTGAGATATTTGGTTTTGTTTGTCTGAATTTTGAATTTTCTACCAAAAGTCTACTCACTAATGAGCTGCCAATACCTTTCATCAATGAATTTCAAGTGTTATTTGCCAAATGCATGGCGATAATTTCAATATTAGTATTGATTAAAATGAGTATTCTTCTTAATTGGTGCAGAAATATAACCTTTACATACAAATCTAACATTAGTATAGTACATGATAGCCTGTTCTTTTCTTCTTGAAAAGCCTGCTTTTATTAAAAACTGTCTTTTGAAAATGTAAACATATAAATTATATTCAGGTTTTTATTCTGGGTGTGTATGTTTGTATTTAAGGTATTAATATGAATGAGAAATTAAAAAAATGAGAAAAAAATGAAAGAAGTCTTAAGTATTCTCTTGGAATAATTTCCTTGTAACTTTCGTGATTCTGGTGCTGACAAGTGAATTTAAACATTAACATTCCTTTTCAGTGTAGTTACCTCCTAAAGTCTAGTGTAATAATACAGTGAAATCCACACTAATTAAACACCAGATTCCCAAGGGATAATGTCATACCAAGCAAATACTAATAAATCCTTCCTGGTTTATTGTAATCCAATTATATGCTAAATTTTAAAGACTTTTCTTTAGCAGTGTTTGAATAACCAACAGTTTTCTTCACATTGTTCTTCTGGCTTGTTTTATGTCCATTTCAATAAATATGCATGTGGTCTAATTTAGAAAAAATAATGTTTGAAGTTTAAATCTTCCTATAAGGAACTGCATATGAAATATAAAGCCGTACATTATGGTAGAAAATTAAGTAATTACAAAAGTTCATTTCAGTCGCTCAGTCGCGTCAGACTCGCGACCCCATGAATCACAGCATGCCAGGCCTCCCTGTCCATCACCAACTCCCAGAGTCTATTCAAACTCATGTCCATCAAGTCGGTAATGCCATCCAGCCATCTCATCCTCTGTCATCCCCTTCTCCTCCTGCCCCCAATCCCTCCCAGCATCAGGGCCTTTTCCAATGAGTCAACTCTTCACATGAGGTGGCCAAAGTACTGGAGTTTCAGCTTCAGCATCAGTCCTTCCAATGAACACCCAGGACTGATCTCCTTTAGGATGGACTGGTTGGATCTCCTTGCAGTCCAAGGGACTCTCAAGAGTCTTCCCCAACACCACAGTTCAAAAGCCTCAATTTTTTGGCGCTCAGCTTTCTTCACAGTCCAAATCTCACATCCATATATGACCACTGGAAAAACCATAGCCTTGACTAGATGGACCTTTGTTGACAAAATAATGTCTCTGTTTTTTAATATGCTATCTAGGTTGGTCATAGCTTTCCTTCCAAGGAGTAAGCGTCTTTTAATTTCATGGGTGCAGTCACCATCTGCAGTGATTTTGGAGCCCCCCAAAATAAAGCCAGACACTGTTTCCACTGTTTCTGCATCCATTTCCCATGAAGTGATGAGACCAGATGCCACGATCTTAGTTTTCTGAATGTTGAGCTTTAAGCCAACTTTTTTAGCCTCATCTTTCACTTTCATCAAGAGGCATTTTAGTTCTTCTTCACTTTCTGCCATAAGGGTGGTGTCATCTGTGTATCTGAGGTTATTGATATTTCTCCCAACAATCTTGATTCCAGCTTGTGCTTCTTCCAGCCCAGCGTTTCTCATGATGTACTCTGCATATAAGTTAAATAAGCAGGGTGACTATATACAGACTTGACGTACTCCTTTTCCTATTTGGAACCAGTCTATTGTTCCATGTCCAGTTCTAACTGTTGCTTCTTGACCTGCATATAGGTTTCTCAAGAAACCTATAAGAAACAGGTCAGGTGGTCTGGTATTCCCATCTCTTTCAGAATTTTCCACAGTTTATTGTGATCCACACAGTCAAAGGCTTTGGCATAGTCAATAAGCAGAAATAGATGTTTTTTCTGGAACTCTCTTGCTTTTTCAATAATCCAGCAGATGTTGGCAATTTGATCTCTGTTTCCTCTGCCTTTTCCAAAACCAGCTTGAACATCTGGAAGTTCACGGTTCATGTAATGCTGAATCCTGGCTTGGAGAATTTTGAGAATTACTTTGCTAGTGTGTGAGATGAGTACAATTGTTCAGTAGTTTGAGCATTCTTTGGGATTGCCTTTCTTTGGGATTGAAGTAAAACTGACCTTTTCCAGTCTTGTGGCCACTGCTGAGTTTTCCAAATTTGCTGGCATATTGAGTGCAGCACTTTCACAGCATCATCTTTCAGGATTTGAAATAGTTCAACTGGAATTCCATGACCTCCACTAGCTTTGTTCATAGTGATGGTTTCTAGAGCCAGGATGTCTGGCTCTAGGTGAGTGATCACACCATCATGATTATCTGGGTCATGAAGATCTTTTTTGTACAGTTCTTCTGTGTATTCTTGCCACCTCTTCTGAATATCTTCTGCTTCTGTTAGGTCCATACCATTTCTTTCCTTTATCGAACACATCTTTGCATGAAATGTTCCCTTGCTATGTCTAATTTTCTTGAAGAGATCTCTGGTTTTTCCCATTCTGTTGTTTTTCTCTATTTCTTTGCATTGATCGCTGAGGAAGGCTTTCTTATCTCTCCTTGCTATTCTTTGGAACTCTGCATTCAAATGGGAATATCTTTCCTTTTCTCCTTTGCTTTTCACTTCTCTTCTTTTCACAGCTATTTGTAAGGCCTCCTTAGACAGCCATTTTGCTTTTTTGCATTTCTTTTCCATGGGGATGGTCTTAATCCCTGTCTCCTGTACAATGTCACGAACTTCCGTCCATAGTTCATCAGGCACTCTGTCTATCAGATCTAGTCCCTTAAATCTATGTCTCACTTCCATTGTATAATCATAAGGGATTTCATTTAGGTCATACCTGAATGGTCTAGTGGTTTTCCCTACTTTCTTCAATTTAAGTCTGAATTTGGCAATAAGGAGTTCATGGATATCACCAGATGGTCAACACTGAAATCAGATTGATTATATTCTTTGCAGCCAAACATGAAGAATTACACAACCTTTATTTATTAAGAGGAATTGAATATGAAGTCAATTAGTTTCAGCTATCTATCACCACACAATGAACCACCACAAAATTTAAGAGCTTAAAATAGCAGCAGCTTGCTTTCTCTCATGGTTGTGTGTGTTGACTGAACTGAGTTCAGTGGTGCTTGCTAAGTGTTTCTCATGCAATTTAAGTCAGATATAAGCTTAGCCTTCAATTATCTGAAATCTTGACCGAGCTGGACATACAAGATGGCTCATTTACATGGTTGGCAATCGATGCCAGCTGCCATCTGGTGCATATACACGTGAGCTCTCAGTGTGGCTTGGGAGTTTTACAGCATGGATTCTGAGACAGAGTGTTCCAGAGATGAGCATTCCAAGGAGCTCATCTTCAATAACTTTATATTTCAGTCACACATCTTAATTTCTTTTGAGATTAAGGTTACTGAAAGAAATGAATGTAATCAAAGATAGAGAAGTCAAAAACTCTGAAGACAGGATTTGAAGTGATTGGCTATATGAACAATAAACTTATCTAGAAAAAATGGGAGAAATTGGAATTGAAAAAAGGATGTAAGTCAGTTGAAGATTCACAAATCTTTTGAACTCTAAAAAAGTTTTACTATTTCTTCTAAATACATCTAAACCACTTCTAAACCCATTGTTTTAACCTAGCGTCCAATCTCCTTCTTTCCTTCCTTCCTTAATATTTGCTCTATGGCCTCAGTGGTACAAGAACCTTGAACCCTTCCTGTATTTTTCCCCAGTTATAGCTTTTAATGTCTTTGCCAAACAGCTTAGGTTCTATAAATCAGTATAATACTTCAATGATTTTTTGACAGAACTCCTAATTTTCTATCTTCTTTCACTACCATTTTCTGCATCAAAGCAACCATAAGTTTTTCCTTTCACAAACAAAAGTTACACAAGCATGCATGATGTAGCCTTAAAAATGTACTTTCTTCAACATGAACTGGGCTTTTATTTCCATGGAGTGGACTACTCTACTCATTGATAAGCTTCTTGTCTCTTCTCAGAGTAACCATTCCAAATCTTCTGTGTCAACTGCATTGCCATTTAATTCATATTTCACAATTTACAGATAAAAAAAATTTCCTCTTCCAATGTATGAAACAAAACAGGCCATCCTGAACCTCTTACCACCATATCCGTAAACATCTGCATCCATCTTTATCTTGTGTCTCAGAATAATATGGAAATCTTGGTCTATTCAAGGAAAATCCTTCAATCTAGAACCAAACCCTTCCCTTCTTCCATAAAGCTGGGATCTTTCTATTTTTTGCTAGTGGATTTTTCTTCTCATGTGGACTAACCTATTTTCATTTCCGGTGTTAGCTCCCTTTTCTTCATACTCTTACTGAACTCCATAAACAACCTTGAGTTCAACAACTATCCACTTGTATATAACTCTCCAATCTCTCTCTCTATCCTGAATCCCTCTTCTTATTTTTGAACTCATATCAGAATGCTTACTGGATATTTATACTTCAATCCCATTATCCCTCAAGCTGAACCTATCCTAAGCCTAACCTACATGACTTCCAACCTTTATTCAAAACCCGTTCATTATTTTCATTCCCCTTTTGTGCTGACTAATCATCCTATGATAAGTGGCCCATGTTACAAACCTTGGAGTCACTCCACATTCCTTGATCTTGCCTCCAAGCACAAATCAATTAATAACCAACTAGGGTCTCCCTGGTGCTCAGATGGTAAAGAATCTGCCTGCAATACAGGAGACCGGGGTTCAATCCCTGAGTTGGGAAGATTCCCTGGAGGAGGAAATGGCAACCCATTCCAATATTCTTGTCTGGAGAATTCCATGGACAGAGGAGCCTGGCAGGCTACAGTCCATGTGGTCTCAAAGAGTTAGACACAACCGAGTGACTAACAGACAGACTTACTATTTCTGCCTCCTTAATATATATTATGGACTCCCTCATAGCTCAGTTGGTAAAGAATCTACCTGCAATGCAGGAGACCCAGGTTTGATTCCTGGTTTGGGAAGACCTCCTGGAGAAGGAAATTGCAACCCAATCCAGTACTCTTGCCTGGAGAATCCCATGGACAGAGGAGCCTAGCAGGCTACAGTCCATGGGGTCACAAGAGTCAGACATGACTTAATGACTAAACCACCACCACCAATGTATCTTATATTTGTTCTTTGCTTTCTATGCACACTGCCAGTGCTGCCTTATTTCAGGTCTTTATCATTACTTACTTTCTGAAAATTCAACTTTTTTCTGCTTCCATCCTTATTTGCTTTCAATCTGTCTTCTACCTGGTTGCTAGAGGATCTTAAAGAATAATATAAAGGCATCTCATTGCCTATAGATTGGAGTCCAAGCTCTTTGCCATCTCATAGAAGTCCTTTCTTATTCAAGCCTTGCCTTTTCTCTCCACAATCATTTTCCAGTTTCCTTTTAGCAACTATACTCTGGTCTAATAAAATTGCAAGAATCCTGAAAATCTTTTCTAAACATTTTTATGTGCTCTTTGATATGAATGACTTCCTTTTTCTTTTATTCCTGAGTGAATACCTATCATTTAAGACTCATTTCAAAGGCTTTCTCCTTCCTAAAGGCTTTGCTATTATTTTCGTCCCATGTTCTACTTTTTAATAAGTGCTTACCTCATTGTTATACCAATAAATCTGCTCATGTTCCATCAAAACAGGTCCTTTAGTTCAGAAATTTTGTTTTATTCATCTAGTACTGAGATTGGTACAATACATACGTGTTGATTAAATGATTCTCAGATGGCCTGAAGGGATGTGACTTTCAGGAAATTTTTATTTGAATAAAGCAAAAGTTAAAGAGGTATGTTATATAAACATCATTTTCCTTATATAACTTATATAACATTTCCTTATATAACATTATTCTCCTTATATAGCTCCTGATTGCAAAATTCAGACTTAAGCTGAAGAAAGTAGGATAAATCACTAGACCATTCAGGTATGGCCTAAATCAAATCCCTTACGATTATACAGTGGAAGTGAGAAATAGATTCAAGAGATTAGATCTGATAGACAGAGTGCCTGAAAAGCCATGGACAGAAGTTCATGACATTGTACAGGAGGCAGGGATCAAGACCATCCCCAAGTAAAAGAAATACAAAAAGGCAAAATGTTGTCTGAGCAGGCGTGACCAAAGAAGAGAAGTGAGAGGCAAAGGAGAAAAGGAAAGATATACCCATTTGAATGCAGAGTTCCAAAGAATAGCATGGAGAGATAAGAGAGCCTTCTTCAGTGATCAATGCAAAGACATAGAGGAAAACAATAGAATGGGAAAGACTAGAGAAGAGAAAATTAGAGATACCAAGGGAACATTTCATGTAAAGATGGGTAGAGTAAAGAAAAGAAGTAGTATGGACCTAATAGAAGCAGAAGATATTAAGAAGAGGTGGCAGGAATACACAGAAGAACTGTACAAAAAAGATCTTCATGACCCAGATAACAACAATGGTGTGATCACTCACCTAGAGACAGACATCCTAGAATGCGAAGTCAGCTGGGCCTTAGGAAGCATCACTAGGAACAAAACTAGTGGAGATGATGGAATTCCAGTTGAGATATTTCAAATCCTAAAAGATGATGCTGTGAAAGTGCTGCACTCAATATGCCAGCAAATTTGAAAAACTTGGCAGTGGCTATGGAACTGGAAAACATCAGTTTTCATTCCAATCCCAAAGAAAGACAATGCCAAAGAATGCTCAAACTACCACGCAATTGCACTCATCTCACACACTAGCAAAATAATGTTCAAAATTCTCCAAGCCAGGCTTCAACAGTACATGAACTGTGAAATTCCAGATGTTCAAGCTGGATTTAGAAAAAGCAGAGGAACCAGAGATCAAACTAGCAACATCCATTGGATCTTTGAAAAAACAAGAGAATTCCAGAAAAATATCTACTTCTGCTTTATTGACTATGCCAAAGCCTTTGACTGTGTGGATCACAACAAACTGGAAAATTCTGGAAGAGATGGGAATACCAGACCACCTTATTGCCTCCTAAGAAATCTGTATGCAGGTCAAGAAGCAACAGTTAGAACCAGACATGGAACAACAGACTGGTTCCAAAGGAGTACATCAAGGCTGTATATTGCCACCCTGCTTATTTAACTTATATGCAGAGGACATCATGCAAAATATTGGGCTGGATGAAGCACAAGCTGGAATCAAGATTACTGGGAGAAATATCAATAATCTGAGATATGCAGATGATACCACCATTATGGCAGAAAGTGAAGAAGAGCCTCTTGGTGAAAGTGAAAGAGGAGAGTATAAAAGTTGGCTTAAAACTCAGCATTCAGAAAACTAAGATCATGGCATTCAGTCCCATCACTTCATGGCAAATAGATGTGGAAAAAATGGAAGCAGTGAGAAACTTTATTTTGTGGGGGCTTCAAAATCACTGCAGATGGTGACTGCAGCCATGAAATTAAAAGATGCTTGTTCCTTGGAAGAGAAACTATAACCAACCTAGATAGCATATTAAAAATCAGAGACATTACTTTGCCAACAAAGGTCTGTCTAGTCAAGGCTAGGTTTTTCGAGTAGTCATGTATGGATGTGAGAGTTGGACTATAAAGAAAGCTGAGTGCCAAAGAATTGATGCTTTTGAGCAGTGGTGTTGGAGAAGATTCTTGAGAGTCCCTTGGACAGCAAGGAGATCCAACCAGTCAACCCTGAAGGAAATCAGTCCTGAATATTCATTGGATGCAAAGAACTGACTCATCTGAAAAGATCCTGATGTTGGGAAAGATTAAAGGCGGGAGAAGGGGACGACAGAGGATGAGATGGTTGGATGGCATCACCGACTCAATGGACTTGAGTTTGACTAAACTCTGGGAGTTGTTGATGGACAGGTAGGCCTGCTGCGGTCCATGGGGTCACAAAGAGTCAGACACCACTGAGTGACTGAACTGAACTGAACTGAACGTTTGAAATTGTAAATATTCATTCTTTCTTCTTTAAACTATCATCATTACAAAGGTTGATAACTCAGTAACTTAGGAATCAAATGCCTGAAAGTAGACAATAAATACTATTGATTGTATTAATTTATCCTTTATAGGAAAATTTCTGTAGGCAGATAACCAAAGCACCGATTTCTACACTGAAGTAGAAATTGTTTTGTTATGGAAACATCTTCAAAGAACAAGAAATAAACTTTACTGATCCAGATTTTCACATCAGCCTATAAGAGAAAGCATGCCTGGCTTTAGCAAAAACCACTATGTTTGCATTTGTCAAAACCTCTGAGATCTTCCATGACAGAGACAGGCCCCACATGGTTACGGAAACGTGGAGAAAGCACCTTATACTGTGGAAATGGCCCCAATTTTTGGCTAACAAATATAAAGTATGGTGATTTTGTTTAATTTTTTTTTCTTCAGCCATCTGAACTAAGTCAGACTGCCTTTTCCTCCTTATGGGAACCAGACACTATGAAGTAAACAAACAAATTGACTTCACTGAGAAAAATGAGAAAATTGTAATTCTTTTTGTTTGTTTCTTCCCTGTTTCTTCTCTTCCCTCTTTCTTTTTTTTTTTGTCTACTTCCCCTCTTCTTCTTCCTCATCCTCCACTTTGTTCTCCCTCTTTTATTCCCCTCCTTCTTCCTTTTTCATCTCCTTCTCCTTTTTCCTTCTCCCTTTCTTGTTCCTATTCAATCTCCTCTCCACCCTTCTTCCCCTCCCTCTCCTCTTTCTTCTTCTAATAACACATACAAACTTACAATGTAGAGGCACCAGTAGCCTTTCTTATTTAAATCAAGACTACAATCTTACCCCCAAATTGTGTAGCTATAATCCAGCAGTTGACCTGATTTTCAACATTATGAATTTTGTCTTCATTACTTGTCAAGTTCCTAAACTTCTCATTTTTCATAATTTGTTTTTCATTTGGGCACTAAACCCAAGGAATGGCTCATTTATAACAAAATATTACCTTTAGATGCTCTATCTTTGCTTCTTTCCAAATATCAACAACACATTTTTACTTCAAACAACATTTTATTATCAGGATTCTCTTAGATCATATTTGTCCTGTAAATTCAATTAATAAAATCAACCCTTGTTTTAATACCTGTTTAAACCATTTCAATGGCATTCATTTCAATTCAGTTCCTCAGTGTGTCGGACTCTTTACGACTCCATGGACTGCAGCACGCCAGGCTTCCCTGTCCACCGCCAACTCCTGGAACTTGCTCAAACTCATGTCCATCGAGTCAGTGATGCCATCCAACCATCTCATCCTCTGTCATCCTCTATTCCTCCTGCCTTCAATCTTTCCCAGCATCAGAGTCTTTTCCTATGAGTCAGTTCTTCACATCAGGCAGCAAAATACTGGAGTTTCAGCTTCAGCATCAGTCCTTCCAAAGAATATTCAGGACAGATTTCCTTTAGGATGGACTGGTTGGATCTTCTTGCAGCCCAAGAGATTCTCAAGAGTCTTCTCCAACACCACAGTTCAAAAGCATCAATTCTTCGGCACCCAGCTTTCTTTATAGTCCAGCTCTCACAGCCATACATGACTACTGGAAAAACCATAACTTTGACTAGACGTACCTTTATCATCAATGGCGTTTAATGTCAATGGCATTAAGAGAAAGGCATATGTCAAAAGTGTCTTGGTTCTAAGGAAGGGTACAGGATTACAATAATCTGCCTAGACCCATTGGTTTAGTGAAACCAGAAATGTTTCTCTAAATGGAAGGGGGTAGGATGAGAAGACCACCTACAGGGAATGAATAAAAACAGTTGTGGACAAAGCCAAAGCGTGCGGTGGAAGGAGTAACATGTTGGTCACTTGTTTTAATTCTACCTCCTTCTTTCCTGTTTATATTTAATATTCTATTATTTTCTATGGACCTGCCTTCTACATTATTTTTCTCAATTTGCTGACTTCTATCTTTCTCTCTTTGCCCAGTAAAAAAGACAGTGAAAGTGTCCCAAGACTGAGTGGAGTGAGTAAGCTTATGTCAGATGCTTTCAGAATTGAAACAAGCTGTAGGGATCTTGAGTTGTGACCACTACAAGGAAAGAGAATGAAAAGTAGCCAAATCTCCACATGAGAGAGATGTTGGACTATTTTCCAGTGACAACCCCATCTGATTTGTATGAAGTAAGCAGGTTTTCTCTCCAAGAGTTCAAAAAAAAAATATATTCTGATACTGAATATGTTTTCTTGATAGTCTCAAAACTGAAATAATAAAAAGCATCAGATTTACTCTACCTGAAATAAATTATCTGTAATACTTTTCAGTTTTCTAGTGGCTTTCAGAAACACAGATGAAAAGGCAAAATCCATTGATTAGTAAACTGTTCAAATCCCTTAGCTTCTTGGAAACCAGAAAATAGAATGATAAAATACTTCATACAGTTGTTTTGATTATTGAGATAAAATTTATGAAACTTCTTTGGATCCTCCAAGGTATTACACAGCTGTCAAGTATTATTGTTTGATGATATTCCATTTGGAATTAATAATGTCCTCAATCTGAAGCTATGCATTTTAGTTGTTCTAATGCTTCTTTGCACCTCAAATTGTTTCTACATTTTTTAAAGATAGAATTTTACAGGGCAAGAGTCTCTCCACTCACTACTTTTACTGAGGTATAGTATCTAGGCCTTGAGGTCATCTAGATCTTAGTTTTAATTTTGATTGCATCCTAGTTCCTTTGAGTCCCAGTTGATGGCCATGGATATATAATTCCTTCTCTCTGAAATCCTCAACTTTTTAGTTTGCAAAATGGAGACAATATTGTGTTTCCCAAAATATGTTTGCAGTAGCTCATGAGTGAAATAATATATTTGAAGCTTGGTAGGGAATGGCAACCCACTCCACTATTCTGGCCTGCGAAATCCTATGGACAGAGGAGCATGGGGTCCTAAGAATCGGACATGACTTAGTGACAAAAGCACCACCACCATAGTGGCCAGTAGGCAAGCTCCTAAAGTTCCCTTTGTACAATTTCTCATATGACCCTCAAAAAAAAAAAAAAAAAAAAAAAAAAATCTTGGTACCTTGCTTGGAAGCTGAGCTATATCCCTGTTATCATCTTCAGCATCTTGCCCTATCCCCCTTCTAGCATACCTACCTGGAGAAATCACAGCCCTAGATAAACCTAGATGAATGTCTTTCCTCTGTCCATATCCAGGCTAATAAGTACTACCGAAATAAAATTGACACAATATCCCAAATTTGTCCTATAAAATTTATGGTCTCAACCTCAATGGAATTGTGGTCCAGGAGGCACTTACTGATTCCCTCTCATCTTCCTTTCCCATTCCCACAACAGCAATTTCAAACTTTTCTTACTTTCATCAAGCTTTCTTCTCCCTTTCCTCAACCTCCAACCCTAGCGAAACATTTCTCAAGGAAGGCATGTCTTACCTTTCCTGGCCTCTACTCTGCTTTTCTTCCTTCTCTCTTCCTCTTATAGAGAGATGTCCCCACTTCCTTTCTGTCAAAAGCTAAGCTATCTTTTGGCTTTTGTATCCTCATCCTTCTTGACTAATTAGAGATCTTTACCTACTTCCTCTTTTCTCATCTAAACCTGTAACAACTACTACCTACGGGTTCCTTGTCACCACCCTTTAAACATACTTAAGTCCTTATTGGGCTTCCCTGGGGCTCAGACAGCAAAGAATCTGTCTGCAATGCAGGAGACCCAGGCTTGATCCCTGGGTAGGGAAGATCCCCTGAAGAAGGGAATAGCAACCCACTCCAGTATTCTTGCCTGGAGAATTCCATGGACAGAGGAGGCTGGTGGGCTACAGTCTATGGGGTCGCAAAAAGGCAGACATGACTGGGTGACTTTCACTCACTCACTCATCCAAGTCTTTATTATCTTTAAGACAAAAATCTAAAGCCCTCAATGGATTTCACATTGTCTTCTGGCTCTACCTGCTCTATCTCTCTTCCCTTTCAAAGGCAAACTTTTTGAAGGGGTTGTTCACATGCATTATTTCCTCACTTTCTCAACTCCCACTTACTTTTCAACTAACTGCTATCTGGATCTCACATGAAGAACTCTGTTGAAACTTTTTTCACCAAGACTGCAACCTACTTGCTACAGAATAAGCAGGCATTTTTCTTGCTATCCTTTGCTGACTGTACCTCTTATTGTAATACTTTCTATTACTTTCAGAGCACATAGCTTGCTTTCTCTCTCTCTTTCACTTTTATTTATTTATTTTTTGGAGTCTCGCTGACTGTCTTGATTCCATCTTTATATCTGACATTGCTTTCCTGAGTGCCAGAGCCATATATCCAAATCTCCCTTCTAGACATGTCTTTCTGACATATCACATTTAATATATCCCTGCCTAATGCTGTAATGCACACCTTTGAAAAACAAAACAAATTAAAAAACAAAACTTTTTTCTTCTCCCATGCTTCATGTTACAATTAACCTTTCAACTAGTTGTCAAAGCAATAAATCCACCCTTGATTGCTCTCTGTCTCTTCTTTAACCTATCTTCAATTACTTCATTAATCTCCAAGACCTAGGGACCAATCTCCTCAACATCTCTCAGATGTCTGCTTACACTAATCCTCATTCTAGCTTCCTAATTCAGGCCTCTAGCATCTCTTTCTGACTAGTAAAATGTTCTCTCATTTATTCTCCTTCCTCATGCTTCTTCCCTCTATCCTTCATACAGTAACTCGAATGATATTTCTAAGATGTAGATCTGATTATGTCATTCTGCAGCTTAAGATCTTTTAATGGTTTCTCATTGCCCTTTGAAGAGTATCCAAATATGAAGAAAGCCTGCAAAGCCTTCTGAAGTCTTTTAGCTCTTGAATTTATTTGTTTCTTCATTAGTATAACAAATGTGTACTGAATGCCCACAAAATGCCAAATGCTATCTAGGCATTAGATATTCAGAAGTTAAAACAATAATATTCCTGAGCTTTGGGAACGTGTGAACTCTTCTCAGTTCATCCTTTATCACTTGGCTTCACCACTACTTTCAGTCCTGAAATGGAATGTGCCGCCTTTCCCAGCTTAGAGAGACATTTGTGGGCAATCTCACAGTGAGAGACTTTTTCCTCAACATCCTTCCATTTGATGGCTGCTAAACTGAAGCTCCAATACTTTGGCCACCTGATGCGAAGAGCCAACTCATTGGAAAAGACCCTGATGCTGGGAAAGATTGAGGGTAAGAGGAGGAAAGGGTAACAGAGGATGAGGTGGTTGGTTGGCCTCACTGACTCTGATGCTGGGTTAAATTGAGGGTAAGAGGAGGAGGAGTTGACAGAGGATGAGATGGTTGGATGACATCACTGACCCAATGGTCAGCAGTTTGAGCAAACTCAGGGAGATAGTGAAGGACAGGGAAGCCTGGCGTGCTGCAGTCCATGGGGTCACAAACAGTCAGACACAGCTTAGCAACTGAACAACAACAAGGCATCACAGGGCTCAGCTTATGTCATTTTCTCTGAGAGTTCATGCAGGACAATTAAGAGCCTAAACATGGGCTAGATTTGAGAGGTCTAAATCAAGATAGCATTATTGAACATGGCAAGAAATGAAAAGTTTAGGTTAACTCCAAGATTAGATTTCTGGTTGGCTAGAAGGTTACAGTTATGGGGAGGAGGATGGGTTTTAGCTGCCACTGGGCCTCTAACAGGAGGAGTTTAAGTGAGCCTTGAAATGAAAAAACTAGTTTGAACTGAATATAAGGTGTTAATTGAAGTTGTGAAATGGTTAAAATGCTCATAAAAAAGGTGTAAAATAAGAATAGAATGTTTGAGTTTCCTTAAGGAATAATGCATTTGTAATTAGAAATCCATAATTTTTTGTCTCCTATCCATTTTAGAATATAGTAGTTAATTAGTTAAAATTAGCTTTTAAATATTTCTGTAATATAATTTTGCCAACTCCAAATGCATTCTATTCTCTTTCTTATATAAGAAACAGATCTTTTTATCTGTTAAAAATTAAGAAAGGAAAATGCAAAATTTCCCAGATTGCAAATAAATAAAGTTTTGTAATGCTTAAATCTGTTATGTATTTGTGAGTTCCCCTATAGTATAAAGTTTAGCACAATCTTCAGATTTAAATGTATCTACATCCCTTAGAAGCACAGAATAAATTTTTTGACTCTAAATATAAAGGTGACTTCTACTGATAGCATTTATTATCTGTAAGCTTTCAGGAAAGCAATTCTAGGTAGTCTGGTCTTGCTGCTAAATAGGGGCAAGAGCAAAGGAGTCAATAATCATTATGTGCTTCAAATTCAGAACATTTTTTTTCACATACTTTCACTATTATTGTTCTATATTGCATGTACACTGAAAGTAACAAAGCGACTTTCATAAATATTTTTAAAGTCTTCATAAGTTGCTCTTTAGCAGTTGATAGGTTTCACTGAAAGCTCTTAGGAGTTGACAATATAGTTTATAAATTTTCACCATTAATATTCTGATGTCTGTGAAGACTGGAATCTATAAATTGTTATATATTATTACACTTTAAAAATACAACATCATTTATTTTTAAATAGCATAAAATAGACTAATTTAAATAAACAGGGGCTCTGTATCAACCTAGAGGGGTGGGATGGGGAGGGAGATGGGGGGGAGGTTCAAAAGGGAGGGGATATATGTATGCCTATAGCTGATTCAGGGTGAGGTTTGACAGAAGACAGCAAAATTCTGTAAAGCAATTATCCTTCAATAGAAAATAAGTAAATTAAAAAAAATACAACATCATTTATTTTTAAGCTGCATAAAATTGACTAATTTAAATAATCTTATCTGTGGATTTCTTCATTGTAACAATTTATATTTATTAATTTAAAAAGACATTAAAAATGACAGCAAATAGAAAGTAGGCCAGTAACTCATGTAGTGCTGGCAGAAATTGTCATCGACTAAAAGACTGCTCCATTGTGTCTTTAAAAGATTTTTTTGGATCTGCAAAGTTTTTAAATTCACAAAAATAGATTGCTGCTTTCATAAGAATAGGAGTTTTCAAATTACATCTTCTGCCTTTTTTCAAAAACCGCTCATAATTATGTGCTTTTCAAATGCCTTTTCCATTATGCAAATGCTTTTAAATCATGAGCTTACAGAGAAAAGTGAGAATTGAAAAACACTGAGATGCTTTAAAAATTGCATTTTCTTATATCTTAAAATAGGTACTTTAGATGTGTGTGGCATAGAAGTTTATGAATGGTTGGCAAAAAGTTACTATTTACTATACCAGTGGGAAGTGTGAAAGGAAAAACACTTCTGCATTGTGTGAGTTTCTGGGAATAACATCTATAAACTGTCCTTGTTTAGAATGAGCCCCATCAGAGGCTTTGTTTGGCAAGGAGCTGACGAGGCTCTCCTCCATTGGCTGCCTTGCCTTGTCTGATACAGAGGGCTAATGCAAGTTAAATGTTCCTGCATGTTCAGTGGCTTCATATATGTCTGACTGTCTGCGACCCTGTGGACTGTAGTCCTCCAGGCTCCTCTTCCACGGGATTCTCCAGGCAAGAGCACTAGAGTGGGTTGCCATTTCCTGCTCACTAGCTAAAAAAGCCAGTGGAAGTCTGTGTTCATGGTTTGAGAACCATGTATGCTTAAACAATGGAAACATGGGTCTTCCATGGAGTATTTTCTAGTTATACTGTGAAGTCATTATTGCTGCATGCATTTGACCAGCCTCTTTAACATTTCAAAAGCTTTTTATACCTAATAACTGCTTTATTTCCACAGCAACTTAAGGAGGTAGTGAGGAGAGAACTGTTATTTGAACTGAGATAATGCATGGAAGAGTGATTTGTTAATGGCAAAACCACACAAATTATGCGATTAAGATACTTGTTTTAGGGGCGAGTTCAAGACAGTGGTGTAGGAACTTACCTTCACCCATGGACATAACAAATACATGCTACATATAGATCAGTTTCTTCTGAAATGAACATGAGGATTAGCTAAACACCTGCTACACAATAAAAGATAAAAAATGACCATGTCAAAATGCATAGGAGAGGAAGAGAAATGCTGTCACTATTCCCCCTGCCCCCCGACCTGGCATCTCCCCCGGCTCACTGTGTTAGCACACAGTAGGGATAAATCTTACCTGAGAAGCACTGTTCCTGGAGGAACTCGGGGTTAAGGCCCTCTATCCCTTGAGATCAACACTGAAGAGGCAAGCCCCCAATCCATCTGACTTAGGAAAACTGAGGTCCTGACATCTAAGTGTCCTAAAGTGCTAAAAGAAACTGAAATCTCTCTCTCAAAGGCCTTGCATGCAGTTTCACTTATCCCAGGACCCAGTGAAATAACAGGACTTTGACTACACGTGAGGGATGTATATGCTGGGCCCTTGGTTGCTTCAGTTGTATCTGACTCTTTGCGAGCCCATGGTCGCATGGACTGTAGCCCACCAGGCTCCTCTGTCCATGGGATTCTCCAGGCACCAACACTGGTGTAGGTTGCCATGCCCTCCTTCAAGGGCTCTTACTGACCCGGGGATTGAACCCATGTCTCCTGCATTGCAGGTGGGTTCTTTACAGCTGAGCCACCAGGAAGCCCAGAACTATCATACTATCAAGCAATTCTACCCCTGGATATTTACTAAAAAAATAAAAATACTAACTTGAAAAGATATATGCACCCCCTTGTTCACTGCAGCATTATTTACCATATACTAGATATGGAAGCAACCTAAATGTCCATTGATAGTTGAATGGATTAAAAAGATGTGGTAAATATATACAGTGGAATATTATTTAACCATGAAAAAGACTGAGATCTTGCCATTTATGACATGAATGAACCTACAAGGTATTATGCTGTCAGACATGGAAGAAAAAATTACCATGTTATTTCACTTACAGGTAGAATCTAAAAACCAAAACAAACAAAAAGCAGAAAGAAACTTATGGACACAGGAAAAAAAAAAAATTGGCAATGCCCAGGCCAGGGGGGAATGGGTTTAAAAAATAGGTAATCATGAAGAGGTACACTTTTCCAATTATAAAATAAAGAAGTTGCAGGGATATAATGTACAGCATCAGGAATATAGTCAGTAATGTTGTATTAACTTTGTTAAGATGATAGTAACTAGAGTTATTGTGTTGGCAATTTCAAAAAGTATGTTCAAGGAAAGACAAATACCACATGATGACACTCATGTGGAATCTAATTATTTTTTTTTAAAGAAGTAAATGAACTTATATACAAAACAGAAACAGACTTACAGATGTAGAAAACAAACTTATGGTTACCAAGAGGAAACATAGGAGGTAGGGATAAATCAGAATCTTGGGATGAACATGCACACACACTACATGTATGATAGATAACCAACAAGGACCTAAGGTATAGCACTGGGAAATCTGCTCAGTATTCTGTGATAACCTATATGAGAAAAGAATCTTAAAAAAGAACAAATATATGTATATGTATAGCTGAATGTCTTTCCTAGGTGGCGCTACTGTTAAAGCATCTGCCTGCCAATGCAGGAGATTCAAGAAACGTGGGTTCGATCTCTGGGTTGGGAAGATCCCCGGGAGTAGAAAATGGCACCCTACTCCAGTATTCTTGCCTGGAAAATATCATGGGCAGAGGAGCCTACATTCCATGGGGCAGCAAACAGTTGGACACAACTGAGTGACTGAGAACATCAGGCGCTAACACAACATTGTAAATCAAATCTTTTACTCCAATAAAATTTTTAAAAACACATAAATAACAAATCCCTGTGACATACACCTAAAACTAACAGGATACTGTATGTCGATTATAATTTCATAAATACAAAGATAATGCTTATTTTATGGAGGAGAAAAACAGATGCCAGAGACACTAAAGTGAAAGGGAAAGTCTATCAGTTGTGTTCGACTCTTTGCGACCCCATGGACTATAAAGTCCATGGAATTCTCCAGGCCAGAATACAAAGACACCAAGCACCTGCTTAAGTTCATGTAATACTGGGATAATGAGAATACAGCTCAACTAACTTGCACTTAAAATTGTTTATCAATTTTTTGTACTCACTATTCACAGATGAAGCTGTAGGCAGTCAATATAAGAAAATAATATAGTATTTTAGATGAACAAATATAAGACTAAAACACTTCAAGAGCTTATTTGAAGTTAGTCATTAAGAGGATATACACTCTATTTTCTAAAGCTATTTTTGAGCTAGTATCTGCCTGAAGATTATGGAATGCAGAGTACGCTCAGCTTCAGCTGTTACAAATATTATGGTAAGAAGTAGTGTAACAACTTGGCCAGATTTGTATCAGTGATCCAAATGGAAAGTTTCTGCATTTCACTAGTAAATTCTAGCTCACTTTCCATTCATTAATCTACTTTCCTGCAACTTCTGTACGGTAACTCCATTAACTCTCTAGTTTCAAGGCATGACTTACTATAAGAGATCAGTTGAATTATCAGAAAATAACTGGAATGTGAACATCTTTTCCTCCTTCCTAAGATTTAAATCTTCCAACCCCTTGTGTTTTCTTCTCTTGAAAGACAGTGGAGGATAGAATGTTGAAGAAAAGAGAGAACTGGTTTTCCAAATCTTTACTTGTCCGACTCCTTGCTTGATGTCAATTTAGAATACAGGATTGGGAAGGTGTATTGGGTTTCCCTGTGTCTCAGATGGTAGAGAATCTACCTATGACCTGGGTTTGATCCCTGGGTCAGGAAGATCCCCTGGAGAAGGAAATAGCAATCTACTCCAGTATTCTTGCCTGGAGAATTCCATGGACAGAAGAACCTGGCAGGCTACAGTCCATGGGAGTCACAAAGAGTTGGACACAACTGAGCACTAATGCTTTCACTTTCACATTGGAAGACCATGATGATAGATAACAATTATGAACTTGTAGCACAGCAGTATGTTTATTGAGAACTTCATCTTCATCCATTTCAGGCCCTATGAAAAGCTCCATATGTACAGTCACATAGATGTTAAGCAGTTAGTCCCAGGGGACACACCAGTGAGCCCAGTGCCAGAACTTAACCTCACACACGTCTAGCCCCCAGACCTGTGTATTAACCACTATGCTGTTTCCCATTCTGGCTCAAATGAAAGTCAAGAAGTTCAGGAAGAATCTGTATTATATGAGTGGCAGTGAATGGCTGGTTCCAGGAAACTCTGATTCATTTTAATAGCCAAGGTTTATTTAGAAAAAAATAAATAAATAACCACACAGGCAGTTCTTTCCACAAACAAGTGAAAGAAAGCAAGCCAAAGATGAAGGCAAACATCCAACTACTAATGATGCGTCATAGATGCAATTGTGTTCAATGGTGATGAGGAAGCAAAATTCCCTGTCCAATGACTGTGCATTTTCTCAAAATTTACATATTATTTCTGGGCCTCAGTTTTTTCATTTGTAAGATGGGGTTAATAATCTTTATATCATGGTTTTTAACAAGGATTAAATACACACACTTTCGTGCACATTTATAATATCTAGTGTGGCTCCTAAATTTAGTAGTCAGTCTGTAAATGTTAGTTCTAGCTCCTGTCCTGATACTCACCTTGTCTGATGTTCCCAAAAAGGCAAGTGTTGGATGTGATATGCCAGGCCTGTGGGTGGCAGGAACCCAGAGCCCAGAACCAAGTCAACCTGACCAAAAGGTTAGGCAAAGAAACAGCTGATGGAAGAACGACTGAAATCCAGACAGTAAACTCCGGATGTTTGAAACCACTTGAGTTGGAGGACACCAAGTACCTCCCTTAGGTGATCAAAGTATTAAGATTGAACCTAGGCAGCCAGGAAAGAACCAAGAGTCACATATTTACCAGTCAAACTGGTAAGGACCGCAGGCAGGGATTTAGAGCTCAGAACACTACAGGCTGACAAAGTTAGCAGGTCAGGGTCAGGAATCCATGCAAATCTAGATAGATTTGTAGCACCCACCAAAACAAGATCTTGGGACAAAGGTAAAATTGCTATCTGTCATTAATTGTTGTACACACTTTTTGCTTAGGTGCTATTCAGTCCCAGGGCATATTGGACATTTCAGTAGATATTCCTTGGTGGAAAAGGAATAAAAAATTTGAGATTATAAGATTTCCTGGTGGAGGAAGGAGAGCTGCGCTATGGTCTAGGATTACCGCGAGTCCCCACACTGGGCTGTAGAGGGTCTATGCCCTCTACATACGCTTTGGGCAATTGAGAAAGAAGCTCTAGTCTCCTTGCCTTCAGACTCCCTAGTCGGATCACAAACTTATCCAAGGTTATTACCCTAACTTTGTCCAATCAATAATATATAATAAATTCCTCTGGAGCTGTATATTTGTTTAGTTATTATGAATGCATAAAATAGCTTTAGTCTATTTTCAAAAGACCTAAGATAATTAGTTAAAAAGTGAAGGTTTTTCTACCAAATTTAAGGATGAGGAACTGAGGCACAGAGAGGTTAGTTTCCTAGTTCATTCAGCCTTGATTTGAACCTAAGCAGTCTAACCTCACAGAAACCCACTTAACTGCCATGTTGTGTTTTAATTTAGAGAAACTTAAGTTCCATTTGACACCTAAATCTCTGGGATATCAAAACAAAGGGAAAAAAATTATTTTCCCTTTTCTCCTCCCTCCCTTTCTTGTACTTCCTAAAGTGTCCTCGTTGGTTCATTTCCTGCATGTTGGGGTTGAGGTCTCTTTTCATAGAAGTGGAGCATTGTATTTTAATTTTTACCTTTCTCCTCAAAAGACATAATTTCTCCTAATGTGTTTTAGTTCCATTATGTATTTTAAGACATAAACAGTGGATGTGAAATTTTTTTTTTTTGATAAGGTTGTTAGCATCTGTTCTGCAGTAGGCTCTTCTTTACAAGGGACACAAGCCTACTCAACAGGCTCAAATAAAATTTGAGCTTTATTGTAAGTTTGCAGTGAAATCTGAAAAAATTCTGGAAATAAGGGAACACTAGGTAGCTAGACCCAGGGCTGTTCTGGTGACTAAGAGAAAAGAGTTTCCCTCTGCTGTGGGATTGTCAACAATCCTGCTTGCCACATGCTATGATGTCAGTACAAATCACATTTATCAGAGGAGACCTAAGTCCTGACATCAAGAAGTGAGCTGGGTCAATTAGATCTGACCCTGAGCAGGACCCTGTGGGGTTCCTGGGCGTGGAAGCCTCTCTATGTCCCCTGTTTCTTATTTGTAGGGAGTAGACTCCAGCCTCCACGACCTTCCCTGAATTCTTAAGGGCAGACTCAAACAGTTGATAATGAGGGAAAGGAAGAGATACAAAGAGAAGAGAAGAGACCATCTGAGGCCAGACTCAAGGAAGCATAGGAGCTCCTCCTGAGACAACCTGAGGCCAAATTAAAGGAGGACAGACCCTGCTCACACCCTGTTCCTTGTTAGCAACCCACACTTGAACCATTGACTCCTCTCTGAATTCTCCGAGGTTGGAACACAGTTTTTGAACCATGAGCTCCCTGTGTCCTCCTTTCCCTGGCAAAGCAAAAAAAAAAAAAAATCTTTTCAGCTTCACCTCAAACTCCAGCACCAAAATACAGTTCAACACCTGTGCACAGAAGCCAAGTATTCAACATCAGATCAATCTTTCAAAAATTTAAACTATGACATTGGTAAACAGGAGAATCTATGGTACTCAATAGCTGGATAGAAACAGGCAGATGCAGAGCCAGTATTGAAAATAGCAACCAACATAATAATGCTGATGAATTTTCATAACACACTGTAATGTAAACAACAGTTTTTGTGGCATGGTGTATGTTCTGTGTTGACTTTAAACAAATTTGTTTAGCCCCATAGGGTTTATTTTCTCAACTGATATACAAAGAAATCTATTTGTCATCTCACAGAAATTTTATCAGTGGGATATATTTGAAGAGGAGTTCAAATGTTTTGCCAATCATATAATCCTGTGAGATAAGTAGTATAGTTCATAGTTTCATGTCCCACTGTTCTCAGACATAAATTGTGAAACTGAATAGATAAATTTCATTATTTAAAAATGTTAGTAACAACCTTGTCAACATCCTTCACTCTAACTTTTTAGGTTTTACATATGATTAAAATATTGGGCCAAAATGAATCATTATCATTAAATTATTTTTCAAAATTATCTATAGTACTGATGTAATACATATGCCAGTGAAGATTTACTAAGTTCTTCTTAGATTAATTCAAGAATATAGTTCTTTTTTAAAAATAATTTATTGGAGTATAGTTGATATATGATATTGTGTTACAGGTGTACAGTATAGTGATTCAGTTATACATACACATATATTCATTCTTTTTCAGATTCTTTTCCCATATAGATTATTACAGAATATTGAGTAGAGTTTCCTGTGCTGTACAGTAGGTCCTTGTTGAGTATCTTATTATATATATATATATATATATATATAGCAGTGTGTGTATTTTAATATATTTTATATTAACAGTGTGTGTATGTTATATATATATATATAACAGTGTGTTATATATAGCAGTGTGTGTATGTTAATTCCAAGCTCCTAATTTATTCCTCCTCCCCACCCTTCTCCTTTGATAACCATAAGTTTGTTTTAAGAGTATAATTTTTATCATTTCTGTTACTTTGCATGTAAGACCTGAAGATACATCCATGAACAGAATTATAAAGTCAAAGGATCTGGTTTCTGAAAGGAGACAATCCAGCAAACTTGTCCCTGATCTTTCTGAATTCAAGTCTAGGCTTATATTTTACAAGTATTTATATACACTTCTGGCTAGATGAAGCCCTGCATTCAAAAGGCTTAGCATTTTATGAACCAAGCCATCATGATTCTGTATTTTCATTTCAATTCACAAAGAAAATACTGAATGTTAAAGGGAGGGTCTGATGATAACTTGGTGTTCATATCATTCATAGGATGTCACCAGTATGCTGCGTCTGGACAGATTTGGCTGTGAGCATAAAGTATATCTTACTATATGTCTAATACAACTGCTGTAATTTGAAATATGACTTGGAGTCCTTGGAGACATAGAAATTAAACTCAATCAAATAAATTATCCAAATAGTTGTAGAAATTCTTTCTAAACTATGGGAAGCATAAAATGTACTGGATACAAAATTGAATTCAGAAACAGATGAACCATGATCTAAAAATGTATTTGACACTTAACTTCTTTAAGACTCCAATTCTTCATCTGCGAAA
This sequence comes from Cervus elaphus, assembly GCF_910594005.1. Taxonomy (NCBI): domain Eukaryota; kingdom Metazoa; phylum Chordata; class Mammalia; order Artiodactyla; family Cervidae; genus Cervus; species Cervus elaphus. Next base: position 24,179,553 of record NC_057842.1, on the reverse strand, counting down.
TGGATATAATAACAACCCTTAACCCACATAAATATTTGTTACTATGAGGATTAAATGAGCTAACGCAGATATATCTCTTAACACATAGAAGGTACTACTGTAAATAGTAGGTATAGATCACAGGACAGGAAATACTGAAAAAGAAGGCACAGAGTTAATCATAGAAAAAGTGGAAACACTGGAAATGATTAAGGTTATTTCTAAAGTGCAAAACTTGTCTGTAGTTCTAAAGTTCAAGTCAAATATCTATTATTGTTCCCTTTTTGATGTTTAAAATGGTTATCTCTTGAAACTGCTTTAGGGCAAAAACACATGAACTGAGAACAATTGTTAAAATGTGTACCAACTGAAATAGAAATGTATCTTCAGCCCTGGTACTGTCCAGAGACTGAATAAGACGATGTTCCACAAATCTAAGGTGAATCAGTAAATGATGATGTATTAAATTAATTACTAACCAGTGAAATGGAACCAACTCTAGTGATCTTGCCTGGAAAAACCCATGGACAGAGGAGATAGGTGGTCTACAGTCCATGGGATCATAAAGAGTCGGACAAGACTGAGTGACTAAACAACAGCAACTGCTTATAAAACATTATTAATTATATGTTTAGAAGAGATAAGAGAAAATGTGAATCCCAATACACAATTGAAAGAAAACTGAGACAGTTTGTTTTAAAGTTTGATCTTCCACTTAAAATATTATGTGTCTACAGAAACCCATATTAAGACTATTTTGCATCTGGAAAGCCACAGAGCCACAGAACGTGAAGGCCAGCAATAAATCATTATTAAAAGAGATTCATCCCTTCCTCAAAAGAAAAAAACTGGTTTTAAGGAGAAACTTCCAGTAAGTTTACACATGAGTCACCTTGAACAATTTTCTGGCTGGGTAATCAGAAAAAGAAAACGTCTTGAAACAGTAGAGCGGAGGTGAACTTACTTGGATGGCCCCGGCCTCAGGGGCTGGTCTTGGTTGCCCAGAGGCCTCTAACTTTCCTGAGATTCAGTTTCCTTCTCCTCTAAAATCTTGAGAGGTTGGGGAAGAAGTAGTGGTTTTCAGTGTCTTCATTTCACCCTTCAAATAAATCATAAGGAAAAGTCAAATAAATAAAACTCCCAAATTGTTCTTTCTGAAAAGGAGTGTGTGTCTGTGTTTGTGTGTGTGTGTGTGGTGTGGTGTTTGTGTGTGTGTGTGTGGTGTGGTGTGTGTATGTGGTGTGGTGTGTGTGTGTGGTGTGGTGTTTGTGTTTGTGTGTGTGTGTGGTGTGGTGTTTGTATTTGTGTGTGTGTGTGGTGTGGTGTTTGTGTTTGTGTGTGTGTGGGGTGTGGTGTTTGTGTTTGTGTGTGTGTGTGTGTGTGGTGTGGTGTTTGTGTGTGTGTGTGTGTTGTGTGGTGTTTGTGTGTGTGGTGTGGTGTGTGTGTGTGTGTGTTTGTGTGTGTGTGTGTGGTGTGGTGTTTGTGTGTGTGTGGTGTGGTGTGGTGTTTGTGTGTGTGTGTGTGTGTGGTGTGGTGTTTGTGTTTGTGTGTGTGTGTGTGATGTGGTGTTTGTGTTTGTGTGTGTGTGTGTGGTCTGGTGTTTGTGTGTGTGTGTTTGTGTGTGTGTGTGGTGTGGTGTTTGTGTGTGTGTGGTGTGGTGTTTGTGTGTGTGTGTGTGTGTGGTGTGGGTTTGTGTTTGTGTGTGTGTGTGGTGTGGTGTTTGTGTGTGTGGTGTGGTGTTTGTGTGTGTGTGGTGTGGTGTTTGTGTGTGTGTGTGTGGTGTGGGTTTGTGTTTGTGTGTGTGTGTGGTGTGGTGTTTGTGTGTGTGGTGTGGTGTTGGTGTGTGCGTGTGGTGTGGTGTTTGTGTCTGTGTGTGTGGTGTGGTGTTTGTGTTTGTGTGTGTGTGGTGTGGTATTTGTGTTTGTGTGTGTGTGTGGTGTGGTGTTTGTGTCTGTGTGTTTGTGTGTGTGTGTGTGGTGTGGTGTTTGTGTTTGTGTGTGTGTGTGGTGTGGTGTTTGTGTTTGTGCATGTGTGTGTTTGTGTGTGTGTGTGGTATGTTGTTTATGTGTGGTGTGGTGTTTGTGTGTGTGTGGGTGGTGTGGTGTTTGTGTTTGTGTGTGTGTGTGGTGTGGTGTTTGTGTTTGTGTGTGTGTGGTGTGGTGTTTGTGTTTGTGTGTGTGTGTGGTGTGGTGTTTGTGTGTGTGTGTTTGTGTGTGTGTGTGTGGTGTGGTGTTTGTGTGTGTGTGGTGTGGTGTTTGTGTGTGTGTTTGTGTTTGTGTGTGTGTGTGGTGTGGTGTTTGTGTGTGTGTGGGTGGTGTGGTGTTTGTGTTTGTGTGTGTGTGTGGTGTGGGGTGTGTGTGTGTGTGTGGTGTGAGTTTGTGTCTGTGTGTGTGGTGTTTGTGTGTGTGCATGTGTGGTGTGGTGTTTGTGTGTGTGTGTACCCATGCCAGTAGTGCTATCTGCTTACCTTTTGGGTAAGGAAGAGAAGGAAGAAATATGTGCTTATCTGAGTTATTTATAAGGAGGAAAAGGGGAAACATCCTTAGTTATACCATTATTAAAGAATCTGCCTATTTAAATTATAAATATTATTAAGGAATTTTTTAAATTATAAAATTCGAAGGTATTTAAAGAAACTGATAAATATAAGGAGTATGAAATCTGGTTCTTGTTGGGTGCTATTGGTAAAAGCAATGGAAGACAGAAGGTGATTAATTACTAATTTAAGGAGGTGTGTGAAAACCAAAGGTTCTCTTAAGGAGCATATAGCAATAAAAAGACTCATTTCCAACAGCTAGAGGGAAGAAAAGTTGCTGAGGATAAGGCCCAGGACTTAGTTCTAAGGGTAGGAAGGGACCACCTAATGTTGAATCCTTAACCCTGGCAAGACAGCTATGCTCAAGACCTTGACTGTCAAGGTTTTGACTCTGAGATGTGAGATGAAGACGTCTGAGTCTGTGTACTTGGGAATCTAAAATGTCCAGCTTCCCTTGGACAAAAGACCTAGAAAAGTAGCCCACATTTTTCCTGTTAAAGTCTGACATTCCTACCTGGCTTTAAGACAACACAGAGGCCTCTGCCTTATAAGATAATAACACACCTTTTTCAGGATCTGTCCTCACCTCTCCTACTGGCCATCAGAAGAACAATATTGGCCTGCCGGATGCATGCTGGCACTAAATAGAGAATCCTGTGAGACTAGCCCACATGTATGAGCCAGAGCCTGGGGAGTGTATATGAGACTGAATTCTGAGGGTACTGGATCTGGGCGGGCGGGTGGAACATGATCTTGGATAAGAGAATTCATCAGTGGGGGATCACGGTCTCACAATCTAAGATTTGTTACCCTGTTGAGGACCTTATGAAACAGTGTTACCATGCTAACACTCTTGGAAGCTGGAAAAAGCAATGGCCTTCAATAAATGAATAAGAGATGCTATTAATGGAACTACTATGGCACACAGTGGAGCAAGAGGTTCAGAGAAGAGAGCGTGGTGGGAGAGGTACATGATGTTTGGCTGTAAAACCCCAGCCCACTGTGGGAGACGGGGGAGGAAACTCCACCTTCTAAACTGATGAGATGCTCTGATGAGTACCAGGTTGTAGCACTTCTGAGCTGCTCAGCGATGAAAGTCTCTTATGGGTGACACAGGAGATGCTCTTACAGAATTGGGTTTTTTGAAAGCAGTGGGAATGAGGAGCTCCAGAATAGCTCCAACCAGGTGGCAGAGCTTAAACTTTAGAATCTCTGTAGGTGCAGTCATCATAATTGGTAGCAAGGTCTGAAAGACCGCCAAGGCGAGCTGGCCTATAGAGAACTACAGGGATATTGCTGGACTTGACACTCCTAGGGGCAAGATAAATGGACAGCCAATAGTACTATAGCTCAAGGTATAAAATTTACAGAGCCAAATAAGTCGAAGATTTATGCCTAGTCGCTCCAAAAATCTTCATGATCCCTTGTCCAGTTTTTGACCTTATTTTTAAATCCCAAATCATTTCTTCTGAAGAAAATGCTGGATCCTCATGAGGAAGGTCTGGTGTGCTGCAGTCCATGGGGTTGCAAAGAGTTGGACATGAATGGGCGACTGAACACACAACACACATGAGGAAGCATCTACTAATATCAAAGCAGATGTCTGTAACAATCCTCTTAAAGAAATCTATGGTCATTTACACCAGTTAGGAGAATAGGTGAGGTCAGTTAGACATGTGGCTTAGGTTGAGGTTATTAACATCACGGCATCTAAAATACCATGACGAATTCCTTTCCTAGAGTGTGGGGGTGAGACAAACTTGGATTGGATTAAAAATGGAGTCCTGGCCCAAGTTCAGCTCACTGGATCCACATATCCATCTGGTAGTTATTTTTCTAGTCCCCAAATATACAAATGAATGTACTTGGGAGGTGGCAGAAGGCCTGCACTGGTTTCTTGTCCTGAGGGGTTGCTAAAATAGTACAGAAGGCCAACTGGGAGCTCTGGAGGGGGCTTCTTTCCCATCCCTGCCACTCCCCAGCCAACATAATAATTAAAAAAAAAAAATCACATCTCAGAAGAAACATCAGGGAACTTTGCTCTTAAAAAGCTAAAGAATTCAAGGATAATGGGCCCCATCATATCTTTATTTAATTAACCAGTCTGATTATTAAAAAATAGCTAGACATTGGCAGGAGAAGGCAATGGCAACCCACTTCAGTACTCTTGCCTGGAAAATCCCATGGAAGGAGGAGCCTGGTAGGCTGCAGTCCATGGGGTCACTAAGAGTCAGACACGACTGAGTGGCTTCACTTCCATTTTTCACTTTCATGCATTGGAGAAGGAAATGGCAACCCACTCCAGTGTTCTTGCCTGGAGAATCCCAGGGACAGGGAAGCCTGGTGGGCTGCCATCTATGAGGTCACACAGGGTCGGACATGACTGAAGCGACTTAGCAGCAGCAGCAGCAGCAGACATTGGCAGATACTAACAGTTTACTACAAACCTAGGCAAAGAGGAACCCTGATTGCAACTTTTGTATTAGATGTGACATCTCTTCTGAAACAGATCAACACACTTAAGTACTCCAGTATGGTGAATCTGGTCTTTTTTTCCCCATAGCAAGAAGGAGCTACAGGAGCAATGTGGTTAAATGTAGGGCAACCGAGAATGCATTTATTCTTTGCTCCAGAATTATGTTAACTCTCCTACTCTTTGTCATCATTTAGTCTGAAAGGGCCTGCACCATTTTCTGGACATTCTAGAGATGGTCCATTATACTGATGACATCGGGTTCATCAGACAAGCAAGTAGTGGTAAGGAGGAGGATTTGGGTAAGACAGGTGATCCAGGGGATAGAAGATAAACTTTATGATAATTCAGGCTTCTTGTTTCAATGAGTGTATCTGGTAATCCACGTTCAGTAGAGAGAAGCATCTTGAGGTAAAACATATATTGACTCATTGGTAGTGATAGGATAGTGTGGCTGATTTTGTTTAGGGTCTTGGAAGTATAAGACTTGAAAAATTAAAGACCAAGAGATCTGGGGAGAAGGCATATGTATGTATATTAATCACATCTTAGAGGACTTCCTTGGTGGTCCAACGGTTAAAACTCAGTTTCCAATGCAGGGGGGGATGAATTCAATCCCTAGTTGGGGAGCTAAGATTCCACATGCCACCTGCCCAAAAAAGAACAAGAAATCATGTCTTATTATTCTGTAATTTTGATGTTTCGACATCTTGGGACTGACCCTGGCATGACTGTCTCAGGGCTAGCTAATATCTTAAGATAGCAAACAACTTTCTTGCAATTGTACCTTGCATATATAAAACAACCACCAGCTTTTTTAAGTCCTTATGCTCTGGACATCTATTCCTCTGCCCTAATCACACAGGTCCAGGTAGTCGAAAACTAGGGATAGTCCCTACACCCCAAAGCCTGAAGAAGTTATTCAGACTAACCAGTCCTAAACTTGCTTATCCTGCCTAAGCTACTCCTTCCCACAGAAACCACAACAAAAGTTCTTGCCACAGGGCCCTCCTCCCCCTCTACCTTCTGACTGACTTCCCTATGTGACTTCCTGGGGTGTGGCCTGTCTCCTGCTCTTGGGATCTGTGATTGTAACAAACTATCTTTTCAATAGAAATTTTCTTCCTATCTGTTGGTCTCACCATATCTAAAAAATGATGAAACAGGATGGACTTGGAATTGGCATGAAGGGTGCAGAATTTGCTATCATATGCCTGCAGGAGTGCCCGCGGTCACTTCACTCATGTCTGACTCTTTGCAACCCTATCGACTATAACCCGCCAGGCGCCTCTGCCCATGGGTTTCTCCAGGCAAGAATACTGGAGGGGGCTGCCGTGCTGTCCTCCAGGGGATCTTCCTAACCCAGGGATCCAGCCCATGTCTCCTGCATCTCCTGCATTGCAGGAGAATTCTTTATTGCTGAGCCACCTGGGAAGCCCCTGCCCACAAGAGCACATCCACCTACAAAGAAGCTTGAAACAGCCAAGTAGACAGAAGGAGTGACCTGGCAGAGGATACTCAGCCAGGGCTATTTTTGGCCAACTCAAATTTGCTCAATGAGCTCTTGGACACATTCACCATGGTAGATGGTGTAGAGGTTGTGCATATGCCCAGGAGTATGAACCTGTGCTCACCCCAAGACTGGTTTAGCTGCCATGCTAGACCCGTTCTCCCATTACAGACAGCACTGCTATAAATATCTCTGTGCAAATCTCTTGATATTCATACACAAGTCTCCTGGTTTTCTTTTTGTTTTCAATATTAAGTGTGCCTTCTGCATGGCTCATTGCATGTCCAGGGCTGATTATAATCTTAGTATGATGTCTTTGGTTTCTTATATAATCATAAATGTAAAGTGGGACTTCCCTGGTGGTCCAGGGGTTAAGACTTGGCCTTCCAATGCAGGGGGTGCAGGTTCAACCTCTGGTCAGGGAGCTAAGACCCCACATGCTTCAGGGCCAAAAAAAAATCAAAACATAAAAGCAGAAGTAATATTGTAACAAATTCAATAAAAATTTTTAAATGATCCATATCAAAAAATCTTAAAAAAATAAATATAAGGTATAAGAACACTGAAGTTTCACTTTAGTGTTTGTGAAAGACACACATCTGCCATGAAATCCATCCATGGTTCTTAGTGAGCAGGCAAGGAGCTTGCACCACCAATGGGGCTGGAGATAGAAGGAAATAGTTGCTTTATTCCATGCCATCATGTAACTTACAATTTTTATGGGAATTCTTATCTCTCACTAAAAGACAGCGCTTATACAACAGAAAAAAAAATGTGTAAAACTGAAAAGAACTTCAGGCCTATATGCCTAATTGTAAATAATAATAATAATAATAATAAATAATTAAAACCTATGAGCTTGAAATGATTAAATATCAAAATCTTAATAGTAGGTCCATGTACAAAGCAAGCTGAAGAAGAATGAAATATTGTTTTCATAGTCTTATTTTCCTTTTAGTTTAATTTTAAAAGTAAATCTCCGTGATTAACAGATGACTTTTGCACTTAATCCAGAAAATTTTTACTGAATGGAAAAGCAATTTACAAGAACCTTTACAAAGAAATGTCATGTTGATAATAATGTTTTTGAAATTGAATTTTTTTCCCTTTAATTGATCTTTTCAATGCTGACTCAAAGTAATTTCCATCAGGATTTCTTGCTTATTCATCTTCCCCTCAAGCCTTTAATTAAAATGTTAAAAATTGTGATTCTCCTTTTGCTAGTTTGATTGTAAGTCTAAGTTGAGAGAATTGAAACTACTTGACTTTCTTCTGCCATAATTCCAATGCCAAATGAATTTCATAAATGCATTGCTATATTTCAGGATATATTTGGTATATAGCTGCCATGTTAGCAAAAACAAAGCTAAACTAAAAACAAAGAATAGTATGCCCAGTTAAGTTTTAAGTTCATATTCAAATTCCAAAGATCATATTGATTTAGAGTAGAAAAAGGAAGATTGTAGAGCATCAGATTTGACAGAAGGAATAAAGTCAATTACCTGACAAGGATAAGATGCTCATGCTTACAACTTGATCATTATTATTAGCAGCTGGGGAAATACACGTTACACATATCATAGAAATACACCCTTCTAACTTTAGTCTTAGACTTCTGATTGACATAGACTAGAGTTCCAGTCTGTCTGGAAAAACCTTAGAACACAAGAACATACTCTTTTTTTGGGTTGGATAAAGGGAATAAAGAATCCCAGAACACTAAAATAAGAGAGAACTAATATTATACTTAGATAAGAAGAGGACCACCTATTTTGCTAGAGTCCAGAGACTCCAAGGAGGCTCTGCTATTGTCAAAATTACATCTTTCTATTCACTCTGCTCACCTTCTTCTTCTTTGGGTCATAATCAATGTCTGAAACCTCAGTACTTTAACTCTGAAGAATATTAAAATGCCAATATCCCAGGGTGCTTTGTTTTGTTCAAGGCAGCAGTGAACCATGTCAGTGTCAGTAGTGATCCATTTACAGTTATCATTGGACATCTCAACCTTCACTGCTCCTTAGAATTCCCTGGGAAGTAAAAACAAAAACAAAACAAAACGCAAAAAACTACCATTGTCTTGGCTCCATCTTGAGAGAGTGATTCATATTTTCTGGGTAGGTTCCCAACATCAGATATTATAAAAAAAAGTTCCCTAGGTGATTTTATATGCAGCCAGGGTTAAGCTTTAGTTTATTGCAGGGTGGGTTTGATTACACATGGGCAGTAAAGTCAAAGGGAGTTTTTGAGTGGTGTCAACAGACTGTGTAGGATTGAGCTGAGGGATGCTCCAGGTGACACACACAGAACAGGTTCGGTTGCTGTATCACCAGTCATGGGGAGATCCCTGGGTGTTTTCTGCTCAAGAAAGGTTTTATCTTAGCTGAAGTTGTCCTTACACATTAGGTCTGGATTGCAACTTATAACCCTCTTCTGAGAGGGTGAGTTCTTTTGTCCTCTCCAAATGTGCTTAGAAAGACCCATTTTTCTGTTAAAAGAGCCTGCTTCTTTCTATCAAAAGAGCTTCTCATGTATCCACATATTTAAGTGTATATCTTTCAGGTAGACTTGGGGCTCAAGGGCAGTGTTGATGGTTTCTCTGTATCATTAGATGACTGGGAAATGTGCTTTGTTTCATTAGATGAATCTTAGTGGGCAAAAATTTTGAATAGACTTTGGCCCTGGTGAATGGAGGGGCTTTTACTTAAACATTACATGTACATTTGTCATGGTTTGAGGGCCTTCACCTTGTTAGATCCTATTTTTATGGTGCATCACATCATTTTATTATTAATTTTTAAAAATGTTAAACTGATTTGCATCTCTGGAATAAATATCACTTAATCATGTTGTAAGATGTATGATCATACTCATGAAACAGATACAGAAACCATAAGCAACATAGCAACAAGCATACATATGATCTACTTTTCATGAATGTGATTGCCCTATAGTTTCCTGAAAAGAGGAAATAATTGGAGTTATAGAAAATAACTTTATTAGTTTCACAGTTGTCAATATTCAGTCCTCTTGAAGCTTGAAATGTATTTTTCTTTTACTTTTTCAACAAATCTAAGAACATAATACTCTGCATATGTACAGTGAATAATGAACACAAGGAATTCATCATGAGTTGGGGAAAAAAAAATATATATTAATAGATATAAGGAAATTTTTGATTAAGTTAGAGCATTTCAGGGTTAAACTAATGGGAATTAAGACTGGTAGATATGCCTTGATAAAAATTTCAGAAATAAATGTATGATCTGATATAATACAAAAAAATAAGTATTTTTCTTAATATATATATTTTTTAATTTTTAAAAATTTTATTTGTTTATTTATTTTACTTTACAATATTGTATTGGTTTTGCCATACATTGACTTGAATCCTCCATGGGTGTACATGTGTTCCCCATCCTGAACCCCCCTCCCACCTCCCTCCCCATCCCATCCCTCTGGGTCATCCCAGTGCACCAGCCCCAAGCACCCTGTATCATGCATCGAACTTGGACTGGCGATCCGTTTCACATATGATAATTTACATGTTTCAATGCCATTCTCCCATATCATCCAACCCTCGCCCTCTCCCACAGAGTTCAAAAGACTGTTCAATACATCTGTGTCTCTTTTGATATCTCGCATACAGGGTTATCATTACCATCTTTCTAAATTCCATATATACACCTTAGTATACTGTATTGGTGTTTTTCTTTCTGGCTTACTTCACTGTGTATAATAGGCTCCACTTTCACCCACCTCATTAGAACTGATTCAAATGAATTGTTTTTAGTGGCTGAGTAATATTCCATTGTGTATATGTACCAAAGCTTTCTTATCCATTCATCTGCTGATGGACATCTAGATTGTTTCCATGTCCTGGCTATTATAAACACTGCTGCAATGGACATTGGGGTACACGTGTCTCTTTCAATTCTGGTTTCCTCAGTGTGTATGGCCAGCAGTGGGATTGCTGGGTCATATGGCAGTTCTATTTCCAGTTTTTTAAGAAATCTCCACACTGTTCTCCATAGTGGCTGTACTAGTTTGCATTCCCACCAACAGTGTAAGAGGGTTCCCTTTTCTCCACACCCTCTTCAGCATTTATTGCTTGTAGATTTTGGATAGCAGCCATCCTGACTGGCATGAAGTGGTCCCTCACTGTGGTTTTCATTTGCATTTCTCTGATAATGAGTGATGTTGAGCATCTTTTCATGTGTTTGTTAGCCATCTGTATGTCTTCATTGGAGAAATGTCTGTTTAGTTGTTTGGCCCACTTTTTGATTGGGTCTTTTATTTTTCTGAAATTGAGCTGTAGGAGTTGCTTGTATATTTTTGAGATTAATCCTTTGTCTGTTGCTTCGTTTGCTATTATTTTCTCCCAGTCTGAAGGCTGTCTTTTCACCTTACTTATAGTTTCCTTTGTTGTGCAGGAGCTTTTAATTTTAATTAGGTCCCATTTGTTTATTTTTGCTTTTTTTCCAATATTCTGGGAGGTAGGTCATAGAGGATCCTGCTGTGGTTTATGTCGGAGAGTGTTTTGCCTATGTTTTCCTCTAGGAGTCTAATAGTTTCTGATCTTACATTTAGATCTTTAATCCATTTTGAGGTTTTTTTGTGTGTATGATGTTAAAAAGTGTTCTAGTTTCATTCTTTTACAAGTGGTTGACCAGTTTTCCCAGCACCGCTTGTTAAAGAGACTGTCTTTTCTCCACTGTATATTCTTGCCTCCTTTGTCAAAGATAAGGTGTCCATAGGTGCATGGATTTATCTCTGGGCTTTCTATTTTGCTCCATTGATCCATATTTCTATTTTTGTGCCAGTCCCATACTGTCTTGATGACTGTGGCTTTGTAGTAGAGACTGAAGTCCCGCAGGTTGATTCCTCCAGTTCCATTCTTCTTTCCTAAGATTGCTTTGGCTATTTGAGGTTTTTTGTATTTCCATACAAATTGTGAAATTATTTGTTCCAGTTCTCTGAAAAATACCGCTGGTAGCTTGATGGGGATTGCATTGAATCTATAGATTGCTTTGGATAGTATACTCATTTTCACTCTATTGATCCTTCTGATCCATGAACACGGTATATTTCTCAATCTATTTGTGTCATCTTTGATTTCTTTCACCAGTGTTTTATAGTTTTCTATATACAGGTCTTTTGTTTCTTTAGGTAGATATATTCCCAAGTATTTTATTCTTTTCGTTGCAATGTTGAATGAAATTGTTTCCTTTATTTCTCTTTCTGTTTTCTCATTGTTAGTGTATAGGAATGCAAAGGATTTCTGTGTGTTGATTTTATATCCTGCAACTTTACTATATTCATTGGTTAGCTCTAGTAATTTTCTGGTGGAGTCTTTAGGGTTTTCTATGTAAAGGATCATGTCATCTACAAACAGTGAGAGTTTTACTTCTTCTTTTCCTATCTGGATTCCTTTTATTTCTTTTTCTGCTCTGATTGCTGTGGCCAAAACTTCCAAAACTATGTTGAAGAGTACTGGTGAGAGTGGGCACCCTTGTCTTGTTCCTGACTTTAGGGGAAATGCTTTCAATTTATTTTTAAAGTTATAAAGATAAAACACATTAAATAAATTGAAAAATTTAGAAAAATATAAAGTTGTGAAATCTATCATAATCACAGTTAACATACTACATTGCCTTTTTTGAGTCTATTTTCATCCATTTGAGAATAATTGTGATGCTCTTGTACAGTTCATATATAATTTTTTAATTACTTATTTTTAATTGGAAGATAATTACTTTACAATATTGTGTTGATTTCTGCCATGCATCAGTATGAATCAGCCATAGGTGTACATATGTACCCTCTCTCTTGAAACTCCCTCCCACCTCCCACCCCATCCCACCTCTCTGGGTTGTCACAGAGCACTGGGTTTGAGCCCCCTTCATCATACAGCAAATTCCCACCAGCTATCTATTTTATATATGGTAATGTATGTGCTTCAATGTTACTCTCTATTTGTCCCACCCTCTCCTTCCCCACTGTGTCCACAAATATGTTCTCTATGTCTGCATCTCTATTCCCTGATCTGCAAATAGATTCATCAGTACCATCTTTCTAGATTCCATATATACACATTATACACAGTATTTATTTTTCTCTTTCTGTCTTACTTCACTCTGTACAATAGGCTTAGGTTCACTCACCTCATTAGCACTGACTCAAATGAATTTCCTTTTATGGCTGAGTAATATTCCATTATATATATGTACCACAACTTCTTTATCCATTCATCTGTCGATTGACATCTAGGTTGCTTCCATGTCCTAGCTACTGCAAATAGTGCTGCAGTGAATATTGGGGTATATGTGTCTTTTTCAATTATGGTTTCCTCAGGGTATATGCCCAGTAGTGGGATTGTTGGGTCATATGGTAGTCTTATTCCTAGTTTTTTAAGGAATTTCCATACTGATCTCCATAGTGGCTGTGTCAATTTACATTTCCACCAACCATGCAAGAGGGTTCTCTTTTCTCCACATGCTCTCCAGCAGGTATTATTTGTAGATTTTTTGATGATGGTCATTTTGACTGGTGTGAGATACCTTATTGTAGTTTTGATTTGCACTTCACACGCTAGTCAAGTAATGCTCAAAATTCTCCAAGCTAGGCTTCAGCAATACGTGAACCATGAACTAACAGATGTTCAAACTGGTTTTAGAAAAGGCAGAGGAACCAGAGATCAAATTGCCAACATCCGCTGGATCATTGAAAAAGCAAGAGAGTTCCAGAAAAACATCTATTTCTGCTTATTGACTATGCCAAAGCCTTTGACTGTGTGGATCACAATAAACTGTGGAAATTCTGAAAGACATGGGAATACCAGACCACCTGATCTTCCTCTTGAGAAACCTGCATGCAGGTTAGAAGCAACAGTTAGAACTGGACATGGAACAACAGACAGGTTCCAAATAGGGAAAGGAGTATTTCAAGGCTGTATATTGTCACCCTGATTATTTAACTTCTATGCAGAGTACATCATGAGAAACACTGGGCTGGAAGAAGCACAAGCTAGAATCAAGATTGCCGGGAGAAATATCAATAACCTCAGATATGCAGATGACACCACCCTTATGGCAGAAAGTGAAGAGGAACTAAAAAGCCTTTTGATGAAAGTGAAAGAGGAGAGTGAAAAAGTTGGCTTAAAGCTCAACATTCAGAGAACTAAGATCATGGCATCTGGTCCCATCACTTCATGGGAAATAGATGGAGAAACAGTGGAAACAGTGGCTGACTTTATTTTTGGGGGCTCCAAAATCACTGTAGATGGTGATTGCAGCCATGAAATTAAAAGATGCCTACTCCTTGGAAGGAAAGTTATGACCAACCTAGATAGCATGTTAAAAAGCAGAGATATTAATTTGCCAACAAAGGCCTGTCTAGTCAAGACTATGATTTTTCCATTGGTCATGTATGGATGTGAGAGTTGGACTGTGAAGAAAGCTGAGCACTGAAGAATTGATGGTTTTGAACTGTGGTGTTGGAGAAGACTCTTGAGAGTCCCTTGGACTGCAAGGAGATCCAACCAGTCCATCCTCAAGGAGATCAGTCCTGGGTATTTATTGGAAGGACTGATGCTGAGGCTGAAACTCCAGGACTTTGGCCACCTCATGCGAAGAGTTGGCTCATTGGAAAAGACCCTGATGCTGGGAGGGATTGGGGGCAGGAGGAGAAGGGAATGACAGAGGATGAGATGGCTGGATGGCATCACCGACTCAATGGGCATGAATTTGAGTAAACTCCGGGAGTTAATGATGGACAGGGAGGCCTGGCTTTCTGCGATTCATGGGGTCACAAGGAGTCAGACACGCTTGAGCGACTGAACTGAACTGAACTGAATAATGAAAAATGTTGAGCATCTTTTCATGTATTTATTAGCCATCCATATGTTTTCTTTGGAGAACTCTCTGTTTGGGTCATCTGCCCACTTTTTGATTGGGTTGTTTGTTTTTCTGCTATTGAGTTACATGATCTATTTGTATAATTTAGAGATTAATCCTTTGTCATATATGTACTCTTTTCATTGTGTATTTTATTGATTTTCCATACAATTATAAACTTTTTGGAAAGACACAGATTACACATTACCCCTTGGTATTGGCTTTATTATTAGACATTTAGGTTATTTCTAAATTTTCACTATTCTAAATAACTTCAGGTTGCACACTTTTGTGTCTATATTACATTTCAATAGCTTTTTTGAAAAAAAAAAAAAAAAGACCAAATTTTTTCATTATGGGACCAGATTTATCCTAAATACTTGCCACTTAAAGTATAGTCTGTGGAACAACAGAATTGCCTGGAAGCATTTTAGAAATGCAGAATCTCAGAGCCCATACAGACCTATTAGATCAGAATCTGCACTTTAACAGATGGTGAGGTGATTCCTGTGCATTGAGGGAACACTGTCTTAGAGTGTATTTCATCTGCACCAAGCTGATTGCTCCAGTGAGAGGCTTGGATTATCCTGATTGGTTCAGTGAAAGGAGGCTCAGAGCATCCTGACTGGTCACCAGCAAGACCCTCACAGTCATGTTTCCTGCCCTACTTTAGCTTTACATCCTAACTCCCTGTAAGCAGGGATCTTCCCAATTTTGATTACACATAAGAACTACCTGGAAAGTTACTTAAGAATATTGATATTTGGACCCTACCCTAGACCTCTTGGCTTCCCAGGTGACTGAGACAGTACAGAGTCTCCTGCAATGCAGGAGACTAGGGTTCGTTCCCTGGGTTGGGAAGATGCCTTGGAGAAGGGAATGGCAACCCACTCCAGTATTATTACCTGGATAATTTAATGGACAGAGGAGCATGGTGAGCTACAGTTCATGGAGTTGCAAAGAGTCAGATGCAACTGAGCAACTAACACTTTCACTGAATGTATTAAGTAAAAATCTCTTGGGAAAGGAAAGCAGTTTTAAAAAGTCCTCTAGGTGTCTAATAGACAACCATGGTTGACAATCATTGTAGATGAACAAGGTAAGGAAGGAAAGTAGTTGATAGATGATTGTTTTTCATCTACCTGTCCTGCTCTCAAAAGCTGTCCCCTTTTGTCCCCATCTGTTCCACATCTGCAGAGCAGTGGAGAAAGGGAGAGAAGGCAGGACATGTGGTTTATCTGACTAGTGATTAGAGACTGAAGGAGTTCCTTTAACTGAATTTCCAGTAAAAGTATTATATTCCAAAGGACTCAGAGCCAAATTTAAAAGCCCAAGCAATCAAATGACTGCATATATACTTTGTTTTGTAAGTAAAAGGCAGGCAGGTTGAGAGAATGGTTGCCATTTAAAGCAGGCTTTCCAAGAAAGGTTGAGTGTAAGTAAAACAATCAAATGAGTGGTTTTTTTCTTCTGGAAATAACCTCCACATAACTAATTTTATTTGCAATGATTAACATTCAAGGTCTTTTAATATTTATCAGATTATTTGGAAAGCCAAAATAAATAAATTTTGGATTGATAAATCCAATTTAATTACAAATTATGAAATAAAACAACTGGATGTAATGTTGTATCTCAAGCCATGGAATTTTCAACACCACTGCATTCTTTTTAATAGAGTTTGAATTTTCGGTGTTGGCTATTGCCTCAGTTTATGTTTGCTTTGGCCTCTGCTCACACCGAGGCTTTGTGAAATGCCTGAAGTGTTATTGTATTATTTCTAATGGCATAATCTGCTTGATTTTAGCTATAGCAGGATTAAGAAGAATTTAAAATGTTAATCTTGGGACTAATATCAAGATAAAAACTTTAATTCTAGTCCAATCAGTTATTTGTTTTATGTGTAATGTATATCTCGTATTTCTAAAAAAAGATAAGGGATAGTTTTCAGTAAAACCAGACACATATACACAGACAAAAATATGCAACCAATTCTCAATACTTTATTATTTTAATTACCCAACTACAGTCTGCAACTCACAGACTTATTTCTTCTTTTCCTATCCTTTCACTTGGCATATTTTTAAAAGAATAAAAACAAGAATAACATATATGTTTAACCTATAGCCTTTCTCTTTTCTGTAATTCATAGATTTAGGATATCCTTATTAATAAACTGTGTCTAAGTTATGCTGTTTTTTTCTCAGATTATCATGGAAATGAGTTTCTTACCTCCTTACTCCCTCATCCTCCCCTTAGTCTGTTTAGGTTGCTGTAACAAAATACCATGGACTTGGTGGCTTACTAAGAACATAAAGTTATTTCTCAGAGTTCTGGAGGCTGGAAGGATGAGATCAAGGTGCTGGCAGATTTCGTGTCTGGGGAGAGATACTTTCCTGGTTCAAAGACAGTTGCCTTTTCACCACATCCCCACAAGGTGGAAGAGGCAAGGAATCACCCAGGCCTCTTTATAAGAGCACTAGTGACCATATTGCTACTCTCATGACCCCCTTGTCTCTCAAAGGCCCCACTTCTCATACCATCACAATGAGGCTTAGAAGCCAACATGTGAATGGGCACGGGGCTGATAGCAAGCATTTGGTCTATGGCATCATCTTATTTTAAATTCTAGATCAGTGGAGTGTTGCGTTTAATCTGTTATACAAGTAACAAGTCTAACCTTTTAAGGGAGAGGAATAGAGGAAGGAGAGAAATAAGTGAGAGAGATTAAGAGGTACAAGCGTCCAGTTGCAGAATAAATGAGTCACAGGTATAAAATGTACAGTGTGGAGAATGTAGTCAATAATTTTGTAATATCTATATGGTGACAGATGGTAACTAGCCTTGTTGTGGTGATTATCTTGAAATATATAAAAATATTGAATCTCTGTGTTGTATATCAGGAGCTAACATAGTGTTGTAGGTCAATTATATTTCAAAAACTAACTCACAGAAAAAGAGATAAGATTTGTGGTTACCAAAGGCAAGGTCAGGGTTGTCTGCCTTGGATGAAGGCAGGCCAAAGGTACAAACTTCCGGGTAAAAGACAAATAATACTAAGGATATAATGTACAACATAGTACATAGAATTTACACTGCTGTGTGCTACATATGCGCTTCCCTGGTGGCTTAGACGGTAAAGAATCTGTCTGCAATGCAGGAGACCTGGGTCTGATTGCTGGGTTGGAAAGATCACCTGGAGAATGGAATGGCTACCCACTCCAGTATTCTTGCCTGGAGATTCCATGGACAGAGGAGCCTGGTGGGCTACAGTCCCTGGGGTCTAAAAGAGTCAAACACGACTGAGTGACTTCACTTCATTATGCTACATATGAAAGTTACTAAGAGGGTAAATCCTAAGAGTTCATCAAAAGGGATATTTTTATCTATTTCTTTACTTTTATAAGACATGATGGTGTTCACTGTATTTACTGAGGCAATACTTTCATGATGTATGTACGTCAAATTGTGCTGTGTGCCTTAAACTTACATTGTGCTGTATGTCAACTATATCTCAATAAAACAGGAAGAAAAAACTTCGAAGGAAATTCAGAAATTTTATTAATGGGAGGGCCCTTGGTGCAGATTGAATGTGTGCATTCCCTTCCCTGGAGATGAGCCTTAAAAGTCAGTAATAAGATTTTAGTGTGGGATATGCTTTTCAGGGCTTCCCTAGGGGCTCAGTGGTAAAAAATCCACCTGCAATGCAGGAGTCACAGGAGACGTGAGTTTGATCCTTGGGTCAGGACGATCCCCTAAAGGAGGGCATGGCAACCCACTCCAGTATTCTTGCCTGGAGAATTCCATGGATAGAGGAGCCTGGTGGGCTACAGTCCATAAATTCAAAAAGTCAGACACGACTGAAGCAACTTAGCAGCAGCAGCATACTCCTTTTCAACCAGAAAAAGTTCTTCAAGTCTATGGTCAATGATTAAAAAACAACAGTATTCTCCATTCATTAATCAAAAAACCTGGTCACACCATCAGATCATTTACTGATTTTGGCCAACTATTGTACAGGTTAATTTATAGTTGAAATTAACCAGAGTTAACTCAAATGAAGAATTTTGCTTTCACTTTGTGAAGGACCTTCATGAGCCATTTTGATTCTCTTTTAAAATCAGCAGAGAGTGAAATTAGCTACCTTGACACTATAAATATTTCTCTTGTTCTAGCCTGAGACATTATCCATCCTAGGTTCACTAGGGTGGTGTGTGTGTGTGTGTGTGTGTGTATCTTTTCTCTCTCTCCAAAAGTGTTGAGTAGAAGGTATTTATCCTTCTTTATTATCAATAAAAATGTTTTTTTTTTCTTTATAAACATGCTCAGTTCAGTTCAGTTCAGCTGCTCAGTTGTGTACGGCTCTTTGCAACCCCATGGACTGCAGCACGTAGTCCATAAACATGCTAAGAAGTGTCATTTCCAACTTCTCCCAGGAAGCCTCTTCAAAAATATATGATTCCCCCAATAACCCCATAGAACTCAGTTGAGTATTTTATAGTCCATATTTTACTACATTGAATGTGTCATTTGCCTGTCTATAGGTCAAAATAAGTGCCAACCTGTGTTCCTTGTTTATCACAATATTCTAAGAAAATAGGAAACAGCCAAAAGGATCCTCTTGAATTACCAGAAATTTTCTGTAGATTTGCCAGGATTAGAACCCACAACTGTTTCCAAAACTTTTTGGATTAAGCAATTGTAAAAATGATCTTGACCTTTATTTTTATAAACAATACCATGGGCATTAAAAAGTCTTTTAGATGGTGGGAAAATGACAAAATAAATTCTGTGAGTGAGATGGCAAAAATGATTAGATAATCCAACTGAACCAAAATTATCCAAGACAAACTAATGTGATCAGACTGATTTGAGCCTCAAGCAAGAATATGGGGCCATTTTAAAAGAAGAATGTCATGGGTCTCCAAGATGATTTTGGTTTATAACTCCATTTTAGATGAAGAGCTCTATGCTTTAAAAACAAACAGCTGAACAAACTGAAGTTGAAGATCTGTGTATTCTATGTCTACATACTTGATTCCTTTCCATATTTCTTTATTTTAATGCTAGTTTTTAATCTACCGCATCCCTTTGTTTGTTACAAAGTTAGCCTCGTGAGACCAGTGAACTAAACATCAAAATGTGTTTTTCATTCTGCCCAACTACAATCTTCATTATTTTCCTCCTTTTATTTTAATTTTACTTTTAGTCTTCAAGAAAGGAAAAATAATACCAGATGGAAGAAGTATGATGGCATTCTTTACCTCTTTATATAAAGTCAGGTGGTTTGTAATGTAAGACATGCAGGTCAAAAAATGCGTTTGAGTTCCACAGATGGGATCAGTTCAGTTCAGTCACTCAGTCGTGTCCGACTTTTTGTGACCCCATGAATCGCAGCACGCCAGGCCTCCCTGTCCATCACCAACTCCCAGAGTTTACCTAAACTTATGTCCATTGAGTCAGTGATGCCATCTAACCACCTCATCCTCTGTCGTCCCCTTCTCCTCCTGCCTTCAGTCTTTCCCAACATCAGGGTCTTTTCAAATGAGTCAACTCTTCGCATCAGGTGGCCAAAATATTGGAGTTTCAGCTTCAGCATCAGTCCTTCAAATGAATATTCAGGACTGATTTCCTTTAGGATGGACTGGTTGGATCTCCTTGCAGTCCAAGGGACTCTCAAGAGTCTTCTCCAACACCACAGTTCAAAAGCATCAATTCTTCTGCACTCAGCATAGATGGGATAGTCCTTGGCAAGTTCATAAAATAGATGAAGTGATCCTTCGTCCATTCCTGCTATTTATAATAGCACCTCTTTATTCTTATGCTCTTCCAGGCCCAATTCAGTAAACTTTTTTTTTTTTTTTTTGGTAGGAGTTCTAAAGTATTCACTGAAGATGCTAACTAGTCATTAAGATGCTAGCTACTATTAATAGTTAATTATTAAGGGAGGCCTTTCGGTCTCCACTGTCTGAAGACTCCTGTGGATTGTAATATCACCGGGAAATGGCCCAGGCCACTCCCACATTGTAGGTTTTCAGCAAGGCAACCTATAGGGGACCCTTAACCTGCGTCCCCCAATGATGAAACACAATATCACTTCCCTCAGGGAGCCCATGCCACAGTAAAGCAATCTGAGTGAAAATTTCCTGCCACAATGACAGATGCTAAGAACCTGGAGCTTCCTGAGCTTTTGCAGTTTTTCCATAGTGATTTAAATGAACATTAAACTTTTACATTTGTTGCCTATATGGTGGAATGGGGAAGTTTTAGTGATAAAAGCTAGATGGACCTACAGATCAGAAAAACTATAAAACTATAGTAGTTCTAATTTAGGTAATTAATAGGACATGTACTGTGCTGTGCTAAGCTGCTTTAGTCATGTCTGACTCTTTGTGACCCCATGGACTGTAGCCTGCCAGGCTTCTCTGTTCATGGGATTCCACAGGCAAGAATACTGGTGTGTATTGCTACACCCTTCTCGAGGGGATCTTCCTTAGCCAGGGATCAAACCTGTGTCTCTTATGTCTCCCACATTGGCAGGCAGGTTCTTTACCACTAGTGTCACCTGGGAAGCCCAACAAGACATATAAATGATAAATTATCTTGTTGCTTACTGGACCCATGGTAGTCAGGCTTGGTAATATCTATGAACTTAGTCTTGTCATTGTCTGAAACTTTAGTATTAAAAGGTTAGTTGTAACTCATTAATTTTTTGTTTTTGTTCAGTTGTCAAGTCATGTCCAACTCTTTGTGACCCCATGGACTGCAGCATGACAGAGTTCCCTGTCCTTTACTATCTCCTGGAATTTGCTCAAACTTATGTCCATTGAGTCATTGATGCTGTCTAGCCATCTCATCCTCTGCCACCCTATTCTCCTTTTGCCTTCAATCTTTCCTAACATCAGGGTCTTTTTCAGTGAGTTGTCTGTGTATCAGGTGGTCAAAGTACTGGAGCTTCAGCTTCAGCATCAGTCCCTCCAATGAATATTCAAGGTTGATTTCCTTTAGGATTGACTGATTTGATCTCATTGCAACCCAAGGGACTCTAGGACTCTTATCTAGCACCACAGTTCAAAGGAATCAATTTTACAGCACTCAGTCTTCTTTATCGTCCAGCTCTCACATTTATACATGATTACTGGAAAAACCATAGCTTTGACTATATGGACCTTTGTTAGCAAAGTGATACTTTTGCTTTTTAATACCTTGTCTAGGTTTGTCATAGATTTTCTTCCAAGGAGCAAGCATTTTTTAATTCCATTGCTTGTTAAGGATAATGTAGCCATCATGCAAGGTGATAATACTCTTGGTAAGTTCCACTAGGATTTCAAAGTCTAATCACAGAAGCTCTTTTTCCCCCCTGCTTTTATAGATGTATAGAAGTAGAATCAAATGTATAGATAAATGAACTACAGACTTGATATGTGATTGTTATTCAGAGCTATCACTGTTGGATTGGTGGCTATGAGGAAATTTTCAAACCTAATGTGAAACACAAGGACAAGTCAGAATTCTAGATGTCAGTCCCGGAATAAAGTCAGCAGCAGGCCTGACCCAAGCTGGGAGAAAATACCTTAAGCCCCACTGCGGATAGCACTGGTCAGGAATACTCAGTGGGCTACATCAATAAGAAGGCATCAAATCCAAGAAGGGAAGAGATATAAGATATGCTACACTTCTTGGATCTGGAAGGGAATTCAGTTGCTAGAAAAAGCAGAAGGGCTTTCTGAGGAAGACTCATTTATTTTTAGCTGCAGAACATGACCTCTATAGAATGTGTTACGGAAGATGCTATAGCTGGAGTGGAGGCTTTAAATGATTCTGAATGAATAGCTTCACAATTCATTCTATCCTGGTAACAGTTCCCTTTACCATCTATGGCCACATAGTGATGTCAAATCTGGCTGCTGGACCCCAACATTGAATTAAATCTTGGAGAAAGAGTTTTGGGCAAAAATAGAAAAGAATAAATTTATTGCTTTGCAGGCAAAGGGGACCACTATGGGCTGAAATCTTCAAAACTGTGTGTCCAGACCTAGAGTGGGGAGTGAGGAGTTTTATAGTAATGGTTCAAAGATGGTGTGATCAGCTTGTGGGCATTCTTCTGATCGGTTGGTGGAGAGGTAACTGGGAGTCAGCATCATCAATCTTCTGGTACCATTTGTTCTGGGGTCTACATGTGGGAAGTATACCGTTAACTTCTTCCACTTGGAGTATTTGCAAAACATATATCCTTTGAGGAGGAAGCAGGACCCTCCCCAATGCTGGGCCAGTTTCTTGACTATCCTACCTTGTCTCTGCATTCCCTCCCTTCCCTAAGTAGCATCTGTTGGAATGTGCCTGTTGGAACTCTGGGAAGTTCATGAAGGCTGAATGAAGCCTATGTCCCGTAATCAAGAAATGGGAGGCACAGAAAGGCATTGTGCCCAGGAGCCCCACAAGGTCCTGCCCAGTATCAGCAGAACTAGGCAGCAGGTGCCCCAGTAAGAAGCAGAGAGGAATGTACATGATGAAAGGAGGGAAACAGTAAATGTGCTGCTTGTAAAACTTCAGTCAGCTTTCAGGTTCAAATCCTGATGCCATTCCTTGGATTGGGTTGTGATTTTGGGCAAATTACTTTCTCTATTAAAAGCTTTAATATTCTCATCCATATAATGGTGATACTAACTGCTTCAACTTTATATTTTTTGAGAATTAAATAAGCATATACATGTGTGAGTTTTTAGCCCACTGCCAAAGAGCTTTATTTATGTTAAATTCTCAGTGTTATAAGAGAAAGGCTTCTAGAATTCTCTCTAGTGAAAGAAATCACTGCCAGTAAATGGATTAGCAGTCTTATCATTGACCACTTCTTTCCTCTCCACGTAGAAATAAAGGAAATGACAAAGAGGTAAACAAGAACAGTCAGATTGCTACGAGGCCCAATTATTCTCAAGCATAAAGTTAGTATGTCTGGATAAATGGCTTCTGAAGTGAAGAAACTGTTTAAAATGCTACTCTAAGGTAGGACAAACAATTGGCAATTTGGTGTTGACACATAAGCAGCTCATAATTTTATGACTAATCAGAAGGAGGCCAGATAGAAAATGTGGGCAGAATAAGAATATGTGACTGGGTAGGAGGGGTACTTTCTCAAAGAATGAGGCTATTTGAATCTGTTTCAGCTCTAAAATTGAAAAGTTCCTACAATTTAGGTAAATGTACTTTCCTGCTCTCTCAAATTCCATATTGCTAGAGGGTAGGTAAGTTGGTAAGACCAAAGCAGTGACTCTGAAAAGCAATCTCGTTGAGCCCAGATACTTCTCTCAGTTCATAGCGGGTGCCTGAAGCACTTCCTATAACACTTTTGAGGTTGCCTTCAACCTGGGGATGATATTATCATGATTTATTATGGATGTTGTGGGGCAGAGAAGAATAAGTGCCTATAAACATGCCAGGAAAATGGCATCCTTGATAATTTGTACCTGAACTCAGATGGTAGCTTCTTCACTTACTTATGAGGTCCTTATGATTTTGAGTGAAATATTTAAATAGTTAAATGTTTAACTATCTGTGATCAGTTATCTTGGACACTAGAATCATTAACACCCATTTCTTCTTTAATTATGAGATTGAGTGAAATAACAAAGGCACCAAGTTTGCTCTGCCCATGTCAGATCCATGAAACCCCCAAGAGGGGTCTGGAGGTTCATAAAGTATCTGTAAACACGAGCAGCCTTGGGCTGGATCTGACAGTGGTCCACCAAAGACTCAGGTCTGTGCCCAGGAGAGGCTCAGGGCATCTTTGGAACAGCTCAAGAGATGTGCCATGGTGTCATCCTCTCCCTCTCCTGATGTGCCACTTAGATGGCAAGAGATAATGTTAACATCTGACCGGAGTATCCCTGCACTTCAGCTGGCATGCATTTTTCTTTTCAGAGTGACTGGAAGAGTCCTTGTGTGGCAATGATGGATTCAGATGAACATGATACTAGGAGAATGTATTCACCTGAAGGCTTCTCAGAGTGGGTATTTGACAAGGAGGGTTTAATGAAAAAGGAGACCCCCCGACCTCATCTCTGTGATGTGTTCCAGTGGGGTAGATGGAAGTGGTGGTCGGTGATTAAGTGCAGTGGACACCGCAGGGAGGGAAGCATGAGACAGTGAGGGGAGCAGAAAGGCTCTGCCCACTCGACAAACCTGACGGGGAGAAAAGAAAAAGAGGAGGGTGGCAGGCACTGGGGCAGAAGAGGGAGAAGGGGCCAGAACTAACATGTCTGATGATCCTCTAGATATGAGATAAACTAATTTTTTTTTTTTGCTGAAGTATAATTGATTTATGATGTTGTGTTAGTTTCTGGTATACAGCAAAGTGATTTAGTCATACATCTGTCTATCTATTAATATCTATCAATCTATCCTTTTTCATATTTTTTCCCATTATGGTTTATTGCATGGTATTGAATATAGTTCCCTGTGTTATGCAGTAGGACTTTGTTGTTTATTTTATATATAGTAGTTGTCTAATTTATCCCTCCTCCACCCTCTCTCCCTTTTGGTAACCATAGGTTTGCTTTCTATGTCTATGAGTCTATTTTTTTTTTTTTTTTTGTAAATAAGTTCATTTGTATCATATTTCAGATTCCACATTTAAGTGATATATTTGTCTTTCTCTTGCTTGCTTTGCTTAATAGGATAATCTCTAGGTCCATCCATGTTGCAAATGGCATTATTTCATTCTTTTTTATGGCGGAGTTGTAGTCCATTGTATATATGTACCACATCTTGTTTATCCATTCATCTGTTGATGGACACTTAGGTTGCCTTTTGGCTATTGTACACAGTGCTATTCTGAGCACTGGGATGTATGTATATTTAAAAAAAAAAAAAACAACTAAATTTTACTATCTGTCTGCCTCCAAGCCCTAACAGCAACAAAGGTAGAGCATTTAGATACATGTGGTCATTCCAAAGTCTCTGCCATTCCCCAGGATGCACTGGTCCTCTGTCTGGAGGGCATTTCCTCCCTTTTCCTCCCTGGTCCCTTTCTGCTCACCCTCTTCAAGTTGCTGATCTTTTGAAATCTCCATGAACCACACTGCTTTCCGTATTTTTGGCTGCTGCCTCTTCTGTACTCCGTGTACTTTGGTCAGGCACTGATGCAATATATGTCTTTATGTCTCCCCAAGAGAACTGTGAGAGTGGCAGAGGCTGAGAAGTATTCTTTTTTATACCGCCTCCCTTCACTAGCACAGTGCCTGACATCAGTGATTAACAAAGGGTTCCACATGGAATTATTGAAATGAGATGAAGTTTTAAAAACTGCCAAACTCATTTAATTCACTCAGTCTTTTTCAGTGTGGGTTATACCAGCTGACAAGAATTTTGCTTTCTCTCTCCCTCTTCTCAGACTTTTGGAAGAATTTCTTTTTAGAAGGAGAAAATGCTCTTTCTTCCTTTGTTCTTTCTTTTCCTTTCCTTTTTCCCTTTCTTCTTTTTTATCTTCAAATCATCCATCAATATCTACAATGTGGCAGGAACTGTGCTTGGCATAGAAAATAGACATGTAAGAGGCACCATCCTTAAGGAAGATAATATTTTACTTAGAGTTAAAAAAAAATAAGCACACAAATTAGAGTTTTCCATTTGGGGCAGACTATAGTATAATCAGCTGTCTGGGCACATGGGTGAGGCACAGAGGGAATCTAGGGAAAACATCCTACAGGGGGTGATAACTGAAGTCTTGAGAAAGGACAAAGTTTACCAGGCAATGAAAAGATGGCAGAGATGACATAACTAAAGCGAACAACACTTACAAAGGGGTGGAGGGCAAAGTCTCCTTCAGGAAATGAAAAGATTACTGGTGCGACTGGAGTGGAAAGTACAAGCGGCCTGTGGAGAGGGAAAGAGAATAGAGGATCCACACATGGTAAAAGACCCCTTGTCCTGGTAAATCTACCTGTCCTCCACCGTGTTTTGTAGCAAGCAGACTTCGGGTCTCTAAATTAGTATCTTCAATGATTCTTTTCCCTCTTCCTCTATGAAACTTTGTCCACATCTTACTAATACTTTCCTAAGACCCTTTCCCTTCCTCTAGCCTACAGATGTTATCCTGTTTCTACCCAGGTGCGTCAAACTTTTTTTTGTTTGTTTGTTTTTTGTGAAACTGAGTAGGACATACCCAAATAAAACAGAGCACCCATTTTGATTCCTAATAGCACTGCAGTTTGATTGCTGCAGCCTCCTGGCTGGTTTCACGTATCTTTAGTCTTGTCCCTTCATTCAGTTCTACACAAAGAGAATGAGTCATCCCCTGCAAGCTCTGTTTTGATCATCTCTCTCCTTCTCTGAACCCTGCAGGATCTCTGAGTTTCTGCTGACGTCAAATCAAAACTGATCATGAGTCAGTCTTTATCTAACTGTCCTCCACTTTCATCACAGCCTGATTGTTCTCTCTGCTTAATTCAAGCTGCCTGGCTGGTTCAGAGCGCACACACGCTGCCTCTTTTCTCCAGGGCATTCACAGAGCCTTCCGCCCACCTGGCATGTTTCCGCTCCTCCGGCAATGCCGGTCCCCTGGTTGCTTGCTTCAGAGCTGGGTACAATCCTCGCTCGCCTCCCTCCAAAAAGCTTTGCCCACATTCATCTCAGTCCCCGCAGGAAGTCTCTCCCCAGGCCTCACTCTGTTACCTGCTACCATGGAGCACTTTATCTCATTGATGTATTCCTTTACTTACATATGTATTGCTCTTGTAAAATCTGTGAACATATAAGCCTTGCCCTGCTCCTCAAGGGCTTAGCATTTAGTGAAGGAGACAGATACAAAAACATTATGATCAGAGGCGGATAACCACAAACAGTAGTGGCTACTATGAAGTAAAGTAAGAGGGGCAAAGAGATTTTAACGGGGCACCTGATTTAGTTGAGCAGAGTTGGGAAGGCTGTTCTGAGAAGGTGACAAAGGATGAACAGGGTCTCAGCTGTTGAAGAGTTGGGGCAGGGAGTTCCCAGAATGATAAACAGCAGAAGTGAATGAACTCTGAGACTTCTGGGTGACTGCAGTCCAGGCCGTGGGAGAGCGTCTCACTTGTGTGTGCCTCTTATAACGTGCTGGTCCCATATCACAAGCAAAGTCCACCTACGCCTTCAGTACTCAGATCAGTGTTTTCCAAACATCCTTGATGATAAGAATCACCTGGAATATTTGCTAAAATTCAGCTTCCCAGGCTCTTTCCTGGGAACATCTGGCTCAGTGGAGTGGAGGTATGGCCCTGGAATGTGAATCTTTAAATAAAATACCAGGTGTTTTTTTATCATCAGACTTGTTTGGGATTCATCAATGTTTTACAAGGTTTGGATAATTCCGAAACAATTGGAAAACAAGAAGTGGACTAATGGCAAACTAACATAGCAGAATTTCTTAAAACCCTACAATCTTTGGTTTATCTTTGTTAAAAGCAAACATTGCTAGCTGCCGTGCATATTAACCTGTCTTTGGATGTTGAGTCCATAAATCTTTGTCTACTCCCGCATTTGACCATAGAGTAGTGGATTCCAGCATTGGCTTCTTATCAGAATCCCCTCACCACCCCAGGACTTTAGGGTGGAGCCTGGGCTTCTCTTGTTTTTAAAAGCTTCCCCACTGATCCTGTGCCCTTGCCGGGGTTGTCAACCACTGCTCTTGAGTATGTGTGGAAGTAGGCAGTATGTTTTGCTTCCTTGCCTCCCTTAGCGCCACTATCAGTTCTTCAGATAGTACAGGCTCAGGAATTCGGTTGAGCAACTAACTGATCCACCCACACTCCCTCCTGTGTGATCACATACTAGTAAAACTGATGTGATCAATTATTGTCCACCTCTGCATGCTAAGTAGGAACTGGGGCCCAGAAACCCAAGTTCAGTGACTGTCCTGTCACTGATTGACATCCAGTCACAGTGTTCTGAATCCCTAAGCTTCTGATTCTTTACTAAGGAATCATGTACATTTGCTTGCATGTCTCAACCACATTTTTTTTTTTTTTAAGTAAGGGTTATATTAGTGTGTGTACCACAAATGGTAAGAGGTTCATGGTGAAGCCTTGAGAAAAGATACTATGTGTTGACTATGTTTTACAAAATTTAGAAAGTTAGAATGAGGGAAGAAGAAAGTATCATCTGTTAGTTCCTGGCTGGGAGTGACCTTATTAATTGTAGCAGGTTAGGGCAGTAGGGACTTCCCTGCTGGTCCAGTGGTTAAGACTTCAAGCTTCCACTGCAGAGGGTATGAATTTGATCCCTGGTGTGGGAGACCTGGGTTCGATCCCTGAGTCAGGAAGATCCTCTGGAGAAGGTGATGGCAGCCCACTCTAGTACTCTTGCCTGGAAAATCCCATGGACAGAGGAACCTGGTAGGCTACAGTCCACTGGGTCATAGGCAGTAGGACGTAGTGCAGGAGTCAGTTAACTGTGATCACCAGGAAGAAGACCAGATCAACGAAGAGCATTGTATGCCCAGTGGCAAGCAATAGTCCAAGCAAGTGAGGGCAGCCGGGGTTCAAGTGGGCAGAGGAAAGGGATAGGAAACAAAGAGGCTAGGGATAGTTAGAGATGCTAGGGTACAAAAAGGCAGCTAGTGTTGGAAATCATTTGGTTCACATGGGAAGATCTTTAACCACTGGACTGGACAAAGGAGAAAAAATAGGATTCTATTCCAAAATGGATTGGAACACTAGTCAAGTTGTAAATGGCAGATAATCCAAAACATGGCTGGCCAGGAAGCAAGACAAGTCTGTGTTACCATAACTGAGACCCACGTATCTCTGAACTCCCAATTAAATCCGAACCCCCAATTAAAATCTATGTTTTCCCCTAGTTTACAAATAGCAAGTGCTTATGCATGAAGAGTAACTATAACTTGACGTTGGCCCTAGATTTTTGGGCTTGAGTTCCTTAAATTCCTCCTGCTCAGGTTGAGAATTGTATCTGAAGACTGAGAGTGAAGTTCAGATCATAAATGTGATGGTCAAGTGTCTTTAGCTATGGAAAAATAAAACACATGTAGGCAAAACTGAGAAAAACGGTTACAGAAAGATAGGTTGAGCATTTGATATTTTGCAACTATTTCTAATTGCCAAGCTATAATTTTCCATTGCCTTTCAGAAGGAAGGCATCACCTTCTCTAGTCAGAAACAGCGACTGCCTGATCCTTGAATAAGCCCTGGCTTTTGATCAAGTTCTCTGTGTCTAGAATGTTGTTCTCATTTTCATAAGTTCGAGTTCTAGTTCTCCTTTAAAATAAGCAATTATCCTTCCATCTAGAAACTTCTTTTTCCTGCCAAGTTCCACAAGGTTTTCTATCAGCTTTCTCTTACTTTCACAGATGCGGTCTTGAAAACTTGTTGAAAAATTAAAGGTTTTAGAAGCTAAATAGCGTGCTCAACTACTTTACTGTGCTAAAAATACTAGAATAAGTGGTGAAATCTAAATACTTCCCTCACACTTTAGTACAAGGTAGTCTTCGATAATATACTCTCCAAGCCTTCTTCACTTATCAGTTGAACATACACTCTAATATGTTAATTTTATGACAATTTCATGTGTCTAAGCTATAATTTGAAAATTTTGGTTCATTCAATACTGTCTTTTCTTTAGCTTCATTAAACGTGAGATCCATAATTCTTAACTTTAGGTTCTCTACATTAAAAAAAAAAAAAAAAAAAAAAACTCTTTGCCACTTGTTATGAAACATTAAGTTAAAATGCAATTAAATGTCATAGTAATTAAACAAATAGAGGCATTTCTATCAAAGATGTGACACACACTGAATTGGACCATTGACTAGCATATGTTAGCTGCAAATACTGTCTTCACCCTTCATCCAAAACTTTGAATTAATCATTATAATATAGGAGTGCTGTATAAAAGAGCAGATTGCCCTGAAAATCAAGACCTCCCTTGTTTTATAATAATTTGTTTTGCTTTTTCATTTAGGACTGACATTTTGCTGGTATATTCTGGCACAGTCTGCTTGGTTGGTACCACTGTAGAGCTAATTGCTGTGTATCACCCTTGAATACATGCCTGAATACATTATCTCCTTTATGGGGTGGGAATTCCTTATCTTAGTATCTAGTACCGTGATTTGTGCAAAGCAATCCCACATACAATGGTACTGTATGTAATATTTTCCAAATGCTTTCTGGGACATGATCTCCTCTTAAGCCAATGACATTGCAGAGGCCTGGACATGCTGGATGTTTGTGGGTCTCAGGAAGAACATACGTCTTTGCAATCACAAAATGGAGAAAAAGAAAAAATGGAGAGAGATGACTTGCTTATGTTCATGAATTAATAAGAGGTAAAACTGGGGCCTAAGTCCAAATTGTCAAGTCCTTTTATATCAGAGGGCTTCAATAACAATTGGTTGATGTATGTATGAATATATAGGTGATTCTTACGGCCTGTCTCTACTCTGGTTCATTAACAACTTTTTCTGATATTTGTAACTATGGCAGAACCACACCTCCCATAATGTTCAGTATTTTCAGAATCCATCCAGGGACAAGGAAAACTGGTCTAGGACCTGATTCCAGAGCCTTCTTACTCACACTAGAAAGGAAAAGAAGGACTTATGATGGTAAAAGAGAAAGTATTTGTAGAGGAGTAAAGGAAAATCACAGTTTGGTATCAGTACATACACATATGTAAATTACTAATAGGACCCAACTACTTGGAACTAGAGAAAAAGAGTTGGGACTACAGCAATTTGTATTGAAAGTTGTGAATTTACCATTAAACAAAGCAAATTCAGTGGGTAGGAAACCTAACACTTTTTTTGGCAGATGATGGTGAAAGTCAAAGTGAAAGTCACTCAGTTGTCTTTTTGACCCCATGAGCTACACAGTTCTTGGAATTCTCCAGGCCAGAATACTGGAGTGGGTAGCCTTTCCCTTCTCCAGGGGATCTTGCCAACCCAGGTCTCCTGCACTGCAGGTAGATTCTTTACCAGCTGAGCCACAAGGAAGCCCAAGATGGTGGTGGGGTGCCATTAAATCTTACTACTGTAAGAGACTCTAAGATTGTGTAACATTGGTCATCCATAGAAATTTTCTGTCATTCTAGTTCTTTATCTATGAAAGTGTTTAATCTCCTTTTTGGTTTTTGTGGAGTTTTTGAGTAGAGAAAAATGAGCTCTAATCTTGTCGGGTCACTATGAAGTGATTTAAGGGTTCCAGAACTGTTTATTTTTATGTGTATGTTAAGGAGGGCCCATGAGAACTGATGTCAAAATTTGTAAGTCTTGATAGGAGACAAAAGTTCTCAGATTTTCTCAAATTTCTCCTCTTGAATATTTGTACCTAAGTAAACAGAGATACTCTCTGATAAGTTAATTTCTCCTAAAACCTGGATGTATTCCAAGATAGATTTTTTTTTAGCCAATATTCTATCCAAAGAGTGTTTATTCTGTTTTTTTTCCCCAGTGAAGTAAATATTTATGTCTTCTAATCAAATATGTCTTGATATATTTTGTTTGTAGTAGTATGTAAGTGAAAGATAAGGATATTATCTAAGGCTGCACAGGTTGGTCTTGATAATTTGGTGACATTAGGTGCAAATACTCATTTACTAACATTTCCTCCTCTTCAGTTAGAGACTTGAGAGAAAGAATAAGTTTTTATATTTAACTAGTATCAGTAAAGACAGAGTAATCAGAAATCCTAAAATGAGAACACTGAAGCATTAGAAAATGAAATTCTGTAGTTAGGGAAGCTGAAAAATATTTATCAGACCCTATTTTAGAAGTTTAAAAGACAGTGTTTAGCTACTACAGACCAAGTAACTAAACCCTGTCTTTTATAAATCTGAATAAATCTGACTGAATCTTTAAAGTGACTAAGAACACATCCTTTTTAGGAAGGACTGAAATCCAGTGTAGCATCAGATAATGTTAATGACTTGAGAAATCCTGAGTTTGTTTTTCTCTTGGTAGAGAATACATTTCTCATACATCTGACTTAAAGGGAAGCTCCATTTCATCCTGGAGGAGAGTTTATTTTGTTTTGTTGAACGTAGTCTCTAGTAGGAGTTTCTCTTTACTGATGCGGACTAGAACTCATCATATAAGAATAGTTGGTTTACATAACTTTGATGGCTTTCTGTGTCTTGTCTTCTCTCTTTTCTGGTTGGAGACTAGTTGTAAAGATTCTCAGATCTTGTTCATTAAGTTGGCAGCAGGGCGCAGGAGGAAGTATGAGGGGAGGGATGTATGACATGAATGTGTTCCAATTTATATTTTGATGATAACCATTGATGGGTGTCCATCTTTTGGCTATACTATAGAAATAAATTGTTAACTAATTAAATGAAATGTAATATATATATTATATATATAATACATCTATAGTGTATATATATATAAAATATAATATATATCCTTGCTAGTACTTTAATATATATTATATATATAAAATATATATATAGTACTTTAATATATATCCTTGCTAGTACTTTAATAGTTTATATCAGATCATGAATTCTCTTAGAAGCTTTGTGCTCTGTTACTTTATGTCTCATTTTTAGCTGAAGGTTAAAGGAATGTAGTATTTTAATCCCACTCTGCCAATATCTTTATCTAGAGGCATGTTGCTACATTTGTCTTTTAGGAAATTTTTTTGTCCCCAAGAAAGGAAGGATTACAGTTTTTCCTCCCAGATTGAGTTGATGTAGTGTATTCTTGGTTATCAAAATACTCATAGTTTTGGGACTTTGAAATGGCAAATATTGATGACATGTGAAAAGTATGATACATAACAGTATGATCTCAATTACGTAAAAACAGGTGCTTAGTTGTATAAATACACAAACAAACGAGACCTAGAAGGACACATCAAATGATAAACTAATTGTGATTATGGATAACTTGGATTTTTGTTTCTGCTCCTTGTGATTTTTGGTTTTCTATTATGCACACATTAATGTTAAAAAAAAAAAATCTCATTTTAAAAACCTTAACCAAAAAAAAAAAGTTCTCAGCACTGTTTTTCATCACGAAAGACTGGCGAATCACCATTGGCTCATTTTGTAGGAAAGCGAGACCTCCATGAAATAGCAGGCATATACTTACTTTGGAAATATGCAGCATCTTGAAAAAGCTGGCTTAGAATGTTAGGAAACTTGACAATCAAAACCAAAATGACCTAATGAGATAACACTTGATCTTTGCCATAAAGTATATCAACTGCATAGATACTTCACAGATGGATTTTGTTTCTTCGGTTTTCAAGACCTGTAATTTCGTGATGTAAGTCTTATGAGAAAACACCTGTCTTAACATGTTCAAACATTTCTAACATGACTTAGATGTGATTTGGCTTGAAATAGGATATGTGGTATATAACCAATCCATAACTGAAAGAGATCTAATCAGAGATATTGATTCAAACATATCAGAATGACAACATAGTCATTGGTCTCATTGACTTTGAAATAATTTTCTCTGGGCCATGTATATTTTCTTAACCTTAAATTTATGGCCTTTTGCTGAGTAAGTGAAATTCAGACAGAAAATAAATCATCAGTGTTTGCCCTGACAACAATAGTAAGTGAAACAAGGACCACCAACTGGGTAAGACTTCTTGCCTATATCTCTGGGTTATGTATTATTGTAGATTGAAAACATCAAACGTTTGTGCTCTGTCTGGCTCAACTAAAGCGAGTGTGGCACTGTGCTGTTTGTCACCCAACAATCTGTGACTAACTTTTGGAAGGGTCCTATCTACTTTTCTCAGTATACAATTTGCCAAATCAATATTAGAACCACATTTACTTGATCTTTCATGGATTTGAGCATTCAAATACTCAGAACTGGGGGAGTCAGAAAAATGTTTTGTAGGACAAGTGGTCCTGGGCAGGGTATATGGGAATAAGAAAGTGCTTGGGTGGGAATTTAGTTGCAATTTGTCCTCAGTTCTTCTAAGTCCTTAGCCTTAGGCCATATTGGCAAGATACAATAGAATATCATAGCTGGAATCATCCACCGTGTTGATTTTCTTGACACAAGGTCAGCAGAGTATTGGCTTTTGTGCTTTAGTAATCAACTTTCAGATTGTCAATGATTTCCAAGGTCTACAGCACCGTGACTTTGTGTGCTTCTCTTTTCAATGTTGAGTCATCCTACATCAGGAAATTTTTCCTGAAAAAAAAAGAAAAATAAATGTCAAGAGTGCTAAAAAAGATGTTTTCCTTATATCTGACTGAATTCCTCGCAACTCATACTCAACTCCTTTCATCTAAGTTTGATAAAGTGGATGATCAATAGATCAATGTTTTCTTCAAAATAATTGTTTCTTTTCCAAACAGTGATCATGAAACTATCCATAATAACCCATAGATTTCTGTTTCTTTTGTTTTGAAAAATGTGCCTGTTTTTGTTCCCTTCAGGAACTTTATTTATTCATCATTCCAAACCCTTTCTATCACTACCTATTTCTTAAATATTGAACATTGAACCCATTTGTATAATTTTTAATGTCAGTTAATTTTTACTGCTTGAGATGCAACTTAGCTACCTATAATTTTTCCTAGGGAGAAAATGTTAATGTAATATGTAATGTAATGAGAGTCTTAAAAAAAATGATTAAAAATCACTTCATTTCTAATGCATCCTCAGTCTGTCCTCCTTCCAAGCATAGGAAGCTGAAAATATGAAACCAGGTTTATCTTTGTCCCTGCTAAAAGAGCTGTCATTTTATCTTAGGACATTTGTCCTTTTCTATAAGTATGGAACTTTGGGGAATAATTCTCTTGTTTTTAGCAGTCACAAAGGGTAATACATAAAACAGGCAGAAAAAGTTCACTCTAGAATGACATTTGTTTGAGCATAATAATAGAATTAACCATCTAGTCACCAAATATATACTTTATGCTCACTGGAATATTAAAAGAAAAAAGCTATCTAAATACCACAACTGATTTGAATTCTGTTTCTCTTTGGGGAGATAAGTTGTATTTTAGGGAAATATTTATTTATTTTTTCTATTATTTTCTACAGTCTTTTGAAAGTATTGTTATTGTAAATATATCTTCATGTAGAAAATCTGAAAAAATACAGAAATGAATAAAAATGAAAATCAGTTAAAATTCCACAACTAGAGATTGTTGTGTATCCTTTCAGATTTGTTTGTTTCTTGGCCATGTAGCATGTGGGATTAGTTCCCCAACCAGGGAGTGAACCTGTGCCTTCTGCATGGGAAGCATGGAGTCTTAACCACTGAACTGCCAGGAAGTCCCTCAGTTGAGTCCCTCAAGCATGTTACTTGTTTTTTAATCATCTATTGGATTTTCATTGTGAACTGGTATGAGCCAGGTACTACCATCAGAATATCTACTCTACTTAATGGAAGTGTTTTTAACTTAATAGATTTTGGAAGGTAGCTGGAAACACAGATGATTAAAATGTAAACCAAAGTGCATTTAGTATCAATAATTACGATATCAATGTGAAACAACAAATAAACAGAAAAGGTGTCATGATTGAAAATAACAGAGTTAGGGCAAGAGGTACTTAGCTGGAGTGGTTAAGTGGGGTGTTATAGGGTTGGTGACGGTTCAGATGAGGGCAAGAGGATGAGAAGACAGATGTAAGGTCAGCAGGAAGAACAGCATTCCAACCCATGACCTGGTTCTGTAAAGACAGTTGAATATTTTCCTTGGACTCTGTCAATTCTGTTATACCTAGTAATAGCTAACTGATTCTCTGGACCTGATCTTCTGAATGTGTCACTCCTAACTTGCTAGCCAGTTAGTACACATCTGACAGAGTTGATGATGGTTTATTCACTTGGTCACCTGACTCAGTGTTAGTCTCCTTCTGTGAAATATGCCTGTTGTCGCAGAGCTGAACTCCAACAGAATTCCAAAAATATTGTAGAGATAGTAGAAGATCAACTCATAAATGGAGAAGGCAATGGCAACCCACTCCAGTACTCTTGCCTGGAAAATCCCAGGGATGGAGGAGCCTGGTAGGCTGCCGTCCATGAGGTCGCTAAGAGTCGGACACAACTGAGCGACTTCACTTTCACTTTCTGCTTTCATGCATTGGAGAAAGAAATGGCAACCCACTCCAGTGTTCTTGCTTGGAGAATCCCAGGGATGGCAGAGCCTGGTGGGCTGCTGTCTACAGGGTCACACAGAGTCAGACACTACTGAAGCGACTTAGCAGCAGCAGCAAGTCATAAAGTTCAAAGTTGAGAGAAGAAATGCTCTGAAGTCATCCCAGCTCTTTAGTTCAGCTATGTGCTGTGAATTCTGACTATAGAAAATCAATTAAAGCTGCATTTAAAAAATAAACCTAGTCCATAGATTCAGTTGGTGTAATGTATCCATGGGAATATATTCTTATTCCTTAATTCATTGAGGAGGATATGATGACCAAGGTGTTGGGTTAGTCTAAAAGTTTGTTCTGATTTTTCTTAAGATGCTATGAAAAAAACCAAGTGAACTTTGGCTAACCCAATAAAATAGGCTTTCTCAAAAAACCAAAACTATAACTGTGAGAAGTAAGTTGAAGGAGAGAGAATAGTCCAACTTTTTACCTTGCCTTTTGCATTTGGAGAGACATGGTGTATCCAGGGGGGCTTCTCAGGTGGCACTAGTGGTAAAGAGCTTGCCTGCCAGTGCAGGAGACATAAGAGACAAGGGTTCGATCCCTGGGTTCGGAATATCCCCTGGAGGAGGGCATGACCACCGACTCCAGTATTCTTGCCTGGAGATTCCCATGGACAGAGGAGCCTGGTGGGCTACAGTCCAAAGGGTTGCAAAGAGTCAGACACAAGTGAAGCAACTTAGCACGCATGCATGGCATATCCAAGTATATCTATATTTCCTTTTAAAATAACAATCAGAAATAGACACTCTGTATTTCATCCTAGGGAAACACAAGTGATACCCTTTGTTTCATGAGGCCCCACCCATTATAACATAAGGCCTGCATTCCTTAAGGTCCTGGGAAGCTTTCCGAAGTGACATGACAATTAAGTCAGTTGAAAACCAGAATTCCAGCTGCTTCACAAGGGGACCGCTGTGTGAAGACATCCACACTCAATGTTTAAGCTTTGGCTTATGAGGTGGTTTATTCAACATAAAAATTTTCTGTGGGTCAGAGCAATTGCTGTTTTAATGCTTCAAATCAAACACACTCGGAGGTTTAGAGATGAAAAAATAAATATTTGCAAACAGTGGTTGAATTGGGCAGACTGTTCACTCTAGTTCTCTTTGAGGATTTTCAAATCTCCTATTTTATTACTATTTCTGAATTTACCAATAAAAACAGTCACTTTGGCCACCAAGAAGGGACTTGAGAAGGACTTATTATGCAGTTCCATGAATGTTCATAGCTGGAACTTACAACCTGAGAGGGTTCTTCAGAGGCCCTACATCTTAACACGCACGGTCCCTTACCTTTGCCTGTCGGCCATCAGAAAGGCTATTGTTTCTAAAGCCCTGTAGAAAAGCCACGTGGAATAACAGAGAAATTGCTTACAATTCTTAATAAAATTTATACTTAATATTATAAGGGCTTCCCAGATGGCTCTTTGGGTAAAGAACCTGCCTGCAATGCAGGAGACGCTGGAGATATGGGTTCGATTCCTGGGTTGGGAAGATCCCCTGGAGGAGGGCACAGCAATCCACTCCAGTATTCTTGCCTGGAGAATTCTATGGACAGAGGAGCCTGGCAGGCTACAGTCCACAGGTGGCAAAAAGTTGGTGAATAGAGATGGTGGTACAAAAACCAGAAAAACATCAGCCTATTTTTCAGAGTATTGTAAAGCCTAAAATTGTGACCCTGGAATTCTTTTTACTGCACTCTGATAAGGGTTTCCCAGGTGGCACTAGTAGTAAAGAACCCGCCTGCCAATGCAGGAGACATAAAAGATGCAGGTTCAATTCCTGGGTTGGGAAGATCCCTTGGAGTAGGAAATGGCAACCCACTCCAGTATTCTTGCCTGGAAAATCCCATGGACAGAGGAGCCTGGCTGGCTATAGTCCAGAGCGTTGCAAAGATATGACTAAAGCAACTTAGCACACTAATAAGGGTGAATCTGCCCCATCCAAAATGCTTATATTTCTGAATTAAAATTATCCTAAGTTTATGGCTTGTTTCCAGGTAATACACCAGGTCTAACATGCAGATGAAGGTTGCTCTTTCTTTTGGTTTTAGGGCTTTCTGTTCATATTATTCAGGATTATATTTTCTCAGTATCAAATACAGAATATGAAAAATTCTTGTGGATGAAGGCCTGTAAACTTTGTAGCCACTGATTTCCTTTTTATTTTTTATAGCTTTTTATTTTAT
Organism: Cervus elaphus; assembly: GCF_910594005.1. Classification (NCBI taxonomy): domain Eukaryota; kingdom Metazoa; phylum Chordata; class Mammalia; order Artiodactyla; family Cervidae; genus Cervus; species Cervus elaphus. The sequence continues at coordinate 24,140,850 of NC_057842.1, read as the reverse complement.
GTTGGAGTATAGCCGATTAACAATGTTGTACTAGTTTCAGATGGACAGCAAATGTATTCAGCCATATGTATACATGTACCCGTTCTCTCCCAAACTCCCCTCATCTAGGCTGCCACATAACATTGAGCAGAATTCCCTGTGCTATGCAGTAGGTCCTTGTTGATTATTCATTTTAAGTATAGCTGTGTGTACATGTCAACACCAAACTCCCTAACTATCCCTTCCCCCATCTTTTTGCCTGTCAACCATAAGTTTGTTCTCTAAGTCTGTGAATCTGCTTCTGTTTTATGTATCAATTCATTTGTATCATTTCTTTTTAGAATCCATATACAAAGGATGTCCTATGATATTTCTCCTCTCCTATCTGACTGATTTCACTCAGTATGGTACTCTCTAGGTCCATCCGTGTTGCTGCAAATGGCATTATTTCATTCTTTTTAGTGGCTGGATAATATTCCATTGTGTATATGTACCACATCTTCTCTATCCATTCCTCTGATGATGGATATTTAGGTTACTTCCGTGTTTTGGCTTTTGTAAATAGTGCTGCAATGGCCATTGGGGTGCATGAATCTTTTTGGATCATGTTTTTCTCCAAATATATGCCAAGAGGTGGGATTGCAGAATCATATGTTAGCTCTATTTTCAGCTTTTTAAGAAGCCTCCATACTGTTATCCATAGTGGTACCACTGATTTTCAGTCAGCCTAATGTGTCACACGCTAGTAGACTCTTTAGGCCACTCCAAAGGACCTGGTTCACGTATTAGCATTCTCCAAAGAAAAAGAAGCAATTATATTTATAGAAGAGTATGTCAACACTGTATATTGTCACCCTGCTTATTTAACTTATATGCAGAGTACATCATGAGAAATGCTGGGCTGGAAGAAGCACAAGCTGGAATCAAGATTGCCGGGAGAAATATCAATAACCTCAGATATGCAGATGACACCACCCTTATGGCAGAAAGTGAAGAGGAATTAAAAAGCCTCTTGATGAAAGTGAAAGAAGAGAGTGAAAAAGTTGGCTTAAAGCTCAACATTCAGAAAACTAAGATCATGGTATCTGGTCCCATCATTTCATGGGAAATAGATGGGGAAACAGTGGAAACAGTGGCTGACTTTATTTTTAGGGGGCTCCAAAATCACTGCAGCTGGTGATTGCAGCCATGAAATTAAAAGATGCTTACTCCTTGGAAGGAAAATTATGACCAACCTAGATAGCATATTAAAAAGCAGAGACATTACTTTGCCAATAAAGGTCCGTCTAATTTGGTTTTTCCAGTGGTCATGTATGTGAAGAAAGCTGAGTGCCAAAAAACTGATGCTTTTGAACTGTGGTGTTGGAGAAGACTCTTGAGAGTCCCTTGGACTGCAAGGAGATCCAACCAGTCCATCTTAAAGGAGATCAGTCCTGGATGTTCATTAGAAGGACTGATGCTGATGCTGAAACTTCAATACTTAGGCCACCTCATGCGAAGGGCTGACTCATTGGAAAAGACCCTGACGCTGGGAGGGGTTGAGGGCAGGAGGAGAAGGGGATGACAGAGGATGAGATGGCTGGATGGCATCACTGACTCGATGGACATGAGTTTGAGTAAATTCTGGGAGCTGGTGATGGACAGGGAGGCCTGGCGTGCTGCAATTCATGTGATCGCAAAGAGTCGGACACGACTGAGTGACTGAACTGAACTGATACATTTATATGTAATAGCTATATAAAATAATTATATATATACATACATATGAATATCTAGAAGATGAACATTTGTATAAAGATAACATATAGATGTGTTATGTGCATATATATGTACATAAGGTAATTTACTCTAAGGAACTGACTCACACAGTTATGGAGGCTGAGAAGACTCTCCCAGTTTGGCAGGCAAGGTTGAACGCTAGGACAGCCAATGGTTTAGCTCCAGTTCAAGTCCAAATCCAAAGGGAGGAGAAAACCAGTGTCCTCACTCAAATACAGGTGGAAAGAGAGAGAACTCTCCTTATTTAGCCTTCTGTTCTATTCAGCATGTTAATACATTGGTGATGCCCCCTCTAACATTGATCATGGATGGCAAACTGCTTTACTCTGTGTCTGAGGATTCTAATGCTAATCTTATCCAGAAACATACTCTCAGACACACCCAGAAGAGTGTTTAACTAAATATCATGGTCCAGTCACGTTAACACACAAAATGAATCATCATACTCAGGACTTTTAAACAGTTTCAACAGACTCAGGCTTCACTTAGGCACCAGTGTTATACATTTATCTTTTAAACTGGTAAAGCTGGGTTGGGGAAATTAGCTTAGGTCTGAGGCCAAAACCAGGATTCTTATAATTAACCCTAAGTTTAAATCTTCCACACATGAGGGGACAGACTAAAGAGCATACTCACTTGGCCAGCAGCAGAGAGACTTGTCATCTGACTTTTGCCAACCAAGCCGCAAGCAGGCTTCCATGCAGAAATACATTTATGAACATGCAGGCTCTCCCCTGGGCTCCAAATCCCAGCTTGAGGGATTGTATAAAATATTCATTGGGGGATTTAGGAGGCTCTGTTGGTCCATTTTTATATATATTCAAAATTATTTTGAATTTTATGTTTAAAAAGAACTCCATTGAGTTACAACTTACGTACAATAACCCGCATCCATTTTAAGTGTGTAGTCCAATGAGCCTTGACAAAGTTAACCAAGTAACCCCAAAAGATACAGATAGCTCACCTCCAAAACTCTCTTGTGAGCCTTGATCATCAACGTCTTTCCACCCCCACCTCTGCGCTCTGGACTTCCAGTGATCTACTTTATTCCAGTGGATCCAAATCCTTGGCAACATTAGGCACTGCAAGTCTTTTATCTCTTTATGTTTTAACTTGTATTTTCCTGATGAGTAATAACATGTATCTTTTCATGTGCTAATGACTTCAGTTTATCAAATATTTCTTTTATAGTTCATGCTTTCTTTGTTCTATCTATGAAGTCCCAGTCTGAACTTCCTTTCCTGCCACCTTGAACTTGTAAGGTTGTAGTTTTCCGCTTTTGAGAAAAAGGCTACATAATTCTTAACCTGCCACAATATCAGTTCCTCAGGAGTAAACTCATTTCCTGGTTCTGTCTGCTTTGGGATGATTTTCTTTGCCTTTAAATAGCTGTTTAAAAATTTTGTCCAGCTCTCGTAAGCATAAACAATGTGGCACTATGAGTGGATTGGAACAAAGATAAATAAGCTAGCCATCAGAGAATTATTATTTTTCTTTATTAATTTTTGGGCAAAAGAAGACACAGGAATGATTCTTTATTGTAACAATTAGGAGCAGATGCTTTAGAGAAAAAAAACTAGACATTTTCTTCTTTCAGTTAATATCTTGCTTATTGGGCCAATATTCAAGGGAGGGAGGGTAGATTTGTCATTTAATTAATAGTTTTAGGGGTTCTGGGAAGTGTGTTTTTTCCCTTTCCCCTTTATCATAATGCTCTCCCTACACAAACATGTGTGCATACACACATGCATACTATACTCTGTCCTGGTCCTGTTGTAATAGCACAACAGGTTGTTTTAAGGGGTATTTCATAATTCACACAACTCAAGAAAAGTGATAGTACATAAAAATATCTGTATAATGAGAATAGATTTTTTTGGCTTAGTTTGTTTTGGTGATTGAGTAAAAATGGTATTTTTCTCCCCAGGGGAGAAGCTTTTAAAAAACGGAAAGAAAAACTGTGAGTACCATCTTACAGTTGTGGGTACCAGCTCCCCCAATCTATTTAAAAGACCATCTCCCACTCCTACCAGTGTTTTCCTTACACCATCCTTCTGGTTCTCAGTCATCAGAGTCAAGGGTCTGTAGATAAGCTCTGAAAGGAATTTACACCATATATATGTAGTATGGGGGTTGCCTTGAGAAATTGAATGAGTGATTTTCTTTTCTTCAGTAAGAGATTTAGCAGATGCCTTGGGGACAGGAAAAGCAGGTCTATCTAGTGCTGGCGAGATTCACAGATTCGGTGTTCCTTCACTAGATAGAAAGCAGGGGCACTCGACTTCATTGATACTGTCCCAGGAATAAGGAATATCTTTTTTCCCCTTTTTAATTGGAATATAATTGCTTTACAATGTACTGTCAATTTCTGCTGTACATCATGAATCAGCTATATGTATACATATATCCCCTCCCTCTTTGGCATGCCTCCCACCTACACCCCACCCCACCCCATTCCACCCATCCAGGTCATCACAGAGGAATATCTTTAAACTAACTTTACAGGTCATTCTTTGAATAACTGAAACCTCTCAGAGTCTTAATGACCCGGGAGAGTGTGCAGAGGGGCAGAGCAGGGTGGAGCCAGGGTGGAGCTTGAAGAGCACCAGAGTTTATGTTCTGGGTACAAGAGTCACTCTCGTGGGACTAAGATGAAGTCCTCACTCTGGACTACTGTCCTTCAACAGGAAAGACCCTCAGCCTTACTCTCAGCTCTGTGATCTTGGTTGTAAAAAGTGCTTCTTCCACATTTCAATAGCATCTTTTGTGTCTGACTTTTCTGGCTGCTTACAACACACAGTTGATGTCCTATAAAAGGCACACGGATGGTAGTTTACTTCAACCTGGTGTTCATGACATTCAGTTCAGTTCAGTCACTCAGTCGTGGCCAACTCTTTGTGACCCCAGGGACTGCAGCACGCCAGGCTTCCCTGTCCATCACCAGCTCCTGCAGCTTGCTGGAACTCATGTTGATCGACTTAGTGTTCATGCCATTATCTGCCCCCGTTTTGAATAAATGGTGATGTGATAAGACATGAGTGTTTTAATAAAGTTTAAACGAAACAACAAAACAGGACTTTTGTAGGGCACTTCCCTTTCTTCTATGTTAAAAGAAACATCATAATGGCTAATATGTAATTTGGCATTTAAAGACACATATATTGTATGGACACTTCTAAATCTTGTCAAACAGAGAGCAAATAACTATTTTATTGACATGCATTTACAAAAAGGCTCAGACCTTAAGTCCTTTCCATATTTGCAGAGCAGAGAATTGTTTTTCAAAATGCTAGTAGTGTCAATAAAATATTCAACGTGTTTGATCACTTATGCTACTTAATGCTCTAAAAGCAATTATTGAGAACTTATAGACAAATATTAGTTAACTAAACTCTTAGGATAACTCTAAGAGGTAACTGTTTCTTTTCCAGAAGCAAGGTTTATCTAACATTTCTTTGTGAATTAGATTGCTTTTTATAGCCTAGTTTCATGATCATTTTCTTTTTCTAGCATAAAAATCCTCTGTATGTTGTATGTGTGTATATTTTTAAAATACTTCATCATAGATCTACATCGTCATAAATTCCAGTTGGACTGGCTATTGCATATGTGAAACAAGTATAAAATAAATAAAATTTTTGCTTTTTTCAAATTCCAAAAACTCATACTGCCATATATACAGAGCTATCAGTATAGCTGCAAATAAACTTTAACTACTTTGAAAAATCACTGTTGTCCATAAGCAGCTTGACAGAATGAAGCAAATATATATAAACTTTGTCTAAGTTCAGGAAAAATATTTGGTGAATATTTGGTGTATTTGGCTTAAGGAGGACCCAAACCATCACATACTCTATGAATGTCTTCACTGGGGCATAAACATTTGATGTCATGTCAATTATGGGATCATGTCTTTTGAAAGCTTCTGTTATATCTGAGCTTTCTTTATATTTTTTTTCTTTATATTTTTAAATTAATTTTTATTGGAGTATAGTTGCTTTATAATGTTGTGTTAGTTTCTATTGTACAGCAAAATACATCCCCTCTCTTTTGACTCCCTTCCCATCCAGGCTACCACAGCCTCATTAAGTAGTTCCCTGTGCTATACAATATGTTCTCCTTAGTGATCTATGGCCTCTCTGAGCTTTCTAAAGAGAATTTCTGGCATCACTTCATGTCTTGACATATCCACTTGTCAGATTTGGTAGCTATTTTCAAGCAGAGGTCCTATCCTTGAACACATCTGCCACACAATTTGTTCATTTACAGACATTTATTGAACGCCTGTTATATTCTGGACATATTCCTCAATGAGCTCACAACTATGTAAAGAAAATCTTGCAGTATGAGATAACAAAACTACAAGATCAGCAAAGTCACATTTTATGGGGTTAGAATATAGTCAACGCTTAAATAAAAATGTTTAATATAATGAAAATTATCCTTGAAAATACCATAGAAGCTATCAGCTTGGAGGATTACATACTATTGATATTTCTCAATGACTCTAAGCCAGTCTGGTTTTCTTCAAGCATTTAGGAAATTTTTTTTTTTCTTTCAGTTGGGTATCAGATGACATAGTTGACTTGCATCAGCCACCAGCTTTTATGAAATATGCCTGCTTTAGAAGTTGCTTAACCAATGAGAAAGGCTCACTCTATGAGGGACACACAGGAGCAGACCAACCAAAGGACAGCAGACTGAGGTCTTGCTGCTGTGGGAGTTATACTTGTCGGCAAAATGGCTGGTGGTTCACTTACTTGCATTATCTCAACTTTCTCCTTTGATTACATGCGTACAGTTGAATGTGGGTATGTTAGATCCATGTATGATGCAGCCTCCAGTGAAAACTGAGTGGTTCAGTCTAGGAAGCTTCTAAATCAGAGGGAATGTTTGACTTGCATTTGAAAAGACCAGTAGAATTTCATAGATTGTAAATGTGGAAATTCCAGGCAGCAAATAGCATGAGCAAAATCAGGGAAGAGTGAGACTTTCTGGTACATTAAGGAAACTAGAATTAGTTTTTTTTTTTTTAATATTTTTTCCAGTTTTATTGAGGTATAATTGACAAGTAAAACAGTATATACTTAAAATACACATGTGATGATTTGATATACAGATACATTGTGGAATGATTGCCATAATTAAGTTAATTAACATATCCATCACCTCACAACTACCATGTGTATGTGTACGTGTATGTGTATGTGTTGAGAATATGTTGCTGTTCTCTTAGCAAATTTCAAGTACACAGTACAGGGTTACTAACTACAGTCACTATGCTATATTAAATCCCCAGAACATATTCATCTTATAATTGAAAGCATGAACTAGAAGTAGTTCTTGATGGCAAGAGGGTGTAGGTATAAAAAAGCCAGATTCTGAGTAAGTTTCTTCTTTGGTTAAAAGAAGAAATCCTTTTAACAGCAGAATGAATGACGACTGCTGGGAAGACAAGAGCAAAAGAAGGGACAACCAACCAAGGGGACGTTAGGCAGTGACAGCTGAGAGAAATAACTGGCCTCCAGAGATTTTTCCAGAATATTTCCTAGTCCTTGAACCCAGCCCAGTGTTCTTTCCAATTCACCACACTCTTTCATTGCTTTTCCCTTTATGTCAGCCCCAGTTATTCCTAACGAAGTATTTGTGTGTGTGTGTGTATAAATATGTTCTGTATACAGAGAATGTATTAGAACATACTCTTTTTGGTCCTTTAAGGTTGCAGTGGGAATTACTCTTTTCTGTCTGTCACCTCTTCAAAGCCTGTTAGGATCAGTTGATCATTTCTTTTAGATCACTAGTATCTCCCTCATTGTGCAAAAGCATACTCTAAACTTTATTTAGTTTATTTATTTTAAAGTTTATTTATTTTTCAAATGAATATTTTTTATTATTATGTTAACTTTTTATAATTATTTATTATTTAAAAATGGCTTATTCAAGGAGAGTTCATTAGCTGTCACTTGGGCTATTAGTGTGACTCTCTCCATAAACACATTTTGTTATGAACAAAAAGTGGAGTTTTAGTTTGGGCACATTATAACCCCAAATCCCACTCCCCCCCCCCCCCCCCCGGTTTTTGTATTTTACCTGAAATTTAAATTTCTTTTAAAACATTTTAATTGGAAGATAATTGCTTTACAATGTTGTGTAGGTTTCTGCCATACAATCTGAATCAGTCATAAACATACATATGTCCCCTCTCTCTTGAACATCCCTCTTATGCCTACCCCTCCCGCCCATCTAAGTTGTCACAGAGCACTGAGTTGAGCTCCCGGTGTTACACAGCTATCTTCCTACTAGTTATCTATTTTACATATTGTAATGTATATATTTCAATGCTACTCTCTCAGTTCATCCCATCCTCCCCTTCTTCCACTGTGTCTCCAAGTCTGTCCTCTGTGTCCGCATCTCTATTCCTGCCCTGCAAATAGATTCATCAATACCATTTTTTCTAGGTTCAATATATGCATAAATATATAATATTTGTTTTTATGACTTTGTTTTATGACTCTGTATTTTCTTAATGTGTGCTTAGTCAGTTAATCAAGTCCAACTCTGCAACCCTTCGGACTGTAACCCACCAGGCTCCTCTGTCCGTGGGATTTTCCAGCCAAGAATACTGGAGTGGGTTACCATTTCCTTCTCCAGGGGATCTTCCTGACACAGGGATCAAACCCTCATCTCCTGTGTCTCCTGCATTGCAGGCGGGTTCTTCATCCACTGAGCCATTGGCAAAGCCCTCACTCTGTGTGAACAGACTCTAAGTTTGTCCACCTCACTAGAACTGAGTCAAGTGTTTGCACAGCAAAAGAAACTATAAACAAGATGAAATGACAACCCTCAGTATGGGAGAAAGTAATTGCAAATGGAGCCAACTGACAAAGGATTAACTTGCAAAATATACAAGCAACTCATAAGTTCAATATGAACTCCTGAGTTCAAAAACAAACCAATCAAAAAATGGGCAGAAGACCTAAATAGATATTTTTCCAAAGATGCATAGATAGCCAATAAATGCATGAAAAAAATGCTCAAATCGCTCCTTATTAGAGAAATGCAAATCAAAACTACAATGAAGTATCACCTCACACTAGGTCAAAATGGCCATCATCAAAAAATCTACAAACATTAAATATTGAAGAGAGTGGAGAAAAGGGAACCCTCTTGCATTGTTGATAGGAATGTAAATTGATATAGCTACTATGGAAAACAGTACGGAGATTCCTTAAAAAACTAGGAATATAACTACCATATGACCCAGCGATCCTACTACTGGGCACATACCTTGGGAAAATCATAATTCAAAAAGATACCTGCACCCAAATGATTATTGTAGCACTATTTATAATTGCCAGGTGATGGAAGCAACTTAGATGCCCATCAACAATGAATGGATAGAGAGGCTGTGGTACATATATATATATATATATATATATATATATATATATATATATATATATATATAATGTAATATTCATTTCAGTTCAGTTCAGTCACTCAGTCGTGCCCAACTCTTTGTGACCCTGCGAATCAGAGCACACCAGGCCTCCCTATCCATCACCAACTCCCGGAGTTTACCCAAACTCATGCCCATTGAGTCGGTGATGCCATCCAGCCATCTCATCCTCTGTCGTCCCTTTCTCCTCCTGCCCCCAATCCCTCCCAGCATCAGGGTCTTTTCCAATGAGTCAACTTTTCACATGAGGTGGCCAAAGTATTGGAGTTTCAGCTTCAGCATCAGTCCTTCCAATGAACACCCAGGACTGATCTTTAGGATGGACTGGTTGGATCTCCTTACAGCCCAAGGGACTCTCAAGAGTCTTTTCCAACACCACAGTTCAAAAGCATCAATTCTTCGGTTCTCAGCTTTCTTTATAGTCCAACTGTCACATCCATACACGACCACTGGAAAAACCATAGCCTTGAGTAGACAAACCTTTGTTGGCAAAGTAATGTCTCTGCTTTTTAATATGCTGTTTAGGTTTGTCATAACTTCCCTTCCAAGGAGGAAGTGTCTTTTAATTTCATGGCTGCAATCACCATGTGCAGTGATTTTGAAGCCCCCCAAAAATAAAGTCTGACACTGTTTCCACTGTCTCCCCATCTATCTACCATGAAGTGATGGGACCGGATGCCATGATCTTAGTTTTCTGAATGTTGAGCTTTAAGCCAACTTTTTCACTCTCTTCTTTCACTTTCATCAAGACACTTTTTAGTTCTTCTTCACTTTCTGCCATAAGGGTGGTGTCATCTGCATATCTGAGGTTATTGATATTTCTCCTGGCAATCTTGATTCCAGCTTGTGCTTCATCCAGCCCAGCATTTCTCATGATGTACTCTGCATATAAGTTAAATAAGCAGGGTGACAATATATAGCCTTGACGTACTCCTTTTCCTATTTGGAACCAGTCTGTTCTTCCATGTCCAGTTCTAACTGTTGCTTCCTGACCTGCATACAGGTTTCTCAAGAGGCAGGTCAGGTGGTCTGGTATTCCCATCTCCTTCAGAATTTTCCACAGGTTATTGTGATTCACACAGTCAAAGGCTTTGGCATAGTCAATAAAGCAGAAATAGATGTTTTTCTGGAACTCTCTTGCTTTTTCGATGATCCAATGGATGTTGGCAATTTATTCAGCTATAAAAATCCCAATTTTTAAATGATATATACAAGTTTTCAGTTTTGCTACCTTTGCCAACTCTGGGTGTTATTATGCCAATCTAGTAGGAAAAAGGTGACTTCTTAGTCTAATTTGCTTTCTCCTACTATGATAATTTTATTATATTATATAATATAATTTTATTATATTTCCATGTTGATCACCTTTGGCTTTCTACTTTCATAACATATTCACCTTTTTAGCTATTTTTATTGAGTATTTATCTTTTTTTCCCCAATGAGTCTTAACAACTCCTTATACAAAATAAATGAACATGATCTTTAATCTTTGTTTCAATTATTTTGTTCAATATTATCATTTGTGTTTAAGTTTTTACATGGTTTAAAGATATATGGGAATGTGGGTTTTATGTAATTAATTTATGATTTATTATTTTTCCTTTTTTACTTCTGTCTTCCATGGTATACCTTTCCCCAGCTGAAGATTATACAGTTCTTAAAAATGGTGGCTATTCCTTTTCTTGTTTTGCATTTCACACTGATGCTTTAATCCACCTGGTAATGTTTACAGCCTATAGCATGAGTTAGAAATGTAACCTTTCCTTCTCACTGGTTATGACGGACAGAGATGCGGTGTGAGCATCTACCTTGAAAAGGAAACTTGTTCCTGTGTCATGAGGGGTGTGGTTACCTGCCAGCCTTCAGCTCTTAGGTCCTCCAGTGTCTACCTCAGCTTTCAAATAAAGGTCACACTCTTCTTGGGCTGGCTTCTGGCCAGTGACCAGGCCAGGAAGCTGTAGAAGACCTGTTTTTTTCCACTCAATAAAGGACTCCTCCAATGAGTAGTCCAGCTCCATCATTCCCCTTTGGAATGTCATGAGGTTAGGTCTGCTACATGCCCAGCCCAATCTTCTTCCTCCCTTTTTCCTGTCCAAGTGTTAGTCCTCTAGAAACTTTTGTGTTTCTAAAATCCATCTCAACACCTGTTTCCCTGAGAACCCAACCAATATCTGGTTTACCAGTTGACTATTTCCACATCCTTAGAATAACTCATAGAAAGTCAGGAATCAGGTCTCCTCTTTGGCTTTTTATTCCATAGCAGTGGTCTGTTAATGTGTTGTTCAGATAGTATTACAGTATAAATTACTAATTAATTAATTAGGAAATTAGTATAATATGTAAGTATATATATATATAGGCTCTATATATATATAGGCTTCCAGGTGGTGTTAGTGGCAAAGAACCCACCTGCCAATGCAGGAGATGTCGGAGATGTGGGTTCAATCCCTGGGTAGGGAAGATCCCCTGAAGGAAGGCATAGCAACCCACTCCAGTATTCTTGCCTAGAGAATTCCATGGACAGAAAAGTCTGGCAGGCTACAGTCCATAGAGTCGCAAAGAGTTGGACATAACTGAAGTGACTTAGCAAGCATGGAAGCACGCATATATATACCATATATGTATGTGTGTATGTGTATATTTACAGAGAAAGAGAAATTCAGTTTTCAGCAAGTTCTTTATTAATATCTTCCTATGTTTCCCATTTTCCTTCCAAATAAAATTTAGACTCAATGAAATTCAAAAAGTCTTTTTGCACTTTTGCTTTTCGTATCCAGGAAAACATTTGTTTCCTTTATTCACACCCATCTTCTATTTCATCTCAGTAAAATGTTGTATTCTATTAATACCTATACCTTTCATAGTCATCACTGAATTTATTCCTGGGGCTTTTATAGTTGTTTCTGGCATGAAAATTTTTGTGGTTTATTACTAGCATTAGAAGGGATTCCCAGGTGGCTCAGTGGGTAAAGAATCCACCCGCCATTGCAGAAGACACAGGTTAATCCCTGGGGTGGGATGATCCCCTGGAGGTGGGCATGGCAACCCACTCCAATATTCTTGCTTGGAGAATCCCATGGACAGAGGAGGCTGATGGGCTACAGTCCATAGGGTTGCAAAGTCAGACATGGCTGAAGTAACTGAGTATGCACACATGCACAAGCATTAGAAAACCTATTGATTATGAAATGTTGAGATTTTTAGTCATCTACATTGTAGAACTTCCCAAGGAATCCTAATAGTCTTTGCTTGATTATCATAGGCTTTCCATGTAGAAAAGCCTGTACATATTACCAGTTAAGAGAATGAGAGGAAAGCACTGGACTTTTTGCAGCTTGTCAGGAGCAGTCATATCTTTTCCATTGTGGTTTAAAACAGGATGTTGAATATCGTTCCCTGTGTTCTACAGGAGGACCTTATTGTTTGTCCATTTTATACATAATTGTTTGCATCTACTACCCCAAACTCCCAATCTATTCTTCCCCTACCCATTCTCCCCCTTGGAAACCACCAACCTGTTCTATATGTCTGTGAGTTTGTTTTCTAGATAATTTCTTTATTTGTACCATATTTTAGTTTGCACATATAAGTGATATCACATGTATTGGTCTTTCTCTTTCTCAGTTACATCACTTAGTATGATAACTTCTCGGTGCATCCATGTTGCTGAAAATGGCACTATTTATTTCTTTTTACAGATGAGTAATATTCCATTATATATATGTGCCACATCTTCCTTAAAATTTTATGGATATCCTTATATCTGTAATTGCATTATCTTTTGTATTTGTAATAAGGAATATTTATAATTTTTATATCTCTGCATTTGTTTTTGCTAATTAAGTATTTTTATTTATTGATTATTCCACTTCTGCGTTTTTTTTTTCCAATTTATTTGACTGTGTTGGATCTTAGTTGCAGCATTTGGGGTCTTCATTGCATCATGTAGGAATTTTGTTGCAGCTCACAGCTTCTCTAGTTGTGGAATGAGAGCTCAGTAGTTGTGGCACACAGCATCTGTGGCATCCGGGAGATAGTGGAGGACAGGGGAGGCTGGCACATGCAGTCCATGGGGTTGCGAAGAGTCGGACACGACTTAGCAACTGAACAACAAGAAGAATCTGGGATTTTAGTCTCCTGATCAGAGATTGAACCTGTGTCCTCTACATTGCAAGGCCAATTCTTAACCACTGGACCACCAGGGAAGTTCCCAGTTTTGCATTTTTAAAATTCAGCTCCCAGCATCTCAGTTTCCTCATCTTTGAGATAATTAGTATCTATTTTGTTGGGTAGTAGAGAAGATTGAGTGAAATCCTACACACAAGAAAACTGGAAGAATAAATGTTAGCTGCTACATTTCTCCTGCATATCCTGGGTTTATTTTCTTGTTCCAGTCCTAATTTATTGAGTTGGATATTTAGTTCATTTATTTTTATTTCTCCCTGTTTAACCATGAAAATAATGTGAATTAATATTTCTTTTTGGAGAGTAAGTTTGGCTGCATCTTAACATTTTTATATGAAACATTTTTATTATTGTTATTTTCTAAATATTCTCTGATTATAGGTTTTAGCTCTTTCTGTTTTAGGAAATGGCTTCATCCAACCATAAAATCCACGGACCAAACCAGCAAAGAGCTGGCTTTCCTTGAGGCATAGCTGGGCTGGCCTGGGCATTTCCTCACTCAGCTGATGCTGATTTATAGCAGTGATAGAAATTTTGCCCTCTCTCAGGGCTCTCTGACCTTCACTTCTTAAAAATAGGAAAATTAATTGGTCTTCTCCTGGCCTGTCTTGTTTGCCTGTGAGACTCTATTGCTTTCTTAAGAAAGTGAGTTGCGAGTTGTTTCTAATTATCTTCATTCTACCTGGTTCCACCTACATTATCCAAAGCAGAAATTTCTTGAATTCTGTGGTCTACTAGTGGCACCTTCCCCAATTTTCAGTGACACTGGAGTCTTTAAAATTATGATTATACTATGTTTTTACCATTTTGGTTATTTCAGTTAGCTATCACCAAAGGAGGTTGAATATTTATGCTCATCTGCCTTATTTTTCAGAAGTCAAAATAGGGCTTTAAAAAGCAATTAACTGCCATCTTTTTACTTTGTATGCTTTTCAATTTCAATTGGCAAATTGTGACCATAAGTTGGAGAAGGAAATGGCAACCCACTCCAGTATTCTTGTCTGGGAAATCCCATGGATGGAGGAATCTGGCGGGCTACAGTCCATGGGGTCACAAAGTCAGACGTGACTTAACGACTAAACAGCCATAGCAGCAGACCACAAGTTAGAGCTGTTTTTATGGACAGCCTAGGGTAATTCTTTATGGACATGTGAGATATTTTGGTATGTGAAGTATTAAAAAATAAAGACTAGCTTGATAAAGAATATATCAGATTTTATTTACATATTAAAAAATAAATTTAGTCTGTATTGGACATTTTATACTTCTGACTGTTCTATAAAGAATCCATCATTTCTTTAAAACAATGCTTTGGGTGATTTTGAAAATTTGTTTGAAAGTTAACAAATTTTAAAGATTTGTTTGGCCAAGTGAATTATATGATAATTCTCTATACATTTAAAATTATGTTTACACAGGTGAGAATCATTAATTTTGCTAGGAAAAAAAATGCTGTAATAAAGATATCTCAGATTTTACCAATGGGGTTCAGTATAAATCATCTACATGGTGGTTTTCATGTTTGTAAAAAACATGTGCAGAGGCAAGGTAGTAACTATCTGGTAATCAAACCCCGGCAATTAGTTTACAACCCAAACAAAACTGTTTGTATGAAAAGCTTAAAAGAACCCAAAACCTCAAATAACTAACAATCTTGTTCTTAAGAACTTGAAGAAGTCTAAAGTTTTAATTCCTTTTTTGCTGAAGACATGCTAGGTTTCTTTGCAGAAATCCTTGGCTTTCTATATATGAATTTTTCTTCATGTAGATTTAATGGTAAGCAGCACATTTCTATGTGTGTTTTACACATTTCCACAGTAGAAGTTCGTCTTGTATATTTATTCCTTCCCTCTGGTCATCTTATTATCTTACCTGTTCAGATTAAAAAAATATATATATATGTGCACAAATATCTCAAATCAGTCATATCATTCGATTAGAAAAATATAAAGATTTGAATTCCCTAGCATTACTAACAGACCATTCAGAACCACTTAGAATTGGTTCAAACTCAGCGGTGCATAATAACGTTGAGTTTCTAATGAAGCATACAGGTTCCAAGGGAGAATGGTATTACATCTAAAGGCATGAGACCTTCCTGAATAAAATGCATTCTTATTTCCTTTACAAGAACTACTGTATCAGAATCTCTGGGGTGTGGTTCAGTGACCTGTATTTTTCAAAGGCCTTCTAGGTAACTTTGAGACAGGTAATCTATAGATCTCAGGTATGAGTAACACTGGAAAGGTGGAATGAGAGAGAGCTGGTCTATTATAACAGGAATTTAAATGGCTTTGTCACTGTGGCTATGCAGTGAATTTGGAAGCTGGTTTCAAAAAAGCAGCAGATTGATTTAACTTCTCTCTGCTCCGTAAAAGGAGTATTAAAATCTGTCTGAAGGGGAAAAAAAAAAATCCTGACTGAGACCTAGCAGGAATTTATCATGGGGATTCTTTCAAAAGGGACAGTGAGTAGTCAGTTAAATACCCAAGGTTTGAATTTCACTTCTACCAAAGCTGAGGGCATCATATTAAATCTTAACCTTTCTGCAAGAAGCTAAGGTAATCTAGGAACATTGCTCTCTTATGATATAATGAAAAATAGAGGTAAAACTGGAGAAATGGATATTTAACTGTCCTTTCAACCAATGCCTTCAAATACTGAATATTTCAACTAAATGATAAGCAAAAACCCAAATAGCAGACAATGTTAAACTCTCTTTCCAGAGCCAGTGGCACCGAAAATTCATTGTCATGGTTAAAAGAAGGTGTCATACATCTTGGACTCCAGAAATACAGGTGGTGAACTTTACACTATGAATATTTGAAAATCAACTTCGAGGTCTAGAAGATCTGCAAGGAATACCCAGCCCTGCCCTCTGCCATCTCCATTTTGTAGCTCTTTCTCACCTGATACTCATTTTCCTATTTTTAAGTTACTTTTGAAAATACATGTGCCCCAGGGCTGCAGTGTTCCACTGGGCTGTGGAGGTGAGGTTCAGTGAAGCTCCTCACCTTCCTGTAACTTTTCATCTGTTCACGCTTGAGACTTGCTCCCAGCAGCACCAAGGAAGCAGGAGGACCCCCATGCTCCTTATTCTGGTTTTGTCAGATACTGGAGAGCCTGAGGCACATGCCCACCTCATTTTGAAGTACAATTGAATTTAAGCATGGCCATCACCTTTATTTGGAGAAGAAATGGCAACCCACTCCAGTATTCTTGCCTGGAGAATTCCCATGGACAGAGGAGCCTGGTGGGCTACAGTCCATGGGGTCACAAAGAGTCAGACACGACTTAGCGACTAAACAACAACAATCACTTTTATTTATTTATTTTTTATTGGAGTGTAGTTGCTTAACAATGTGTTACTTTCTGCCATAGAGTCAAGTGCATCAGCTCTACATGTACATATAGCACTTGTTTTTGGATTTCTGTCCTATTTAGGTCATTACAGAGCACAGAACAGAGTCCCCTACGCTATACAGTGGGTTGTCATTAGTTATTTATTTTATACATAGTACTATGTATATGTCAGTTCGCATCTCCCAATCCATTCCACACCCTGTTATCCCTTTGGTATCCATATGTTTGTTCTCTGTGTCTGTGTCTCTATTTCTGCTTTGCAAATAAGTTTATTTCCTTTTATTTTCCCTGTGACTTTCTCTTTCAAGCTTTGTATCACCAGAAAGCAAGCAACTGTTCATACTAATAAGGAAATAAAATGTTCCTGAATTTGATAAATAAAATCACCAGTGTTCCTGAGCTCTCCTATAATTTGTGCCATGAATTCATTTTCTCCATATGAATGATGATAGATAGGGCCAACGTTGGAGATGACTGACTGACCAACTGCAAATAAAACATTAAAATACAAAGGGAGAATGTTCTACAGCTAGAGAGTTAAAGCACCAACAGGCTATCTATTGTTCATTATAAATTTAGAATTATAAACTCTTTAAAAGATTATAAAATGTTTTAAGTAGCCTGTAGAAGGTTTATATATTTGGCTCTAGGCTTTTTGACACTCACTAACTGAGAGGGGAGAAAAAACTGGCCTCATTATAAGGAAGAAGGCATTGCCAGCTCAAATTGCTTCTTAAAATTGAAGCAAGGTTTTAGTTTGTTTTATTCTCTATTTATAGTTATCATTAAAACAGACTATATAAAAGAACAGTTCCTTATGTTTTCCTAATATGTAAAACATTTTGGGGGGTTTATGTTTAAAGTCATCATGTAAATTTGATTTTCCTCCCTAATTTTTCTGTTACTGTCATCTGAAATACTTGTTGAGATGCAGATTCCTACACACAATCCTAGAGATTATCTTTCTTTGATTTAAAACTCATTTACCTGTTTTTAAAGTCACCCAGAAGAAATATGCTTCATTTACTTTTTCTTTGAAGTTCCTTAAATCTGGTCGAAAGTCCCAGAGAAGTAATTTTAGAAACACTATAGATAACACACTGTGTCTGGCCATGCATATCCTATAAAAGGATAAATGAGTCATGCAAATACATTCCATTAGTGACCTTGTTATAAATTCCGTTTTTTACCACATTCATGAGAAAGTCCTAATTTTCAAATGCCTTAGGATGGATGCTACCCTCAAAAATGCACCCAGAAGGCACACACAAGACTAATAATCTGATATATACAGAGTTTATTTGGTTCAACCAAAGGGTTTTCTATGTCTATTTTCACAGTGTATCAAGTGCAAAAGGAAAAAAAAAAAATGTACAGCAGCTAAAAACCCTTTTCAGCAATGCTTGCTTTCTCAACACAGTTCTCTGCCAAGTTCAAGTTGCTGGAGTTTGAAAGTTACCAATTTTGATGTTCATTGCACTTCAAAAGCTATGTCCAGGCACTTTTCTTCCTAGCTTTAAGAAGAAAGTGCCATTATGAAATCTTAAAAGCTCCTTCATAAAGGGTTAAATCTGATTTTTCCATCAGTTTGAGTGCAGATGTGAATCTGTTGAATCAGCTGATGAGGAGGACTTGGACCTAAGCCGCATTCTAAGATCTATTGATTTGTCATTATCTGAAACTGCTATAGAGGTTTGTGGCCACTGTGTTGAGGTAGGTAGGCTCCAGCAGAATGCAACCCCAAGCTCTTCGTCTTGGCTTTTCTATAATAGAAATGAGATAGGACACTTGGTCTCAGCACAGACAAATCCTGAATATGTCACCCAATCCTGGGTGCATGTTCATCTCCCCTATCAGATTAATCTGAATGCTGTCACCCACTCTCTTGCCTCTGGCCCCTTTGGTGACATTTCAAATTAATGTAATTCATCAATGCAACAGAATTGTATTGTGTTACCCTTGTGTTTCCCTGGTAGCTCAGATGGTAAAGAATCCATCTGCAATGCAGGAGGCTCAGGTTCAGTCCCTGGGTTAGGAAGATCTGTGAAGAAGGAAATGGCAACCCACTCCAATATTCTTGCCTGGGAAATCTCATGGACAGAGGAGCCTGGTGGGCTACAATCCATGGGGTCACACAGAGCTGGACATGACTGCACTAGTAACACAGACACGCATCCTTGTGTTCACCAGTCTAATGGTTCATTTGTATGAATCTGAACAAGTACTAAGAGAATCAGAGTCAAGGCAAATAGGAACACTGCACATATTATTTTTTAACATTTTTAATTAAAAAGAAAACACTTATTTAGCCACGCTGGGCCTTTGATTGCAGCTTATAGGATCTTTCATTAGTTGCAGTATATGAATGCTTAAATGCAGCATGTGGGATCTATGTCCCCAACCAGGGATGGGACCTAGGCTCCTTGAGATGGGAGCTCAGAGTCTTAGCCACTGGACCACCAGTGAAGTCCCAGCGCTATGGATTTTAACTCATTCCATGCATATAACCCATTTAGAGGATTTGGCTAATACGCACAGATAAATAGGGACGTGAAGAAACTTTATCATACTTTGAGGTATTTTTGGTAAATAGGGACATATACTTTGGGGCATTTTTCGTATATTGGCACAAGTTGCTCTTTGACCATTAACAGAAACATATTTTTTCTGATGTGTCATCAACGCTTCTGGTTTTGATAGCTACTGGTAAGCTTTGCTCTCCCTGTATGCTAAGGTGACAAAAGCCAATATAAATATTGATAAATTCAGTTCAAATAAATTCTCAGCTCAACTGACTCATTGCTTGAAGTCCCATATCTCAGGACTGCAAAAATAGAGACCAGACATAGAAGCTAAGAAGGGTGGGAATGTCATTTCATAATTTTGGAAGATAAGAGGCTTAGTATTAATTCTCCTCATTTTCTTAAAGGAAATAAGAATTTACACTCTGTATGCCATTAGCAACATTTGAAATAGTTAATAACCCTTATGACATTATGAATTTTTACAAAGCAAATTGATACCTTTAGTGAAATTCTTCTCAGTGGAAGCATATTATGTAGCAACTGTGTCTGTATATTCTAAATATGTGTCTTCATGTTAAATCCACTTATATGACAAGATAAACAGCAAAAATGGGTTTGTTGCAAAGTAATGGACATAGGGAGACCAAGTTCTCTAGCTGTTTAACGCATATGCATAGAAAAATAAGCATTTTTTAAAAAGTTAATAAAGCTAAGAGAAAAATTAAGAAATTGGTCAATAAAGAAGCAAAATCAGCACCAAGTGTTAGTATTCTCAAAGGATTTTGCTGGATAATATGGTACATTCCATTATATTTGTCCTGAGAATGTGAGTTACTTCCAGAAGGTCTTGTTCGCTATCATTTTTAATAGGCACCAGATTCTCAGGCTTCAGATGTTAAAGTGATATACGTCAATGGTAATGACTTGGGAACATTCACTGATTAATTTTATCATCACAGAAGTGTTAAGAGAGAATCCACATAAAGAACGCAAGCACTCATGTTTGGCCATGTAAAATTTCCTAAGTTTATTTGCTTTCTCTCTACTTCAGTGTAAGCAAACTTAATTCCAAATTTAAGCTCATATTATGATTGTGTCTCTCTTTAAAAGAATCTCTAAAATTAAAAAAAAATCTAAATCTACGAAGCTGCTCATGTAAAGGACCGTTTGCTACGCTAAAAGCAATCTGGCAGAGTATGATTAAGCTACACAAGTCCTGTAAGTATAGCAAGTGTCAGTAATTTGAACTGATTTGAATAGACTGAATTCAGGACAAATTCTAATTGCAGAGTTCTTTGAAAAATATCCAATCATACTGCTTTCAAGCAACTATACAAAAAAGAAACAAGCATATACATTCTCTCTATATAGAAGGTTTTAGGGAAATTGCTATGAAGGATATATGTGGGATTTGTAACTAGACTGTCTGTGTTTATAGATAATGTAAAATGATGGAGAGTTTTCACAAAAATGTTTTTTTAAGGATTTTCCTCAATTTCTTTTTTACAGATTTGTTTATTCAGAAAACACATTACAAAGTGGGAGGGGGAGGTATGTGAG